>NC_044572.1:13670000-14270000 GCF_901933205.1 Camarhynchus parvulus | reverse complement strand
AAATATATTGAAAATACTGATAGTTAATCTAACTTGTAAATTACAGCCCTCAGACAAATACAGAAGCAGCTGTCAAATAACCATCGCACTTGTGAGATTTAATTCAAACACAGTTTTATATTTCTGTTGTTTTTGATGACAATAGTAAACTACTACTTGCATAGCAAAGCGAGGGATTGATGTTTTCAGAAAAATGGAGTAACCATGTGAACCTCATGCCAATATTGGCTCAAAAAGCAGCCCATATGCATTGCAGAAGATACAGTCTTGTGAAAGATCCAGCTCATGGGGTAGGACTAGATATAAAGCAAAGAACTAACACTTTCATGGTCAGAAATAACTGAAAAAAATTCAACTCAATTTAGAAACAAAGTTTTCCTTTATCTGCCATATAAAACCAAACTGTTCTTGCGTTACTTTCAGGCTCTTCTCATTTACCTGGTGTTTCTCAATCCAAAATGTTTTACCAGTCTGATTTTTGATCTAGTGTTAACATCAACGTACGACTGCAGTGGCCCAGCTAGCAAAGCCAGGTCTGGGTGGGAATACTGAGCAGCTGCGCATCATCCCAGGATCCTTCTTCAAAGGGGACTTCAGATCACTCAGTTCTTGCTACTGTCTGCAGAGTCATACCCATCACTATTACTTATTTTCAGCAAAATAAAATGAAATCAGACTAACATCTCAGGCTAATTAAAACATTATTTTCCAGCTTACTCTTAATTTTATATCCCTTAGCCATTTTGCATCTCATGTCAAAACCACAAGCTTGGTATTTGAAAGCTCACTCACTAATCTTTCACAGAGGGGAATGATGATATTTTTTTGCTCTGAAATATAGAACAGAGTATCTGCAAGAGATCTAGCCACTGGGTAAAAATACTAGAGCTCAAAACCTGCTGTAGGAACAATTGATTTCAACTTGTAGTCCATCAACTTAATCATAAGAACATTACAAAAAAATAAGATCAGTGTCATTTCCATCAGCATCCTCACTTTAAAAAAAAAATTAAAAATCCAACTCAAAAGAAGTCAGGAGCATAGCAATCAAATGTATAAAAAATAAAACTAGTCTGTTTGTAAAATTTTGGTTCTTGTTAACAGGGACTACTTGTCTAAAGGACACCCTTTAAAAAGGCATAATTTAAACAGAAAGGCAGGAAAATTATTCACGTTCACTAAATGAATGCACATGACTAAAACATGAAAAAATCAAGCTTGACATTCAAGATACATCTGAAGTTAAAGGGCATGAAAGTCCAATAAATCAGAATGTTTTTTAATTATAAAAGCACCAAAATGTCTTCCATGTCTTTCACTCACAGAAGCATGGCTTATGTGTTTCTATTTAAAATAAGTAATATCTCATAGTTATACAGTTCAGAAAAAAAAATAACAATGTTAGACTTTATGGGCAAGAACATGAAGTGCCCAACTTTAAAGACACCTTTATTAGATGATCCTTAATGCCTGATTCTGGTTACTTAATACAAATTTAAGAATCCCTTAATGAAGTGGAAAGGCAAGTCATGCAATGAATAGATAAAAGAGGAATCCAGAGAGAAACAAGCCTAGATTCAGATCAAAACCACAAATATTAAAATAATGTTTCTCTTTGAAGCATTTTACCTCATTGGCACAATCCTATTTTATCTTTCTAAATGGCCTATCTGGCAATGCATTAATCTATCACTACCATTAAGAAGTTGAGAGGAAAAAAATCAGCAGGGAAAAAAATAGAATCAAATAAAAGGCTCAAAATTTGGCCCCTACATATCTTGCTCTTAGGCAAGCTGCAATGTATTAATAGTTCTTTTTAATACAAAGAGATGGAAAATAGTTTTTGCATAAATTAAAAACATGTAAATTAGTTTTTGCATGTATCAAAACCATCTTCTCACACTACCAACTACAGTATTGCTAGGAAGTGTGTTTTAATGATACTTAACACTTTCTTAAGCAGTATGAGGAAAACAAGTAACAAAATAGAAAGGAACCAAACTTCATTTTAAGAAACCCACAAAATTTATCAGACATTTAACATATCCAAAATAAATGGCTACAACATGACCAGGGTCCCACTGGATTATATAAGCAGGGCTTCAATGTTCACTTTATGAATCAAATTCTGAGGCTGCAATTTAAACCCTGATAGGAATGAAGTGGTAACATTTTGCTCCCAGGGATGTCAAAGAGGTGCCCTTTTGTCCTGGCCTGTCAAAGGCTGAACTGGACCAGTCAGAGGGGAGACGGATGTGAGCATCACATGTTCTTCACTGCTGGGCAGAAAGTAAAAAGGACTCATCATCCCACCCAGACAGGCTGTCCCTGTCAGCTCCTCAGGTAAAGTACAGTGGTCTCAGAGTGAAGGACTGCTGTGCTGCAGCTAATCACCATTTCCTTGCCCTGGGTGTGCAGACCATGGGCTGCACTCTGAGCTGGCCAAAGGCAGTTGTGGGGACAGAGCTCCCTGATAGCACAGATGTCTCCTTGCAGTGGGGCTAAGGCACTAAGGCTGATTCGTCACTTCACAGATATTTGCTCAGTCTAAGCCACCAGATAAAAACTAAGCAAATTTGTGCGTCTGTGTGTGTCTGTGTGTCTGTGTGTATGTGTGTATGTGTGTATCTCCAGCAAAGCAGAAGTTGACCTTTCAGACAAGACTTGTGCCACTGTTCTCTCACTGTAGTAGTCTTTAAATCACTGTGCTACTAATACAGTACATTAATAGCAAGACATCTCGCATGAGTCATGTACTCTTTGAGACTTGTGGGCTTCCTTTCTTCTGAATCATACCAAGTTTATCCTGGGATAGGGCATACTCCTCCCTACAGGGACCAAAAAGTGGTGAGGGGAGGATGGCTTAGACTAAGAGAAAGAATCTCTGAAAACAGATGATGTAGTCAATGACCTTTGTTCCCTTTTACTTTCCTCACAAAATTTAAGAAGCTGAGTGAAGATATTTCAGTGTTTGCACTAAAGAGAGTTTACAAATTTTACCCCCCATCTACACAAAGGTCATTGTGCTTTTGGGAAACACAAAACAATCCTCTGGTTCGCTCCCAGATCAGCTTAGTGCATCCTCATCACCTGCATATTTAATATCCAACAATAAGTAGCATTAAGAGAACAACAAGAGGCAAGAAGCTCTGCTTTGTTTAACCTGAGAATTGCTATGTGCTTATCCAAACCTTATCTACATCCTCCTACAAATATGTGAACCTCTGGGTATGAGAAATATTTAGACACCTGCTACTGAAATTAATGGGAGCTGCAAGCACAGAGTTCCCAGGACAATCAGATATCTTAAGTCTACAAAATTAGGTTGAAAACCTCCCAGGAACAATTTTTCTCTCTCATCATATTTACTACTTATCATCAGGAAGGACATATTTAAAGTACAGGCTCATTTGTAGTATGCTGGTAATCCTGATTTACTTTTTTTATGGGAAACAACCAGGAGACAGGGCAGTACAACAACAACAAAAAGAAGAAACAGACAAAAATAATGGAAAGGATTCAGTGTCTGAAAATGGGATTGTCTCAAGATTCCTAGTGGATTTTCAGTGGGTTCTAATTTTCATCCCAGCAGATTAAGCTTTCTGTGATAAAAGGGAGGTTTCTCTGAAAAGTGCAAGGGAAATGGCTTCTTAGGCCCCCTCTGACAATGCAAAACACATGGGCGTTCTGCTAAGCTCAGGCACTGCCTTTTTGAATTCAACGGTCCCTTTGCAGATGCAAGAGTTTTGGGAAAGAATGAGGACTGCAGCTTTCAGCCTGGTAGGATCAAGATAGCATTTTACACACTCTAAATCATGAGAAGAGGGTTCGTTTCCATTTAAGTACTCCCTTCAGGAAAAATGGCTTTAGGATGGCTTCTGCAGTTTCTAAAGCTTAAAATGATCCCCTGGAGAAGAAGGATATGGTTATGAGGAAGAATAGTTACTGTAAAACAGCTTGCTGCAAAGGTCCATAGCAGATGAGAGGAACTGGCTGGTTTACTTGTAATTCTGCCTTGTTCAGCTTTATGGCTTTGGCTGCAATTTAAAAATAAAGCCAAATTTGTGGTTTGATTGGCTGTTTCCAACACTGAACAAGTACTGCAAGATAAAAAAGAGCACACACATTTTAGTGGAATGAAAATACATCTAATCCCACTGAATACCTTCTTTGTAGTCATCCTCCACAAGTATTCGTGAGAACAATTATTTGCTTTTCCCTGCCCACAGGAAAAAAAAAAAAGAAAGAAAGGCAACACATTCAAAGCAGCCAGGTCTCTCACAGCTGATGACAGAGCTGAGTGCACATGGACCACAAAATTCCTAGTTACAACCATAGACCTGTGTTCCCCCAGAGTAGGGCTACTACATTACAGTTCTTTCAAGTTTGTGGGTTGCTGGACATTTTCTGAGGCACCACTGCGTGATCCAGGCAATGTCCATTGGAGTCATGGTGTGTGAAGCTGCAGAACTGGAGTGAGCTCTTTCCTCCTCCTCCAATCCTCTCCGTTAGCCAAATGTGCTGCCAAACGTATCGATGATATTTTTGCTCCCGACAAGGGAGAGAGAAATGAAGCATCTGACTCCATCTTATCAGAAGGCTAATTAATTACTTCATTATACTATATTATTCTATACTATATCACATCTATATTACATTACATCTAAACTGAATGTGCCAAGCACTCAGCTCTGCACACAACTGCCCAGAATCACATGACTGTCAGCCGACAGTACCAACACACACACACACACACTTGGCCCTGACAGGACAAGGAAACAAAACACCATCACTTTGGGTAAACAATCTCCATATTACATTCTACTTTGGCACAAACACAGGCACAGCAAAAAAGATAAGAATTATTTTTTCTTTCTCAGAGGTTCAGAGAATGTGAAAACCAGAAATATTCTTGGGAAGAATTGTGCCTTGCTTTTCTCCGTGAAGAGAAATGTGGCTACAAAATGTAAATTCTTCAGATACGGGCAATTCAAAAGGTGGTGCAACACATTATAAGCCTAAGGGGCAATCTTGAACATCATCAGTCTTGAAGCAGAAGCTGAGATGAACTTGGGTTCATGCTGCAGAAAAACTTAGGCACTGACCTATCAGCTAAAATTCAAACTTTGGAAGTTGTGGCTGTGGAAACGAACCACAATCTTTCCAAATGCAGAATTTCCTGTCCCAGCCTCTGCTGGGGCTGTGTGGGCTAGAAGTGACTTTGGAGAAATTAGTTACTTGCTGCTGTAGTCACAATAATCCCCCTAGGCATGTTTCTGTGGTGGTGACTACATTTGGAGACTCTGCAGCGTACCTGTCTCTCTCTTGTTGCCCTCCACAGACATCCATCAGAGTCATTTGAACTAAACCAGGTCTGAGTAGAGGACTTCAAACAAGTTTTCATGCATCCCTTCCATCTGAGACTTACAACGTCCTGCGTAAGCGCTACTGGGAAAGAGAGGTGCCCAAAAGAAACTTCTGCTTTTGCATCACGTGAATTTGTAGCACAGTTTTTCATCTGCCATTGTAACCTCACTGCTTATCAGCTGAGTGTCCCCATAAGGCTCCCTTCCTTTAACTGCTGGGGGCTTCATGTCTCATAAACGCTTTGCAGCAACAATAGCAATGAATTTCTCACCAACCCAGTCCCTTAGACAGGGTGTCTTCAGAATGAGTGGGGCTCTCTGTGTTCTTCACATGCCCAGGAGATCAAGGGTCTGACTTTGAGTGTATGTGCAAAGCAACTTGACAGTGCACCAGCAGAGACATGAGATCCTTCTTATGGCACTTGGCTAAGCTACAGAATGCAGAGCTGCAGGCTGTTGGGGTGACAGGTATTTCTGGGCTTAGAAAAGTTTTTAGAAAAGTCCTTACTGGGCAACATCAAGGCCTATAAAGAAGAAAGAAATCTTTGGTTCAGAGCTGCCCTGACCTACAGATTGCTGGAGAGTTGAAAAATGTACTAGGTAAGGGTCACTTTATCACAGAATCACAGAATAAGGTTGGGAAAGACCTCTGAGATCACCAAGTCCAACCTATGACCAAACATCACCTTGTCAACCAGACCATGGCACTGATTGCCTGGTCCAGTATTTCCTTAAACACCTGCAGGGACAGTGACTCCACCACCTCCCTGTACAGCCCATTCCAATGGTCATCACACTTTCTGTGAAGAAAAGGGTGATTGCTCACCTGTGTCTAACATTTTCATCTCTCCTGGCCATCAGCCATTGGCCACCCCTTGCTGAAATGCTAACTAGGCAAGGCAGATATTTAACCTGGCTCTTTGTAGACATTGCCACATTCTTTCTCTTTTGAACTTCTTTGCTTTGCTTTGCTTTGCTTTGCTTTGCTTTGCTTTGCTCTGTGTGTGGGGGTGCGTGTGTGGTTTTTTTTCCAGGCAGGGACTGGGGGTAGAGGGGAAGGAGAGGAAGGTGGGGAGCAGACAAAGCATCTCAAGGAGCAGAAGAAATTCCTGCTATAGGCTAAACTCTTCTTAGATTTTCAGGTTTTATACAGAAGTATGCATGAGTCAAAATCCCAGGTCTGAAGAGTCCAAAGCTGAGATTTGAGATTTCATGGGCTTATTATGCATGTAATCATTTTCTCATACTGCCTTCAGGAAGGCTTGTTAGAGAGTTAGGATTTTCATTTTGTTCCAGTAGGCTGCAAAAATGCATTTGGCAGTGTGTAAATTAGCTGATGTAGCTATCCCTTCAGCTCCACTGACCACTACACTCACCTCACAGGCTGGAAAATTCCTCCTGAAGCTTCATCACATCTCCTTGAACCAGAGATGCTATGCTAATGTATAGATGCTCTGCCTATAATAAGCTCCAGTTTCCATGTGCTAATAATTCTAGAGTGCTTGTAAGGGTGCTTAATAATATAAAAAAGTACAAAAGAGTGGGAAGCAAATGCACCCGGGGTGGATGGATGTAAGAAAGAAGATGGTTTTGCCTATCTTACACTATTAAATGTAAGATATATGGGGGGTCTGAACAAATCTCTCTGGCTTTCTGTCACATAAAGGTAGGCTCCAGTTTCCCATTTTAAAGATGAGTTTAATAACGTGAACGATAGAGCTGGATTAATTTTGTTTTCATCTGTAGGTATTATACCAGTGGGAAATGCCATCTGATAAAGGGTCTGATTCACCTAGCAACCTTTCTTGAAAAGGCATTACAGAATAAAAGCTATCTTCAAAGGACATTGATGTATTTATGTACTGAAATTAAAAAGTAGATGCTTCTGTCTTTGCTAAAGTTGACTGAATATATCCCACATTCCTTCAGCAATCCAGCACCTTGGCTTGGTGTGAACACACCTCTGGTTTTGTGTCTCTCAATCAGTGACCCTGCCTGTTATTCCTGAAGCCTTTTTTTTTTTTACATGTAATAAACTAACTTGTGAGTTACCAGATTAAGTTCTGCATAAGGAGAAGAGCATTGTTCCCAGGGAAAGAAGAGACTATTTTGAAGTGAAGGAAATAAAAGACAGTGAAGTGTCTTTATTTTCATTCCAGTTGAGCTAAGCTCACTGCTGGCAAGCTCAAATCTAGGTGGAATATCTACCTTTGACAGTCCTGGGATATCAGCAAAATTAAAACTCTGAGCACAGAGGGTTTTTCTTTAATTGGGCTTACAGCCTCCACCACCAAATTGCAAACATACAGTGAGCATAGATGTAAACAAAAACCTGCATGTAGAACCCCTTGCACTCTACAAATAGACATCAAAAACCTTCTCAGCATAAATGCTCTTTCTGCACTACCTCCTGCATTCTTTCTACATATATACAAACATACCAACAGAACACCATATTTTCATTTGCTTTCTTTTAGCATTAGAAAGTAAAGGCATTTATCCCCACCAGACTGTTTATAATGATGCTCTAGGTTTAGCTGCATTTCCCCTTTGGCTTTTCTCCTGAAGCAGAGAAGCATTTGCACAGAGCACACCAGGTGTTACTTTCATATCCTCAGACATACTGGAATATATTAACACAAACACTAAATCAAAACACAGCAAAATTAATGATCAGTGCTAGGCTAGAGAAACCAAACTCCTTATTACCAAACAAGACCTGAGTGTATTGTTTCTGTTATCTTAGTTCCTGATTAATATAAAATCAGATACCAATAGCTAATTAGCTGTTCTAATTATTGGTTTGAGCTTGCATAAATTATGCTGAAATGCCCAACTTTCTCTTGCTTTAATCAATATAATATGTCAAAAAGTTGCTTGGGGTTGTAAGATAATGAGATAACTAAAGCAGTATCCTGTATATTTCATTATTATAAGCTTCAGTCAAAAGAAATATCAGTATTTCTAAATTATCCCCACTTAAAGTATGCAGTCTAAAGCCTACTGCTCATCAAGCAACTGCTCATCAGCCCTGTAACTCTTGTAACTACTGCCTGACAATCACACTATCAAATAAAATGTAGATTGAATAATGCAAATGGTTGTATCTTTTCCAGAAACCCACAATGTCCTGAACAATACAAACTGCACCATTTTTCCAATGTGTGGACTTAATTTTTGTCTGGCTTGGCCTCTTGAGGGTAACATGTAATCCTCTGAGGGCACAATTTTGGCAAAAACTAATTCTCATTCAGACACGACCCTACTGCAATCCAGGTTCACTTGCAGGGCACTGTGGCCTGCTCATGCTTGTAATGCTAATCCTTTAATGCAGGGGTTACTTCTATAAGCACCATGGTCATTTGCAAATGAAGTAAATTCTTTAATTTCCTAAAAAGCTGGCTGCTATCTCTCACTTTCATCTGCTGCTTTAAAGCCCTTGATTATGAATAGATTCAAATTATTTTAGCAGAAAATAAAATTTTATGTATTAATGGCATAAGTGAAGGATAAGAAGAGAAATATCACTGCAGTGAAAGAAGTGGAAACAAGCACTGTGAAAGTGAGCTTTATGGCTCATGTATTTTTACATTATAATCTTCATAGTGTTAGGCAACACTACTCTTCAGCTGTACAAATAAAACAACTATTCATCCCGAATCTTGCCAAATTACTTAAATATCTAAAAGGTGATTTCAGCTGAACTTGGGCATCTAAGTACAAAAAAGTGATTAAGGTAATGTTTATTTGAATTGGTGCCAATAAAGTTCCTTAAGGGACAAAGGTTTTGCAGGTGTTCACAGTCCCTTCACCTTGGCTACCATAAGCAGTCTGTCACTTAGGCCCTGCTGGAACTTGTTCAAAGTCCAACATTAAGCATTCCCCAACAAGATTCTAAAAGGGAGAGATCCCATCACCATGTACTGATCATGGACTGGAAAAACCATGTTCTCCACATAACTTACAGGCACTGGCTATTGATGCCATCTGTTAAGATTAAGATAGGATGAATTTAAGACCCAGCTAGGCCAGAGCAGGGAAAAAAATCCTGTCTTTGATGAGAGGAAGGTTCATTTAGTTGAGAAATTGGGGACTTGGCTGCCACACAAGAGAGTCCTGCAGTCTTTCCTTTGCCCGTTCCATTTGCTCTGCCTGGTTTGAGTTCCACTGAAGGGTTCCCACCCTTGCTCCAGCAGCAGCAGAAGTTCAACTTGATCTTTGGCTCACACAAAGGACCAAGTACTTATGATAGTTGTGGTCACAGAAAACAACACAAAACTGGTTAAACCCTGGATTCTGAATGATGCACTTTCATCACAAGGGACCAAAGACAAGTCCAGATCAAAAGTTCACACCTGCTGCATATTTACTTAGGGCAAGAATTTCCTCATATGTTTCTCATGTTATTAAGCCACGAAAATGAGAAGTTGGAAGAAAGGTGGAAATGAGGATCCAGATTTAAAATTTGATTATTCTAGTAACAAAAGCATTTATTTTTTAAAACAATCAATAATGATTTTGTTTTTAGAATGAATGGAAATTGAAGAATTCCTCCTCATAGGAAGATCAAGGGACGGGATATAGTCCTGGTCAGCAGTGGAACTGAAAATAAGCTTACCCATTTAAGGAGTACAATGGACATAGCTGCTACATAACACCTTCAGCTGTGACCTTGAAGAGCAATCCTTCTGGATTCAAAAGACATTCAAAACCTGGAGATAGTTATGGTAAACTATGGAAGAGCACAAATATAAGAACTATGATCCCATGCTATGATCAGCATGGGTGCTGTGGGAGAAAGCCTGGGTCTTTTCTTTAAAGGAGGTGAGGATGCTGTTGAAATAAACACAATAATTAGTGCTGTGTCATGGGGCTCCTGGAGGGGGTTGGGTGGCAGATGTCAGAAACACATGGACATCTCCCAAGTGAACAGCAAGAGATATTAAAAAAGAAAAACAATTGAGGGTCATAACCTGACAGGTAATCAAGAAATTGAAATGTCTGAAGAATGACAAAACTTTGAGACCAGATGGGATCCAGCATGTTGGAAAAAATATGGCATTCAGGGACATTGGGGAAAGAGTAATCACTTTAGTGCCCTGCAGATTTATAATGCATATCCATAACAGCAGCACCTGTGTATGCAAGTGCACTGTACAAATTAATTTCATCATTTATGACTCTGAGTACATAGCAAATTTACTTTTCTTTTACTTTTATTTCTAGACAAAAAAAAATATTATTTGGATTTTTTTAAAGTTGCCTTTCTTTCTCTGGCTCTTCTTTGTTTCAGGCTGAACTTTGTTGCCCTTGTCTTTTGTTCTGACTGCCACTTCACAACTGAACAGCAAATGAATCCACTTACAGCCTCTTTATCTTTTCATTGGTACAGAAAGTGAACAAAACTAACACTTACCATTATCCTCCTCCTGAAGCCACAGCCCTCCATGGCAAATTGTTCCCATTCAGAATGTCTGTGATGATAGCCAGAGTAATTCTTTGTTCTGAAGCACCCAAACAATTCCTCAACCCATTTGTTTGATGAACAACACCTTCATGTGTTTCAGTAAAAAAAATGGGTTTTCTGCAGGAGGTTTAAAATTGCGTTATTAAAATCAAAATGAAATAAAACAAAAGACACTTCTTGTGTACTGTACAACGTATGCAGGGTTGAATGCATCTGAGATATGAGATGAGGATGCAGAGTTTGCAGCTGCTTCCCCATTATAGGATCAGAACTACACACTGTCCTAGCAATGCTAATCCTTTGCCTATGTCTGACAAATTCTCTCCTGGTTGTACATGTTGAAATTTTGAGTTTGAGAATCAAGACAGAATCCATGATTCTAAGAATAGAGCACTTTCAGGTGTTATCTGAAAAAGTCAAAATTTTACCTCAATTCAACCAGCCCATCTGCAAAATAGCATAATAATGTTATGCATTGCTAGTGAAGGAATCTAATTTTTTCTAGGGTTTTTTGGTGTGTGTGTGTTGTTTCTTTTTTTTGTAGTAAGGACCTGGAGACAGGATGTCCTGCCAGAGGAATGCTAGCTCTGGAGTGAGTACATGAGTGAATGTGATACAAGAGAAGGCACAAGGTTTTTTGTTCTTTTTTTCTTTTCTTCCTCTGCAGCCAGAGTCCTTCCGTTACCAAAGTATTGTGCAGCTTTCTGAAAACCAGCCAGGAAGGTAGTGAGGATCTCCAGCTTGGAAGGAAAAGGCATTTGCTTCATCCTTCTCCAGAAGCTGGTGGGCAGGGAGCAGGAACCAGCTCCAAGGGCTGTAGAAATATACCCAACAGAGTGTGGTGGCCACCAGCAGCCCCCTGCTCAGCTCAGATGTTGCAGCCACAGGCACATCTCTGCAAAGGCACCTTCACTTTTAATGGAGCTACAGCAGTGCCTCTTCCTCAGCCAGCTCTGTTTAAAAAGGTTGGACTCACTGCTACAGCCAGTGTGGTGATGGAAACCTGGGCCTGGTGCCTCGGAAGTATTTGCTTAGGTGTCCAATTCCTGGTGTAGTTAGACATCCAGCACCTTTGAGGAATTACATCTTCAGCCAAGGCAATTTGACAAAGAAATGTTATATTGTCATGAAAATAATGTAATAGTTACTTTTTCATGCATCTCAGCACCTCACGTTTATCTGCGAGGCCTCCTGAATGATAGGAAATTATTGTCTCTGCTCAGAAACTTGGTATTAGTGCATGTAGTAGGTTAGGTCTGTTGCCTAAAGTCACATAGGCAACCTGCATCTTAGCTAGGTTTGAATCCAGGTGTCCTGAGTCCCAGCCCAGTGTACTAGACAGGCTATCTTCCTCCTCTCGAGAGGTGACTGGAAAGGCTCTGAAACAAGAAATGTGCAGTGCTTGTCTAACTGCAGCAGTAGGAAAAAAATTTAAATACTACTCAGAGTCAGGCTTGAGGAAATTCTGATTTAATTATGAAAAGTCAGCATGAATTCATGAAAGCAAGCCTGTGCTTATGACTTTGCTGATAGGATTTTTTTCTGGGTGGGTAATAGAAATATCAGATAACAGGAATCCATACATTCTGTTTAACTAGATTTTCTGTAGAAAAGTCAGGTTCTTTGTGTTAAATGTCTGACTTTGGGAAGCAAAGGGATGCAAAAGAAATCCCCTTTTAACTTCTGCCTATGACAGCTTTCCATTAGAAACTACAAAGACTTCTCTCTCACATCACAGAGACGGGGATGAGGAGACAGCTTTAAACCTCTGGGAGCTTCAAAACAAGATCAAGAACATTCTAAAGAGGAAATTGCTCATGGGGCCACTCACATTGGGACTCACCAAGCTGATGCAAGTCTGTCAGTGGCTGCTGGCAGCCCCAGAACATATCCTTCATCAGCCCCTCCCCCTCACAGAGAATTTGGTGCCTCCCGCTTGCAGCCACAGGAGATTTGGAGACTCCTGGCCAACTCCTGCCCCATGGGGGAAGACCAATGGCTTTCAGATACACTCCCTTTCTTACTATTCTTGTTCTCTGAATTGGCAGTGGCAACCTTCTTGAGATATCTAATTTCAATAAGCCATGAACTAGCTCAAATATTTTTTTCAAGAGGTACCATGTATGCTAACGGTTTAACGTGTAAGGATGTGACTAAAAGAGAGTCACAAGGATTAGCGTGAGGATCAATTTTCTTCACTTTATATATCAATGACCTGGAAGAAAGAAGATGTAGTAAGTGGATTACACTTGCTGATGATATAAAGTGAAGGGGCAGACAAAACAAAGAAGGAGGGGCAACAAAATTCAGAATGTATAGTTTAGGATTTGGATGCAGCTGTGTATCTTCTAAGTTTTGGAATATTTCAGATAATGAGTCTGGTAATAAAGAAACAGAAGGAGAGAATATCCACTCAACAGCCACACATTACAAAACATTACAGAAGTGCAGTCAGTGTATGGGGTTAGTGGCAGAGAAAGCTCTAACAGCAGAAGCAAAAGTGCTGAACAGGAGAAACTGGAACAAAATCTCAAAACTGTAAGATAGAGAAAGGTAACTGTAAAGCAGGGAAAATATTCAAATGCTGTAAATGAGACTGGTTTTATGACAAAATATTGCATATTTCTGACTAGCTATGAAAAATATGTTGTGGGAAAAAAAGTGGTAGAACAGGCCTCTGCCAGAAACTGACAGCTGTTGAAATATCTTGATTACCCAGGGACTGGAGATGAAATCCAGGTTCGTATGGCTGAGGATAGATTAAAGGAGTCCTTGGTGCAGTACCCACAATCCTAAAAGGGAAAGAGAGGAGAAAGGACGGGAGCCCTTGGGAGCTGTGGCACTGCCTGGGGCACAGCGGCACGGGCATCAGTGCAGGGTGGGGGCAGGCAGGACGTGTCTGCTCAGGGAATGGATTCCCCTGCTGGAGCAGGGGCAGCACGGGCATCAGTGCAGGGTGGGGGCAGGCAGGACGTGTCTGCTCAGGGAATGGATTCCCCTGCTGGAGCAGGGGCAGCACGGGCACCAGGAGCACAGTTTGAGAAGTGCTTTGGCGTGTGCGGTCCAGCCCCCGCAGGCATCGGTCCCAGTCGGGCGCGGCTCTTCCCGTGAGTGTCCACGCCCTGTCGGCAGCCCACAGGGACGGACAGGGATCTCTGTGCGAGGGCTGGATGGGGTCCCATGTGGAGAGCGGCCTCCCCGTGGCTGTGATGTTCCTCCAGCAGCCGCTGCTGAGCTCTGGCTGTGCCCGGTGCCGCTGCTGCGCGGGGCCAGCCCTGGGCCCGCCCGCGGCCCAGTCGGAACCTCCCGCTGCCCCGGCCGCCCCCGGCCCTCCCCTTCTCCTTTCCTCTCTGTGTGATGTGCGCTGGCAGCTCATTTGTCACAGCCATTAAGTCATGTCGCTCCTTCCTGCCCCTGCTGCCGGCGTTGTTGCCCTCCCGGGTCCCGCCGTGCCCGCCTCGCCTCCCGGGCCGGTGCCCGAGCGCAGCCCCGGCCCGCAGTGCCGCACCGCCCGGCCGCGGGCACCTCTCCGGTCTCACTGTCCCCTCTGGGTGATTGCTGTCGCTGAACGGGACCTTCTGGGTCCCCCTGGCACACATCACACTTGGGCGACTCTGGACAGCTGTTGCCAGCTGCGTGCAGAGCTGCGGCTCCCTCAGCTCCGCTGCTGGCCTAGGGCAAGGAGAGTCAGTGCGTGCCCACTGCCTCCTCACCTGCTGCTGCTAAAGAAAAAGACCCCGCCCCACAGATTTCATGAGTTTTTGGTCCTAGAAGAATTTCCTGAGCCAGTGTCTGAGTGGCCTAGAAATTTCAGTAGTGTCTTCCTCTCAGCCTTGAAATAAATGTTAACTGAATTGTGAAAAGCAATCTATTGACCCTGTTTGTCAGAACATATTTGTGCTAACAATATTCAGCCTTGCACTATCCCCTGTGTTTCTTCTTTGCTTCAAAACATTTTGGATTCAAATCCTTTAGCTCATACTCCATGATCAATTTTACTTTCCCAAGACTTGATAACAATTCTGAGCTAATAATTTCAGATCTGTCCTGCAGTACGAATGCCCATCCACAGCCCTCGCCATGACTGGCCCATGAAATCAAGCCTTCACACAGCTTGCAGAAAGGACTCAGAAACCCTACAACGTCCTATGCAATGCGAAAGGAAACAGATGGGGAGTCTTGGTCCTTTGCCCAGCTCAGGTACAGACCCAGCTTGCTCCCTTCCGGCATCTTCTGAGTCAGTCTGAGTGTATCACGAACCTTGGAGTCACAGACTGTATTTGATTAGTTGTAATACTAAAATAAATGGAATTATTTGGGTTGTGTGACTTTCCCTATGACAGATAAAGCCAGAAGCAACAAATTCCCCAGTGGGTATATATGATTAATGTATGATGAATTTATAATATTTTTGCTTTTGACAGACTTTCAGAAGAAATTGAGACCTGTTCTGCTATCACACTTTCTAAATAAAATTGCACTTTTATTTTTTCTGTCAGAAAACTTGCTGATAAGCCAGAAAAGATCAGAGAAATAGATGCATTTGGGAGAGGATTTTACTTTATTATTGGGTCTTTGTTCCACGCAATTTCTGCATCTTAGGGATCAAGGTGAGCCTCCCATAATGCACCTGCCAGTAAGCAGGTATTAAAAGGAAGTCTTTCTAGGCATTTATCTATGAGACATCCGACTGTAAGATGAAAAGATGACCTAGGGATTTGCTGACCATCACAGGCAACGCTTGCTATGATTAAAGCTATGTATGTTACCTGGACACAGCTACATCAAAGTGCTAATTAGGGAACATGTACTTCTAACTGGTACCCTCTGAGGCTAATATGCTTTCATTTGTGTTAAAATCCATGACTGATGCAGAGAATCAGTGTGAGCTAGAAAGATATATCTATATAATGGACAGTATTACTGTACTCTCATCTTTTCTGTGATTTATTCTCTTTATGCAGAGAAAGAAAATCTGTGTTTATCTCACAGGGCTGAGACATCCAATTAAAGAGCCTTGTCCTACAAAATCATCTTTCTGAAAGTAAAAATGAAAGAAAATTGGTTTGATTCACTTATTCCTGATGATAAGTACTTAACCATCAGTTTTCAGGAGATTCTAATACTATAATATTCCCCAAAGGCTTGCTGTAATGGGGATAGACCACACTTACACAAAGAAGAAAGGAAAAACATCACCCACACATTGTACATGAATATAGATGGTTTTTAAAAACTGATTTACCAAGGCAAGCAATTGATAGCTAACAGATGAAGCGGATCATAGAAAAAACTTTATATATTGGCAGTGAAGCAGTCAGGATGCGGCGTGTGCTGTATGTGAGAGCTCGTGCTCTGAATGCCCCTCTGGTTGTGGCAGGTCTGTTGGGAAGACAGCAGTGCCTCTGCTTGGGTGAATTTTGTCTTCCTCTCCAGAACTGACACATAACAGACAGGGATACAACAAATCAAGTCATACCAAAGTAGGGGGGGACATTATTCACCCTCTAGAAAAAAAGCATCTAGCTATTCTCCTACTGAGTCATAAAACTGCATGCACTTAAGTGTAAAAGAAACCAGACCTATCTCTTCAAGTCAGACTGGTTTTGATACTCTTTTATCTAAGGAACAACAGAACCCAATTGTTTCTTGGTTGGACATAGACCATTTGGAGGCCATATGGACATCCAGGTTTTTATAGCACATGCAAAGGATATTTTACAGTGACAAGTTACACTCTCAGTGCTTCTTCACTGAGTGAGGCTGCAGAGAGATCAAATAAGTTTTTCTTTAAAGAAAATACAACAATAGAACTAATGTGACTAAGTGCATTACATTTACTGTTCAACTTCATCTGGTATAGGTAAGGATAGAAAAGGTCTATTGAAATGACTGCAAAGGTGACAAGCCTTCAGAAACTCAGCTGCTTTCATTTATTACTTACTTGAAGAAGTAATTAGGGTTCTTACTTCTTGGCTAATACCTCCTAATGGTCACTTTATTCTTGAAAATTTTACAGTACTTTGGCAGCTGGAAGGTAAGGTGATTGTGTAAAAATGTTTATCAGGAATGGCCCAATAAAAATATTTTCTTTCAGGCTACAAAAGCCTATGCCTAACTTTTTCTGCAGAGAGGTGGAATGGAATAACTTGTGTCATAGTGTGTAGAAAATAGAGGCAGGCAATGGGAATACATAATGATAATCCAGCCCAAGTGCTATGAATGTGAAAGGCCATTCTGCACAAACAATGCTCTGCCAATATGACATCTTGATTTTTCTTTGGATGTTTCTCATGGAGAGCAGAGTTTCTTTCATCCTTTACACAAAGTAGTTTTGATTTTCAGAATTTTCAGAAAACTAGAGGCAGCACTCTCTGCTATGCACTTACCACACACTGCTTCCACTGCAGAGGTGTTAGACAAAGACTTGGGTGTGTGAACAGCTCTGGAGTGCCCAGCCTGGGCAGGGATGCACACAGACCTCCCAGAGGTGCCAGGACTAGGGGGAGTGTGAGGCAGAAAACAGTTCTTCTTTTGTCAGTAAAAGCTCAGCTGGATTGAAGCAGTACCGGCCTGGCTAGGAAAGGAATTATGAGTGAGGAAGTGTTTCAGTACTTGGCCCATCACTTGTCTAACACAAATGTCATCAGAATCAGAAATGAACCATTTCCAGTGCAGGCATATCAGAAATCTTTGGGTTGTCTATTATGGCTGATTCCCTACTTCCAGTGACAAAGCAAATGCAGACTTTATATCCACAGGCTCCTGACTCAGCATCATCAATAATTGAGCTGTTAAAGCAGTTCCTTCTTGTTGAATGGCACTTTGTTCCCAACTAGAGCTTGTTGCAGGAAGACCATTTTTCTTTTAAAAGCTGGACTGTTCTATACTAAAATTCTCCCAATATAAACATGCTTTTCAAACCTCTTATTGGCTTTGTCCATGTGTAAAATCCCATTTTTTCCACATATTCACAATAATTCAAACTTAGGTGTCAATCACTTTTTCATTCCCAGGAAACAATTGTATACCATGGAATATATTCCATTGCTGTCACGGTACAAAGTGAACTATTAGAAAAGGATAAATAATACTTAAGGAAATATATTTTTCCCTGCTTTTGCCATATTGTTTTTAAAATTCCATTTCCCATTGTATTTTCTCCTACAACCTGGCTTTGTGATGTTGCTGTCTGCATGCAGAAGCTATTTAAGTGGAACGTTGCACCTCACTTGTTCAGAGCTTATAATGAAGAAAAATGTGCAAAAGCATTACTTCACAGAAAACAGATAAGTAAGCATACTGCCTGTCAAATTTTGTCACCCATGCTTGGCAGACAAAAAAATAAACTGCATAAGCCTGGTACAAGAGTCTGCAATCCACAGGGCGTGAAATGTCTTGGGGACTAAGTTTGTATTCTGCATTTCTTCATACATCTCACTAATTCTCTGCTTCTTTTCCTAGGCTGCAGAATCTGCAATGTATTGCACAGCACTAGCCGTGAGGCCCCTTAAATCTGTCTGGGATCAATCCCTTATGAGGTATTATCTCATTAAAACTGGCCCAAACCCCAGCCTGCTCAGTGATATTTAGATTTCTACATCAAGCTGATAGGAGGAAAAGAGGCATTACACCAAGGCATTCAAAAAAAAAGAGAGAGGAAAAAGCTTTTTTGCTTATCTGCTTTCATAAACAGCCAGAGGTAAGAAAACTGCTATTAAAACTATTAAGCTACTCTTCCCCAGTATCTGTCTCACGCTAGTTCTCTGTGTTACTCATGGCATCTGGCAGTGTTTTCACTTAAAACAGGGTTGCTGTTTGTTTTTCTTGCCAGCTCTGCAATCCAGATCTGCTTTTATTTGGTGAAAGTGAGACTGTTTGGTGATGCTCCTGACAGAAAGACAATAAGCAGTTTGTATGCATCCCATGTATGTGGGCTTACTGCTCTGCTGGGTGAAGACACTGCTGCAGGAGAGAAAGGCACAACTGTGGCTGTGCCCTGCAGCCACTCCTGAAAAGCTGAAGCCAGGACAGAGGGTGCCCTGTGCTCCAGGCCCAGCCTCCAAAAACAGGCACACATCCGCCATCCAAAAGCCACTGAGAATAGTGGTAGTGGCTCCTCTGGCTTTCTGCTTTCCTGATTTGACATCCCCTGTGTCCAGAGATGGAGAAAAGGTGTCTTAAAGCTCAAAAGGGGAATTCTCAACCTAAAACCTCATTTAAAGGAGAAGCTAACTTGCAGTGTGGTAGTGAACAACAACACTGTCCTGCTTTGGAGGGCTCAGAGGGGGAGCAGAGATGTGTGTGAGATGTTTCACTTACAAAAGGAAGCAATTTAGGCTCTTCTGTTAGCAGCCAATTTTTCTGAGTAACAGGGCAAATCATAGGTACAATTCTTGAGTTCCCTCCCTACCTGACCATGGAGGAATAGCAATGTGAAGCTCATGAATCATGAAGATAAGTATGATGCAGAGCAACTGATTTAACAAAATATTTCCTCAAATTCCATCTAAATGTAATGATAAGTTCTCCCTTCCCATGGCTGTCTGAGCAAGAGATGTGACAGCCCCAGAGTGAGAAGAGATAACAGAAAGTGTAGAAAATAAATTAATCCTCTTCTAACCATATGAAAGTACACAAAGCACAGAGCAGGGCTTGAAAAGGAGAGCATTTTGCTTTGTAAATTCAAATCAGAGGAGCAGATATTTTCTGCTTTCAAGAACACTGCAATACCCCTCATCTTCCACAGCAGGCTGAAAACCAGCATGAGGGGAGGAAATGAGGACCAAAACTGAAACAAAAGCTTGTAGTACCCAGATGCTCAAGGGAGAGAAATTTCTCTTTAATTATGAAGTTGCTGGTATAAGTTTTGTGATAGAAATGCTGCTCTGTCAAAAAATAGACAAGGTTTCTATGCCAGTATTTTCCAGATTTGTCCTTCCAACATTAACTTAATTCCATGAGGAAACTGGAAGATCTGGTTTTTCATTAACTATTCTGTGTGTGTTCTGAACCTAGGGTGTCAATGATCAGAAATTAAATAGATAATAGCTGTCTGCTTTAAAGCATGGCTCTCCTTGTAGCAACTTTCCAAGACTATGAGTAAGTAAATAAAATAAATAAATATGTGAAAATAGGAGTGTTTTCTTTTTTACTAGTTGAATTTTAGTTAACTAGTCTCAGGAAAAAAATGGTCAAGTGTACTATAATATTTGGAGTTGCTCCTTTCTTCATGACCTTCAGAGAGGTTACTTGAAGGTGCAGAATGGTGTTTATACCCTAACACTCTCTTGTGCATGCTGTAACATGCACATAACCTGAACTGCTTGTGGGGATATAAAATATTAAATAAAAACAGGGTTCTGCCATTATGACTTTCTATGATATACCTATTGAAAAGAATGGGGAATATTAGCTGTGCTGACTGGAACAGCTAGTCATCACCAATTTGCTCAAAAAAAATCATATTTCTCCAATTATATGAACTCTTGAAAGATTTTTCTTATGGGTCAACATTATCTACTGCACAATATGTGCCAATATTCCTTTGCTGCTTATTTACAAGCAGTACATAGCTAATATTCAATTGTCAGCATTTTTCTCTATGCCCTGCTTGCTTAAAAGCAAAGTTAAGGGCTTGACAAAATTGTCTTCCAGGAAACTTATTTGTATGTGCCTTCTGAAAAAGGAGCTCTGACACAAGTGATGTTAAGGTACTCATAAAGTTGGATATGACTGTATCTGCACCTACAAATGATAGTAAAATACTAGAAATTTAAAATCCCAAATTATTGAAAAAATTTGTACTTCTGCCTGCATCAGCAAGCAGGTAATTTTTCTGTATGTAACTGTTTTTCACCAGCAGAAGAGCTTTCCAATGCAATAGGCTGAGTCCTGGGGAAATTTCCTTTCATTTCATACAATTTTCCCCACAAGTGTATGAGTGAGATACCTTGAATTAATGATGTCATTTCAGTGCCAGGCTCTTCAGTGGCAATTACCAAAAGGAAAAAAAAAAAAAGAATGAATTCCCTGGGTGCTTTTGTTAGTTTTTCATTATTTTCTCTTTGAAAATTATTCTTCCACACTTCATCTTGAGCTGCCTTTTTTCAAGCTGAATAACCCTATTGCTTCTGCTGAATACATGGACATGACCACCCACACTTAGAAAAACCTTACCTCTTGCTGAGCTCCTCTGACACAGTAGGCAGCAGGGCTCATGCAGCAATAAAACTTCATGATCACAGGGGAAGGAAATAGCGCAAGGCTGGGAATCCTCCTGCTGTTTCCATATGATTTCCTAATTTCAAAATAAGCTGAGAAATAATAGGGGGGAAGTATATTGTGAGAATTTCCTCTGTGCTCTTCTGTGATTTCCCACCTGGGCTGTCATGAGTGCAAGGAACTCTATTAAACTGCTACCCCAAAATCAGCAGCTTGGCAGCCAGTCTAACAAGCAGGAAAACTTTATTCTCCAATTTTGTAAAAGGAAGTTTTCCTCTTGGACTAAGGAAGTGCAATCATAGAAGGCTACATTCTGGCTTGTATTTTTTTTTTTTTTGACTGCCTCCCAGTAGGAATGAGATCGTGATCTGGAGCATGTGAAAGGCTATACTTGTTTACACTTAGCCCTCAGTTTGGTCCTATATTAAGGTGAGATCCAGCTGTGATGATTTCAAAGCGTCCACACAGACAGTCAGGACAACCCTGGCAGTTTGGGGACTGGGATACAAACAGAGTGCTGGTTTATCACTAGGAACATCTACCAGGTACCACCTGGTGGTATATGGAATGTATACTGTAAATGTATATGGAATAAGGCATTTTGTGGCTGCAGCTGTTCATTTTACTCTTTAACTTCTTTCCTTCCCCATAAACCTACTTCTGTAGAGGGTCAATCTGTCCATTGATAACTCAGTCTAAATGACCATATTTTCAACTACAGTTTCATATACAGTAATAATTTTAGGGATATAGACTAAAAGGTAGGTAGAGTTTCTTTCATTCTACAAATACCAAATTGGTGGCAAAGTTACTTAGAAAAATAAAGACTCAGTTTTCTTTAAAAATAGCTAAAATAGAAAGTGTTATAAAACATTTTGATTATGAAAACCAGGGCAAGTCCAGATTTACTCCTCCATCCAGAGGACTCTCAGCTTTACACTGCATTATGAACAACAGAAGAAAATCAGCCAAGAACTGTATTACAGGGTGTGTCATATACACATTTGAAATATTTATTTCAATGTATCCTGTACACCTTGGTACAGTAAGCTCTCTCAGGTCACCTCATCAGCCACAAATCACTTTTTGGGTTGGCTTTTTTTGTTTGTTTTCATTGGTTGGTTTGGTTTGGCTTTTTGTTTTCTTTTACTTCAGAAAATCCTATAACATTGTTTGAACATGCATTTTTTTTGTGGTTTTCATTTCCTTTCTCTGTCCCTAAATTGATTATTTAAAGACTAACCCTCTGAAGGAAGCAAATGAAAACTGATGTCATATTGTGTCAGATGGTTAGGTATTCAAGAATTTTAATTTCAAAATACAGTGGATTATTGTACTTTAGACAGTGGATTTTTACTGTGCTACCACCTAATGAGAGCACATGTGGTCTTCAGAACTGAAGTCACAGGGGGGCACTGCTTTTAAATCCCATTAATTTTCTGGTAGACTTGTTATTTGCTTTTCTCTTTCCTTCCCCAGAGTTTCAGCACCTTTGAATGCCCTAGAAGAAGTGCTAATGCTTTACTTCACAGAAAATGTCCTAGGTACAAATCAGCCTGCTACAACAACAGCTGGAGTACCACTGCACTCTGCTACTGGCCTTGCTTCCTTATTTATTTAAAGCCCGTTATGAGAGCAAATTACCCAAAAAAAGACCAGGAGAATGGGGAAATATATACTTGGGGGATCAGAGCTGCTGGGAAGTGGAGCTCAGCCATGCCAGACCCCTCTGCTGCCTCTCCTGGTGCTCCAGTCCCTCACTCTCTGGGCAGGTTGGGCTCTCACACTGTACATTAGCACAGGCTGAATACCATAGTGGGACTGTTGCTCAGCAACAGCGACGAGAACAATTTGGTTTTGGACCATTCAGAAGATGATTACATTTGCAGCATGTTCCCCCCCACCTCCCCTCCCCTTCCCAGTACCTATTCCTGGATATTGTAAATATTCATCCGAGTTTTGCATATACAGTAGTTTCCCCTCTAGGTAAAAACCATACCATCCAAATGAGCTTTTAAGAGTACTTTACTCTAATGCATGCCTACATTTCCTCTCATTCAGTAGGTATAATGTTGCACACAAAATGGCAATGTTGGGCTTCTGGGGGGTTTATTTGTTTTGTCTATGTCAGACATATTTCAGCTGGAGCAGGGCTGGGCTCTTTATGACAGCGCTGCTTCATCGCTTTGTTTGAGACACGTAAAACAAGTGAAGTATTTAAATAGTTGTGAACACCTGAATGACTTTAAAGCATTTGAGTAAGAGATAGGTTCAGATCTCCAGATTTCCAATTTCCTCCCTAATTGTTTCTTTATCTACACATCTTTCAGCATCCCATTAGAAAACCAGTCCCACGCTCTCAACTTAAAAGAGTTTGTCTAGAGACTATAATGCAATATTTAAATATTTGTCATACATTTCCCTCAGCTTTCACTCTCAGTAGTAATTTATTCTGAACCTTCCAGTCTTCTTTCTGTTAACACATACGTAACTGTTGCAAGAGTAACTCTCCAGGTCAGTTATCCTGATCCACCCACCCTTTTGGCTAGGCCTTCCACTGCTGCTACACAGCAGACAGAGCACTCCAGGTCCTTTTGTCTTTAGTGCCTCCTTCATGCCCTGCAGAGCAGCACACAGTCACCCATCCATCCGTGCCACCATCACAGAAGCTAGCTTGGATATCCTATTTACAGACATCACATGCAACCTTCCCCTTATTTCTCTCCCCCAGATATGATGGAAAACAAGAAGGGAGGGAGAAAAAATGTACTAGTTCAGAAATCAGTTTTTACCCTCTAAGACCAATATGGATGTGTGTGTGTGTGTGTTTGTTTTCAGTAACACTGGGTCCCAGCCCACTGAATCACATCAACACGTTACTAATTTAAATATATAAGATCAGCAATTCTATTATTGTCCTTTTAGTGAGATATGTGCTTGTGTACCTTACCAACTCAGTCAAGCATAAGTTGTTCTCTTCTGGTGTAGATGTAAAAAAGGAATCTGGTGTTTTTGCACAACTCCTGCTACACCTTCCCTCTCTCATCTTATTTCTGCTCTTGACAGTCCTCTGAGGCAGTGAAGTGACCCACTGTGAGCTGCCAGCTTACAGGGAAGGGAAAAGGAAGAAAGTGGCAAATCTGGAATTTCTCTCAGTTTTTCAAGAGCACCTTGTTCTGCCTTGGCTGTGTCCTGACACAGGAGCACAGGGGCTGGCAGGGACTGTGACACAAACCCACCTTGCCCACCAGCCCCAGACCCTGCCACACCAGAGCCTGGAGCTAATGCCTCTCCATAGCCCAGCTCCTTCCTCACTCGTGCAGCCCTGTCCTGGAACCTCTGGTGGGGATCCACACTGCACACAGGAAATCTTTCATAGAGTGCAGCCTGCAAGATGTTTTTGCACATAGCAGATACACACACACAAACTCAAATGGCACTAGGATTGCCATTTAGAAGCCCTGCTTCAGATTCCCCTTCATGCATGCCCAATAACAAAATACTTTTTCCTCCCTAATTAGCTGTATTAGAGCAAACCCTAATACAAGGTTGACCTAAATACAAAATTGGGTGGTTTTTCTCACTTTACTCTGCGCAAGATGTATTTATCATATAAGTGCACATTTTTGGATTTTAAACATTTCTCTTTTTAAAATGCAAGTTAAATGTTAATCAGTGAGATAATCTTCATAAAAATTACTAGGTATCGATGCTCAGTTCCAACCAGATATTTCCTCATTATATCGAAAGAACAAATTAGCAGCTCCTGCTGCAATGAACTCCTTGATACAACATGCATTTATCCAGGCCCCATGGGAGTCATTACAACGAGATTCACCTCTGTGTGTGTGCATGTATATATTTAAAAACAACCCCCTCAAATCTCTCCTTTGGTCTTTCAGTGGGGAGCATATCAAACAGCTACAGCAAATCTCATACACACACATCAATATCATGCTAACATTGTTGAGTTTCACTGAACCCTATGCCAAATTAACTTTTACAGGGCAATTA
This sequence comes from Camarhynchus parvulus, assembly GCF_901933205.1. NCBI lineage: Eukaryota > Metazoa > Chordata > Aves > Passeriformes > Thraupidae > Camarhynchus > Camarhynchus parvulus. Next base: position 14,244,929 of record NC_044572.1, on the reverse strand, counting down.
CAAAATCTTATAATCATGCAAATTAGTAGTTAGCAGCTTACATCTTCCAATTAAATTGCCTCCTGCTATTCCAAGATCCAAGTTAGCCACAAAAACTTCTCCTTTTTCTTTTTTAAAGAGAGACTCTTTATGTGGAGAGTCATCAATATATGGATTAGCCTTCTCAGGGACAGGGGTCCAACTTGAAGCAATCGCAGGCAGGTTATTTCACCAAAAGAATAAAACCCAAACCATAGTGTGAAGAGGAAGGGGCATTAACCCTGGAGTTATTATCAAATTTGAGTGTCCAGGTGCACTCCTAAGCTCAGGGTCACATTCTGTCTGCGGTATAATCCCATATCCAGACAAGATCCGAGCATCATCTACTCCCTCTCACATTCTCCCTCCCTCTTCCACCCTGTGTGAAGAAGAAAAGCCATTTCTACAAGGGCCAGGGTTGGCCTCTGACTCCTGGAGATCGACACAGTGTTCTCCAGCACAGTGACCCTTTATCTGCTTGGTCCACTAACAGCCAGGTGTCCTGTGCATTCTTCCTTACAGAATGAACACATGGCACATTTCAAAGCTTTCTTCCAGCTCCCTGCAAGGTAGGGAGCAGGATGAAGTCATCAGTGTAATATGCTTTAACATAAGGCAAGAAGATGAGGCTATTTACTCAATTTACAGAGGGAAAAAAAAGGGGGCTTTAAAGAGTCAAACTCCTGAGTTTAGCACAGCAAAACCAGCATTATTTGTTACTTATGAAGTACAGATTTTGTAGAAAAGGTTTTGTGTTTGTTGGGTGTTTTGGGTTTTTGTTTTGTTTTGTTTTTTTTTTTTTTTTTTTGCTAAAAGCATACAGAAGAAGAACATACTGCTTGGGCTCCTAAAACAGCAAAGGTGTCAGAGTGCACTGTGGCCTACAGAATTAACATTGATGATGAAAATCAAACATCTCAGAAGAAAAGTCAGAAAAGTCACAAAACACAACAGACAGTGAGAACCAGTGTCAACTCTGGAATATGTTGCAGAATTAAATTCTTTCTTTACCATTTTCTCTTCTTTAACTCGCTGCCCCTCAAAGGGCACCCACAAGGCTTGACTTGCACACTGGGACAGGATCTCTGCACACCTAAGGCAGCACTGCCTTCAGTTCCCAGGAGGTCAGTGATTTGTAACCATCCCTGGATCTTCCTCTGTGCAAGCTGTATTTATCATATAAGAGCACATTTTTGGATTTTAAACACTTCTCTTTTTAAAATGCAAGTTAAATGTTAATCAGTGAGGTAATCTTCATAAAATTACTAAGTATTGATGTTCAGTTCCAACCAGATATTTCCTCATTATACTGAAGGAACTAATCCCTGTAACCATCCCTGCTACTCTTCAAAATCAGTGCAGCTGATGTCTGTCCTGATGGGATTAGGCTTGGACAGAAAGCTGGCCTGATACAGAGGGCTGCAGCCTCCCAAGTTTTTGAGGCATCATTAGTAGCTCAGAGGCAGCAGCACAGGTTCTCCTGAGGGGCAGTTTTTCAGGCCAGCTTGGTGGGTGTCCCCAGGTACTGAGCACTCCCACAGCCAGACTCAGTGTTGGGTGTGTTGTGTCATGGCAGAGTGAGTTTGGAGTGACTCCTCACTCACTCAGCCCACTTATAACAGCTCTTCTCTGACTCATAAAATTCCTTATAACTGAAAGGAATTGAGGTTTGCTTTTGTTGTTTTAAGTGAAAACTAAACTTCTGAAGAGAAAAAATAAACAGCTACTGAGCTGTAAAGATGGACTCCTATTACTTCTGCCACCAGTCTCACCGCAGCTGTTCATAACCACAGCCATACAGGCTAAGTCCAGCATAGAACACAAGCATATCCCTAAAAATGCTAACAGAAACTATAGATGTCTTCATTCAGAGTATGCTGTCCGCTATCTTCTCTCTCATCCGGGATATGACCAATGCAGCATTATCAGAGGATATGTAGATTAGACTTTTTGTCTTTGGAAACATCAGTGTTTAAAAACTCGGAATATTTAAGAATCATCTCATTATCAAGGATTTGCCAATGGAGTTTCAGCATGACTGTGATTTTGATTCCTGGCTGAAAACAGATTTTTTTTTTTTTTTTTTGTTACACAGCTAGTTTAGATTGAATATCAGAATACCAAATGGCTATAGAAATTCCTCTCTTGCCTTATTCTCATAGCCCAGAATTTCTATGGATAAGGCAACATATTTGCAATCAGTAGCAATTGTAGTTTGTTTACAATCAGTGTATCAAAGCACCTTTTTCATACATGGGAACAGGGAGAGAAAAAAAGCATGGTTCTTGTGCCAGATAGATATGAAAGATTACACAGCTGCAGTGTCTTGAGGTTACAAAGCTGCCAGTTTAACAAGCAAGATAAGCAGCAATGCTGATGTATTTATAGCAGTTTAGACATTTATAGTGCATTTTAAAAGAAATGTAATGAACCAATCCATAAATAGTATGAGGATCATAGGTTTATTGCTGCCTTAGTGTAACAGAACCTTATGATACAAAAACATGTCAATAAGAAACTTCTGTGTTAATGGCATTGGCAATAAACTCTTTGGGGCAGGGCCTGCCCTGCTGGTGAGCAGACCTGGGCAGAGGGTAGCACAAGGCAGCACTCATCTGGTGGGACCTTGAGCTGCCATTGTACTGTAAATATTAGAAAATAACAACGGGAGATCTGAAAGCTACAACAGCCTCTGACAGGATCATTATCTTGAACAATATGTTCAATTAAAATTTTTTTAATAGTTGGGACCTAATCTGAATTTCTTGTATGGATGTCAATAGATTTTGGACCATGTCCTTGGATATGGCATTTTGCAAATGTGCTGGATGAAGCAGCTCAAGTCTATAAGCTGTTTCGCAGGAAAAGTAGAAAATCACAAGGATCTACCAGCTCATTAGACTTTAAGGTAGTGACATATTTTCTTATTTAATTTAAGAAAAGGTATGTCAAGCAATAAGTTAAATTCCTGCTTCTCAATATGTACATCCAAAAAGCAATTTGTTCTGTCTGCTTTATTGATTGCCAAAACAAAAAAGACATAGAATTTACTACTGTAAAATCCTTTTGCTGTCCCCAGTCATATGTAAATGGCAAACATTTTCATTTTGTAGTGCTGTCATACATTACCAAGTGGGGCAACTTTTGCTAGTGTCAAAATGGCTTTGCACCACTTCTGTGATAAGGAGAGTGCTGAGACAACTCTGAGCTGTCATCGCTGAATTCTCACCCATCCCCACGTCACGCAGTGCTGTTCAAGGATAGAGCTGTTGGCTTCTCCCCTTGACCAGCCTAGACCTTTATAGCATAAGTGAACAACATACCACGGGTTAAAAGCAACTTCCCTGCCAAAAACACTTTTCTGACTGGGGACTTCCTGTAAAAATTCTGGCTCCAAGAGGGAAGTAGAAGAGGGTATGCTAAATGCTTTTCTACTTAATTTTGAAAGTGATGACGCTCTCCAAAATAAATACTGGAGAGGTTCTTAAGCAGTAAATGCTTTGGACTGTAGCTGTAGGCTGGCACTCAGCCACAGTTAGGTGGTGTTTGGTTCTGGTTTCCCAGCCAACCTCTCATGAGTGAGTGTTAAAATGTGCGGTGAAAGAGTGATGAGGAAGAAGTGATGAGAGAGGAGTTGAGATTACCTCTCTGTCACAAATTGCCCTGCTAAGGTCAAAGTCAACATTATTAGCAGGGAAAGCTGATCAGAATTCAATACTAAATGTAACCTAGTGACATGAAGTTTCCTCTTTCAAACTTTCAAGCCTGCATGGATATGAAGTGCTCCTAAAGTGCTCTCATTTATAAATCCACTGCTCCTCAGAAAACCCCTCTTCATGATGGAAGCTCCTAGTTTTCAGTTTTGAGTCCTGATTTCCTACAAAGTTGCAGACACTTTTCCTACAGCTACTGCCTGGTACCACTGGCACAACTATGTGAGAGTCTCACTCAGCACTGCTGCCTCTCTGTCACATCCATCTCTGAACACAAGCCCGGGATCCCCGAGATGCCACTGCTGTTACATCTGCATGGGACTTTCAGATTGCTGTACGTCAGTGCACATGTGTTTGTTTTCAAAGTCAACAACAAATGTAACATTAAACACCTTTGACTGCTCCAGTGAACAGCCTTGTCTGCTTCATGTTGCAAAACAGACCTAATTCTTATTGTAGCTGGTTTGTGATTGAACTAATGGTGCATGCAGAATCATAATTCAGCAAAGTGAATTAAATTATCAAAGAGTCTTTTACACTCAACACTTATCACTGTCTATCCAAAAAACAAACAGTGTACTTGTGGGAGGGCAGTTTTTTTCAGAGAGTTTAGAGGGAGGTGGGTGGCCAGCTGTCAGCAAAGAGGAGGCAGAGACACAATTCACAGAAGCATTGAGGGGCTGGAAATATGCAAATGACAAATCTAAGCAAATCAGCAATCCTCCAAAGGAGAAGCATCAGTGGATTACAGGAATAATTTCCTCTTACAGATCCCATTTGTGAGTCTCTGACTGTCATTCATTACCCGTACGGTTTAACAAGGGACATGAATTACTTGTTTAGGATTATTTTCCTCTTTTGGGAGGAGGGTCCTCAGGTACTTGCTCTTTCAGTGCAAGGTAAAATTTGTCACCTAATTATTTTCCAAATAAGAACCTGACTAAAGGTCTTTGCATGGGAACAGAAATTTTTCTTTAAAATCTAAAGGAGGCAGATGTAGCTAGTGTCCCCAGTGCACTTCAAACCAGCTTGTACTGTCACCTGGTCCAAATGTCTTCATGGCAATGTAGCTCCAGTTTACCTGACTTACCAGATCACGCCTTCACCTGACCAAAGAGAACTGTTAACTTTCAGGACCATGCAGAAAGGCAAGTTTATGTGGCCTTTTCTTTCTACCCTAAGGAAGCTATTTGAAGACTTCTGTAAAGGGTTTTTTTTGTTTGTTTGTTTGACTGTGTTATTTTACTTCACTTGGTAGGGAATTTATTTTCCTTACAGGATGCACTTTGAATAACCTTTAGAGCTAGAACACATCCCAGAAGATGCTGAGCTGACCCATCCCAAATAAGACTGAGACCAAGATAAGCACTAATTCACTACTGGTTTTGTATTGCAAAGGAGAGTTTTGGCTTAGCAGATAAAATACTTCTCTTGCAGAAAGTAATCTCTGTAAAGTGTCTAGCCAATCTCATTCTTTTTATAGGCTAAAAAAATCAGCAAATTAGGTAGATCTTGGTTAAGTAGGGGAATAGAAGGTGTAAGACAGGAAGATGCCACTTTTTGCTCCTATCTCTGCAGCAACAGAGGCTACCTCATGACTCTTAAATAAATAACAGTGGCAGTTCCAACAAATGACAGTTTCTTTCTTCTTGGAAGATCAATCTCTTTATGAAATTTTAATTCATTTCAGATATTCTGTTTCTGTTCAACAGTTTTTAGGCTGGACTTGGATGAGCACTGGTGGGTTGCAGTTTCACTGAAGGAAAGCTGCTGTTCAGGAATGTTGTTGAGACCATGGACATTTTACTCCAGCATGGAAGGATCAGAAAAGTGGAGATTCCCAAAGCAAGATCAGTACTAAATGTGTACTAGCTGAAAGCTGTATGAAAGATGTTTGTTACCCTAATTCTTACAGATCTGTAAGAATCTGTACAGCTGTAAGCTTCACTGCCTCTGCACACTGCCTTTTTCTTTCCTGAGTGTACAATCTGACAGTTTTCCCAAATGTCCAGTCCCATTTTTCAATGTAATAATTCAACCTATTTCTTCATGTCCAAAACACAAGACTATGTTAACTTCTCCCAGCACTAGCATTTCACATGCCTAGGTGACTATGACTGTTTTTTCCTCTTCATTATCCCTTGTTCACACTAGATATCATCTGTTCATTCAGTCAATCCAACCAGCTGGATTTTCTAAATCTCTGTTCATTCTCTGTCCCTTTATTCTGGACTATCTCCCTTTGCTCACCATTCTTCTCAAAATGCCCCAGACTGGCAAACCTGTTGCTGAATCCAAACTGGGATGTGTGCAGCAGAAAATCAGCCTCACCAGTCTTTCCGGCTGTGCTTGTTTGTAGATCCCTGCAAAGAAGAAGAACATGGGACAACAGATTGAGATTATTGAACTGAATTACCATGCTGGTTCACTGTAATCTCCTGCTCTCCTAAACTGCCTGGTGTAGGTGATGTGCAGATGATTAGCTCTGCCTAGGTGTACTACCCAGTACTTCCCCCAGACTGGCTCCAGCTTGTCAAGATTGTTTTGTATTCAAGGCCTGCCCTGCATTAAATCCTTTTTGGGTTTCTATCATCTGCATAATCTCTATTCCATCATCTGTTAATGAAAAAACAAGCTAAACCCAGCCTCTGTGGAGCCCCATTTGATGTGTCCTTCCATTTTTAGCCAGCTCTTGGGATTGAGATCTGATAAGTGTTTTGTTGACCCAATGCTGATGCCTGGGCAGTAGAGAACAACTTTACATAAAATTTTGACACAACCCCTATTCTTTTCTGCTTCAATTGTGTCCTATAACACAGCTAATAATAAGACAATGAAATCATTGCCTCCAGCTGTTTCCCAATAGAATTTACCAAAAGAGTAGTGAAATGATCTCATTTAAATCTCATTCCACACAAAGCATTGAACTGTACCAGCCAACACCAACACTGGTTCCAGTGTGGTCATAGTGCAATTTCCTTGACAGTCCTGGACAGTTTCAGGGAGATTACAGATGGATGGGGCCCATTTGGTTCCAGCTGAACTGAAGTGCAGATGGATCCCAAATGTCAGAAAATGGATCCTTACAGCTGAAATACTTGTGGATACTCAAATTCCCTTGGAAAGTGACAGTTCTGGAAATAACATTTTCAGTACCAGTAAATTAGTCCCAGAATGGCATTTCCTGGCATGTCCACAGTCTGGATGTGGTTAGCTTGAAAGAGACACAGAAAAAATGTTGAAGCGAAGATACTATTGTGCTCAGAGGTGCCCCATGGGAAAATATCTAGGCTTGTTCTCTCACAGTTTAAAGCTCTTCCTTTTTATTTAAATAGTGTTAAGATTGATACAGGTAATGAAACTCAGGAAGGCTGCTGGCTTGTTTGAAAAATAGGGCAGCTATTTGGATGTGTGAAGGCAGCTCAGACAGACAGCTAACATAATCTACTGTAAATATTTTATTTCCTTGCTGTGGAAGGATAAGTCTATCTGGACAAAACTGTTCAGCTTCAAGCTCCAGTGGTGGAACATGGCAGGAGCACTGCAAAGATGGAATTGTCCAGCTAAAGCCCTGTGACGGCTGACAGTGCTCAGGACTTTTCAGAATCGGACAACAGCTGGTGGGGAAAAATATTTGAAAGTGAAGTGTTAAGATTTCAAGAACATAATCAAGTATGTTTTCCTACAAACCAAACAGAGCTCAAATGCTCTGAAGGACCTAGAGCTTGCGTTACTGCCAGGACAACAGCCACAGGCTGAGAAACCTGGTTTCCCTGGGATGCTTCTGAGCGCCTACAAAACCGCCCAGCAGATTCCAGCACTGACAACAGCAGCCACAAGCACAGCAGGTTCAAGCTTGGCAGGATCTTATCCATGCAGGCAGAGAAGAAAGGAAACTCTGCTGAAATTCCTGCTGATTTCACCTTTGAAAAGGATCCTCAGAGGTATCTGCCAGTTAGCTCATTCTGTGCTGTCCCTTTCTGTAATGGAGGCAGGAGTAGAGATATCCATCAAATATAGACCAGCTGCTCAGAAGTGCATGCAGATACCAACCCTTTAATTCCTTTTATGTAAATTCCCAGTAGGGACTGTAGGCTGGACTGTAATTTTGAATGAAAGATCTCAAATTCAAGATTGGTTTTGAATATGTGTGGGAGAGAAAACAAAAGAAATGTCCTTTATGTGCTGTCCAAATTATTTATATTTGGACTGAGTGATCTGCAGAGCAGATGGCTAAATGATTTCTGAGCTTCTCATAGGAAGCTGAGTCCTCTGTATATACAGGTATGCACATATAGATACAGTTTATCTTGCTCTACCTTGTGCTTATTGTGAGATGTTTCTGTAGGTCTATAGGGTGCACACAGGTCATCTTTGCATCCTGGCTCCAGAAGATTTCCCTGGGCCTTCTGCCTAATAAACCAACCAGTGAAATTGTTTACCCCACAGAAAATCAAAATATTTCAATCTAAAAACTGATGACCTGATACAATATGTGAACTGTGCTACTCCAAGATGTGCTGCATGCTTTGCTTTAAGTTCGTACAAATGTCAGTGGATATTTAACAGATTTAACTTCTTTTTTTTTCTTTAAACTGAATGAAGGGAACACTTTTTTTCCTTCTCATTTTAAATATGAACATTGAGTGACATTTCCTCTAATTTGGAAATAAAATATGGCAGTAACATTAGTCAATCTGTGCATGAGAAAATGGATGCCTTGCTCCTGTTACAGAGATAAACATGGCTGTTGGGCCATCCCAGTAATAAATTATAGAGAATTCAACCCTCCTGAAGAAATCTGCTTCCATCTTTCTGGTTTTTCTCCTGTGACTACTGCTACAAGACTGGAAAGTAATGAAACTGGTAGAAATCACTGTTTGCTGTACTTGTCTTTTAGTTTTCTTATTAGATTGTACAAATCTTGGGGGTTTTTATAGCATCCGAAGCATCTTGTTTATAAATGGGGTATAGCACATGTGAGGTGATTATGCTTTGGATTTCAGAATCTAGGAAGTGCTGCACTAGATCCTACAGTCCTTTCACAACAGTAGTTTGCCAACAAGTACCCAGTCCCAGTATTCACTAAAGGCTAGACCTGTTTTACAAGAGACACTTCAATATTTTATGGTCAAACTGCCTTATTGAAAATGTATGTTCGCTCAACTTTTTTTTTTTATTAATAATCTATGTGTTTTTCTTCCTCCTAGAAGGGATTATTTGCAGATGTTAACATATTTATTTTTCCTCAAATCTTCAAAGAGCTACCTTTGAGGTTTGTATTCATTTTTTTGGACCTGAAGTTCCATGGCTAATTCCATGAACATGATTGCCGCAACATGTACTCCAGTTTTAGCTGCTTGTTTTCTTTTAACATTTTCATTAATAGAGCATTTCCATCTTATAGAAGTGAAATGTCCTCCTTAGACCTTTTGTAACCTGAAATGTATCCCATAAGAGAGCACTTCTCCACCCTTTTATGCCTCTAGAAACATGCTGTCCATGTTATAAATATCAATAAAGCTGGAAGGACTTAACATCAAAATCTCCAAGACAACAACAAAGATACAACAAATCAAAGGCAAAATAGTGATGGTTCAATTAGACTTTTAAATAGGATATTAAAATGAGGTTTGTAGTTAAATACAATGTCTCTCTGAATTTGGCAGGAAAATCATTAACTGAATGATGTTAAATTTGCACAGATTGTTGAATAAATGAGTAAGACTTGGTTTAGATGGCAGCAGACCAGCCAAGAAACATACATACAAAGACTTGCTGCTAGTCCACATGAACAAATAAATGTCTTAAATGAGGATAAGGGTATTTTTTAAAGGATCAGTAACTGAATAGGTACTATTATCATTAGCTAGTCCTCCATATGGAGTAATCCTCTTAGAGTCTGTACAGGTGGAGGAGTTAGGGGGATATGGACACAAGTTCCTGTGTAACAAGATGAGGTTTCTTGCTTGTTTGCAGAAGGGGTGCTGCTAGCTGTGTTGGTATTAATCAAAGTTTGTAGCTATATATTCATGACATCTAAAAGCTCTGTAACTTTAATATTTGCTTACCTTGTTATTCTGGTGTATCTTTTGTGTGTGCTTCCTAGGATACATCCTGAGAAATCCAGGTAGCTGGAAGCACAGAGATAAACAATGCAAGGATTTTTCTGAAAAACTGTTCCATTTAACAGAACATTTACAGCTCAATTTATGATTTGGCTTTAGCTACTGCTAGCAATAAATTTCCAGAATATATTTATGAATTGTGCTGTGATTTCTTCCTCCTAATGAAAAATTTGTTTTCTGAAATCGACCAACTCCTGGATAGTCATCACCTGGAGTAATAGTTTAATACACAGTAAGTGTGTGTGAAAAAGCCAGAATAAACAACATCAAGGTATAACCTTTCTCCCAAAGGTGAAATGTAATTTTAATTAAGACTTAAAAGTAAGATTATTTGTTACGATGTTTTTATTGGTACTCATTTGATTAACATTATACTGAAGGCAGGGAAAAAAAGCAGTCCTTCATCAGCAGGTGCAGTCTACAACTGAAATGAGATCCTGGTTCTTATCTCAGCACATCTGGTTGTAACTTGTAGGCACTTGACAGTTTGTGTGGACAAGGCAGAATTCCTTCCTCCTCAAAGTTGTTGGACCCTTCTGCCCACTGGGAGCCGTCACTGTCCCACGCTGTTATCCAAATCTCCACTTGCAAGGATGGGGGCTGGTGTGGCAAAAGCAACCTCACAATTAAACAATATAAGCAACTATGGATGCACAATTCCTTGGTATAAGCATGGCTGAAATAGGCAGGAGTGGGAGATGGTGATGACAGATAAGCATCAGTTCCAGTTCAGACCTGAAATAAAGGGCCTTGGTGGGTGGACTGATGAACATACTTGTAAACAGTGATCCATGGGGCAACAGTTTTCTTTTGGGAACTAGAAATTCAAAAAAGAAGTGTCAGCTAAAGTTAAAGTTGGCTGAGTGGAGGGAAACGAGGGCAGTCCAAGAAGCTGTAGGCCAGACTTAGCAGTGGGTGGGATATGCAGCACAAAACCACATTTAAAATAACAAGGTAATTCTCAGAAGTGATTTCCCCCAAGTATTTTGAGCAATGAAATAACCACACTGGTCAATGCCTATGATGTGATCTCATCCCCAGAAGTACAGTTCCAGTTTCAAATACCCTTATAAAGTGATTACATCACAGAGATGCTTCCAATTTTACAATTGAAAAAGACTCGAAGTACAACCTCTCTACCAACATAGGCTAATGAAGCATATTCGAGAAAAGACCCTCCCTTCTCATTAATAAAACTAACATAATGCCTCTAGAGGAATTAAAGGACTTTGGAGCTATAGTTAGATTTGTGCAATATTGAAAGGCATTGATATTTCCACTCCAAGGACTGCAGCACATCCACTTACAATACATAGGTTCACAAGGCAATTCAATAAAGCAGTTCAACTCCAGTGAGTTCAGTGGAGTTGTGCCAGCTGTGGATTCAGCCTCCTGATTGTAAAATACAGTCTGTGATGGTGTGAATTATATGAAGTTTCAGATCCAAGTAAATATCAGACAACAGCAACTATACTCCATTTATTTCAGAGTTCACCTGGGGACTTTGCAAGAAGACTTCTTTCTGTATGAACAATACTGGGATAATTATAATATCTTAATATTAGAAAGAAAGGAGCCAAATAAATTGCTAAATGGTGTGAGAGAGAAAGATAAACCATGCTAGAAAAATTATACAATGGGCCAAATTTATTGAACAATGCATAATAATATGGGAATCTGAAATTTATTTTCAGTGTTGAATATGCAGGATACATTTAATATGCTCAAGATGCACTATTCAATCTGCAGCAGCTGTCTTTGTACAGAATATTTCAGAAGAATGAAAAGGAAGAACATACAGTGAAACAACCACACCAAGCACCTTGCTCTGCCCCTGTTTGCTGTCACAACATTCCTTCCTTCCATTCAAATACAGCATACAGCTGAGATTTTCCCATAGAACCGTGTTAAGTGTTTCACAGGAAAGAAAAGACAAACAAAGGAGAGTAACCCATTTGTGTGAAATGATCTGTACCCACCAATATTTCCACATGGAGAAATAACTATTTGTTGTTAAATTATCAGCTCAAAACTATGAAATATCAAGGATTTAAACCTAAGTGAATTGTCAGGTAACTTCCTCAAGAAGCTGGATCCTTTTCAGCTTCTGCACTGACACCCTGCTTCTGGAAAGCGTCATTATTCATTTATGTTTTGCCTTCCTGGAACAGGAACGGATGTAAGCCTGAGCTGCTGTGACTTAGAAGAATAAACTATTATCACACAGGCCACAACATGTAGAAAAAAGAGAAAAGATGCTATTGGTTCTGGTCATTTGTCCCTAAATCTGCTCTTGGTTGCAATAGCTGCATCTGAGGAGAAACAACATCCTTTCCAGTCCTTTGTTTCTTTTAGTGCTCTCACAATGCTCTATCCATGTGATCCATGTGTACCCATCTGTACCATTTTTTACATTTCTAACTTAATTTTATTAGTTTGACTCTGCCTCCTCTAGTCCCATTGGATGCATAAGCCTGCCCATATTCCTGCCTGTCCCATTTTAAAGTCAGGAAACATGAACCAGTGGTCAGACTACGTCTCAGATTTTCCAGGTAGCTTTTTTCTGCTCCTGCCACCCTGCTGTTCTGTTTCACTCTGCTATATTTTATGCTCATCACTGCTAAGGCTGTTGTTAAACTGAAATGCAATGCTTGTTTACAGGGAGACATACAGGAAAATTATGTACAGATTAATCAAAGCAATGCTTGTTTACAGGGAGACATGGGGGAAAATTAGACACAGATTGGCCAAAGCAACAGAGATAAACTTCTGGAGGCAGCCGTGCAGATGCAGCAGCTCCCAATGGCTCCCAGCTGGTGGTCAGAAATAATCATCCTGCCCAAGGAAAATGGGATGTGAAGTCTGTTTAACACATTTAGATGCAGATCAGATGGGTTGTCTCACCTTCAGGAAAATGCCATCTTTCCCAGAGCATCTGATTTAGTGTGCAGAAACCCAAGAGTTTCCAAAACTAACTCTGAACTGGAAGATGAAAGTTGGGGGGCCACATGTGGGGAGGGGCTGGGGCCTCCCCAAAGACTGGGTGTGCAGATAGGAGTTGGACCCCTGAAAGGCAATAAATATTAAGCATCAAGTAATTGATGCTTACAGCTGAATCAGGCTGCCACGGGACCATAGCTGCTAGCATGAACTCATTAACCCCTCCCCTGATGACATGAGTTTACTGTGAAGACTTCTCTTGTTCTCCATGGGAACCATGTGTTAAAGCATGACAGGTTTGGCTTTGGTTTTTTGTTTTCAGGGGGGAGTAAACAGAAGCCTCCTTGCTTCTTTTGCTCTGGGTTGGAAGGAACTTTGCAGAAGAGCAGGGCTCTGCCCTCTGAGGAAACAGTAGAGCATAGTGAGGTACAGGAAAAGGAATTTTTCTGGATGCAAGGTGAGCATGAGGGACTCAGCAGAGGCCAAGAGAGCCTGGAGCACTGAGATAAACCTCTGAGCAGTGTGAGGAACACAGGATCAACAGAGATCACAGAAAGAAAGAATTTTGGTGGAGTAACCAAAACAAACTGTAAATTCTGTCACAACCCAGAACAGCCCTGAGTTACTGATATTCAGAGCAACCCTGTCAGAATGTCCCTGTCTTGCCAGGACACAGTGCAGGAAAAAGTTCATTTGTAAACTCTCAGTTTACTGTATTTCCTTCTAGACTTCCTCCACAATAACTTTATTCCTTTAGCTATAACTCAAATAAAACCCAGTTTCCAAGTTTCAAAAGTGTCTTTAGTACTTTGGGCTGTTTGCTGCAAGGTTGTGCAGGCTGCAGAGCTCTGGTGAAGCTGTGATAGTTTCAACCCTGAGTGACTTTAGATTGAATTTAGAGGTGCACTCAAACATTTTGTCTGGCAGATGAAGAGCAGCAAAGAGCTGAGGGAGTGTTCATCTTTTTCTGTCAGACCTGCCTGCGATGTCTCTGTGACCTAAATTGCTTTCAGCTTCTGTGTGGACTTCCTCATTCAGCTTGCTGGATTCCCACCATCCACACGCTCCAACTACATGAGTAATGTCACATCTGGTCTAATGTTGAATTTGTGTACCCATGCAATAATTTAGTGTTTAGAACATTAACTAATCCTCTGGATTTTCTTGTTTTTGTTTTGCTGTGGGTTTTTTGTTTTGTTTGGGTTAGTTTTGGTTAATTACTTTGTAGTTTCATTTATTGTGAGCAAAAGCAAAAACAAGCAAAAGTTTGATTTCTTTTTGTGTATTAATAGACATATTTTAGAAGCAGCAATTTTGTTTTCAGCTCTTTCAGAACCAATATGAATAAAATAATGATTCTGCAGCATTTTCACTGATTTCTAATGAATTTCATCTGGTGCATTTTTATACAGAGCTACAGAAAATGCAGCATTTCATCCTTCATTGGGAGGAAAAAGTTGCCAAGCTAATTTAGATTTGCTGAAGCTCTAGCCTTTATGACACATAAATGACTGACACAGTAAAAGGAGACAGCACAAAATTTCACTGAGTTTCGACAGAAAGGCAGATTTATCCATGGGCATAACTCAAGGAAAGTTAAGAGAAGAGTCTGGCTTGGAGAGTCCCAAGTGGATTTCTACAATTTATGGTTTACAAATCCACTCTAATCCTTGTCCTTCCTATCTGTTATGGGCTACTCGCAGGCAATAAGTATCTGTCACATTGCCAAAGAACAGTTGTTTATCTAGTTTTAAGTGAGTATGGGAGCCCATTTGTTTGTTTTCACAGGAGGTATGATGGATGCAATTACAGGGGCAATAATATGCATGGTTACAGTGTAGCTGCTCTGTGGATCAGACAACAAAAACCATCCATCTTCCGTGCATGCAACCGTCACAGCTCCTGCCTTCAGCTGAGTGAGAGCTCTCCAAAATGTGCAGAAACTTTTCCAAGTTCAGGGTAAAACCAAATAAAATCATTCCCCCTAGTGCCTGTGGTGTTAGCATGGCAGGAAGGGAGACTCAATTTCTACATAACTAGGGCATGATTTGTGTCTGGGGAACTCTCTAAGCTTCCTCCTTGTCTCTGCTTGGACACAAACATTATCAATACTGGCTCCCTGACTGGGTGGAAGCTGCTGCTCTCCTCCATCATGACGAGATTCAATATTTGAGCAATCAGAGCTAGTCCTTCTGAATCAAGCAACAAAGTGATTTTGCTCTTGTTTCTGCACACTCACTGTACACAGAGAAGATGAATTTCCCCCATGCATCTGGCTCCCCTGTAAGATGTACTGTACTGGGCACTCTTTCACTACAAGTGTGCAAATCCTAATTTGTCTTGTCTTCACTGATATATTCTCTCTCCCAGCACTTTTAGGGCTTGCAACCTTTTCTTCTGTCTAGACTCTATCGTTTGATTTATTCCCCAATTTGATTTCATCTCTGATTTAATAGCTCTCTTGCTTGCACCTGCCCTTTTATTTTGTTGTGGTTTTTTTTTCTCACTTCTTTACTATATGACCTTTCCTAGACCTTATTTAAAAGATGTATATTGCCCTTTCTATTGCTATATTGTTCTTTTTGGCCTTTTTCCCCAGCCCCTCTTTGACCTCTTAATTCACTCAAAAGGGGAAGGGGTGAATGGAAAGTAAGAGTAAGACAAAGCTGATGCTGATTTGGCTCACTAGAGTCTTGAAAAATAGCTGAAATTTAATTGGACAAAATTTGGGAAGCTATGAGGGACCACAAAATCCTAGGATCTTAGCCCAGGAATATTGCAGTGTGCACATTTATAATCACCTTTGCATTTTTCTTATATTATCTGATCAACTTCTAAGGGTTTTCTGAGTCACACTATACTACATAATACCATTTATTAAAGACTGAAAACATAAGACTACATGCAGGAAATAGGGATAGATGCCAGGATTTGACCCACTGTTGAAAAGGAAAGGATTTTTAAAATAAAAAAATAAGCTTCACCCTGAAGATTTCCCACCCCATTGAGGAAATTCCTGTTCTCAGTGTCAGCCCGGCTAAGGCAGCAGAGCAGCATGAATGGAGCAGCCTGTCACAGACAAGAACAGCATTGTACACAGACAGAACTGGGAAAAAGTTCTGTTACTGTGATAGATTTGTGTAGTAACAAGCAAGGATGATAAATTTTAGAAGTTGGTCAGGGTTAAACTGGTAAATCATGCAATCAGTTATGGGTTCAATATTAACAGAAGATATTCTCCAAAAAAAAAAGAGACAAAGTTGATTACATTCTTTCAAATGACTCCCAGATGTTAAAAAGTGCCTTCCAATGAAAATAGTTATATAATCTACAAACCTGAACACCATGGTAAAGGAATGGTAGTGAAAATTACTGAGTTAACAATTTAGGCCCATGGCCATTTTGTCTCTCTAAAGACTCAGAAGAAAACTTCATATGTACTGAGAGCTGTTGAAGTGAAAAATTCTGAATTTAACAGATTTCATACTTAGTGCATTAACAAGAATCTTTTCACTTCAGGCTAAAATGCAGTCATTTTTGCACTTTTTGTGACACTGATTTATTTGTAAGAAGTGTTTCCTTTTTCTGTGGCTTGCAGTGGAACTGTGGAGCAGGCTCTCAAAGCCATTTAACTCTGTGACTGCAAATGCCAGTGACAATGAGGAAATACCCCTTACCTGCATAGTGCTGTAGTGGAGCTTGTCCCTGTTTAATATTCCCTTCTGGTTCATTACTTTCTGTGTTTCTTTGAAGTGCCCAAAACCGTTCAGTTTACCAGTTACTCCATCATAGTCTAAATATAGCATGTAAACTTTTAGACTAAAAAATAACTGTAGGGCTCCTTTTACTAAGATTCTCTAATTTAGAATTCTTGAGATACTACTCCTGCTTCAGTCTTTTCTTCTTTGCTCTTCTGATTTTCCCAAATTAGAGATGAAATCTAATGCCAAGCTAGGATTTTCAGAAACATATCAAATGAATGGAGCTTCTGAGGGCTGGTATTATCACATCACCCTCAAAATGGAATTAAAATAAACACACTGTCATTCAATAGCTTCCATATTAAAACTGTGAGAATTGCTGTTTGACTAATTAACAGACACATAGGTAAATGTTTGTTGAACAGTTGTCCCTGATTACTTTTATTTTTTTTTCTTCTTGTAACACTTATATGAACCTCTGAGTTACTTCTCGATAATGAATCTTGCTGGCAAATCTATTTTTTAATTATTTGTTTGGGGTACACAGAAAGATCACATTTTGGATGAGGACCCCACTCTATGGCTGAGCATATGCAAAGCTGTGATGGGTGCTCAAAAGTGTTATGGGAACAATGAAGGGATTTAAATTCCAAAACCAATTATATATTATTTGCAGAAATTAATGGTCCCATCAGTAGTGGAGACCAGATTTCAAACATCCCTGAGGCAAGAACACCACCAATGATTTTCACCTCTAAAAATATTTCCTAGTGTGTTTTTTGTCTTTGTAGTCATTTTGCCCTTGATGACATTGTTGTAACAGTTTCTAATGCCAAGAATAAGCCAAGAAAAGATAGAGAAATATAAACTGTGATTTTAAAAGGTTAGGTTTCTCTTCTCAGGAATGTAGTTTGCTAAGGGAGCATGCATTGTTTGAATACTTCATACTCACCATAGGGTAGATAATCTAACTTCAAATATCCGAAAGTTAACCATCAAAATCAGTGCCATTGACCTCGTGACATATTTACAGTGCAGGACTAAAACAGCCACCATCAGACAACTATACACTGGACTTGGCTTTGGTGTCTGGGATGCCTCAGATCTTTGGGCATTCATGAATTATAGGAGCCTCCCTCTTGAGGTGCTTTGAAAGGCACCTATGATTAATATGGGCATTATTTATGCTTACATAGGGAAAATGACCCAAAATCCCAACTGTAGCTACAGGGAAGATCTCCATGCATGCCTAGAGTTTCAACGGCCATGGGGTTGCCCCGAATGCCCAGGGTCTCTGCTGCCACTGGAAGGTTACAGGAGAACTGGTTTCTGAGCAGGGCCTGAAAGCCCCATGGAGAAATTCTTGCTAGCTAAACATCCACAAACTTCTCCTTGCAGTGAGGAACAACTCGTGCTCTAACTGATGCATTCAAATGAACAGATAAATTACTGGCGGTGCTTTTGAAGTAGTATCATCCTCACCCATCTTAAAAATTCTGGTAGCTACCTGACAGAACAGCTTATATTTTTCATTAAATGCTGACAAATATATTTTCTAACTGAGATCAAAATGGCATTATTTTCCCTTGAGTGCACTAATGTTTTATTTATATATATTTATTTTTTAAAATCTCCCTGATATTTACGGAGTTTATGAGTTTTGCTTTGGGTTTGTTTTTTTCTTAGTAAAGGTTTCTTTTAATCAAATGTGAGTATTAACTATTTATTAGCTATGGTCAAAAATAAACTTTCAGATCTGGAGGGCAAACACATTGTAAGGCTCTCACAGTTTAATCCTGGATTATGCAAACACTCAAATACTGGGAAGCTCATTTAAGCGAGAGGAGCAGTCAGCCTGGGAGAGCTTGGGGCAGTGTTCTCTCAGCTCTGTTCCCAGGCACCTGCAAAGCTGGATCTGTGCTTAGACAATCAGTGCCCAACCTTTTGCAGATCAAGAGCCAAGAAATAAAACACAAAGAGTCTTGGTTCCATCACTGGCACAAGTGCTGGGTCTTTGTGCCAGAACGAAACGCTCTGCCCCAAGTGTTTCCAGTGTTGTCCATCTTTGTCTTCCATTAAATGCATTCTCTCCCCCAGCTCAGATCCCTCCTCCTCCTCCCCCCAGCACCCCACAGCCTCCTGACTCACTCCATGCTCTGGATTTTCCAGCTCCAATGGCAAGTTTTGACACCGTGCTCCTACCAAGTAGCCACAAAGATGTCTGGGGAAATTTCTTCACTTCCAGATATAAATGGTATATGCCCGTGTTGAGAAACTTGTTGTGTTTCAGAAAAGGAGGTTTCATTAACCAGTCATGCCTTCAGTCTTCACATCTTTGAAAATATCTGAAAAAGGGTACAATTATTTATGGCTCCCAGGATTTTCTATCAAATTAGATGTTTCACCAGCTTATTTTTAAACCAAGTTAGATTTTTTTTCTTGCCGTAACTTTTAAAGGAAACTAGAGGAGCTGTTGATAAAATGTTTACTTTCAAATGGACACAGTTATTGAAGAATATATTGTTCATAGTTGCCAAAAGTAATACAGAAGAACAAAGCAGACTGACATTCTCCTTGAATGCATGCTGAAGTGAAAAATAAACTTTCAGTGATCCAGACTGTAGAAATGCAAGACAAGAAACTGCCATTGAAAAAAGTGTTTTATTAAATTAAGATGCTACTAGATGTCATTGTGACTCTGTGGGTAGCATGTCTGTCTCACAGCCAACTACTTGTGGGTTCAAGTCCCATACTGGGACTTTGGCTCCCATCCAGTGTGCTGCAGTAATAAGCAGCGTGTGGCACTTTTAGAGGTGTCATCCTTCAGAGGAAATGTTAAACCTACTGTCCTTCTGCCAGCTCTCCAGTTGGAAATTAAAGATCCCAAGTACCCTTTGAATACAGTGAGTAATAACCTTGGGGCCCTGGCCAAGATTCCCGCTCTCAATAAAAGAATTTGTAATTCACAGGGCATATTTCACAAAATAGCAGAAGTCATAGAAACCAATTGAAAAGCCTCATTAAAATTGTCATGGCTCCTTTATGTATTTTTCAACATAGCAAGTCACCTAATTGATGAAGCTTCAATGGCATTTTTAAGCAGCTGCCATAAATTGCCTATACAGGGGCGTTCAAAAGAACAAAGAACAACTTCCACTACACATCTTTGAGAAACAGCTAACTCCCATAGACACCTTTGAAAAATTCAGCCCAGGTTCAGGAAAGGTCCTTGAAAAATGTTTGACAAGACTCCATTTCAGAACAAACCTTTAGTGCGGTGCACTACAGCAACATTCATGGCCTGTTGAGTCTCCCAGCAGCTTCATGTGCTGTTCCACTCTCTAAGTGCCAAGAGCTGATACACTCATGTTTCCAAAGGTATTCTTGCACTGGAGACTTAACCTGGCCAGCTGGTGTTTACATGCCATTAATTATGATTTTGAGACATTTTCCACATGGCAGGAATCATAGCAAAGTTATTTAATGGCAGTGGGCAAATATCCTGCTGGTGGCATATATACATATGTGCATAATTGTGGAAGAGATTTCTAGCTTCCCTTGTGTGGGCTGGGTGAAACAGGACACACATGCTCTGAGCTAAATCCTCTATCTCCCACTGGCCCTGGGCAAGTAATCTGAAATACTGTAGTTTGCATATCAGGAAACTGTAAACTATTTCAGAAGAGCTGGAATTGCATTTCATAACCTGCCCACACCTTTTGTCCCCAGCCTGGTTGCCCCTTGGCAGCTCCACTTTGGGGGCTTCTTCACCCTTATGGTGTGTCACCTGGGTGAGCAGAGCAGCTAAGGGATGGAGGACACCAGTTACATGATTTCCTGTCATGAACCCTCAGGGTAGCCATGAGCTGATCACACAGAAGGGAAGAGCTTTCACCTGCTTCGCCCTCCCATTTACTGAATGCAAAAGGCTCCAGGTCCACATAGCAGCTTGGTGATGCCACTTCTGATAAGTCACGTGCCCTGGGAAACTAAAATTTAGCAGTCTGTTTTTCAGCCACCTTAAGCTCACTGGCAGCAAACAGGGAGAATGTACATCTAGATAACATTTCACCTCCTGGAGATCTCTCACGTAAGAGAGATCAGAGGAATTTTTTTCTCCTGACAGCTGAGGAAGTGGGAGTGTCTTGTGCAGATGTGGACCTCAGACAAAGGAATTCAACACTTCCATACCTAAATCCTTCTTATATCAGGCAAGGGTATCCTGCCTATGCAGTGGGAGGAAGGCTGAGGCTGCCAGAAAACAGCAGCTTGCAATGTGGCAGAGAATGTCCTTTGTGGACTACATCAATAATATTTTTTTACTACTTTATAAACACAGAATGTACCACAAATTTCCAAAACCTTAGGTATGTTATAGAGAAACCTCTGTAGTGTCAGAATCTTCTGATTTTTGTTTTTGTGGCACATATTCCTCATGCAGACGACAGAATGAGCTCCCCTGACAGTGCCCAGGTGCAGTAGCAGTCCCTCGAGTACCGCTTAGATGTGTGCCAAAGATTTCCCATCCCTGCCCACTCACTCCCATGACTACATTTTTAATGCAGTTTTATAGGATGGGTTGTTGTGGTTTCTTGCTCCTGAATAAGTTTCCCCTCTCTCTGCTCACTAGCCTCTGAAGAAAATAAATGGTAGGAAAAGAAAATGGCTTCTGTCTCTCTTACACCTTTCTCATTTCACTTCTGCTGTTCGCTTCTCATAGTTCCAATCTCAAGTGCTCTTCTGAACTCCTCACTCCAGTGACCGCCTTTCTTAATTTAATCTGGACAAAGCACTGAGTTCATTTCAAGTCATAAAGCTTGATTTGCTGTGTGCTCTTGGCAAATGTGAATAAGCTCCCTGGCTCCTTTTAATCAGCTATCATAATAATTTCTTTTTTTTTTTTTAAAGCTGCAGCAATTAGGTCACCAAAGCAAGTAGTCTCTTGTGTTCTGTTGAGAATAAATCCGTCCTTCTCTGACTTGCTGCATAATTTAATTATTAAAGCTTGATATCATTTTGGTTTCCATGTAAGGCAACCCCATCAGAGCAATTTTATCCTTTCCAAGGCAAGGTTACTGCTCCTAGAGCCAGTGCTCAGAGGGGCTGGTGCTGGGCTCTATATGGTAACATTACTACTTCCTACCACTCACATTGCAACATTTGTCTACCTAGCCAGCCAACAATAGCACTCTGCTGGCTTCCTCCTCATGAATCTGCTCTGAGCTAGCATGTGCAGGATCTGGTATCAATTAGTTAATAATTCAGCAATGGTTTGAAGATGTAAAACAGCTGCTAAAAGCTAAGCCTTATTATTATGCTAACTAAAATTTTTTCTTTCACCTTTTTGGTTTTTTCCTTCAGAAAATATTATTGTATTGTTAACTGCGTTTAGCACCTCCTAGTTCTGACATTTAAATATCTAAAATGTTTTGGTGTAATTACTTTGTTTTGTATCACAATACCTAAGTTGTTCAGTTCTGTATGAAAATTTGCATAGCTAGATTTTGGTTTAAGAACAGTAACTGTTTCTGTTCCCTGCTTTCCAAAAGACAAGAAATTTGTGTGGTATAATATTTTACCCATCTGACTGGAGAAGCCTACCAAATTAAATTATTTATGAAATTTGTAAAAAAGTTTTGGCCTCTTGGTTAATTTTAATTTTCAAACTCTGTTTTTTTCCTGGTTCCTTCTCAGTTCCTTTCACCACCCCAGGAGTATCAGATACTTCTGGTGCATTTGGGAGAAATCTCCCCTCAGTCACATGTTTTGAGGATCTGATTGGCACTCTAAGGAGGCTGCTGGGCACAAGTAGAATCCTGTATTTCAAGAAAGACTCGTAGTACCCACATGTAGCTGGAAATTGAAGAGACATAACAGCAGAGTTCAGTAAATGGTGCCAAATGTTGTTGGTCACAAGAACAAAGTATCTTCACACTCACCTTAATACATTGTGCAAATTGCTCAAACACAAACACATTTTGTCTGACTCATGCAGACAGAACAAGATCCAACTGCAGCGTGCTGAGAATAATGGGGTCTTGCCACTGAGTAAGTTTGTGTGGGTGTGCACTGCACATGATAATCAATAGCAATTATTCTAAAACATGAATTAGAACAACTGTACCATCTCATTAAAAATGATTTCCACTTTTTTTGCTGGACTGAATGCTGCAACCAAAACAATTTGAACTTGGAGATATTGTCCTACTCCAAATATGGGAAGTTGCTTAAAGGCTAAGATGACATGCAACATGGTTTTCTCTTGAATTTAGTTTAAATTCCAATAAACCTCACTAAAGAAACTTAAAATGATCTGTCTCATAAACTTCACAGCCTTTCTAGGCCAAATATATCAAAATTCTTCTGGTGTTATAAATCATTAAATACCTTCAAGCCTGTCAGAAACACACCATTTATGTAACAACACTTCAGTTCCTTATGGAACAACTAATTAAATGTCCCTTTTACATACTTGCCTTGTCCTGCCTGTAGCTATTAGGACACATCATGCATTTTCAGTCAGTGTGAGGGCACTGGAGTTAGCTTCCTGGAATTCCATCAGGATAAAAATAAAGTTGTTCTTAATATGTGACACATCATTCAGTATGGCTTGTTCCAGACACTCTGGGAGAGGAAAATAATGCATGCTTTGTCACTTGGGGCTATGTTTTGCCATGTGGAACTATTTTAGTGCTCTGTGCTTTTGATGGGGACAGCAGCTAATCCCCTTCTCAGGTACCAACACCAGAGGAGCATGACTAAAGTGCAATTTCTACACAAAACCTGTGGGCTAGCTTATGCAGAAAATTAGGATCTTCACAAGCCTTGCTGCCCCTGTGTGAAATAGGTGAAGCTGTTCTGCTTTGCCATACCTGGGGGCAGCTGAGCAGGCAAGGCACAGCAGAGCCCTCTGCCTTTGTTCACAATCCAGGAGGTCCAAACTGTTCCATCAGGAGGCACAGACTCAGCCTTGAGCTCAAATCCTGGCAAAGGCTGCACTTTCTGCCATGCCTGTCAGTGTGGCAGAGCTGGGCATGCTCTGCAGAAACACCTGGGTGACTTTCTGGGGAGCAAATCTTCTCCTGAGCAGTTGGCAGCAGTGTCAGAGATGTGCTCTAGCTGCGGCCAGTAAGAAGTCAGCGGGGAATGGGCCTTTAGCACAACCCCCAACAAGACAGCATGAGCCAGCAATGAGCTCTTGCAGCAAAGAAGGTTAAGGTTATCCTGGCTGCATTGGGCAAAGTATGGTCAGCAGGTTGGGAAGGTCATCCTTTCTATTTTTTCAAAAGAGGTGAGGTCAGAGCTGGAGTGCTGTGTCCAGTTCTGGGCTCCCCAGTACATGGGCATAATGAAGAGAAAGAAGAGGGACTCAGGAAGGAAAAAGAAGCTGAGCTGTCCAGGTTCCTTAAATTGCTAATATGAAACTGAGTAAAATCAGCTAAATTTGTGCACACTGGGGATGTTAATGACCAGATAGATAAAGCTGAATCACAGTGAGACTTATCTCAGTGCAATACTGTATATAAGTACATATATAAGACAGTATATAATATCCTGCATCCTTTATTGTCTTGTTTGTGTCTGTCTTGGCATTCCCTTTTGGACTTATTCCTTTCCCCAAGGCTTCTCCCAGCTGCCAGGGGCTCTGCACAGACTCCTCAGGTTCTTTGCAGTCAGTGCCACCACATCCTGCCATGAACCTGCCACTCTCCTTCAGCATCAGCAGCAAGAGCTGCAGCCAGCAGGATTCAAGGATATTTGACCTCTCATCCAGTCCATGTATCAATTCTGCTTCAAGCTCATTCTCCAGCCTGAACTGGGACTTCAAAGCCACAGTCTGATGCACTGCATTGATTTTGCCTCCAGAGACTATGAGAATATTTGCTTTCTCTGGGAATACTTTTTTTTTTTGCTGTGGCAGAAAATCAGACATAGACATATATAAACAAAGAGCTTTGAAAGAACATCTGGGACAGCAAGTGTCCAACAGAGACATATCCTGGCCTGTTTCCACTCTTTTGCCACTTGAAACTCATCCCTAGAGCCATAAACAAAGTAAAGAACAAGAGCATCAACGTTTTTCAAGGAACTCTCATCCTGCATCTCAAAGTAATTGCTACGTGCCTTTGCCTGCAACCTTATTTTGTGCAGAACCTTCATTTGCCCTTAGACATCAAACACTCCCCAACTTTGAAGAAGTTTGAATACAGATCTGGTCTTTGCAGTCGAAGCACACCTCTAGCATAATGATGAAAAAAGAAGGAATGTATTGAAGCAGAACACAGACAAACTTCTTCCAGAAGTCACTCTAATCAAGCAGCTGCTTCCAGCATGAGGTCATGTCAAAATGTTCCTCGACATGGTGAATACAGTTCTGACGTGATTTTTGAAAAGACTAACTATATTAAGCTCACAGCACTACTAGATCCCTACATTGGCCTCTTAAGGCAAACATGAGTGTGTTAAGGCACTGGTTTATTCCATAGACACAGTCAGAGGATAATACTGTTATTCAGTTCTGCCTCACCATGGGAAAGCAAATTGTAATGAGTTATATATAGAAGAGGCAGATACAATTTTTTTCCTAGTACAGTAAATCAACTATACACTTTGCATTCCAGTAGTTTCCCAAACCAGTTTTAATGCACTGGTTGGTAGATTTTAAAGGAATATATCTGGCATTTGAACCTCAAACATGTAGTAAAATATGTTATTCTGGTGGTGTTGTTATCCAGACTTCTTAATCACAGATTAGAAATCCAGTGGTTTAGGCAATGCTACAAATATATAACAAAGATGGGATGACACAAACAGTAATAGAATTCTGCACAAAAATACATGATACAGAGGTGCATGATACACCAGTATTCTTCTCCACTGTGATCTATCAATACTAACCTAGCTTAGTTGTTAAGGCTGAAACATTTGGCTATAAAAGGTCAGTAGTGTCCTTGAGGTATGGATCTGAAATATATTTGGGGGTAAAGCTCAGTGGAAAGAGAAAGGGGACCCTTCTGAAGTTGATTTGCATGAGTTCCTTACAACAGGAATTCTTAAAGAGCATCAGATTTTTATCATGTCTGGGGCACAAGGGCAGAAGCAATGGGACTAATTATAATAGCAACAACTATGATAACAATAAGACAAGAACAATGCAACAAAAAGATAAGCAATTTTTGTTCAGCAAATGGGTTCATTTTGCCAAAGCCTGTTTAAACTCTTGGGCAATGAGAGAAAGCAATTATTAGTGTACTTGAAATGTTTCCTGTCATCATATTTTTTCAACAATGCAAAGTTTCTAGCATTATAGGTGAAGAATTATTTAGGGGGAAAATATCCTGTTATCTAATCCAAGCCTTTACACTTGTCAGGTCTTCTCAGAAGTTCCTCCTTCAGCTGGAGAATTAGATATGGGTTCGAAGTTCAGAGTATTCACCTCCATGTGCCTGATGTTTCTCAGATGTAATTTTACTAGTGGTCATTCAGAATTAGTCATGTGTCTGTCTGAACAGAGTATACAATTTTGCCCTTCCACCAGCCCCAAAGATATCTTTGTCTATAGCCAGGCGAGGCAGGCAGGTGCTGTAATTATGCTTTCAGAGGACAACACTATCATATTTACTCTCATCTTTTACTCATCCTTTGATAGCTTTTTATGATTGCTCTCTGGCTTTTGGCTTGCAGCCATTTCCCATCCCACAGGCAATGACAGTCACAAATAGAAAGAAAAAAGGAAAAGATGACAGGAAGAAAACAGTCAAGTAAAACAGAAAGAAATTCTGGAGGGGAAAAGTGAAGGTTTAAAAGAAAAATTTAACACATCAGAACAAAATAAAATGCCTAAGACACATTGGTTTGAAGATAAATGCAAAACCTTTCCTTTAGACATTTAACAAGTACAGCAACACAGTAGCAGAGAAAGAAGAAAGGGGAAGGACAGCAATGGAGAAATTGTGTTACAATTGTGTCACAAGCTTTTCTCACAGCACATTCTGAATCCACACTTTAAGGGTGGCTGGTTGTGATTCATAAAATAAATATCAGAAAATATACCCATTTCTGAGTGGAGAGAGTAAGAAAATCTCTCAGCTCAAAGTCTCTTGGGAGACATATCTCAGCCACAGCATGTTTGCTGAAAATATAAACAGGTGCTTGACAGAAATTTTGAAACAGATTTTTTTTAATCAATGAAAAAAAGTTAATTTAATTTTTTTCTCTTAAAATGCTTATAACCATTATAAAGTGTGGAGTTTCTGGTGAAGATCAGAAAGTACCATGTTCTCTTAAGACAAGCATCTCATAATCTGAAGGAGAATCTGGCCTTTTGCTAATGCCAAGTTGGGATGGGTGAGGAGCTTCTTTCATACCACATTTTAGTAGCCTCTAGGGTCACCTGATCTCAAACAGGAACAGCTTTGAAATCAAGAAAACTTTTACAAGACATGAAAAATGTTTCCTGTCCAGCTCTAGCATGAAGATTCTTATATCACCAAATAAAATGGCTAAAATAGCTTTGTTTGTTCAGTTTATTGTTGTGTAAATTGCAGAGAAGGCATGGAACTCAAATATGCAAAGGTGGCAATTCCATTACCTACTTTCCAGCACAACATATGTTTTCAATTTAAGCAAATTTTACTCTTTCCCAACTGCAAATTGGATGACATACAACAAAAACTGTGTTTTAACAGCTTTAGCATTTTATAGACGTTACAGCCAAGCACCAATCCTTTACCTTAGGAAAAATTAAGAATTACAAAGAGTTTGCTATAAAAAGACCTAATCACCAGCCACCAGCAGGAAGCTGTATAGCCTACTGCATAGTAAGCTCTACTAAGGCACAGAACACACGAGCTCCTGGCCTTGAAAAAGATGCTTTTCCCCTCTTTGTTCCCATGTCTATAAAATGGGGCAATAATACCTATCTGCTATGTAATTGGGTGCTTTAGGGACAAGAGCTTGCTGGTTTTTGCAAAAAGGAGGTCACTTGATATTGCTAATAGCATGATTAATAATAATGCAACATGGCAAATGCAGTAGAAAATATTTAAGCAAGTTTCAATGAATTAACTCAAAACTTCTAGTTTTAGGGATCTATTTCCATTAGTTTTTTTCTTCAACTAAAGCACCACAATAGTCTTCATTCACAGCAAAAATGTTCCAGTAGATTGAGACTTTAGTTACAAAACCAGCTACATCCTCCTTAGCCTGTGTATGTTCTCCAAGATCTGTTAACATAAGGCCTGATGTTTTTATGCACTTTTGAAGCTCATCTCTAGTAAAATGGCAGAATACTAAGTATAATCACAGAATCACACAGAACAGGTGAGGTTGGAAGGGACAACAGTGGGTGTTCTGGTCCAACCTCCCTGGTCAAGCAGGGCCATCCCAGGGAGCAGGACTGTGTCCAGATGGCTCTTGAACAAACCCAGTGAGGGAGACTCCACAACTTCTTGGTCACTCACACAGGGAAGGAGTTCTTCCTCATATCCAGGAGTCTCATATCACATTGCCTCCTGTCCCGTTGCTTGGCACTACCAAGTAGAGCCTGGCTCCATCCTCTGACACCGTCCCTGCAGATACTGATAGGCAGTGAGGAGGTCCCCTCTCAGTCATCTCTTCTTGAGGCTGAACAGACCCAGCTCTCAGTCTGTCCTTGTAAGAGAGATGCTCCCTCCCTTAATCATTTTCATTGCCCTTCACTAGACATTGGCAAAATGCTGCCAATAAAAGAGTGCCAAGATCTTTAACTTTTTTTGTAGTAGTACATAAATAAGCTGCATATTAAAATACTTATTGTGAAAGCCTGAAAAATCACTCCTTTATTCCAGATTGTCTATAAAATCTGGGCTCCACTTCAGTCTGTTGGAGTTTTGCCATTGATTCGGCAGGGTACAGATTTCAGAATGGACTTTGAAACAATTAGATTAGAAACAGCTACTTTCCTGATTTCCCATATTTCACAGTGGAAGCTGAGAAAGGACATTTTGAATATTGAAGTAATTTAAGCCAGCCAAAAAGGATGCAGTCGGTAAACTTGTTACTTTGCTAAAAGATTGACTGTCTGGAAAATGTTACAGAGCTGGACACTTATTATTTTTGCATTAGTTCTCAGAGATCTGAGGCACAATCTATGAAATTAATCAAATGTGTGCATGTGCACACTATAGTCAGTGTGGTACCAGTTTTCTGTTCCTCACGTGCTCACGAACTCTTATAGCCACATGCTCATACACACTTTGATACAGCAGAGTTCCATATAGCTTCAACAGATTGTATGCTGACAACCACACAGAAAACAAAGAAACTCAAAAAATATATGCAAGGGCTTTCTATACTTACTATCTGGACAATATTCTTCCACACTTTCATTCTTACATCTATCATTGATTTTTCTTAGTACTTTGGACCTTGGGAGTATTTTTGATTTGGTAGCACTGATGAAACAAATCAGTTTTTCACTTTTGTATATTCTACTTTTCTTCTTTCATTTTTCCCAAGACCAATATAAATATTCTCGTGCCTAAAAGTTCAAATTAGGGTATGGCCAGTTATGTGTCCGAAGGACCTTGTTTCTCTTTTTGCCTTCTCTCAAGACCACAGGGTCAGTATCTTCCTGTTTTTGTTAGGCCACTTTCTGTTCATCTTCTACTTCTGTACTCATATAATTGAAGCAATGCTTATTTCCCATTCAGGAAATCTTCTCTTCTTCTCCTTTAGTCAAGGCCCGCCCCAAGGACAGTGATTTGGACAGTAGCATCTATTGTTTCAGCTGTTTTCTTCCAGAGACGATTTTAATTGCTTCTCCCACCTGCATGACAGAGTTTGCATACTCATCACCATGGCCCATGACTGTCCAGGGACCAAAACCACTTCTGCTGCACTTCAACATAATTTGCTACCCTCCACCATATTAATATTTGACCCTGTGGGCTGAGGTCAGCCTCTATGCACATATTCTCTTCTGACAATCGTCAGAAGCTGTACTGTCCTACCAAGAGATTATTTCTGAAAGGCCAGCAACTGATACACAGAATTGCTACCACTTGTATAAGCTCCTTCCAGTAAATTGGAAAGACCTCAAAAGACCTACAAAATTTTATTTCACACACAGGCACATGAAGACACATCTGTATTCAAGAAAAAAATAATGAAAAATATTATAAGGATCTTTGCAATCTAATACTCTCACACAACTCAGTTTCTCTATAATATCAGCCTCTATTGTATAAGTACCTTGTTGCATTAAACTTTTTTTCAAATGCCCAAAACTATTTAAAATAATGGTCCACCTGTTCACCCAGTTGTCTTCTTCAGATTGGGATAATTGGTTGTGGGGGCTGATGAAGGGGGTGGGAAGATGAGGTCAGTTAATTGCTGCCTGGGGAAGAGGATGTAGGAGGTCTCTTTTGTTCCAGGCCCAGGGCCCGCTTGTAATAAATGACATGCAACAGAGATGCTCAGAAGACACTCTTTTAAGATCCTTCCCACAAGGGAATAGCAGATGTTCTTTGTGATTTATGGGTCTGGGTTTTGGGGTCTAACACTGTAAAATGTCTGTGCAATCTGGACTAGGCATCACAAACAAGTGCAAACAAATATATCATGACATTATATCTTCCTGTGCATTAACAGAATAAAATGACAAGCACCAGAACTGGGTAAAATACCTTCCAGTTCTCCTTTTACATAACTGAAATGTGTGCAGACCTCACACACTTTGAGAATTTCCATAGCCAATGCTTTCTGGAAGGAAACAGCCCTCGTCCTGAACGCTGCTGTCCCATGGGTTCCCTGCTTTTAGATTATGGGAGATCTCACATCTGTTCTCAGACTTGCCAACTCTAATAAAATGTATTTATTTCAAGCTTCGTTGATGGTTAGGGAAAAAACCTTAATAACTATTGAAATGGAAATCAACAACTGTTCCAGGTCACAGTAAATGGATTTGAGGACTTAGTAACCTGGCACCCCTGAAAATGTCTCCTACATAATGCCAGACAAAATGAGCATATTTGTGAACATTTGGTCAGCTCTCATGGATGCATACTCCATTGCTGAACAAATACAATGTATCTTTCTTATTTCTTCCCTTTTCTTATCCTCTCCAGAGTAATAAAAATACAGGAGCCCTAATACAATATTTTCTATCTTTTCCTCTCCCTCTATCAAGTGTCTTTGATGCAGCTGTGATTTACAGTGTTGAGGATGACAAATCATCCATACTCCACACAGTGTTGCTTCAAGTGAGGAGAAGGAGTTTTAGAAAAGCAAAGTCCTAAAGCAAATAATGTTGCTCGACAAAGACATGAGCAAAATAACCTGCTATACCTTTGATATTGAAACATATGCATTTTCTTCTCCAGCCCTTAATGACTGTTTGAAGAAAAAAAAAAATCAAGATTAATTGGCTTTGAAATTTGGCTGGGAGAGTATTTAACACATTTTCACTTATGTTCAGATGCCGTGGCTAGAAAATGGTATTTGTGTTGGTATTCATAAGCCATACCTCTCACTTCCCTGCCAAATGTCTTTTATTGTAAAGGGGTTTATGTGGGAAATATCTCAGTTTATCTAAAACACCGAGAAAAAAATATTTTTAGATCTGTTTTCCTCCCTCCCCCACTGCCATTCTCACATGCATAATTAACCAGCAATCAGGTATAATAGCTAGACATGTAAATGCCTTTAGTTTCATGCAGGTGCAAAAACCCAAGGTTATACACAAATCAAGCCTTAAGGATTAGTCTTTCAGTATAGGACACAAAGGCTGCCTTCCCCCTCTCCTCTCAACTGATTCCTCAAATGCAGATACTTCTTTCATGTATAAAATCTAATAATGTAATCACATCCTGACCCCTATAATGTATAATGCAAAAACAATGTTGAGTGAGCATTATGAGTCAGTTTTGGCATCAGTTTTGGCAATCTGAAGATAGCAATACAGTGAAGAGAAAATTAACTCTAAGATGAAGCAATTACCAGGAGATCAGCTGAAAAAATGGAGATTTACTTCAAGAAAAACTTGGAAAACAGATTCTTTTCTGACTTAGAGGCACTAAGCTGTTTTTTCAGTTACAAGAAAAGAAAAAAGATTGGGCCTTGGGAATAATGTCTGTGTGTATGAGAACATACACAAAATGTGAAATGGGGAACAATCTGTAGGGATTTCTTGTTTTCCCATAGTTAATGTACAGGATACTTACCTTTATCTTCCACTAAACCTGGATTAGCATTTTGAACTTTAGAGATGAAAATCTTCTCCTAGGATAGAGGGTTTTCTAAAGGTGGCAAATAATAATTCAGAAACATCTTCCCTCCTAGATAATTTGTCAATATTCAAAACTAAAATCTTGAGTGAGACAAATGGTTCAAGGTACACAATCAGACCTTCCCCAAGGGGTAGTAATATGGCATTTGTTAAAACCCACCTAACTCTGCAGCTGACAGTGGGTAGGGCTGTGGTTTATGAGGAAGAAAAGAGGTTTTTGAGGTGGTTGAATAGCTGGGTTAAAAGGTTTGTCAGCACAAAAAAACAACCCAAAATCATCCTTATCGTGGCCATAAAATAAATACAAAATGCAGGCACTGTGAGTAGGTCTGGGTATATGGTCAGAGAGGTCACTATATTTTCCTTCATAGTCACAAATCATTAATTAGAACTAACTTTCCTGAGGAGCTGTGGAGTGTCCTCATAATCAAGGAGAGGATCAGTTTTACAGAGGCAAGAAAAAAATTAGAGTTGCACAACAAATAATCTTTTCTGCCAGTTTTCAGATTTAAGCAGCTGAAATTCTCCCCTCTGTGCAGATGCATTTTTGTGGAGTGGAAGCAAGCTCTAACATGCTCATCACTAAGCCAAACAAGTGCAGGAAGGCCAGATGCCTGTAAGATCTGGCATGCCTGTATTTAATGATGTGTTTGGATAGCAGCGATTGCAGCCTGTCCTGCTGCTCTCTGCTCCAGCCACAGAGCCAGAGCAGTTCCAGAAGCAAAAGGGAGCACTGACTGCCCAACAAGAAAGCAAACATTGAAAACATGCCTTTGCCTGCAGTCTAGCCTAACGCAGCTGGTGCTGGGACAGATGAGCAGGCTTTGCACAGCGCGTTCATCTGGCTCTGCTGGGCTCCCCTTCACAGCAGCAGCGCCGAGCCCCACTCCCAGCCCAGGGAGAGCCTCAGCTCTCTGGGCTTTGGAGAGTTTGCACTGCAGGCTTTAACCTCTCAGGCTGACTCTTTTTTGTCTACAAGAAAAGTCAAACTGTCTCAACATATGAGATTTAGCTCAGCATTAAGCCACAAATCCTAAGCCTAGAAGTGCTTTTCTGTGGCAACCTTAAGTTTCTGCCCTGCCATCCCATATTATGTCAGCTTTTCATGTTGCAGCTCTTTCCTCAGCATTCTTCTAACGTAATTTTCATAGTGCTTCTGGAGCAAAGTGCCCTGATGTCATGTGCCAGAGATTACATCCCTCACTGGGAGACCTAGGCACATCCTGAAAGAGCTTGTAAACTAAAAAATTGTGCAAGAAGCCCCAGAAACTGCACCCTTGAAATGACAACACATACTGTCGCAGACATTTGGTGCCTCTCAGATTATTCTGTGCTCTACATTGAAATGCAGTGTTTTTCCTCCTAAGACTGGCAGCTTGGAGGCAGTGCCAGGCTCTTTGGAAGAGCACTCTGCAAACACCTCTGTAAGTCTCCCCTGTTCCCCCAGCACTCCTTGCCCTGCCTGCATTGTGTACTTTCCTCCCTCTGCCACTGATGAGGCTCTCCCTTCTTGAGAGCCAAAAAGCCACCCACTGTGGTTTTCTCCATTAGGCCATAAATGCTCTTGAGCTGCTGGAATCTGTTTTGTAAATAGACAATTAAAATGAAGAAGGGAAAAAATCTCTGCTCACTTTGCATAGTCAGAGCCCAAAGACAGCTGTCTTGAGAGGCTCAATCCTGCACATCATGAGGAGGTTCTGAGGAGTGCTGAGTACCTTCATCTCTAAAGAGCCTAATTGGAGACAGGGGTAGCAAAGCACCTTCAGCACCCCACTGGATGGAGCCACATGTTATTGGGACTCCCACTGATTTCTGTCATCAGAGCAATTGGTTTTGAGAATAAGCAAGGAAAAAAATCCCCCACTGACATCAGTGGGAATCCTTGGCACATACGGGGAACAAAACGTTATGGTTGAGATCTCTGGATATGGGAGCAGTCTTTTATTCTGCTTATGCAAATTATTTATACAAATTATGCAAATAATTACCAAGTCATTCTGGTGACTGTATAATAATAACAATAATTATTATTGTAATTACTAATGTTGATGTTTGTCACTATTGTTGTTATTCACATTTATTGTGATCGTGCCTTGGGGCCAGCCAAGCAGTGTCCATTAGGGCTGTACTTAAAAGAGCAGTCACTGCCCCAGAGAGTTTACAAACTGAAGAAGCCCCATGGATGCAGAAGGGGAGGGAGGGACAGTGGAGGGGATGATGCAGTCAGTGCACTTAGGACTGGGGATGGGGAAGGAGCAGGGCAGGGAGTCATAGCAGGAGCAGTATGGGCAGACTGTGAGGAAGGGAGACATTTGTGAATTCCCTTTGTGTTTTTCTCCCAGGACCATACAGGTGTTAGCATTTTATATGTCAGTGTGTGAGACAGATACACCCACTCCTCAGGTCTGAGTGTGTAAGAGGTCTGTGGGAAGTGTGGGTTCCATGAACTTACATTTTACCTACTCTTGATCAGTACAGAAATCCCTAAGCTGCTGTTCTCCTTCTTGAGTATCCTGGGATTCTGAGGTGCTGTTGCTCTGCCCTGAGGTACACAATCTCTGTTTTAGCCTTCCAACCCAGCCCCAAGGAAACTGCACTGATGATGGGTTTTCTCTTAGCCTACTGTGTTCACACCCAAAAAGGTGGAGGAAAAAAACCCCAAACCAGCAATTAATGGAAGTGGGACCTGGCCTAACCTAACCTTCTTCATTCCTCATCAGATGTTTTCCAGGTTCTTACTGATATGGAGAAAGAGTTCTTGCCAACCTCTGCTCCCTTCCCAAAGTGTCTGCACTTAATTTCCTTCCCATGACCTTGAGTAACTTCACCAACCACTTTTATATAAAACAAGCTGGGGCTGGTTCTCCAAGCTTTGTGCCAGGTGGCAGGAACCACCTAAACCCCTGTGAAGAAGGGTGACCTTCACCCAGCTGTGTGCCAGGAGCTGGGCCAGCCCATGCCGTGCCTGGCAGAGCAGTGGGAAGGGGCAGGGCTGTCTCCAGCCAGCGCCTGTGCCTAAACTCTGGCCTTGATCAGTTTATTAATAGAGCAACTTAATGTGTTGTTTTTGCCAGATCCCTGCTGCTGCTTCTCCTTCCTGACTTCCTTCAGAGTGTTTGTTCATTGTTACTTGAAATAAATGAAAGAAAACTCCTACAAATTACTTCTTCCCTGAAAAATGCAAGGAATAGTCTCATTATTCTTGTCATAGAGATAACCTATCAGCCCTCTTGCATTTTGGAACTAGTATATGTAACATCTCATGGCTCTTCACCAACAAGACTTTCAATTACAAGAACATAAATCCAGTCAAATTTCACTGAAGTCAAGTCTTTTATTCTTGATTTACTCCCTTATAATTTAAAGCACTGTAGCTGTATTGTGCTCGAAAAAATAGAGGAACTTTTCAAATCTCAGAAGTCTGAATTTCTCAAAATGACATATGTGGCTATGATTTCCTGTGTGAAGTACAAATTATCAGGAATGTTTCTGCAGAGCTGAGTGATGCCAGAAACCACTTTTTGGTCTACATTTCAACAGTTATTCTTATCCTGTTTTAACTTTTGTGTAAGTAATAAGGATGGATGGACATTCTTCCCTTCATTTTTCAGTCTCTGTATTTTCACTCTTCATTAGGTTTTGTCTCCTCTGTTCTCTCCCCCTTTCCCACAATCTCTTATTAGTGGAATATGAGGTCATTTATTATCAGCCTGTACCAAACTTTCAAAACTGCAATGTTCAAGTGGGTCCTACATTAGGCATGAGCTAGGCCTATTCAAAATGTGTAACTTGTCATCATTTTGGTGCCTAATATTATCTTGCATGACAGAAATGTGTAACAGCATTTTTTCTGACAAGGCTTCTTATAATCAGAGGACATCTAATCTATTTATTTCTATTGGGTATGATGTGGGGAGTTCAAAGTTGCACATAGTAACCTGTCATTCACAGAAGTCTCAGACTTTTTTTGGAGGACTGTCTGTTGTGGGAGGGATAAGACAGATGAATGTGAGGAAATAGTTGAAAGGTTCAGCTTCCACTAGAATAAATATGAATAGCCTTGAGCTGACAGATGTAAAAGGACAATTGTTTAACAACTTCCTTTCTACCAGGAGACAATATTCCAAGCCCCTGTAAAATACAATGCACTATACAATATAAACACAATGCAAGTGTGCTTAGCAAATTAAATAGTTGGGGTAAGAATATTTGGATAGCTGGACTTATTTTCTTGATTTCTAATTTTCCAAAAATGTTGGCTAGATCTTGGTTTACAATGTCTTAGTTAATTTAAATTTCCGGTCCTATTATCCCTTTCTGAACCTCCTGGTAAGCTGAGTAGGTTTCATAGCTCCACAGAATAATTTTGCTTAGTGGAATTGTATTTATCTTGGCCATTTTAAAGTTCTCTGTTCAGCAGAATTTCTCAGATTAAAAAAAATCAAAATGTGAAAGAAAGATTGCAGAAAACAGTCCCTTGAATAAAATCAGCAGAATCATTTCCAGATTTTTAGATCCCCACAAAACAGGGAAATACCCACATTTTGTAAATGGGCAAAAGGAAATGCCCTCATTCTGTAAATTTCTGTGGATAAAAGGTACCTTCTGCCCATTGTCCCAGGTATCCTCAATACCTGTTTGTACTCAGTGATAAGGAAAAGAGGCAGAGAAACTCAATAGTGCTCAATACCTGCATGATCAAGCTGATCCATCTCCAGCTCTCTCTGTGGTCAGGGAGTGTCTTGGCTGCATGGCTTGGTGCCATTTTCATCTCCTCTACTACTCCCAGTAGTATTGTTGGGTTGAAACAGAATTATTTTAGGGACAGGATAGGAAGGAGCATCAGCACAGGAAATCCATCGTGATGTTACTTCTATTCTAGTCACACATGCAGAAGGCCAGAGGCAGTGGCACAGCCCTTTCCTTTAGCCCTTGCCTTCAGACCCAGGTTGTTTCTGCTGAGGACTGTGTTACAGCCATGGACATGAACAACTGCCCTGGGTAAGTTAGAGCAGTCACTCCCAAAGCATTCACATCCAGCGCTGGCTGCCTCAGGTACTGACTCTGCTGACACCTCACAGCCTAAGGCAACAAATTTCTCTGTCCTTGTTCCTTTCTGCACCTCACCAGATCCTGATGAGCCGGTGAAACAGTCACGTTTACTTCTGCCCCACTATCATCTAACGGGACGTACAACAGAAATCAAAGAAGTCTCATTTGCCCCCTCAAATGGCTCTGTTTCTAGAAACCATAAAAAGGAACTGTTTCTATTTATTAAGGCATTGTTCTACCCTTAGATAAGGAATGTCACAAGCTCATTGTAATTATTAGCCTGGAATACAGCTAATTCTGAAACAGAAAGGAAAAAATTTTCAGAGTACTGATGGCTACATTATTTGTGAAACTTTTGTGATGAGATGCTTTGTTGTAAAACTGGCAGGAAAATTGAGAGGGGTACTCACAGGAACTGTGGCATGTAGATGGTAATTTTTAAGGTCAATTACAAATCACAGTCTATAGATTTGCATATTGTATGGTGGCTGAAAATGAATGTGCTATTGTGAGCATCTATTCAAGATCCCCACGCTCCAACTGGCTCTGCCTGCTCCATTTCAGTATAGTGCCTGGTAATAGAATTATCCTGTGAACAATATACATGCTGAAGAATAATAGGTTGAAATTAATTCCCCCAGTGGTGTTTTCACTGCACCTACACCTTCTTGGCAACTGTGAATATCTGTAGCTTATCTTAGACACTACACTAGAAACAGACATTTAAATTAATTTTAAGCAGCTTGAATTTAAAAAAAAAAGTCCTCTATTCTTTTTAAAGTTGCCTCTATTCTACTACTCTCAGCTGTTCTACTTTTTTTCAAAAGTACTCACATATACTTGAAACAATATTTATTTACCCTAAAGCATTTTTTCAAGATTAATAACATAACCAAACATCATACTATTTTTCTTGGCAACAATCAGGACCCCATTTCATCCCTGAAGTTTATCCTTTCAGTTCAATTCAGCAGGACTTTATTTTTTACATTAAAAAATATACAAAGATTCTCAAGCTGTAAAGACACAGACACCCTCAGGTACCTGTCATAGGTAATCAGAAATCATACTCAGAATGTGTATTTCCCTTGTACATCCATTTGTCAGGAAGTCCAGTCTTGGACGCAGATCACTGCTTTGTAAATGGATCATCTGTTGTCTAAAATGCTGAAGTGGAAATAAATCTTATGACATATCCTGAGCCTTTCTTCTGTTGATTTTTTTTCCTAGACTGGAATAAATTGAGGGATTATATCTTTCATAGCTAGAGAGCTTAAAGAAAAGGACTTAGATTTGTAATGAATAAAGATACCTCCTGGGAAAGAAACAAAGAAAATAAAGAGTCAATGAATGAAATATTTGCATAGATAAACAGAAAGATCTTCCTGAGCCTACAAAGCATGACAAAGAAATGAAACAAAGCTCACCAATGGAAATAGTAGCAAAAAATTACTGGATTTTGCTAGATCAAATGCACCGCTGTTCAAACTGGATCGGTTCTAAAATAAATAACAGTGAGGAATAGCCACGATCCATTGATTTCTCGCTCCAGACAAACATTCTCTCAGCAGGCAACATGTTTTATCATAGCAGAGGTAAGCTTCAGTAGTCACTCTTATTATCTTCAGGAGTCTTCCATAGCCAATACACCTCAAATGCACATTTGAGATCAGGTTTATGTCTTGACTTTAGCAACACTTTCAGTTTTAAATGTCTTCTATTCTTGGTTTGGTTTTTTTTTTATGAGGGAGAAGAAATGCTTTGTGTGGTCATACTGGTCACACTATACAGAAAAAAAAAAGTGGCATTGTCGCTGGTTGGACACAAGATTTTCGGGGTGAAGGAAGAGACGAGATGGGCTCTATGATCAGAAGGCTTGATTTATTAAGTTATGATATATACATCTATTATAACTATACTAAAAAGAAAAAGAAAAGGAGAGTTTCTAGAAGCTGCTAACTACTTAAGAATAGAAAGTAAAGAAATGATCAACAAACTTTGCTCTCTCGGACTGTGTCTGAGAGAGCTCAGTTCTGGATTGGCTATTATCTCTAAACACTCAATCTGGGCCAATCTAGAACTGTCTTGTTGCATTCCACAGAAGCAGATAACTTATTGTTTATGTCTAGTTGCTGAACTTCTCAGCTTCAGCAGGAAAATCCTAAGAGAAGATTTTTCATAAAAGAAATGTCTGTGACATGGCATCAAGAGGAAACAGTAGAAAAGCCTGAATTTTAAGCATCACATAAACACCAGTTTAGTTCTTATCTTTCAGGACAGAGAACATCTTTCCAGACAGGTACATTTGACAGCTCTTACTCACTAGCCCTCCCATCCCCACTACCAGGAGGTTCAGTTAATGGTCCTGATAACTGCATGGGTGCAATGCCAGCAGCTTTATCAACATGTGAGTGTCTGTGATGAGGATACAACTGACCTTAATTCCACTTTCAGACTCTTACAGTGACTTGCTGTATGACCTTCAGCAAGGAACTTCTCTGCACACTGTTATTCCCAAC
This sequence comes from Camarhynchus parvulus, assembly GCF_901933205.1. Lineage (NCBI taxonomy): Eukaryota > Metazoa > Chordata > Aves > Passeriformes > Thraupidae > Camarhynchus > Camarhynchus parvulus. The sequence goes on along the minus strand of NC_044572.1, from coordinate 14,205,590 downwards.
AGGATAAAGAGATAATGATGTCTATCCACCTGGTAATGAGATTTGAGGGCTGCTGATAAAGTGCAGACCAAATTCTTGGTATTATCAGCACTTATGTGACTTCAGCAGCATCAGTCAGTTAGCCTTTGCAGGGAGCAGGAGCCGGGTTGGGAAGCAGTAATTGGAAGTAAAAGCAATTGATACAGAGGTCTGTTTAATGTGGCATTCTGGGCATTGACTGGTGTCATGGTGGGGTTTATATGCACCTTGTGTAGCTTGTGTCTCAGAAAAAAAGAGAAGGCTAGCAGCTTACTGCAGAAAAATGCCTTTTCTTCAAATTTTTGCTTTGCAAGTAAACTTCTGTCCCTGCTTTGATTGGGATGGTGCACCAGACAACTTCCAGAACTCACTTTTCAACCCAAAGTCCTCTTCCATCCCAACTGGCTGCTGTTGCCTTAATTTCCTTCACCCTGTATAGCTGTTTTTCATATGATTTTTTCCTTCATTATTTTCCTTCAAAATCTTTCGTTCTCTCTCTGATCTAGTTCCTGGATATTTTTTACTTGACCCAACTAGGAGCCAAGAGAAAGTTACAAACATATTTACTTGCAATACTAGGTTGTCCTTGTCAGTAAAATGTACCCCATGCACAGCACCTAGGCAAAGGCACTGGACATACCAGTTAAAGGTCAAAGTCATTCTGACAGTGCAAATGCCAAAAAAAGAAATTTCTCTTTCAAGTTTCATTTCTATTTATCCATTGCATGTTGTCAGTGGAAACTGAAGAGTATCCCACCTGCTTCCTCATTACTGTCCATAATCACACCAACTGTTTTCTCTTCAAGCACAGATTCCTATCCAAGTTCATAAATTACTTTTTGCAAGCTTTGACTTGCTCAGTATAAAAACGCAGAAACACTTTCATGCCAGAAAGGGGGAAGCTCCACCCCACTGCATCTGACCCCAGCATTCAGCTGTCTTTGTAAAGATTTTGAATGCTGGAACTAGATCTGAGGGGGAAAATATTGCTTTGTTTTAAAAGGGTGTAAATGAGTGATTGTAACGGGTGCAATCCTTACTTTTACATAAATATTGTGATCATTCCAGCAGGAGAGGAGGCCTTTCTCTAGAAGCTAGCCCATCTCTTTTTTATTGCAGAAGTGTTGAACTGGGACAATTTTTTTGCAACAAAATATCAGAGAGTTTGCTTATATGAAAAAGAATTCTAAGGAAAATTATTAGGATATTGCTACAGTAGTCTACATGGCAGAACTTGTACAGTTCCCAACTCTGAAGAAAACTGTGAAATTCTGCATTTTTTGCCATTTTTTTGTCATTTGCAGCAATCTCATGAATACAGATGTTCTCCTTTTGGATAGGAAAATACATACGTTGAAATGGATAATAAAACCCAAAATGTTTTTATATACTTTTTCTATCATTTTTATTGCATGTGACACAGTTATTAAAATGTGAAACAGAAGCAGAAAGGAGGATGTTTCACACTAAGGATATTAAACATTCATTCATGAAACACACCAATTTTTTTCCCCCACCCCTTTTTTTCCAGCACACTTTTAATCCTGCCTAGCCAGAAAGAAGGAAAAGTTGAAAAATGGTGACAGGAGTTTATACAAAGACAAGTTTTCCTGTCAGTATCCCTCATGTCCATGGGAGTATGGAGGATTTTGTGCACTGGTTTCCAATTGTCACCATGGCAGCATGGAGGGACAGGCTGCAGCTCATCATAACTCAGGCCAAGAAGCTCCAACCAACAGGGATTCCATAAATGCACTGGCATTTCAAAAGCAAACACATCCAGTAATTGGAAAGGACATTTGTCATCTTTTTAGAAGTTTAATTAGACTCGAGTCAAATAAAGTCGCTATACACCTAGAGATTGGGAATCAGAACCAACCATGCCTCTTGTAACTGTTTTAATGACTCAAAACTCTTCAGTGGGAGGGCAGTGGCCCATCAGACAGTGGACAGCATACACATTTTATCAACTATAACTGGTAGCAACCAGCTCATTCCCAGGATATTTTGGCAACAGATACAAAAGTTAATGGCTTTACACTCTGTCTCAGTTCTAACATTAAGACATGACTCATTAGGCTTTTTGTTAAATATTGTCCAAATTGAATGTTAACATGGGAAAGCACCAATGTAAAGCGTTAAGCACCTACTTCCGAATCAGTGGCAGCTTTGTGAGTATTTTGTCTGAAGAAGAATTTGGCCAAGCTGGGAAGGAAAACTATGTTGAAGTTTTGCTAAATTTTATTTTCTGTTTGAATTCTCAGGTAGCCTAACACACAGAACAAGTTCTCTTTCCTGCAATATGGTCTGTGTGTGTGAGGCCCCACTCAACATATACAAAGGAAAACCATGAAGCATAGAGGTGATCAGTGTCAGAGCAGGGATGAAGGAAGACTAGGGGCTGGCCATGCAGTGCAGAGTGCAGGGATACACGGGGAAAGGAGACAGACCAGTGGAAATCAGCTGGAGTTCTCATCCCTGCGTTCCGTTAGATGCACTGACAGGAGCAGACATGATGATTTATCTGGCAGAAAATAGCCTGGTAGTAGATACAGAACTCAACTTCATTAAGATAGAGATGCATATGATATCCTTCAGGCAGACAATGCAGAATATAAAATGGATCTGGAAGGAGCACTGTCAAGTCATGTTTAAAGGCATTAAAAGAAAAAAAAAAAAGATGCAATTGAAAATACTTTGATAGAGCAGAGATTTGATAATGTGACCCTTCAGGCTTAAGAGTATTAAAATATGGTCTAAGATGTATTAGTTCTTTGTGTTAGCAAACCCAAAAGGATTACACTTATTCCTTAGATATTCCCACGGATGTAGTGAATGCAAACTTACTGGGCCCTTTGAAGAAGGATCTGACAGGATGGGTCTTCTTGCTTCCCAAGAAAATCACTTAGAGACAGAAAAACCAAGACTGATATCTCATCACCCATTGGATAACAGTGCCATTGACCCCAAAGTGGTATCACAAAGGTGAGGCTAGGTAGGGAAGAAGGGAAGAGAAATGAACTTGAATAAAAATTAACCCATTCTGGAATGTATGAAGAGAGTCACAAAGTATTTTAGGCTATTGTCTATGCACACCAAGGGTTAACTTCTTTCTGCAGCTACTGGTTGAAAGGAGGAGAATAAAGTTGCTTCTGAAGAGATTGTGACTGATGAGCATTGACCTTTGATGTTTGACTGATTTGATTGTTTCCTGATATTTATTATTTAGCATTTATTGACCAGAAGAGGAAAGAAAAAATGCCTCATTGCTATCTCAAATTAGTGAACACTGCAAACTTCAGAAGATGTAAAATTCTGCAGAAAATTATCGGGCTTTGGGCAATATTAGTAGATTTTCATGTCAAACTTTTTTTCTTTTTTTTTTTTTTTCAAAAGGAGCAGATTAATATGGAGCAGGCATTATGCAGTTTAAAAATAAATTTCCTGTTATTAGAGTAGGTCACTATTACAGGATGTTTGCTATGTAGAATAAACCTTTGGGGATAGCAATCATATTGGACAGAGAGCAGATTGTGACAGCAATAATAAAGTGAACAGCACAACAGTGTGGGAAAGGCAGAAGAAAGAAAAAACTACTGCACTATTCTTAACAGAGATTCACATTGAGATATAGGCTTAAATAATTATAAGAACTGAAAATTTTTTCTCTTCTTTTACATTTATTTCCCTAGCCTGCTAGAATAAAAAAAAACAAACCACACTTTTATGGATTCATTTCATTGTAATTTTTTTTCCTGATCTGTACAAGGCTCAGAATCCATGTGCAGCAGTGACAAACACTACATGTCATGCTATTGATCGGTGCTAGCATATAAACTCACCAAGTCAACAAACTAAATGCCAAGCTCCTTCTGAGAAAGTCTGAGAGGAAAGCTGAAATGTATGCCAGACCCTGAAAACATCTTGCTTGCTCTTGTTGAACAGAGAAGACAAGAGCATGAGTGCTCCACACAGCCTTGCTGCCCCCAACGACAAAATATGAGCACATATCTCAACTAGTTTTTAATATGATTGCAAAATTTTTAGGCTGAGGCACTAACAGCAGAGCAAGACTCCATCCATGCAGGACTTTAGAGAGCTATCTCAGCAGCTTGACTTGAAGCCAGATGCAAACAGGAAACCAGTACAGCTGTTTGTGTCTGCTGGTGTATTTATTTTCTTTATCTGGGGTTTTATTTTATGTTCATCACCCAGTATCAGGGCACTTCTATTCACAGCATCTAAAACAATCATGTGCACCAACTCAGGTTTCCAAACGGCTCTCAGAGCTATCTTAGGAAAAGCACCATGCAGTAGTCAGGTGTGAGATCTTGCAAAATTGAGACAAAGATTGCCCAGTGTCACAGTTTTTGTGTGACAGTTGTGAATGAAAGGGTCCAGCTGCAGTGCCAAAGTCATCTTCAATACACAACCTTTGGACCTGCTGTGGAACATCCAACACTCTTCCATCACTCAGTGACACACTTCTGAAGTCTAATCACCTACCACCTTCTAGTACAATGTTGATACCATGAACATTTTGGGAAAGTGAATTTGGCCTTTATTCATGAGGACACAGGGATTAGTGTAGTGCAGGACACTGTCTGCATGAAAATTTTGGGGTTCAGCAATAAAACTTAATCAGGAAGGACTGTGTTTGTCTTCTGTGGTGTGAGTTTCTGTCACCTCAGGCAATGCCTTAAGCAAACAGGGAAGGAAGGCATTGGTCATCACAGAGGTTCAATAAAAAAATTATGCAGCTCTGTATTTCCTGACTGAGAAGTACTTAATAATTTCATTATCTCCCTTGACATCTTAATTTTGAAGTAGCACTGTTTGGGCAAATGCAGCTCTATATTTGTAAGACTGGATGAAGACTGGTCAATGAACAGGTGTTTAAAGTGAATGAAGACCTTCTAGACCAAACCTGAGCTCCTTGACTGTGGCCAGATTCAGCTGCATGGATACTGCTCATTCCAAAAAGGAGGTGGAGGAGTCATGTTCTGATGTTCCAGTGTTGTTATTTCAGAGACTCTGAGCTGAACAAGACAGTCTTAATGACACAACACATCTATTCCAAACCAAGAAAGAGACTCTGCACACACTTACTCTGTCATCCTAGGGTTGTCTCCTGTTATTGCCAAACACTTCATTGTGTTTTCTTGACACAGAGTTTAGTGCTTGCACTAATGAAACATAATCCCCCCTTTTCCCAGAAATGTTCTCAGAGCAGCAGGGTGAAACCAGTGTCATTGATTTTATACTAGGCCAGTAATACCATTTTAAGGGATGAATCCCTTGATGACTGTGACACATCAAAGTGCTCATGCAAGGGCAGGGGTCAGTGGGTTGGATTCTCCAGCCCATCCACGATACTCAGTTATTTCCTAGTACTGCATGAAAGCTGCAAATTGTTTCTTGGCTTTAGTTTCCTCTGTAGGGTCCAGATGCCAACTCCCTGGTTGTCCCTGGGGTATTACCAGGAGGGGGAGGAGTGCTCATGAGCTCCATGCCTACTTTCTTCCCAGTTGTCTAAGCCAGCTGTGCCATTAATTTCTCATCACTATGAAACAGTTTGAAGCATCTTTTGCTTTATGCCAAGGACTGGCATAGGCAGTGCCCAGCGCAGACAGAATAAAGCACTGACCTTTGCCATTCTGTTCTCATAACTTGCAAATGAGCACAGCTTAGCTGGTCCAGGACCCTGGCCAGCATGTGACAAAGAGAATGAGGAGTTAAGTGTTCCCTTCCTCTCCCAACTATCTGAAATTCATTTGGCCACTCCATGGCTGGAAGCCACTGCACCTGTGAGTATATCCCAGGGGGTCACTGCAGCCTGTCTGCCTTAAATGTCAAAAAATTCGGCAGATCCTACAGTGGGAAAATGAAGAATAACAAAGTCTGCACCACTGGATTTTCCTTTTGGATAGTAAAACACTATTTATTTTCCTTTAATTATAGAGCAATCATGCTTCTCTGAAATAAGGCTTTCAGATTTCACTATAACTTCTCTCTTAATTGGATGTTTGTGAATGTAAAGGTTTCTACCATGACTTGTGAAATGAAACAAAAACATCATTTCTACATTAATTTAATTCTTATATTTCCAACCATTCTCTCACAATCAGGTTTCCTTGATAGGCTTAATCTTTTGCAATGGTTTCCATGGCAACTCCTCTTCATTGTGGTGACACCAAGGACTCCAGTAATCATGAAGCCAAACTTTGCCAAGGGATTGGCTTTTGCTTTTTTCCCGCTGACTCTGCCATGGCAGCCCTTGCCTGCTTCCTCCTGTGTGCCCCACCTTCCCAACAGGCACACTAACAGGCAGGGGTAGGAAACACACAATGGGATGTAACTAATGTTTTATTGTTAATGCTACAGGCAAGGCTCCCTTTTCAATTCCTGTTATACATTGCTGTTTACTGCTGCATTCCCAGTAAATCCCCAACAGAAAGGTGAGGTTCTCATAGCTGCTCATCCTCAGAAATACAAAATGTTATCCTGGCTGTGGAGTCCAGCCCTGCAAAGCAGCACAGCCTTTTTCCAGAGCACAGCACCACAATGCCTGGTGTTCAGTTACACAAAGCAGCCTCCTCTGTTCAGCACAGTGCCTCAGCCGGGGGGCACAGTGTGAGTTATCCTGCACTGCACTGCCCACATCCACCCCAGCATTACACACACACACACACACAGAGGCTAACAACTCCTGCCATACAGCACACACACGCTGGCTAACAACTCCTGCCCTACAGCACAAACCCACGGCTGCTGTTTGCAGCTGTATGAAAATTGCTGACACCAGACTGAGGTGGCTCCAGCAGTGTTTGGTTATACACTGCAAGAGCTGTACTTTGTTGCTCCAATTTCCTTCCTACAGTTTACCTCCCCCTCCTCCAGACCAACCAGCTCTGAGGAATGGACTATGTGACTGGCAAATCAAACATTATTATTAATCGCTGTAATTACTTTTCTTGGCCCAATTGCAGAGCCTGGGAAGCTAACCACAGTCTCTAGAGTGCAACCTTAACTACAACATGTTTCTGAGCCACCATTACCTCATTGTTAGTCATGTTTAACCAGAGAGAATTGTGAAACCTTTTTTTTCCCTGAACCCTCTCAAACCACGTATGCTGCACAGATGAGTGTGAGAATCTCTACATTTATCTCTCTGTGCTTCCATCTAACCACGGACTTTGCCAAAACCCCAAGTGTCTGCTTCAGGCTGAGGGATAGGCGAGTACTCTTTCTTCTCCCAGTCACCAGTGGTGTGAATGGTTTAAAAACAGCAATGATATAATTCTCTGTCTTTGAATGCCCACAGAAGGAAAAATGTCCTCTTCTGAGAGGCATTGGTTACAGGGTAATTAATTGATGACTGCAAGGTCACTGAACAGAAAATGCATTGATAAACACTGTGTCTCTCAGCAATCTCCCTGCTTCTTGTGTTCATCACCAGCTCCTCATGTTCAGTGTGAGAGGCCAGGGCATGGTCCCTGCACTTGGTACTTGTCCCAGATATTCCTGCCTGACCCATGCATCACTCTGCACAAGCATGCAACTATGCCAAATTTTTTTTCCTAATTTTTTGAAGGTTTATCTGTCTCTTAGGTTTATCTCACCTTGCCACCATACAGGTGCTAATATCAGCAAGAGGCAAGGAGCAGGAGTAAGTTCAGGTGAGAGTGAGGTGGAGCAGCCCTTTTGTTTCAGACCTCATTTTATGCATTGTTTTTCTTACATATTTACTATACTGTGTATTACTTAAAAGTAAATGTACAGTAAAAAGGAAAACTTCTGTGGCTACACCTTCTATCCCTAGGACATCAGAATCTTTTTTCTTAGATCAGTCTCATTTCCTTTCTGAAGGGACTCACCGAACTATTTTACAGCTAGGAGTGCACCTATGTTTTTCTACTGCACAATATGACCTGAGACAAATTAAACACTCAAACCTGCCTTTGGCTTAAGCTAAAATTGTACCTGAGGTTGTCCACATTAAAACAGAAAAATTACAGACATGTGGCAACATCACAGCCCTTCTCAGCCACCCAATCAATGTGGTTGCCATATGGTTATGAAAGTGACTGACATTTTTCAACCTCTGCTCTTCTGCTAAGAGCTACTTTGCAGCCTGAGTGAAAAGGGTGGATGATTATAGAGCCAGCTGGGTGAGGGAGAGGGAGGGAACAGCTCAGACATTTTAGCCAGAGTTTCTGAGCAATCATCATCATCAAGCAGAAGGAATTCTGGTTCTCATTGTCTTTGTACAAGCAGGGGTAGGCAGGTTAGCGCTAATTGCCAGCTACCTGTGAACACTCAAATTAAAACTCAGCAGCCACTCTGGGGTTTTTCAGACTTGAGTGAAATGGCAGGAGAATGCTGCAGAGGCAGAGGACTGCTTGCTGTCCATGGGTAAAATCAACTGTCAGGAGGGCAGAGAAACACCCTGGCCAAAGCAGCAAGGCAAGAACAGCTTAGTTCTTCCTGTGGCACTGCCTTGCACCCGTGGCCAGCCACCCTGAGGGAAAAGCCTGGGGCTTTGCAATTGTTTGAATGGCAGAAGAGCTACACCTTCAGCTTTAGGGCTAACCTGTAGGAGAAGTGCAGCCACCATCACCAAAGAGTTATGAGCAGAAAAGGCACAGGGTTCTGTGCTCAGTACAGTGAACTCATTCATGCATTTGCTAAAGGTGCCTCTGTTGGGTGCTCTCAACTCAGTGCAAAAGGTTGTTTCTGTTTCCCCAGTTACAGAGAGCTCTACTGAGCATTCAGATATTCAAAACAACTCTTTCTGCCATGCTTGTGTACTCTGCCAGGCACAAATGATGCCACGGTGGCAGGGGATGTATATAAAAGCGGTGGACAATCATCCCTGCAAAAGAAAGCTGTATCCATAGCAGAGACAGAGCAGCACTTGTTCCTGTGCTCATGGGGGAACATTGAAAAGACTTGGATTAATCATTGCCAAAGAGCAGGTAAGTGACAATAGTGAGAATTTTCATGACTACTTAAATGGGACAAGAAATGTGCTAGTTTGACCTTTTGGAAAAAACGATGTAGACCTGCAAGTCTAGTAAAGGTCCTTCTGGCCTTTCCCTTTTTTTCAGAGGTGTAAATATTACTATTTCATTTCTAATACTTGAATTAAACCACTTTGACTGCTTATAGTAAAAATGTGTTTGTAATTATTTGCAGGCAGGAAATTTTATATGCAAGAAGAGAACTTAATGATGAAAATCTGGCCCTAGAAAAATTAGTAATGAATGCTCCAGCCAATATTTCCCAAACATTTCTCTGCTGCAATGTTGGCCAAGCTTTTCTGTTTTAACAGTTGCATTTTGGTCAGGCACACGTAAAAGTACATTTTGCACTAAAATGGAACTTTTGCTAAAGTGCCGCAGAAGAAACCAGCTCTGACATTTTTATGATCCCCAAACACAGACAGCCATTCAGACTACAGATACAGGAGTTATCATTCATATAGTCCTAGCTGCTGTTTTGGTTTGGTTTTCTGCCATGCCTGTAAGTGGACCTTGCTTTTAGCAAGCTCCCCATCTAACCAGACTCCCAGCCAATACCTGGTTGGGAGAGTGTTTTGTGTTCAGGCACCTCTGATTTGAAGACTCCTGTTGTAAATTCACAGCATCCAATTCTTGAGTATTTTTTTTCTGCTCTTCCCAAATCCTTACAGACTCTCAGTGAGAGGATATGCACACACCCCTGGTGCACACCTTGAGGAAGCTTTCTGTCAATTTCCCTTGAAATTCCTACTAAGGAAAGTCAGTGGGAAACAGAGCACACCACCAGAAAAGACTCTTCTTTGTTCTTCCCTCCAGTCATGTTGGCTGTCCTCAGTGTCTCCAGTGAAGGCACAGGGGAAGCTGCAGGCACCTTATGCTGCTAGTTCTCCTTTCCTCCAAGGACTGTCACTTGCAGCAGCCCTATTCCTTCCTAGGAAAGAACACAGCCCATTAACTAATTTATCAGCATTTACATTGCAAATATTATCTAATTAAATAACGCTGCTCCTTTAGCATTTACTGTGTATCTCTAGCAAGAGTTTAGTAGCAGGATAAAATATCTCAAAGGAGCTTAGGAGTTTAGCTCTCCAGTCACTCATTCCATTTGGTGTTATCTATGTTTATTTTTTCCTCCTCCACCTACAGATACACGAAGCAATGAAAACAAGCTGCAAATCCACATACTTGCCTTTGGAGTCTCTGATCCTTAAGACAAATGTACAGTTATTAAAACAGTTATCAGACACTTACAATCTAAGTGTTGCTAATGGATTTTTTTCTCCTTCTTTCCACTCTTCATAATTAATGCAACATTTGTTCACAGAAGTGCAGCTCTGGCTGATGCAGCAGCATAAGGAAACCAGCTTACCTGAAGCAAAATAATAATGGATCTTTGGGGAAATCCCACCATGAAAGGAGCCAAGAGTAAGAAAAGCAGAAGTTTAGAAAGCTGGACTGAAATGAATCCAAGGAAAACATGCATACACCAGCTACTTCTTTTCAAAGGAGGCAGGTGGCAGGCTTACATCTTCCTGTTCTTCAGCTCCCCATTTCCTTTTGTGGTCATTTTTCATATGTGTCTCTTCCTTTTCTTGCAGGGCAAAATCTGAATATGTTCTTTCTGTACTGTGCTTGCAGTTTCCAACTCAGCTTACACATAGAATAATTCAACCGCAGCTTCCTACATTCCAAGTTTATCTTGCTTCTGCAATCACTTTCCTCCCCTCTCCTCTGGATACTTCAGCATCAGGAGGATGTGGGCAAATCAAAGGGAACTGAGAGAAAACAAGCTGAAGGAATTAAGAGACTGAATGAAGGCACATTAAAACCTGGGTAATTTATGACATAGTGAAATGCAATGTCTGTCCAACATTCATGTATTTGGCATGGAACAATAATTGAAAGATTCTATCCTAGACACTCAGTGTCTTAGCATGCTGTTAGCGATACAACTCAATCTCACATGTATTGAACAATCAGTTCAGGAGAGTTCAGTCAGTCAAGCACATATAAAAACCTTCTGCTATTCCAGTGCTAGGAAATACATGCCTATCTCCTTATTATTGTTAAAATTCTATCAAGCAGTTCTTCTATGTGGCCTGAGGTGACTGAATTCCAGTTATTTGAGACCATAGGAAAATGAGATGTACTGGCATTTAAATATTACAAGAATTCAGGAGGGAGAACAAATACTGAAAGTAGTAAGTGAATGTAGGGCTGGGGGTGGATTAAAGGAAAAGAATGTCACATAAGGATAACAGAAACTCAAATCTTAATAATGATATAATCATCTAGAAAATATGTAGTTTGTTGTTAAAATATTTTAAACCTGAATATTTTGAACTGGAAAAACTGAAATTATAAATACAATGCAGGATTTGCTATTACTTTCCTATTATTTCTATTGTTTTTAACAGCACAAAGAAAGGGCGGGGTGGACAAATACTTAGAGTGATTATTCAAATGACTGCTTCATATGCAATAAAAAATGAGATCCATAATTTGCCAAAGGATAAATACAATGCTTTAAAAGTTGCTCTTAATTCTAGGTCATTGGCTTTACCATGACTGCATAATAGCAGGGGCAGAAATTGATCAGGCTCTTGTCTTCAGACAGAGCACACATTTTGGATAGATATGTTCATCTCTGAGGACAAGGAAGCTATAATGCTATTGTAATTATGGGTTATGTATGCCTTGTTCAGCTTCATGATACACAATATGCACTTATGTAGTTGGATAATAAAAAGTTGTATCTTATTTGTGATAAACAGCTTTTGCTTTAGCCTAGAGAGGGATTCACAAGAACATCCTCTCAGGTGCTCTTGCAAGTATTCATGCTGCATCTCAGTGGATAGCTCCTGCTGCATTAGAGCTTAAGGCAGGGCCATTTCAGCACAGAAATCTCAAGGAAGAAATGAGTCATATCTAAAAAAAAGCGAACCAAACCCAACCGTTCCATGTGTTGCACAGCTAGTGAAGCCTTGTTGTGGTTGGATTTGTATCCTGTGCTCTCCAGTATCACCAGTAACTCTACATTTCTTCCTAATCCCACACCTTCACTTCCCTCAATCTTCCCCACAAGTGCAAGCCCAAACCACCAGTGTATGGTATCTCCCAGTTCTTCTATGTTGTGCTCCTTCATCAGCTGCAGCTGCCTTCAATGTCCCTGCACCTACTGAGCTCTCTGGTGCTTCCAGAAGCTTTCCTCATCCTCTCTGCTCCCCACGATGCTGCTCTCTTGCCTCACAAAGTGGGGATTGCCCACTAGAACACCCTGAGACATTTCCTTTTATCACTAAGGAGCCTTTTCCAGACCTTGCACGTAGGCAGGGGATGGAGGGATTGATAGTGCAGGGCTTCAGTCTCACTCACTGTCAGCACCTGTGTGGCCAGAAGCCCAGACAGGCAGGGTGGATCTCTCACTGCTGCAGCTGAGCTGTAAGCAGCCTGACCTGGACTGAACTGTCTCTTCTGAATAGGATCTTTCTGCACTGGTCAACATCAAATTTGAATACACTTGATATCTCTGAGACATTAAATCCTTTGTCAAATTTGCTAAACTTTCATCACAACTTCTGAAATTCCTGGGTGAAGACATGAGTAGATAGACAGATGGATGCAGACAAACAGCCCTGTTTGCACATCTCATCACATTTCATTAGACAACCAGGGTAAGAAACTAAGAAGTTGAAAAAGCAGCACTGCCTCTATCTCACCAAAGCAGCTACTGAAACAATATAGGATTTGTCACCCCTCTTTCTCAGAAAAAAGGCTTACTTCCATAATTAGTTCTATGTTTGCTGGACCAAAACATGAAATCATATTTTTCTGATCCAACTTATCTGGACATCATTGTCTCCTAATTTTCTTTTTCTAATTTTCTGTACGGAGGGAACTCAGATACACACACACATGCACACCTAAAATGCCTATGTCTCACTTGCTTGGTCAGTAATTTAGCATAGTTATTTAAAAACTAATTGGAGATTATTTTTTTTCCTCAGGAAAGCAAAACTATTTTCAACATCATAAAAATTTTAAATAATCCAGGTTGGCAATTTAAAGTTATTACTGGATTCATTAGAGCTTCAATATCCTACCTACTGCTGAGCTGCTGACAGGACGAGATTTAGCTGAAATCAGTGGATCCAATTAGAGCCAGGGGTTCACACATTGAGCACTTACAGAGTACAAATTATTGGTGACATTTCTAAACAGTGATTGACACTGAAGCCAGCACAGGTTTTCTATACTGCAATGGAATATTATGAAAAGGACTGAACTTTATAACCTTTCCATGGTAGTGGCAAAAAAAAAAAAAAAATCAACTTCCACTTATTTGTTATCCTTCGTTTTTCAGCATAGACTTTTTTTTTCCAGAACAATTGGACAGTCCCAACATAAATCAGGGTTCTAAGTTATATTACAATTTATCAAGGCTGTGGTTGCAAAGGGCCACCTTCAGACATGGGGATTGTTAGATTTACCTCTCTGCAGAAAAATCATCCTTCTACGCAGATCCTAATAGTTGCTTAAGTCTCCATTATCAACCCACTGCTGTGAATAGGAATAGGTGAGATGGTCTGTGTATACTCATTTTCATCTCTTACACAATGATTTCTTTGGAATGTTTTTCTAATCTAATTAAAATTCATTTGTGTATGTCATTTATTAGCCCAACTGATTCCCAATTATATCTCCCTGCAAACCTTGTCTCTGTTAGAATATTGTTAGTGCATTCCAAATATAAATAATTAATAAGACAAGCATGCCTTTCTTATCATGACTTGTGTGCTATCAACAGACTCACAATTCACGTTTGGTGCTGCAATCACTTTGCTTCCAGCAGCCACTCAAGTATCAGTCCTTCTGGCTGCTATTGCAAGGGAAATGATTTAACCATCTTGAATGTTCTACATGGCAAGATAAGGAGGCATGCATGTGTGAGAAGTCAAGGTCAATTATCTCAGTACGGTTTTCCTGTTATTGCTATAAAAAATTGTCAAAAACTAAGGCCCTGATCCTGTAATTATTTTGCGTGCAAAAATCATACGGATATCAAAGTGAATTAGTTCAGCACAGAGAGGGAGTGCAAGACCAGACATCCAGCGAAATGTTTAATATTTCAAGTGTATCATTCTTCACAATACTGCTCTGTCAAAGTAAATGAAGCAGAGTAATGTACATTGGGAAAAAAAAAATCAGCCAATTCCATTTCTGCCTTCCCCATATAAATAAATACTAAAGACTCCAAGACTTGAAAGAAAGCCCTGAGGAATAAAACCTGATTGGTAAAATTTTGCCTAAGGTGTTGTAATAGACACCACAAAATACACGTTCAGTCACTGAGTTTCCACTACATTCCTCATTATAACTGCAACTGGCTGAATTATTCATTAGAGATAACACACCCTGTGAATTTATCATAATATTATTTATACAGTAGAAATTATCACCTAAAGCTGATGGCATTTGTTTATGTTTTCCACTATATGGCCAAAACTTGATATAGCAGGGGCACATTTCTTATTTGCAAACTGGCCAACAACAACTACAACAACAATATTAATAATACTAACAACAACAACCATAATAATAATACTTTCTGCTCTAATCTGCAGATAAAGTATCATTCTGTTTGAGTCCATGAAAACATCACTCTTCATGAGCATAGGCAAAGCAAAAAGTGGTTCTAAGTTGTATCAATTTCTAGTGTATTGCAACAGAAACTCAAGGTAAGATGCCACTACCAAAGACATAATTGAAAACTGTACAGAAAGGCTCAATAAACCTGAACATGCAATGCTGCTGTCAGTTGTTTGCCCCAAAGGAAGTTGTGTCCTTCATGTACAACAGAGCTGAGGAACATCTGTCAGTCATGCATAGGAGTCCCCTATCTTCCCTGTCACTCTGTGTAGTCTGCAGTACTACAAAATAGGTTTCAGAAAATTCCATTGGTCTGCTCCTAAAACACCTGTATTAGTCCTAAAGTGTTCTCAAAATATCAGTACAGCTGTTCTGGATCAGCCAGAGCAATGATCCTGTCAGTGGAACAGCAATATTGATCAGGGCTCTAAGATGAGGTAGTTGGGTTCATATTTAGCTAAAGCCCAGGTTCACCACTTTCTTCCCCCTTTTTGTAGCTCAGAAGCTTGATCCCTCTGGCCCATTATCTCCTCCATAACACCTTCTATCACAGCCTTCAAATATATCAGAGAAAAGACCTTTGGTTTTGTCGTCAAGCTTTTTGCAAATTTCCAATTCTCTTCTTCAACGTTGATGTATTTCCTTCCTTATTCCCTTAAAGGCTCTTATGTCCACACATTCCTAGCTTACAGATCGTGGCTACAAAGATCTCTCACATGATAATTGACTGTAATCTTCTATATACAAATATCCTGAGAGAAAACAGAGGGGGGCCCCCAGGATCCTATTGCTCAATATCCACCATTCCATCTGGGATGCATAAAATTCCTAAACACTGTGTTTTGTTGCCTAACGATGCTTCCAATCTTCCTAGCTGTAGCTGCACTACTGAACAAACAAGTTCTTTACTGCCAAAAAGCCCAGCCAAAAGTAACTGTCCCACAGACACTTGGTTGAACTTGGACCAAACAGTGGCCTGAGAACTCTACCACAGAACTCTGCAACATCTGACCACTGCTGCAACTTTCAGAGGTTGTGTCTGTTAGATTATATGTTTCCCTTTTCAAATCCCTTTAAGATGTGCATGTTTAAAAGACATCTCCTTGTTACAAATTACCGCTACGCCGGGTTACGTTACCCTACCACCTATTGCTGCTCAACAATTGCTAAGCCTAGAAGAAAGACCTGCCAAGCTGCCAACAGGAAAATAATACTTTTCTTAACCAGCTCTTTTCTCATATTTTGTCACATTAGAGTGGCTGCACAACACAGTTTCACTGCAGGGTTCTGCTGGAGGCAATTTTATTCCAGAGCTGATCATCAAGATTGCCTTCAGCAAACTCCTGAAGCATCTGCCCTTTCTCCTCCCAGGAACCTCCTGCATTCAGTTGGACAGGCAGAGGTTTCTCAGGTTTGCTCAGGCTTGCACCTAGAAGACAATAAGGAAAGGGAGAAAATAGCCTTTGCTCGCTCACTTCCTTCCCCTAACACATTCCAGACCCCACCATTTTCATTTTAACAGCTCCTCTTTTCTCCTGATGGCAATAGCTGCTGGACCTTTCACATCCCTCTGGAGCCCTCTGCACCAAGGCTTCATGCACAGAAAAATTCCACTCCAGGATAGAAATCAAGTCCACAGGGCCAAAGAGATATTCTGCTTGTCCAGTTTCTCTACATTCTCAAAAAACTTGGCCAGTCTTCATCTCCTAGATTCTCTTTCTCCTTCCAGCATGAGAGTTCATCTTCCCAGGTCACTTACAGGAAAGTTCTGCTCACACCACAGAGACACTGTTACTGCTCCCATGGCTATGCTCTGTAGTCTTCTGAGAGCAGATAGGAGCTCACAGTGTACTCCAAGACAGCAGCTGGGTTTTTTAGAGCATAATGTATTTGCTGGGCTTTGGCACGGGACTAGCCACATCCTCAAAGCTTACAATCATTTTGGGAGCAGAGTTTGTTCCCACAGACCTGCAGTAGATATTCTGGAAATATCCTTCTGATCTACTCATTCTCCCATGATGTGTTTTCCTCAGTCTGTGTTTTTTTTCTGACAGTTTCATAATTCTTTTGTGGGAAACCTCCCAAGTCCTGAGCCCTTGATTCCAGCTCCAGCATTTTTCCCAGATATAGTACAAACTAATGCCACAGTTAATAGGTTTGTGAAAGTCCAAAGACTTTCCTGCAGTTCCTTGTTCTAGGAAATATATAAAAAAATAAAATCCATTTCTCCCTGGAGCTACATCAGTGCTTAATGTTTCAGAGGATTTCAGTGACCAGAGCTTCAGAGCTGCACTTCTCTCCCTTTAAAGAAAAGCAGACAATTGACCTGAAAAAACTGTAGTCCTTATTTATAAGTCTGTCACATCCATAATACCTATCCATCCCAGGAATCTGATGTTACTACACCTTTAACTGTGATCATGGATAGCCCTCTCCTTTCCAGATTTGCCTCCCTTAGCTGTTAATCCAATAGCATCACACTCTGATGTGCTCAGTTCACTCATCTTCATTCTCCCAGGCCACTTTCTGGAGCTGTAAAGGACAGCATTTCCATGGCCCAGAGATTAGAAGACCGTTGAAGGGTGCTTAGAGTCCTCTGGTTCAGGAAGAAGGAATTAATTAGGAATTAAACTTTTCCTCCTTGCAATCTCATTATGAGTACAGCCACTTTTCCTATGAATATTATTTCTAATCATGCAATCATAGAATATCCTGAATTGGAAGAGACCCATAAGGACCATCAAAGTCCAACTCCTATACTTTCCTTTTAGGAAGGTACCACTTACATGGCCAATCTTTTATTTAGTGATCTTTGCTGGGTGTGTGATGGAAGAGTCTCTCTAGTCATTGCACACACAAATAAATTCACTGTTCAGACCAGTACGTGAACAGAACTTTTATATTCAGGAGATCTAGCAGTCAGCAGACTCTTGTAAACACTGACATAACTCAATAATTAGTCAGAATATTGGGTTAGCCAAAGAAAACCAGCAGTTTTGTGGGTGTTTTGTGAGCTAAATAGTCTCAGTGAAGAGTCCAGAAGTGCCAAAGTTGGTGCAAACTGGAGAAGAAGAAGGGAAGGATGTGCAAGGCGTGGGAGCCAGAAGCAGGGAGAACAGGGGAGGAGGCGGGGAAATGACCTGTCCCTCTTGCAGCAGCAGGAGGAAAGTCAGGCAGCTCTGTTGTCTCTTATCTTCCCCTAGAGATGCATTTTCAGTGCGATCGCCATCAAGCCTCACTGGCTGAGGCACTGGGATGGGGTATTTGAGGGAGACTACTGTTGGTTAAGACAAAAGAAGTGTCCTTATAATCTAGCTGTGAGGTGGTCATTCAGCTGCCAAGAAATAGCATTTCAGATGTGATTTCACTGTTCATTAAAGCACTTGAAGAAAATGCCTGCTTCTGAAGGTGTGAGAGAAGTTTCCTTCTGGAGAGGGGGTCTGACTTCACTTAGTTTGGACATGTTGAGGTAGGTGACTTGAGAAATGCATTTACAGCCCTGCTCAGGGAGCTGTAGTTAGGCAGTAATTGTGCCAGGTGCTGTGGAGGTGACCGCCCTCCACCACAAACAGCCCGTACACAGATTGCACAGCAGGATATTTCATTTTATTGGAAAAGACTTCTGAATAGCAAATACATTAATGGGATCCAGAATCAAACCTTAACTTGCAAACAAGGCAAAAAAGCTACATTTGCTGGGTAGTTTATTTCCAATAAATAATTTAACCTCTTCCAATAAAAAGTTCCGCATTCTGAAACAGAGAATTGGCTTTGCAGAAATTATTCCTGGTGCAGCATTTGTTCAAAGTCATTTCTACTGGATTCTGGAGGGAAGTATATGTTTCAGGAAAATATTTTGGATGTCCTGCAAAATATTAGTTGCAAAATCTCAGCTGCAAAATTTCCTCTGCTCTTTGAGCTCAAGCTGTACATAAAATAATGAGAGCTTCAGGTGTCTCCTTCTCTCAAAGCTGTAATTTATGTCAATAGATAGGAGGGAATTAGTGCAAAGCATAAATTATCCTTTCACTACACTGCTGCTTTCCAAAATTTATATTTCAACAATCCCAGAACAGACCTCGGCAATATGAAAGTCTTTAAAATTATATTGATCAACAAGTGATAAAAGAATCCTCTAAAAATAACAACATAAACCCAGTGAGTTTAAAATATCCACAGGAAAGCACAAGCCTTCTGAATATATGCTTACTCTTTCCAAGATTTATTTTTCCTTTGTCCTTAAAGAAATTCAAATTAATTATAAAAATGAGGACATTCCTAATGGGATTTTACTGAAATGTTACAAGGCTTAATTTGTGTGAAAGTACCAACAAGTTTATTCATTTTGTAGGAGTGTGGAATTTGCTTCACGTAATACTCAGGACTTAGCTACAGCTTTGATAGAAATGTTATTTGGTAATTATCTGCTCTTCCCTCGGGGACAAAGTAATTAATTCTGTTCTGCAGTTCACAGCATATTCTGTTCTTACACACATATGAAGGATGAATTTTGGAAGATTATGATCAATAGTTACTTTATTGACAACCAATAACTCATCATCCTGACAGCTCCATGACTTTTACAGAAAATTCAGGAACACAGAAGTCAAACTTCACTTCTTAACCTTTTCAGTTGTATCTGGCGGGGAGGGGAAGAATAAACCTAAAGGAAAATAAAAATTTAAAATTAGGTTTCATGAAAGAATTAGATGACCTTTTGTACATAAAAAAAGAAAACAGCCACCCAAAATCTATATTTTTAGTAAATCACAGCTAAGGTAAAACCCATATGTTTTCCCTCATTTGTTGATTCTTTATTCCTTTCCTTTAGAGTAGAGAATAATTTAAAGTTCAGGTTAAATACAAGTTTGAACAATAAATTTTAGGCATAGGTGAGGAGCTGAACCTCCCCTAAGGTCCAGTTAAAGGCACGTGACTTTTTAGTCCATCACAGAGCAGCTCTGTGTGTTTGGAGTTAAGGTGCTCATCACAGCCTACCCTTAATCAGTGTGGTGTGTTTCATACTTTGAAACAACAAGCACAGAAGAAGAACATACCAGCTGCTAAAAACCCAAATACAGAGAATCTGGAAATGCTGTCTTTGTGAAGAGGAAGACAAAAATGTTCCTTTTGGTACTTTGTACTCAAATATTACTTTGTGGAAGTCACTGCTATCAAGAAAAAAATTCTTTTCATAATTGCTTCTGCAGACATTTTTTGCCTGCAACAAGAGAAGTCCCGGTTCGGCACAGCTGTGGGAGAAAGAGATCCCCTCTAGGGATTCTCACATAAGACCTGACTCATTCCCTATCCCAGATACCACAGCCTGGGCAAGGCATTTTGGCTAGAGAGTTATGATTTCTTCCATGGATTTTTTTTGTTTGAACAAAATCTTCTGGAACAGATGCAAACATACAGCATGGAATTCCCCTTTTTCAGTCTAGCTTATCCCTTGACAGATCCAATGAAAAGTTCATCACAAAAAGCACTCCTGTATAAACAAACAACTGTCCACTCCAGAAAAGGTGACATCTTCTCCTGCTTGTGATGTATTCTGTAAAATAAACATGACTACCATTTCTTGGGGTTTTGTTTCCCCAGTTGAAAATTATTGATAATAATCAGGATAATAGCATTTTCTACCCAACAGGAAGTTGTGTCAACAAATATATTAAAATTGTCAAAAGATTGAGCTATAGGAACACAAATACTGATACCATAGCAAGGAATTAGGAACTTACTGTTCTTAAGTTTTCATTGGTCCAAAACCAGTCAGCTCTGAAACAACTGAAATTCTCATTTATTCCAACAGTAACTAAGGGACTTGGCACCAGCCACTTAATTAGTGCTGGCCTTAGTCAGTTTTAAAAAGCTTGTGCATGTAATCTGCCAATAAACCAACAATTAGATGTTTTACAGGAAACTATTCCATTGACAAAAATTAAGTTTAGGAAGAAGGAGTTGGAGGACTGGAACTGGCTGCATTTCACAACAGTGCTGGTAATAAATCTTGACAATAAAAGGGAATGAAATACTTAAGCCAGAAAAGTGAAATCACTAAAAATAAAACTAGAGACAAATTACATTCATCTACCAGATCTCATTCGAATATCTGAGTGGAAAAATTTCCTACCACAATAGCTGCAGCATCCCAAGAGATCTGCCTCTGCCTTCACCCATGCAATTCTGCCAATCCAGAAGACAAATAATGAGTGGTGTTCCTTTCCTCATTATGTGTCCTTCAGCTTGTGGCCAAGATAGAACACTCAATGTGGACAAGCAAACAGTAGTTATATCCACCAAAGGTGCCCCTTGAGGATGCTTTCCAGACTCAGAATAACATTAGTGAAAGAAAGAAAACCAACAAACCAATAAACAAACCAGAAATACCAGACCATCAAAGGTCTGAAAAAGACCACAGAACGCCTCTGTTTTTCTGCACACGGCACAGCCTGGCTCTGGCAGTGTGAACACCCACTCTGTTTCAGACAGCCAGGGACTCAGGATGTGAGTAGTCCTTGTGCTCATGAGCATTAACACCTTTGGGTAAAACAAGCCTGGTTCTTTCATCACAACCAGGAAATAAACGTTGTGCCAATCAACAGGAGAAACAGAGCATCAGCCAGCCTCTCTTTCTCTCTTTCCTTCCCCTGTCTTCTGCCTTATGTCTTAATGCAAGTTATGTGCTTTGACCTTCTGTGTGATATGTCTTATCACATATCTCATCCAAGGTCAAAGCACATAACTTGCATTAAGATTGCAGCATGAAAGTGGCCACTGTCTTCCTCTTCCTACTTTATCACTCCTTCTCCTGAACATGAGGTATCATGAAGTTTCTTCAAGCACAGGCTCTCCTGCAGCATCCTGGCACATACATTGCCTGGGATATGTACATCCTGCTGTGTGCTGGATCTCACTGTGCTGAGCTCACCCAGTTACCACCACAGGATCTGATCCCCACAGAGCAGCCCAGCACAAAGCCTTGTCTCACTTGGTTCACACAGGAGCTTCCTCAGGATTAGTTATCCCTGCACTCAGCCTCATTAACATTCCCTTCCCTGCCACTGAGAAGCAGGCCTAATTACTGAGGATGCAACGTTGGCTGATAAAGCCAAAGTGTCTTGCTGTTCTGGTACTATTTTAGTTGATACCAGTCTGAGATATTATCCACAGCACCCTGTGCTGAGTACAGTGAGTGAAATGAGGAATAATGAGGTGGGAAAAAAACTCCCTTTGCCTTTTTCATACTTCAGCAAAGGTTTGGGTCATACTTGATTTCAATACAGGTTGAAGGTTGGGGTCAAGTTTCACTGGGGACAGCTCAACTCTTCCTATCCTAATTGCTCAAGCCTACTTTTCATGATTAATTCTCTCATCAGTGCTTCAAGGTCTTCAGGGATTTTGGCAAAGATGACAGTGTTATCAGCTGATCTAATGTGGCTTAGGTGTTCCCATTTATCATGATGCCCTTTTCCTCTCTATTCAAGGTTTTCATAAACTTTTCCAAGCATGAGGTGACTTGTTCCAGTGTGACAATATCTTTTTGTCTATTCTATTCTTTCATTTGATCTCTTCACTTTTCTTGTCAATGCTTAAATGTCACTGCAACACACTGTTCATGTGCCCTGGGACTCTGAGAAATCCTCCTCCTTATTCAGTGCTTCTCATTCTGACTGTGTCCAGGTTTTTTGTGTGTACACCGTTTCCATTACACACCTCATTAGGGGCGTGCACCTGCTCCCATCAAAGCCAATGGCAAAATTCCCACTTACTTCAGTAAAAGCAGGTTTGGACCCAGTGGTATGCCAACTGATAAATTAACTTTCATACAAAACCCAAAGAGGTAGGAAATTTTCCAGGATTATGTTTTGCCATTTGAACAAAGGGAGATTTCTGTAATTGAAGTTGTCAATAACTTTTCTGTATTAAAAAAAATAGCTCTTTAGCCACTACTGAAGACCTGAATGAAAATAGACTCTCTAGCAATGTTAATACATTAAAAAAATAGAGTCCAGTAGCTTTTTCATAAAGTGAACTACATTAATGTCAACACCATTAACACTGTAGACTACAATTGCTTAGGATGGAAAGTGATGCCTGCTTTTTGAAATTAATTGAAGCCCATTGCCAAATGACCAATACAGGATATTCTCCAAGTAACATCGCTGCAGTAAACGCCAACTAAATACAATAAAAGAACATAAGGAGAAACATAAAATATTATTTTGGTCTCTGTGGCAATCATCAAAGAAAGCATGTATTATTTTTTTGAGAGGTTAGGGACATGGAATGAAAAATCAGGGTTGATATGCCTTTAATATTATTCTACCATGATTACTATTTTTGACATTGTGGAGATGCTTCTTCTATGAGAGATAGAGTGAGATTGTAGCATGCAGCAGTTTAAAATAGAAGAAAAGCTTCATCTTCCTTTACAGTCAACATCAGCCTCTCATTTCTGTGACCTAGGGTATCTTTCCCCAAGCATTCAAACAAGTCAGGGCATGTTTAAAGTTGGTTTATGAAATAAAACAAATCATTGTCTTCATTCTTTCTAAATTGGAGTTTTTGTATTAAGTCAAAATTTTCAGTAAATCAATATCTGATTAGAATATTTTGAAAGTCAAAAAAATTTTGTACTAGTTCTTGTTTGACCCACAACTGGCTATATTGTCTGGTTTTGATCCCAAACACAAATTTCTACTTTCACTGGCTGCAGAACTGTAATATAGATTAATGTCCAGTAAGCTATAGTTTGAGATGAAATTAATCTCTCTCATGATGTAAACCAAATTTAAGTCTTAGCCTCCAGAAATTTTTCTGTTAATGAATTTCTTCACTAGTCCTTCATCAGAAATAACGAACCCAGTCTGAAAATCTTTAATCCAATTCCCATGGAACTCATTAAAAAACTGGAAGTTTCTCTAAGTGAACTATGGAATCAAATATATTCTTTGTATCCCTGCTACTGCAGTGAGTTTGATCCATCAGCTTGTAGCTCCATTGTATTGATGATACCTGTGTGCTGCCCAGAACATACCATGCACGCGCAAAAAAGGCAGCAGAGGTAGAACTGAAGGAAGCTCTGCTTGGAGCTCAGCAGTATCAGATAAAGCAGCATAATCTTACTCCTTGTCAGCACTGTACAACCCCCAGGCTGCCCTCCACCAGGGTGCCTTTCCTCCAGACTGGGAGGCCAGTTGCCATGACTGCACATCACATACCTTTTCTACTCAATATCATGCTTCATAGTGTTTATTATGGAGTGGCTCAGATATCAATTGCACCAGGTAAAAAGTCCGAATCCTTGTCTTGATGATTTGAGAGGTAATAGCTGTGCAAAGTATGAAACAGACCTTCACCCCCTCTGCTAGTTATACCTTTCATTAATGACTTGATCAGTGCTCTGGGAGAGTAAAGGCTTTCAGAAGACTACAGCCCAGCTTTCTTAATTTGGTTTTCATAACAAAAGTCACAGAAGCCTCATTGTCTTTTCTAATAGATACTTGTGGGACATTAAAAACATGAAAGCCCCATGGATCCCCTCTGTAATGCTCTCCACTGTAAGGTTGTGTTCCATATGAGGTTATTCACTTTGGCTATCAGCTGCACTGACCTTCCTGAACAATGCAGTCAATTTTACCCTGCACTTGACACACAATACACTGATTCCTTGGCTCCTGAGAACAGGCTAATTGAGAGGGTGTGCTGTATTACAGAACATGATTTGCTTAAAAAGATTACCATCTAGCTCATTAATTTTACATTACCATACCATGCTTCTATTGACGTTATCACAATGCTTTCTACAGCTACTTACAGTGATCAGAAAAATGCACAGAGATCACATAGCCATTAAGGTGATGAAAAGGTTTTTAGAGCTATTATTATTTATTTATGTTATAGCAATCCCTCCTGGTCTTGGTCCATACTGGGGCTCACTGTGCCAAGCCAGAAAATGTGTTCTCCTTCCTGAAAAACTTGGAGTCTAATTACTCCTGGAAGTAACAAAGATGACACAAACAAATAGGAACAGGGAAAAAAGTAGTACTTATGACTTGCATTTAAACAAACCAAATGTTTTCACAACTGGAGACCTTATGTTCATTTTATAAATATACATTATAGAACAGGAGTGAGCAACAACAGAGTGGAAGTGATTGGCAAGGGGACAACTAGAAAAAGACTGAACTGGTGAGAATTTTCATCCTGAAAGGACAGCCTGAGATGGTATTTGAAAGGAAAGAATTCAAATTGATCAGATAGAATCTGATCTCATCAGTGAAGCCAAGGCTGCAGTGTTAGCACAATTAGATATAATATTTCTGACCAGTAAAGGTAATATTACAATAATTTGTGAAGTGTCTTGGACAAGGAACTAGATTAAATGAGTATGAAACAGTGTATGTGACCATCAGTATTCTCAGGGTTTTCATGGGAGAAGCCAAAGAAATTCTATCAGCAGAGAGTTGAAGGAGCCAGAAGAGATCCAGGTCTCTTCAAATGTCAGTGTTGACCTGGTCTAAATAAACTGTTTCCATTTTATACAGAATTCTGAAATTCCAAGTAACACAGCCTTTCATTTCAGAATTAAATGTTAAGTAGAAAAGGCTAATGAAAATTAATTGTAATAAGATTCTGCTTGAAAGAATTAAAACATTCCATTGAAAGAAAATTATGGGAAATGCTGCAGCACAACCATATGTGCCCAGTACCATCTGAGACACCCACAACAACATTTGGATGAAGCACAAGCTGTGAGGTACCTGGCATGGCTCTTTTGACTGCAGGAAGTTATAGGAGTGCTGCAATTTACGGCTGAGTTCGGAAAACTGCTGCCTGCTCTTCCACAGCAATGGGTTTGAAGCCATGAGATGGCTGGCTCAGAGAGGAACCTACAAGGCTGCCAAGCACACTGTTGCAGGAGTGAAAAACAGAGCTGAAGTCCTCTTGGTTTCCAGGCTGAGTGCTGCAGAGGCAGGACACTACAGCACCAAGGCTTGCCTTTCCCCAGTTCATCACAGTAATCCTTCACAGTGTGCTGGAATCTCCCTGTTATTCCCAGTTTCATCTTTTCCCATTGGTTGTAACAGTATCAAAAGGTCAATGGGCAACACAACAGCTTTGAGCTTGGTTGTTGACTGTCAGGTTAGCATGGGAGAACAGCCCTGATGCAGAGGTGGTGCTTCCGTGACTCCTGGGATCCCCAGTTCATGCTAGGAAGCACTGCATGCTGAAGAATCTCAGCTGAAAAAGAGGATGGGTCTAGACTGCAGATCTCACCTGCAAAGCTGATCCAAAGCTCCTGTGGTTCATGTGTGCATGGGGGACTCTGCTGCCTCACAGGAAATCCAGCCCCAGGGCACCAGCAGGACAGAGTTTGTCAAAATGGCAGACTCTGCACAACACGGTTGCTTTGAAGCCTCTGGAAGCCCATAAAATGAACTGGCAAGAACTCAAGCATGTTGCTATCAGAAATCCACCTGTGTTTCTCTTATAGTTCATCAGAAACTACATATTTCCAGAACACAATCTGGATTTCATAATACAACTTGGTTGGAAATACCCAATACGCTCAAACAGGAAGGTTAAGAAATGAAGATAGGAGATAAGGAAAAATTAGACCACTTAATCAGCTTTCCCCTGTGGCTAGATATAAGCAATAAAAATACAGTGAAATAACCTGTAAAGGACCAACAGAAAGGAAATACATATATTTAAAACTACTATTCATCCTTACAGCTTTTTATACTTAAAAAAACCCAACAGCTTTATAGTTCTACCATAAATTCTTCCTGTAGTACAATCTGGGGCATTACACAGCACTAGCTTACCCACAGTACCTTACATTGGGTTTTATTTTCCCCTTGCTAATATGGTTTCTGCTCAGAAGTGATGCAGCTGTAGTGATGCTCCTAAAGACATTTGTCCCTCTGTCTCACAGACATGGTTTCAATTAAGTTTAATTACAGCCACTGCAGTGTCAGACCAAAGTCTACTTCACACTATGGGTAGCTTCTGCTGCAGGACAGCTCAAATCAGAAAGCTCTACAAGAACAGAAAATCTGCTGCCACTCCAATAGTACTATTTGCAGTCACAATGGGTGAGTTTCCAAGTATTTTTTTTTTTTTAGTACTGTTTGAGGCTTATTCGGGGCTTCACTGCTGCAACCTGTAAGCAAGGAAAAAGATGGAAAGAGTAAAAGATGAAAGCAGATCTCCTGAGGCAGACTTTTATCATGAATCTCACCATCTCTGATGCTTTTTTGGAAACCTCAGCTCCTGCTGTCAGTTGATTATAAAGACCAGATTCTTTTTTTCTTAAAAAAAAAAAGTTATTATCACTGACAATTACAGAGAAAAGTCACAAAAAACATGACTGAAGTGTTCCTGCAGGGCTCCAAGGAGGAGGCAAAGGAAAAGAGTTGAGAAATTATTTCTCTGACAACCTTATTCTAAGCAAAACTCAAGGTTTTGGAAGGACTTTGGACTGTAAACAGGCATCTACAAAGAATGAAGCAAAGTGTAAATCTCATGCCTAAAAGTTTAAGAGTATGGAGAGTCAATCCTTTCGTGCTGAAAACAAAAGGTGTGACACAGATGCTGGTACAGTCATCGTTGATTTGCGCATCTCTAAGTCTGCTCCAAGCTTAACTTCTGCACAGCAACCAGCTTGAGGCAAGGCTTGGTACTCTGGGTACTACCAGGTTTTATTCTCACCCCAGAACTTTTTGTTCAGAACCCAAAACCTGCTGGGATGGATTATGTGGATGCTGTGCTCTAACTCTGTGCTCAAACACAGAAAATGGCATGCAAAAATCTGTGAAGGGAATGCAAATCTACCTTCTGAATGGGCCAGACACATGGCACCCTATTAGGAGCTCTATTTCTCAGGCATCAGACAAGTAATTTTTTTAATTTGTTGATGCCATGCACAGGATCCATATAAAGCCAGGCACAGAATCCAAGAACAAACTGAAAAGGAAAAACAAGCAGCATTTGCTCCCAGCAGCGATTGCAGCCACATGGCAATCTTGGCTGCTCTGCAGAAAACATTCATTAGCCTATTTAACCAAAATTAACTATGAAAATGTACTCTGCATTTTCTTCCCTCATGTTGGTAAGGTGTCTTTTAACATAAGTGTTTTCTAACCAATTTAAAGCAATTTTTTCCTGTAAATGGTATCATTATTATCATTATGTTGGGAAAGGTTAGGTCATGATTTTTCTCAGAGTTCTCAGAATCACATTTTACTTGCTAAAATGCCAGAAAAAAACCTCATACTTTAGATTCACTGAGATGCAGTAAATTAACATCAAGAAATAAAGCATAGAACATCCTAATGGACAAAACAGAAGCAATAAACTGTAGTTACAGATAAATACTCCCACAAATGCCTTTCTTCTCAGTGAAATCAAATCAATATCCCTGATTCAACAGCAAATATTTCCAATGGCCTGACCTGACCGCGTCTCACAGCATGGCTCTGACTCCCCCAAAAATAGAAACAAAGGTGTTGTAAGTTGCAATCCTGAGTTTAGGTCACTGAATCGAAGTACCTCTATGCCAGTGTTTGCACACTTCCTCTCCATCTCTAAAATGTGATCAATCAATTCATCTCTCCTTGGAAGACTTAAAATCTATATGTAAAGCTGCATTTACCACCCTGTGTACACTTCAGCTACAAATGTGTATATACTTGAATTAAGCTGTTCTGTAAAAAGAGACTGTGAATGGCATTTGTTTCACAACCCTGAGGAAGAATGTTGAGATTTTTTGTTCCAACAGAGCTGGGGCTTCATCCTTTCCACCTGGACACCCCTCCTGTGTCATAAGAGAATGTTGAACCACTTGTGCAGAACCAGACTGATGGTTCATCTAGCTCAGCATCTTTTATCTAGCAGTGTAACAACAAGGCGAGCACAAAGTGACACTTGCCCAGCAATTTGGAACACACATCTTCCTTAGCAGATGATGTCTTTGAACTTACTAGCCCTCTCACTATATATTTTTGTAGTTGCATTTTGAACTCCATAAACTTTTATCATCTGCAATATCCTGTGGCAAGAAATTCCACAGCTTACGTACATGCCATGGGGACCTTCTCCTCTTTTATGTTGAACTTTTCAACTACTAACTTGTAGGTATAGGTGCTCTCCTAGTGCTTGTGCTTCAAGAGATCCATGCCCACTTTTTCTGTGCCTCATGATTTTATACACGTTTGTCACATCAATCTGAAGTGGCCTTATTGCCATTCAAAGTCTTAGAGGGGTTGGATACTTAGTTTAAACCTAAATGGGGGAGCTGAGATTGTACATATTATTCAAGGAGCAGATAAATGAATTTATACAGTAAAGCAATATTTTCTGGTTTTTTTTTTTCCCTAGGATTATTTAACACTAGATTTGGTTTTAGTACTAAGGAACATTGAGCTCATACCCCACAATTTTATTCTTAAATTCCTCAGGATTATCATGACATGAAGTTGGACTTTTTTTGTCCATCACTTTACATTAACTATATTGAATTCTTGTGCCATTTTTATTATCTTTCAGTATCATGAGGTCCTTCTGTGACACTTTATCCATGTGGGCTGTCATTTCTACTACCCTGAGTAACAGCCCCATCAACAAGTTTTATCACCCCACTCTGCCTCCTCAGTAACTGCTTATTGTTTAATCTCTACTGCTTGCAGTTTCAAGTGGTAAGTGGCAAGAGTTGTGCATGATTACAACACAGCACATCAGAAAGGAAAGATTTAGAAGAATTATTGCACAATATTTCTATTCCTTTTACCACCTTTTCCTCTTTCCCATCTGTCCTGTATTCTCCCTGTTTGCAACACTCTGCAGAGAAAAAATACATGTTGTTCAAGGAAATTGCACTGGTAACTGTTCTCTGAAAATAACATTTGGATAATTAAAAGGAAAATCCTTTTTTTTTTCTTCAGCCTTTTCTAACTGAGCTAGAACCAGGGGTATCTCTGAAAAAGAAGTTTGAATGTACATGTAGGGGGAATCATCACTTTCTTCATTTAGTGTGATGTTCTGACAGAATCAACTGCAGTTTTCTTCTTACTGTCTGGGCTGATAAGAAATCTCTCCAAGGCCAGAACAAAGAATGCTCCAGGGATCTGACAGCACACAGGATTTATGTAGCAGCAGACCATCATCCTATTCAGAAGCATTTAGCCAGAGAAGTTTGCCTTGCCTCTACATCCAATTTCCATCAGTCAGAAATGTCTAGGGACCAGAAAGATTTAAGAGCAGAGGGTAACCTTTGTTTGTGGGTTGTTTTATTCATTCACGACACACAGGAAGTATGAGTATGTACTTAAGAAGGCAGAGGAAAACATAAAAAGTTGTTTTCAAATCTGACTTTCAAATCTGAAAACAGATTGTTGAAAGAAGCCTCTCAATTAGAATCTTAAAAAATATGATCTTCAGGATTCCTGTTTTCTCTAGAACCAATGACAATTAAAATGTTCCTCTTATACTTTGTCCTCCGAAGTCCTCTTTCTAAGTATGGGATTTTGACTAAATTTTAACCAGACAGAAAATCTGTGGATGCCACAACTAAGACAATTCATGGGACTCATTTTAGCACTCATTAGAGTTTGAAGAAAATGGTTTCTGTCCTTATTTAACATGCAAATATTTAGTTTCTTCTGCATTTTTTGAGTTTTTTGCAAAGTCTTTGCTATCACTTTAAGCTGTTTTTCTTCCAGTGATTTACATGTATTGAATGACTCTAAAGTTTTCTAACAAAGAAACAACCATCTAATTATCCTACATGAATCAAGCCAGGATAAGGTAATTCCCTTCTTGTGTAAGGGTTGTGTAAGCTTCATGTAAATAAGGCTGTATATGTACTTATTATAAAGCCAGTTTATATTCTGAATAGTTTGATGTTTTATGTGACCAAAGTCTTTCTATAATTTATGATCTACTGACTAAATTACTCACATTTTCTAAGAACAAGCACTTTCACCTCAGTCACACTCCACCTAACTGGATAATGAATGTTTATGTTATCAAAATTGAGAGAGACATCCCTGGAATTTCACTTTGTTGTGCAGTTACATCAGCAGTTATTCACAAATATTGAGAACCACATGCTTTCCTTGAACATCCCTATGAGTACTTACTGTAGCCTACAGACCTTCACTGGAAACAAAGGCTGTGGGTACCAGAGTTGAAAGCCTGAATTTTTTATTCATAAGAAGTTTTTGCAGTCAATGTTGAGCCTGAAAATGATGCTATTTGCCTTGAGAGCAGAAAATAGCAATTTAAGCAAAATCACTGACTGTCATGCACAAAAAAAAACCAAGTTAAAAATAAATTTGCATGAATAGTCAATGAACTGAAATGAAGATTTCTCTTTTCATGCATAAGACTTCTCAAAAATTGCCTAATGAACATTATATTGATTCCTTTTTTAAAATTAGGAATAGATGTGCTTCAAAAAATAGTTTCGCTGTGTTTCTTTGCCAATAATATTTCTTGACCACAGGATTCAGCAGCCATCTCATTTTAAAATTGTTTTCCATCCAAGCAACGTCACTGGAGGAATAACTCTCTCAAAAATATTATTAAATTCAGAAAAAGACATCTCAAAATATGTATATGGGACTATGTAGAAAAAACCCTGAAACTCACCTTTATGTTATGAAATTTCACTGGCATTGAAGGTGGACAGACTAGACCTTTCCTTCTCTCCTTTGAGGACAACAAGAAAAAAAATGGCATCTGTACCTAGCACAAGGCATTGCCATCTGTATGCATTAGGGTAAGCCAATTTAATTCTTAGGATAATGGGACTTTCAAGTTTCCAAAGCTACAGGCAAAAAAGAATATATTCCACCTTGTTTTCTCAGATCCTGAACATGATTTTCCCCCAAACTGAAAGGATTGCCTTAATGGTAAGTATTGATAGTTGTATATTTATTTTGTGAGCATAAGTTTAGAAATAATATTTGAATAAAAAATTCTATAAAGGAAATAATGAAAGACAAGTAAGGTTATGTGCCACTTTTGAGCTCTAGAAAAACATATAGTTCTCAGAAAGTCAGCTCCTGTATTAAAAGTGTGCACAAGAAAATTAATGACAGAGGGAGAGAGAAAAATCAGGGGGACAGCTACTTTGTGTTTCATTTTGATAGGAAAAAACTGTGTCAACCAAATTTTTGCTCTAACATAATTCAGATGAGTCATAATGTTGATTTTTAAACCAAATGCATCAGAGTCTGCGAGATAGCAAGCTCAAACCCATAATTGAAAGAATTATTTATCAGTCTGAGTTGAATAAGACATCATTCATTTAACAGAAATTAGAAGTAGCTGCCTTGGCAGAGTTTGCCTGTGGAATTTCAAGAGGATGGGCAAGAATTCTTATAAAGCTGAAGAAGTCTGTTTACTGACTTGAGCAGACTTTGAAGGGAGTCTCTTTGCATTCTGCGTGCACTGCTCTGTGCACAGAGTTATCCTTATCTTTAAATGAACAAATGCTGAAAATCTTCTACCCTACCAGTCTGTCTCAGCAGAGCAGGATAAACGTGCTCAGCTGAATGCACAGTTAACTCTCTGCACCAGGGCTTTACATGTGGACCAGTATTTTTTTGTCTTTATTTTTAATTATTTGTTTCAGTTTGAAATTCTGGTTGCCTTCAGAGGGATCTTAAGTTTTTGTACTCTCCCTTTAGGTTTTTTAATCCAGATTAAAGAATACATCCTTATTAAAAAGCTAACTATGCTTTATTCTGTCCAGTGTAAAATTCCCATTTTAAATGGCTGCAATCATAAGTCACTTTTAAAAAATGTAAGACTGAATTTGCATTGTGACTCTTGCTACTTTTATTCCCCATGAAAAAACACTTCTAAATTTGGCATATTATCATTCATAAGTAAAGTAGCTCTTTAAGTCCAAATTGCAGAAAAATGGTTGAAAATAACATGATGAATTAAAAAAAAAAAAAACAGATCATGAATGAAGAGTGTTAGATAAGGATCAGCATGTCAGTCTTATCAATAACATTAGTTCTAGCACTTATAACACCTATTTGTTCTACAAACATGCTTTGGACTCAGGTCAGGAGATGAGACAAGATCTTAATGAGGATGCTCCACATCCATTAGGAATTGGAGTCCATCTGTTTCTGCTGCTGTTGCTGTTAATCACTATCTTTATTAATTTCTTCTGCATTTCAAGCCACTGATGTGCCAAAAATGGCAAAACCAATCTCGTAGCCTGTAACTTCATTGTTCCTCACGTGCCTTCTTCCTCTGGTGGCTCACTGTGCAAGTGAAAGAGATGAAACTTACCCAGAGAGAGACACAAGCCCAGCTCCAGTGCAGGTCAAACATCCCTCCTCTTCCTCTTGGCCCCTTCATCCTCCAGGAGAGCTGGCAATGATGCCAGCAATGCCCACAGCCGTGGGACAGAGGGGGGACACCAGGGGCAGAAAATGACTATGAGGAGGAAGTCAGCAAAGAGGGGACAGGAAGGAATAGAGCAGAAAAGTGAGAAAGTGAGAACAAAATGGGCTGTGGTAATTACTCAGGACATAGAAACAGCTCTCCTGCTAAAATGAAAGGAGAAAAAAAGGAGATGCTGGTTTAACAGGAATGGACGTGAGAGTTTCATCTTAATATACACCGAGTAGCTTTGTCAAAGCTCTTTATACACTGCAAGGAAATAATGTATCCTCTCTTTAAGGGTGTTGAAACACAGCTCAAGGCTCAGATTTTGTTTTAAAAAGTAATGTAGTAGGGAGAGAACTACAAGAGGACTAAAAGCAGAAGGAGATATCCATATTGTGTCAGCCCCAGCCATAATATCCCACTATGCTCCTTTAATAGGGCTTGAGCTCAGGCTGCAATCTGCTACCACTTATTCAAACAAGGCAGCTATTTCATCAGTGAAGTCGGTAAATGTAAGAAAGAAGCAGCAAGCCAAAACCCAAAATGTCAGACTAAAAATCCTCTTCTCTCTCAGTCACTCAACATTCACTTCCCTGGTCCTGGCAAGGTCAATATATCCCTAAGGTAGCTCCTGGGCAGGCAAGACAACAAAAAGATCAGATTTTAGGCATTAAATGCAGTTGTGGGGGGAAAAAAACCTCAGTGAAAGCAGAACAGGGTCCTAGGGTTTATTTTAACATCAGACATCATTTCTTTATATCTACCAGCCACCTCTTCACTTGTTAAAGAGATCTGATCTTAAGAACTTCTCCCAGTCTTATATTATGTCTCTGTAATTATTGTTCATTTATTCTGACCAAATTATGGATAACTACGAATTATGTTTTGTATGCAGTAACTTTCTTGCCTGGGTAATTTTGCTAAAATTATAGGAACTAATGGAACACATGATTCTGAAATAATAAAATTACATTCATATCCTTAAACCAGTTGAATTTTTCACTTCTAGCAAGGGGTCAGTCATCATGTGTGATTCAAACTAAATATGACATTTCTTTTTCTATTTAATTTATTTTTTTTTTGTATCCAGCACAAAAGAAAAATGTTACTTGGCTATAAGCATCTTTCAGAGCAGCCTAAGAAAGAAGACAACTTAGATCTTTGTTTTTCATATTTGAATTTTGGTGCAAAATTGCATATATTACCAAATTTTTCCAATGACAGATTGCTGATATTCAGACTGTTCAGCATAATATGGAGAGATTTTAAACAAGTGAATGAACTTTCCTATCAAAAGCAACTTCATTTTTGCAGGCTAATCAAAAGGACATTGTCAAGGTTGTTAAGTATTAAAATTTCCATAAATTGGCAGTTCTTCCGTTTGAAAGTACTTACCTTAAAGAGACACTATCAGCCTAAAAAGAGACACATTTAAACTTGATCTGAATGCAGTGTGCTTTTAATCACTGAGTTTAAAGAGCTCAGGGAAAATGTTTTATTTTCCTTTAATTTTTGGGAGGAACTGGAAGGCTTGTTTGCTTTCCTGGCTTTTGTGATATATCATCTTGTAAAGTTTTCAAATGTCTAACTGGCAAGAGTGTAATCCTTTCTAAAGCAACTTCAGACATGTTTTCAAAGGTAATTTTTCACTTGAAGATGCAGATTTCCGTGGCAGTGGAATGGGTGCTTTTTTGAAATGGCAGGAGGTGCTTATCTAAATTTTAGATTTCTAAATACTTCTGCAAATTGGGTCATTGAGTTTATAAGAAACTGTGCCACTGACAGACAGTGGGATTCGTATTCCTGAATTCTTTCAGTGTCTGTAAAGTTTTGTTCTCCTGAGAAATTATTTTCCCCATCACACTGTTGCAGCAATGACTAAGACTTGACTGCTTCTGTGAGCAGTTACATGTTATTTCTATTTCACTTACACTGGACGTTTTATAAGATCTAGACCTTAGGTATTCAATTTTAAAAAAGGACACACACTAGGCACTGCTACAAACTGGCTCTATCATACACCAACATATATAAAAATAAAATTTTCCCAACTAAGATATGCCAAAAATATACCAATCTAAAATATGAGTCACATTGCCAAATCCTTTTCCCATGAAAAGTTTAACAAATTGGATACTGGTTTAAAAGTAAAGTACATGCTACTCTGAGATAAATGGTCTCTTCAAATTACCTGTGTCTCTATTACACCTCACTGTGTAGGTTCTCACAGAGGAATTTTAGTTTGTGTTGACATTATTTCAAAGGAAGCTGATGCACACTGATGGCCACTGATGACAGGTTTTTATGTGGCCAACAACACCTGTGAGAATTTTTGACATCTATTAACAATCATGTGATTACAGTAGGTAATTTAGGAGCTAAAGCAATGCACCAGTTATTCTTTGCTGCAAGGAGTGGCTGACAGTTGTCTACATCTGCCCTTTACCAAGTGATGTTGTAGCTCTGGGAGACATTGTGTAAAAGCCTTAAATTACTTAAGAGGGAGATGAAATTCATACACTATGAACTCCAGCTATATGCTCCTTTTTGATGCCAGCTCTCCCAACAACCATTCACAGTTTCCCTTTTAGTCCCCTTTGGTATATTGTGTGCCTTTGTGCAGCTTTGCATTGTTATCAGAGTCATTCCATTGCCTTTAGTGTCTGTGAGCTGCCGTTGGTCAGCAAAGCCACCAAGCCCATCCAGAGAAGGCTGCCAGGCAAGCAGCTCTATTTTGCAATAACACAAGTCTCCTGTTTGACATGAATACTAGACTCAGGCTACCCAGCATCAATTTTCTGCATATCTCTAGCTTACTTTGGAAAGAATCTGTGGTTAGAGGGCTACCAGCTCAGGACCTTCTATGCTATCCTAGTAGTACTGCTGAATATAACCAGTTGGGTTGTTTATTATTCCATAGATGTCTTGCAAGGTTTAGCATGACAACAAACAGCACTGAGGGAACAGAACTAAAAATTGCTGACTGTCGGCTCATTGTGCTTCATAAAATTGCTGCTGTTTCTGACAAGGGTTTTGATGTTTTACTGGGCAGAGTCATACACCTGGTGTTTATCTACCCACTGCAGGAGAAATGTGGGTATATTGTAAGACTATCTCATTTTCAGGGTAAATCTTTCTCAAAGGACTGTCTAGTAACAATATATCAGGTTTTAAAGCTAGGCAGTTTTTCTGTCTTGCACTCATGCTTTAAAATATGTTTTTCACATCAAAAGTGTTACCACACTGTCCTTATTCCTGGTGATATATTATCTCCACTTCTCTCAGAATGAGGGACCTTATAAATGATCAGCATCATCTCATATCTTCTAATAATAATGTATGTTTCATTTGCCACATCGGAACAGAATTACCTCAACCCACTTCATCAAATCTCTTTGGAGAATCTGATTTTAACCTGACATGTTGGGTCCATTAGAGAATGTAATTATTTAGGGTTAATTGTACAGGTGTGAAAGTAGGAAGGATATTTTGAGTTGTGACAGATAGTATCAGGGTCAGACTTGAGGTTAAGAGAAGGAGGGTGTGCGGCATTTCTGCTCCCCTTTAATAGAACAATTAACACTTAGCCCAATCAATCTTCCATTTTTGAATGTTCTGCTGATAGGTCATGCACCATTACATCAGCATGTGAGAGATGGCCAATGCAAATAGGTCACTGGGTACCATCTCAATGGCAGCTTGCTGTAAATCTGATGTGGTTTAAATACAACAGAAGAGCACCAAGATGAACAATAGAGGAAGACTCACAGATTCAGAAAACTTTATAGCAAAAAAGAATGTTCTCTTAAGCAGGATAAGCAGAACAGCATTGACCCTACCACTGATTCTGGGTACTGATATAGCTGGAGGTCTCTAAATCCAATAATAGCTGTAGAAATATCTTTAGACACCAAATCTCATTTTGCAGTTTGCTGTCCATGGGTTAACAAAGGTTTTTCCCCTTTATTAAGGACCAAAGAGACAGCAAGTCCAGGTTTATTTTTTCAAACATTACTGGATGGTGAATTTAAATTATGATGTTTTTGCATAGACACAGGCTCTTCACTTCTCCATTCTTTCTGATGGAACAATATGAGAAAAGTCCACCCTTGTGGTTAAGGTGTGACTGTAAAGAACACGATCTGCTCCCAGTCAGGGCACAGGTATCCTGGCACATGGCTGTACCACTGCTGTGTAAGGAAGGCTGGGGTCTGCAGTGTACTCAGGACCCAAGAGAAACCCACTGAGTGCACAATCTTATTTCACAGTGACCTGCTGTAAATGCAAAATGATTTCTCATGTCCCTATCCAACTATGAGTCCCTCAAGGGTGACGACACTGGTTTCAGAGTTGAGCCTCCACAAGTGTGTGCCTCAAGTCCTCAGCACCTGCAAGATTTTTTGTCATATGGCTTTTAACATGTTCACCATATGCTTCTTCGATGATTAAATGGCAAATTAATGCATGCAATGGTTAAATTTCCCTGCAAAGTGGGGTTTCTCCACTGTTTCACTCTACCTCAGGGCACGCTGTTCTACAGTGGTCCCTCCTGTCTCCATCCATACAGTGCCACCTCATGTGCCTGAGCAACTCGAGTGCTCTCAGCTGAAAGGCAGCAAGATCACACCTTACCCACTCTGCTCTTAGGTCCTCAATTAAGATGTACACCCTTATAATGGGTTTAGGAAAATAAATTCCCAGAAGCTCATAGACAGCCTAACCAACTTAATTTGAAGTGTGCATTATTCGCAGCTCTAAAGTTCAGCTTCAGAACGAGAACACTCAGAACTGCATCTTATGCTGTAATTTTAGTTTCCTTCATTGCCATCACATGGAGGGACACGTTTGTCAGCTGCATCATTCACAGGAGTATTGCAGAATCTTTTATAGCTGAAATGTTCAAAGCTTAAAATTCCCATTCTGTATGATTTTTAGGGTTTTTTTGGTTGGTTTTTTTTTTTTTGCTAAAACCAAATCCCTACATTTCATCCAGAATGAAATAATAATCTTTAAAATTTTCCAGGGAAATGAAAACCTTGTCTCCTGACTCCCACATCTCCTCACCGTGTTCCAGAAATCATGCAGGAGCATCAAACACTCAGACTGCCTGGCTCTGAGGTTGCTTGGAGGCTCCCAGCTCATACTGTCTGTTCAGACAGGTCACTTTAATCTTGAGACTTTCACCTCTCCTCTGCTGTGGGAACATCAGGGTGTCTGGTGCAAGAGCAGGCTGCAACATAGGACCCAGGCCTCTGGATTGGGTTTGGGAAGTCAGGGGTTCAAACAACCTCCCAGGGGTCTGACAGAGACTTCCATGTCATTCTGTTGTTGGGATTTTTCACAAAACTTTTTGATATTTCAAGTTATCCCCGTTCTTAAGAATTTTGGAAGTTTTTAGGGAAATATTCTTTTCCCATTTGTCTCTGGAAAAAAAAGGATGAGCTGCATGTGCAGCTTCCCTTCCTTCGATGTGTCAATCTTGAACTCCACTCAGAGGTTCAATTGGTTCCTCTCTTTTCATTTATTATCATCTTCTGAAGAACACTTTTAATAACAACAGGCTATCTGCAGTGTCTCTGATTTAAGTAGCAACTATTGATTGACTAGTTACAACTTCCGTGCTTTATGAATTGTTCTCTAGAGGTGACGAAATGGGGAAATCGATGCATCAATTTGCTTTTATATTCCAACCCCTAGTGCAAGTCAAACCTTTTCTAAGCAAACTTCAGAAGGTGAAGGAATATTTTAAAGTACAAGCAGATTTTGTGGGTGCAGAAGGGGAAAGCATATAATCAGACATTCAGTTCATTAAACATGGTAATTGCAACAACAAAAAGAAAAAAATAGCTTAGGCCAGTGATATAATTTACTCCAACTGGAATTCTTGAAGAAATAGACCATTTTATTGGAGCTAAAGTAATTTTATTTTTTAAAGGCTCAAAACTGAATAGTTTGAATGGGTGGAGAAATACTCTTATTACTGTGACTGACCAACAGAAGCAATGCAAAATTTTCACTCCCTGATTGCTATATTTGCCATGGCCATAGTGGTTTACTCTATCAGCCTAAATTTATACAGGGGGACAAAAGTATGGGTTTACATAGATTTTCAGTAAAAATACAACAGGAAATCATGATGCATAGGCGTAGAAGCTGCTATTATTTGAGTCACCATAACATTTTCTGGGAGCCAGAATAGTACCACATGATAATTCACCTACCTTATCACAGCAGAAAACCTCTTTACACTGAGAATCAGGTACAGGACAGGTTAATCTTAATGGCTTATATTGATAGATTAAATGCATATGTTTTACCCATGCATCAGTTCTGAATTCAAAGAAACAGCTACAGGATATTAATTTTGTACATTTTGTTATAGAATAGGTACTACATATGTTCAATACATTAACAAAATATGCCATGCATCGTTTTCTGTCAGAAATGAAAACAATGCACTTTGAGGTTTCTACATATTGCCAAGAATGTTTGGAATAAATGGACCTTCAACTTTATGACATACAGTTTCAGCTAAAATAAGAGACATGTATGAATAATGG
This sequence comes from Camarhynchus parvulus, assembly GCF_901933205.1. Lineage (NCBI taxonomy): Eukaryota > Metazoa > Chordata > Aves > Passeriformes > Thraupidae > Camarhynchus > Camarhynchus parvulus. The sequence goes on along the minus strand of NC_044572.1, from coordinate 14,165,920 downwards.
CCATACCAGGTAGAAGAAAATTATTATTCTGGTTTTAGAATAGCCATAAAGTAACAATAATTTCCATATTTCTGAAAACAAAATATTGGAGAGACTGATAATATGCACACAGGCATTATTTCAGCAGATGGGGCATATTATATTCATGGGTCAGATCTTACACTAATGAAAAAAGTGTCTCCATCAGCTTTAAACACCTAGTTCCAAGGCTTTTTAAGGTACTATTTATCCTGAAAGATCAATAATTTAATCAGCTGCTCATTATTATAATGATTAATATGAAAAACATTTCCAGGTCTTGCTTAAATGAACACCCCTTCTATTTATATCTGTGCTTATTCCAAGGAGTGTAAATGTTGGATACACTAATGAAGGAGCAGGACTCTAAAAATATTCACCATAAATCAAAAACTTAATAAGCTACCAAAGCAAGAATTAAAATTATAAAATTTAAATGGTACAAGCAAAGAGGCCATTTTAAAAAGCAAAATAAAAAAAAATGCTCACCATGAATTACCTGAGAAGCAATATTGGACAATAAATAGAGTGGGTAATAAAAAAACTCAGCATTTCCTTCTCCCCTGCCCAGTTTAGCTCAGAACTAATAATTACAATTTCAGCTGCTATCATAAAAAAGTGTCCTTGCTGAAAAAACCCAGGATGCTGTATCCATAGCCAAAATTAAATAGCAAATCTGTGGGTTGCTGGATCCGTAGGCCAGGACCAAAGCTCACCAGATGTAGCTTCAGTTCCTGCCATGTACTTCTGATATAACCTTGAGAGGCTTAGACTCATATGCATAACTCCCTCTCCAAGCACTGAATCCCAGGACAGGTAGGGTAGTGAAATGATCTTGTTTCACAAGGAATATAAAAATGGAGAGATAAATTCCACCAGTTACAATAAGACTAATGTTGTCATGTGACCTCTCCAGAAATCAGATGTATATTCAAAGAACCATCTGTCCCCACAAGCAATCAAGGAGACTTGTCCTGGCTGTAGGGGGGGTGTCAAGTAAGAAACCTAAAGCCAAGAAGAGTTCCCAGCCGTATCCATATCCTTAAGAGATTAAAAACACTGTGCTCGTATTGTGCTTAGATTTGTTTTTTTAAGTTGCAGGAAGGCAAGGTGTCAGCTTCTCTTCTATGTGCCAAGAGTGTCTAGCCTATGGCTCATGGCTTGATTTTATTTTGCACCTTGGACATTGTGGAAACAAACTGTCATGCTTGGGAGAGCAAACCACTCAAACTGTTCGGAGAAACCACATAATTATTCAAAAGAGTGCAATACAAACCCAGCATGACTGGTTTTTAAGGTCATTCTTATCACACTGCATGGTTGCTTAAGCACAGTGCCTCACCTCTCCTGCCAGGGTTTCTGACCAGGTGCAGAAGCCTGTGCCACAGTGCCTGAGAAATCTTTTCTGGCTCCAAAGTATGCAGCTTTATTGGGCCAGGCACTTTCAGGCTTTATGTAGAATGTTAGAGAGCAGTTTGAATTTTCCCTTAGTATTTCAGCTGAACTGCTCTCACAGATCTGTCTAGCACCTTCGGTGGGTGCCCGCTCTCGGATGCTGCTCCGAAAGGTTATCAGATCTCTCGCAGGTGCCACATCTATAGCACTGTCTGATAACATACTGGATGCCTTTGCTTAGCACTGAGCCAATGAAGTGTGATTAAATCTTGATTTAATTGGAATTTAGACATGTGAATGAGAATAATAATTCTCAAACTGTAAGGAGGATTTGAGAATAAGCTCACTAGTTCATCCTCCAAAACTAGAGTGAGACAGTCACAGAAAACAGTTCTCTATTACTTTCACACATTATCTAATGAATCTTCATAGGATCCTGGTGAAACCAGAATTATGATTAATCTATTTTTATCCTCTTATGGTTACTAAAGCAGAAGAGATTAGCCCAACATATATAAATTGGTTGTTAAAAATGTCATCCATTTATTTGTCCTTGCAAACAATATTTTTCATGTGTCTGATGATAACATTTTAGATATCTTTTGTTAGAAATGTTCAGAGTAAGAAACCTGTTCACAATCACCTGGCTGACTGAAATACTGGGTTCTCATGGAATATGCTGACAACCCATGAGGCTGGGTTAATCACCAACCTGTGCACTCCTACACTGGCCACCACGATGGTATACAGAGTAAATGCATAATCAGCTCCTGAAGCTAAGGCAGTAGAAAGATGAAAAGACAACACACAAATAGGGGGGGCAAAAGATGCTGAAGTTACACAAACTTTTCTTCTATGATGTAGGAACATGCCCTTTCTCCAAGGAGCTTATTACCTGTGTTTTGATCCCAGTGCTGTTATTACTGAGCCTGGGGAAAAAGGGGATTTGAGAGACTCGGGTAACTATCTCCATTAGAGGTAAACATGTTTTAGGGTGCTTGTTCCTATTACAGAAACAAAAAGAGGGACTGTTTTGTCACATGGGAGGCGTTGAAAGGCAGGTCTGGTCAAACATGCCAAGTTGTATTTATGCCTACCGCTGGTCATGCTCTGCTGAGGAAGGCACAGGGAGCTGCAGCAGAGGCAGTGGAGCTGAGCTGTCTGTACAGCTGAGAAAGGCTCCTGAGCATGGCTCCTGTTTTATTATGATCCAAGCACACAGGTAAGTTTTTTACCCTCTCATAGAAGTACTGGGTTTAAGATCATGCAGCAATCAAAGTGTGGTTGTTTCTAGTCAGTGGGGCACTTTTTTTTCTCCCAGAGGCAAAGAAAAATATTAATGGAACAAGATTAATTTTCAGGCTCAAGTGTTGCAGAGGCATGAGGCCAGGCAGCCCTTTCATCTGGTCCTATAGGAGTGACCCCTGTCAAGCCCAGATGTGCCACTCTCAGGGTACATCTCAGGGCTGGGGGACCCACACATTTCACTTGCTGAGGATGGCAGGTGCAGAATCCAACATCTCACAGTAAAATCAGCTGCAGAGGGGTTTATGGCTGACTTTTAGTGCTCCCTTCTTTTTCTATGACCTCCATTACCAGCAGTAGTTTAGTGGTAATGTTCTGTGCTGCTCTCTAACAGCAAGAGATTAATTGCCCACTAAGACACCTGAACAAGGAGCCACAGCCTTCAGTACAAGAATAACACCTGCAGTGAAAAGCAGATCCTCCCCTATCTCTGTTCTTCCCAGTCTCTCCCCTCCTTCCCACTCTCTGCTACTGTAAGATTTTTCGCAGCCAGGTAATCTGCACAGCTGCCTCTGCTCTAAAGTACTGAGGGTGGTAGAGCAGAAGGAGGGCAGGCTATCTTTTAGCACATGACTATAGTCCAGCAGTGATAATCATTTCAAACTACCTAGGAAAAATAAGCAATATAATAATGTTAGTCAGGTAGCTTTTTCTACCTTATCAACACCTGCAGACACAAACCTGCACTGACAAATGCTACACCAGAGGGTAGGATAAGTGGAATTAGAAAATATTACCTTCAGGAGCTATTGGGCTCCCAAATGCGATATGCAACAGTAATGTAGATAGCATGGAAAAATAGACAATAAGTACAGCTTTGAATTCAAACATGACCTTCAAAGAGCTTTTTCTTAGAACACAGAGTAAAAGCTCTAAACCTTTGAAAGAGCATGACCAAACAATAAGCCCCCAACTTTATGTACACCTCTGAGAATTCATTCTCAATAATGGACTCTCAGAAGTCTTTTATCAGTATTTTAAAGACTTTATTTATCTAATTTGAAAGATATCTTCTCTTTGCCCCATTTTTATCACAGTCTCAAGGTATCTTATCAATATTCACTCAGCAAGCACAAGCATATTTCTAAGTGACAGTACAGAACAGTATGTGACAAACTGGAACATTTTTGCAGCTCAGACCAATGTGCAAGATAAAAGCATATAGGCTCCTGCAAGAGCAGCAGGGCTTTGGCTGAAATGTCAGAAGCAACTATTTTGTGGGGAATGATTCATTAAGCTGGCACTTCAAAAAGTGGAGGAGCTGTTCTAGTGCTACAAGTTAAGTTTGAAAAACCTAGACTGCCTTGAACTATAGGTTCAAAACTGGCAAGAGACTACTAACCTTACTCTTATGCTTCCAAATGAGAAAAATTGTGCTTTAGGAAACCTAGTACATGATGTTTCAGAGGCAAGATCTTCCGTAAAATGGAATTGTGTTTGCAATTCACAGACAACAACGGCCATTAAACTTTCTATTAGGGAAACATATGTTTCCAGACTTTCTTGGTCAAAGCTGAAAAATTATTATTCTCTCTCAACACTGAATTTTGAGAGTGGATGAAGAAAATTCCTGTCTTAATGTAATTTGAGAATTTCCTTAGCATGAAGTGTGCTTAGGAGAAAAAACAATCATTAAATGCATCCTTTATTAAGCAGATAATTCAAGTAAACGTATGAAGCTTTTAAAATGAAATAAACTACCCAAAAGATTTTGCAGATATAACTTCAACATAGGAATTGTATAGTTGGTTCAGAAATTATTACATTTGTAGTGAAACTTCATGGCCTTGGGCACCTACTGTGTGAATGCATATGAGCCATATAAAACATTTGTAGCCTGCATATGAGATAAATGAAAAAGCTTGGAAGATGACCAAAATTTAAAAAAAAAAACAAACCACAAAACCCAACCTGTGAATAAGCAATCAAAAACCATGTTGAAAAGACAAATTAAACTATGGAAAGCCTTGTTAGTGACCAAATATTAAAATCAGCCTGATAATTAATCCCACAGTGAATAAAGTATAGAGGAATAATGCTCTGTTCCCTCTAACTTACGTTACAATTATATTCCACAATGGCTAGACAAACAGCCAATCCAAGAAATGCAATACCAACAGTGAATTCTTCAAAGTGGATGAAGTTTTACCTTGTATTAAAGCAGCAGATAGTTCCTTGACTTAAATATTCCTTTTGTTCATCTGTTACATAATAAAGGCAGACTATTAAAAAATTGATCTAAGGCACATCACAATTGAGTAAAATGATTATTTTTGAATGCATTTTTTGTTTATTATTCTTGCTAAATTACTGTGTGCTTCAAATAATAGAAATCATATGTGTATTGACCAAAGAAAACAAGAATTATCCAAAGGCGTATTATAGAACCAAAACTTGACTCTGAAATGTATTTAATCCTTTACAATCAAGTGTTCAGCAGTGTGTTTAAGCATTTTGTCTATCATTAATGTGCTGGAAATAGCAGTGGTGTAACTCCTCTTGGCCTCATCAAAGTTAAGGATTAGTCCTAGATCAATTACATAGTGCTAAACAGCTCCAAGTCCCCTGCTGAGATGATATACAATATTTTTTCCCTGGTAGTGTGTCTTTTTCTAAAGATAATACAAACCACACAGCATCAATGGATCCCAGAACTTGTGGGGCTTTCTTATTCTGAGAAAAAACTCCAGCTATCACCTGTGAACAGAAAAACGTGTTTACTGCAAGCCTGTTAAATGCAGGGGTTAACTCCCATTCTTGGGAAACCTGGGGCTGGGAGGAGGTGGCTCACTGGCAGTGGCAGGGCTGACCAATCTCTAAAAATCAATTCATGTCATCAGCTTTGGAAAGGTAATCAAGTGTTACATCTACATTCCCCTAACCAGCTCTAATCTACTGGAGGTTTAACTACAGTTGATTTAATGAGGCTGCTCTGAGAACTGGAAGGAAGTTTGGGGATTTTACTTAAGAAACAGTAGATGCAGGGGCAGACACTTGGGATTTGATAACTGAAGATGAGAATCCCTTGTTAATCATGTCTTGCTAGAAGTCAATAATTAAAATCTCATTTTTTCCTAAAGGAATTCTTACTTCACTCTGTCTACAAACACAGTCCCTGACAATTGTCATATGACTTTTGAGTTAAATGTTTTAGTCTCTAGGACAATTATTTAATAGGTCTTTTATTCTTTTGAAGTCTGCCAAATTAATTAATATAGCTACATGAAGAGGGACGTTCACTGCAGAATAAACCTCCTATAAACAGCTAGGACTTTTTATGTTGGATTTAACTCTCTCAGAATGAAAATAAACCAGAGTTCTGTTCTCGAACACAAACATTTTAGAAAGGGGCAGGAAGAACATCAGAATAGTCCAGGAAGTTTTAGTTTGAGCACAACATTGGCTCATGGGTTTTGGTGACTGCGCAAACTCCTCTTTCAGAGAGCAAAACCCAAAGCACACAAGAAAGAGTGGTACAATGTATAACTTGAGTTTAGTGAGAATATTTCCTGTAGAAATGTTTCCCAAGTGAATTTCATCATTCTTAACCTGTTAAATATGTAAACAATTTTTTCTGGTGTGAGAGAAAGGAATAAAGGTGACTGAACCATCCAAGCACTGCACATATATGACAATGGTTCACACTGCTTCCCAGCACACAACAAATAGTTTAAAGACATTTTTTCTCCTTGCTCTTATCTTAAAATACATCAGTTGTAGGAAGAAACAACAGGGAATTGTTGAATTATCAGTTTACCCAGCACTCTCTTGAAACTGTCCTGGGTTCTCACTGTAATACAGCACACCCCTGAGATGATGTCCAGGAACCAGTATAATTACAACATGAAGATTAAAACAAATAAAATAATAATACAAATAACAAATCAGTTCCCCATGGGGAGTAATAAGCAAATGTCTTTGCGCTATTTGAGATACACTCATTATATCAGTCTGCGATATTGAAGCCTACTTTTGAAAAGTTGCTGGTAATAAAGACAAGTCAAGCCAAGTTCCTTTTCTCATAAAGTCTGCTCTAAGCTTCTTTTGGTTATCTGTGGAGGAAATAAAAATGCAATTAAAAATAAAAAAAAAGGTAAGGCCAGCCAAAGCAAACACACACATTTTATTTTCCATTTCTCGTCTCACTTGTCATTTATTTCACTTTATGGAGGCCACCAAGGTTTTTAATGTATTTCAATCTCCTACTTAGAGTCCTCCAAGGTCATTAGCCATTGAGGATTCATCTACTTCTATTCTCATACTGAATATGATAATGCACATGTAGATTTCTGGTACTGTCATTTCAGGCAATTTCCCTTTGAAACACACACCAGAAAACTAATACATAAAACACCCATCACCCCCATTAGGGCAAATATACTAATCCAATAAGTTTACTTCCCACCTGGAGAAAATCTGGAGCACACTGCATTAGATTCTTACACCTTTCACTTGCCAGATGCTTTTTTCCTTTATATAGATTTTTTAATTATTTTTTTAATAGTACCTCTGACTTGTATTTAGCTGGGATAGAGTTAACTTCCTAATACAGTGCTGCATTTTTTGGATTTAAAATGAGAATAATGTTGACAAGCACTGATGGTTTAGTTACTGTTGAGCAGTGCTTGCACTACGTCAAGGACTTTTTAGTGTCTCATGCTCTGTCAGCAAAGAGGTGCACAAGAAGCTGGAAGTCCATAGCCAGGAAAGCTGACCCAAACTATCCAAAAGGACATTCCATACCACAGAAGGTCATACTCTGTATATAAACTATGGGAAGTTGGCAAGGAGATGCCAATTGCTGCTCAAGAACCTGGGCATTCAGCAGGCAGTGAAAAACTGTGTCTCACTTGTCTTCCTTGGGTTTTATCTCCCTTCCCCTCTCTCTTTCTTTTCTCCCACCTCCTCTTCACTGAATCCCTTTTCATTACATTATGATTTTATCATCATTAATATAACATTTCAATTATTAAACTGTTCTTATCTCAACCCATGGCTTTTACCTTTTTTCTAATTCTCCTCCCCATCCCTTGGGGGCAGGGGAGCAGGGTACTTAGTTGCTGGCTGTGATTAAACCATGACAACTTCCATCAAGAAAATAGCTTATATTGTAAGGATTAATGTCTCCCAATAATAAGAACAGTTAATTTCCCAAAAGAATATTTAATGTATTCACATCAGCACATACTAGTGGGAAATGTGTGACCAATAAACACATGGGGATAATACACACTAGTTTTGATGATCTCAAAGCCAGGTATTCAGCTGGTGTTCATTGGAATGCATCTCCCCTTCCTTCTATGAAGCAATAACAAGGTATATCAGTAGAAAAATTGGCCTTTGAGATTCTTTCTTTTACAAAGTCAGAGCAGAAATATCTAGAATCAATTCCTGGTAAACTTTTAATCTCAGTGATATTAAATTTGATTCCTTATAACCAGATGCTTTATGAATTCCAGATACTTAATCTTTGCTAAATAGTTTTTCATCAGTAAATTCTAATGGCTTTGTGAAGCGAGTAAGAAGATGAAAAAAAGAATGTTCTTGCAAGGAGAAAGATGTACCTGAAACACCAAATAAATGAATCTCTTACAATGATTCCTAACTTTTGAATTTTAACAATTAAAATAGGTACATGCCTTCTGCTTAGTCTGGAGAGAGAGAACCACCTTCTACTACACCTCAGAGCTATTCAAAGTGATAGCCCAAAAAGTGGTTTTTCAGTTAAGGCATACTATGCAAAGAATGGCATTTGGGGCACTGTGAGTCACTCACAGCACATTTCAGCTTACTTCTGGAATATTTAGAAGTTTTTTTCTTCTAGCTTAGGGAATTTGATGTGTGTAAGGCAGAGTGAAAATTAGTCTCGACTCTGAGGTCCTACTTCTATGGAACCTCAAGAAGCAGCTGTTGCAGACTCCAGTGTTTCACAACATTTAAATACTTGCAGTCAGGAGAAATGGAAACTGTGGCATACAGAAATGTAAAAGACAAAGTAAATGTGTTATTGAGCTATTTTTTTAAAACCCTGGTGGTTTTGAAGAGGATCTCATAGGTGCTGCTACAACTCTAAAAAAAAAAGGCATGGGAAATGATGAAAGAAATGAATACTGAGCAGTAACTACTGGTCCATGTTAGATACCACCTAAGTACAGATGATGTGGCAAAAGCTATTGGAGCCAATAAGAAAGTGCAAAACCAATTAACAGTGCCATAAAGATCTGGAATGACAAATTGAAAATAAATCTCAGAGCAGAACCTCATATCACCCTAAAATGTTGAGAAAAAAGGTGATTATGATCTTAGTCTGAATTCCCACAAAGAAAATATTACCCTATCAATTCTGTGTTAACCTGAATTCATGGAAAGAACCTGAATTCAACCAAGGTCTGCCTTAGAAACCATTAGTCTGCTCTTGGTTGTGAGCTTGAAAGTAAAATACTTGCTTTTAATGTGTTGCAGTTGGAGAGAGGTTACAAACATAATGAGGGAAAGTGAAGAGAGATCAAGATTTTCAAGAGACATCTTGTTCAGATTAAAAGGTTTCACGAATACAAGCAGATTCTGTGTAAATAAGCACAAAACCTACATAGTGTTTGCAGCTCATAGAGGAGCTGGCTACTGTACACAAAATTGCAGTCTTCAAACCAAAACAGTTTCTTCACCTCTGAAGTGCTCACTGACTATTTACAAAGACTTACTCATGAACAAGGGTATGTCATTTACTCCTGCAGATAAATTGACTCATCAGCCACAAAACTGCCCTTTGGCTGTGTTTAGTCATCATTATTGAAGGTACAGACATGGCAGGTGTCACGCATTTCAAGCAAGTACATTTAAGCAACAAGAAAGTGAACTAGTGCTGAATATTGCTACTGAGTTATGCTACCAGACAAAAAACATTGATTCAAAGGATAAAAGAAATCAGAGAAGATAGCTGGGTGGGTGGATGGGTACAGTACACCAATAATCCATCCTGCTACAGTAAAAAGATGGGATTGTCTAAATAGGAGATCTAGATAGAAACTCAATTTCACCTTCAAGAGGACAAAGGCTTTGGAAACCTTATATTTAGCCCCTTCACAGTATAAATATGTCAAAGATAATTTTCTTTAAACACGCTGAATGTTTAACATGTTCCATAAACATGTTGAAAAGATAATGCTTCTTCCCTTTCTCTGAAGTTTTAACTCTTGAAGTGAATGTTCTTCTTGACTTGGAGAGAGAGAATGAGGTACCAGATATTATTCTTCTACAGACAAAGAGAGATGGAAATGAGAGAACATAAAACTATTTATTACTAATGCCTGATCAGTTTGTTCAAGTATTATTTGGCTTTTCTGTTGAATGTGGCAGGTTTTCTGATTATTTGCATGACTAATGATGTTAGCATGACAGTCTCCAACATCCAGAGATGGCATTGACCACATAGATACACTGTTTTGAGCCAGGTTGCTTTTTAAAAGGTCATTTCCTTGAAGAAAAAAGAAATATATTTGCTTTTTTGAAGTGCTCAAATAACTGATGAAATTCATTTAAAATAAAGTTACAAAGGTTCAGGAGAATTTGCAAGATTAAACGTGCCTTTTGTTAAGTACTGAAAGCAGAGCAAACCATGTAAAGATGGGAGAAGCTTATCCAGATCAGCCTTAAGGTATCCTAATAAAGCTTGAACTGCTGCAAATGATTAAGCTAAATTCATGCCAACATTCTAATGGTTCTGCATATTAGCAATGTTACCTACTCACAAGATTGAGGAGGGATTATTACCTGACATTTTCATGTCCTTCCTGAACTCCAGAGTATGACAGTTTGACTTAAAAGAAAGTTATCTCTGTCAGGAGAGGATGAAATAGAAGTGACAAATACTTAATCAAGCCAGAAGCTGGGATGCTGAACTGGGGCTGAAGGTGATTATAGTCACTGGTGACGGAACATTATCCACCTATGTGTTACATCAGTGGAAAATAACAAGTTATTAGTTTGAAATTTGTGAAGTGATTCTTTCAAGAATCTTGTATTATGATGACAGAGGAGAGATTTACTGTATTTCTATTAGAAAAAGGCTGAACATCTCTGCTGGGACTTGGGAAAGCATCTTAACAAGAGGTAGGAAGAGATAATGAGTTGAGAGGACATTCAAAAGCAGACCCTGGAGTTCAGGTTCAAGCTGAACCAGGACCAACATACAGATTGCAAAATTTTTGCAAGCTCTTTCAAACTGCCTTGGCAAAAATCCTATCAGATGAACTGATCATATGCTTTCTACATCTCTTAATTAGCAGCAATCATATGAAATCAAGGAGCTCTGTAAGGTTTTTGCATTTAATAAAAAGCATCTCAAGACAATGGCTACTCCACTACATCTGAACTAGAAAGTAGGTAACTCCTGTTTCTGGAGCCAGTTATGAAAACAAAAAAGATCTGTAGTTTTTACTGAAGTGCTGGATATTAGAAATAAACAAATAAATGCCTATGTGGATGTCTCCCCCCCATTTATTAGTAATTTCTTATAAATCTGCAGAAAAAGAAATATCTGAGGCATTCCTTTACATGTATTAAAATTCTGTATCTCTGTGTTTGGGTGATAAAGATCAAATATGTTCCTATGTCTGACTAGCTAATGGACACTGAGGCTGGCACAAACAGCATTTGTTTCATGTCTTTTCTTCCCCTCAAATATGCCCATCAGGATTTTCTAACCTGACTTTTTTTCTGTAATCCTGCCAAAAAATGCAACTCCTGTGGCTCACAGGAAATCCTGAGTGGTATATTCTGACACAAAACTCCAGCCGTAGGAAGTGGGAGACCTCTCCCATGTAGCTGGAGTGCTGCTGACCAGATGACTCGAGGAGGAAACACAATGTTGACACAGACATGCAATGCTGTTGAAAAGACTTTGTTTAGCAATTGTTTATTTACTCAGGAACTTGGTACCACATTAGCACCTTTGTTCTGACTTGGGATTCACTGATTATTTCCAGAAACCCTGACTGCTACCAGAGTAACACCCTTAGAAATGCTTAAAAACAAAATGCATTACAGAATCCCCATATACAGAGTATCCATATACAGCCGGAGTGGCTGCTGGATAATTCTTCCATGCTGCATTTTTAAAGAGAAAATGACACTGGGAAAAAGTCCAGGAGTTCAAAACGTTTGAGTCACGAGGTTTTTATTGTCTTATCCACCAGTAAACACCTTCATCTAAACTTATCTACCGTGTCACTTTGTTGGCCGGAATTTGGCACAAGAGTGTAGGCGCAATAAAGTCCCTGTTCACCAAGTGATAATTTGTGAGCCAGTCATTGAAAGGCTGTGTGTTTTAAGCCATTCAGTTTGTCTTTCTAGTGAGGTGTAGGTGTTCCATGTGTTCTCACAGCATTTGGTAATAAGCCATGAGACACAGATGAAGGAAGATAAAGAGGGAGCCTAGTAGGATATTGTAAATAGAGTGCCTCCCACTCGAGGATGGTTGTATGTGTCACTATGAGAAGAAATATTTCATTGGTATTCTGCAGGCATTGCAGGAAAATGCTACTGTTACAAAAGCCTGGATCATAAATATGGAGGGGGAGGGAGAGAAGGGCTTAGTTCTCACTCTAAGTCTAAAGGATGTTTCTAAACAAAACTAAGCAATGAGGAAATACTGGTCTGATTAAAGCCTATTGATGTGAACTGAAAGATTTCCATTTGTGTCAAATGATGTTGCCCCTGTTCTTTTGCGATTCTGTGCTGCTGTTCGCAATTTTTTTTTTCTGGAATGCAGCAGCAAAATCATCTTTCCATTTGAAAAGCATTCCTCTCTATAATATTTTAGAAAACATGGGGTTCAAGCCACAGAGGCACAGTATTTCATCTTACCTAGAAGGTGTCCAGGGGAAAATAAAGGCAGAGTGGGCAAGACAAGTAGTAGTAATTTCTTATCATTGAGTTTTGACTGTCCAGCAAAGCATGAACATTCAATTTTATTTATTAATGTGAAATTTTAAGCAGGAACAAAAACCAGACTAAGCCTTTCTCAGGGGTATGAAATTAGCCTATGGAATGATCACATGGACATTTATGTGCTTGTACAACTAAAATTAATGTGGCACAACATACTTTTTTTCTCTTCTGCTTGGCTGAACTTTATTTTCATAGCAAACATCAATTAAATACGAAAGATCAAGCCAATAAACTGTATCTAGCACACTCTGTGATTATTTGTAGAATTCAGTATTTTCCCTATAGCAAACTGTCACTTTCTAAAAGACACAGCAGAACTCAAGGTTTCTCAAAATAAGAAAGTTGCCCACAGAAAATTCTATACACTATTACTTTTTTTTTGTATATGTAACTTATCTAAGGGAAAGACCTCATATTTCATGCTACATGGGCAAGACTTAAAGCAGTGATACTTATATTTTCTCAGACAGTCTAAGTAAAGAAGGTAACACTCCCTGTTTTTTCCTCCTATCATTTTTTTCCATGGCTACATTCTCTTGAGGCTGGGAATGCTATCCTCAACTGGGGCTCTCTTTTTCTACAGAGGCTGCAAGTTAGAGCAAAACTGCCCTGTGCCAGGGGCATACTCCAAGGTAAATAACTTGGAAGAGTCAGGCTGATAGCTTTTAAACATGTTATGTTAACTATACCACTGAAAAGGGAAAGCATCGGGCAAAGTTAAAGAACTTGTGTGCACTAAACTCATTGTCATCAATGACTGCATTCAAATAATGGAATGAGTCATCAGGGAAATAGAATAAAATGTGGATGGAACAGGTATGAAATGTCCACAGACCTTCTGGTTTCCTTAAGCATTTCTGTTGATATAAGATTAAACACCAGTTCCCCAAGCATCTTGATGACAAACCCTCTTCAATTTGTCTACTGAAATCTAGAGATCTAGGTTAAAAGACTGTTAAATATCATAATTACCACTTAAAAGTTTAGACACTATAACAAATATCTTCGAATGAGACTTGATGCTATTATGCTGAATTGGATCTGTGTGTGCCAGAAGAAGCCACAGCATGGGCCATCTACTTATGTCAGTTTAAGATGTGCCTGTAAAGCCACAAGCTCATGATAAATTGATTTGCTGAATGTTAAATATAAGCCCATCTACAACCTGCCCCCCTCTAACTGAACTGAATTAAGACAAATTAGTCTGACTTGTGTCTAGTCACAGGCTCTGAACACAAAGGCAACTGTGTATGCAGTGGAGCAACAGCCACCAGCGACCTGGCAGCTTTCCTGGTCTGCTCTGGAGGAGCAACCAGCCTGTTGATTAACCTAGGTATCAAAGTTTTATTAGTGAGGGGTGGGGGAAGAGTCTAATGACAATCAGTGTCTTGATCTGCAGTTATTTATTGGAATTTTGAGCTGGATCTTCCTTGAATAATTTTAATTGTTGAATGTCGTGTGAAGACTGGGAATGTCTGCAGGACACACTTCCTTAATAGCCCATTGAATACTTTTTTTAATGATACATCTAAAATTACACAGACAAGAAAAATATATAGATTTTTGTTTGTTTGCTTTTAAAGGCAAGAATGAGCCTACACAATGCAGAATTAAAATGCTTCCCTGTCTTTAGTGATTACCACGGTCTGATCTATAATTGCAGAGAGAATCAATCCAGGCTCCTTCCAGCAGTACTCCTGAAGGAAGATATCCCTTTCCAAAGCATCTGGATCTACTATATAGCTATAAAGAATTACACAACTTGCCAATAGATATGAGATTTCTATTGGCATGCCTTGTTCTATTAGATGCAAATAGCTTTTCCATTTAGAGGGCACAATGAGATGAGATAAGGAGACATTTACAGACAAATCTCCTCACTGTTGGGAGGTTAAAGCAGATGGTGGGCATTTCAATATAACTTTTTGGAACAAAAGACTTTATTTGATTTTTCTTTTTTTTTGACATGGTTTCCTGCTGGAATTGTGCAATTTCTCTGACTGGGGCTTCATGGTTTGTCAGGCTGATAATTATTTCTGTTGGTTTTCTATCTCCTCCATAATACATCAGTAGCAAATATGATTAGGAGTAAGCTTTCAATATTCACTTTTAAGCATTTGTTATTAACAAGCAGGGAGATTTTCATATCTTCCACCTAGGAAGCATTTAACAAACATTAACTACATTTTCAAAGTACCAGAGTTGTGAGGTAGATAAAGCTCAGGAATTTACCAAAAAGCAAGGAGACTTGTTTTTTTTTTCCACTGAGCACTAAGCAGTGTAGCCCTTGCTAGTGTAACATGGGACACGGAGAAAGGTATTCATCTGGATCTGGCCTCTCAGGGACTTTAGTGTGCTTTCCTCTTGAATTATGAGAAAGATATTCTCTTAAAGAGGCATGTAAAGGACACACCCTCTTCCCACTGAAATATGAAGTAATCTTGGTTTAAATTTAAGTAGGACAGGATTTTGAGATTAAAAGGGTGGAATTCATCACACCTATTTTCGATACTCTAAAGCTGTCAATCATATAGGCTTTCTTTAAGGCTAGGCCAATCTTAGCACCCAGGTTTGAACCCTTTTTTAGGAAAGGCAGAAGTTCTTTGTGTAGGCGGTTCTCCCTCAGCTGACTCAGAAATACATTCATATGAGTAACTTAACCTACACACTTTTGAGTAACTTTAGAGAATGTAAATCCTAGCCTGAGTGGAGTGCCCATGATAGACACACCTCCTAGCAAGGAGCAGGGCTGGGATAGGAATTTATTATTTCCTTTTTCTCAGTCCTACATTCCGTAAAATGTGTTGGGAGGCACTAAATTCTTACACTAAAGACAATAAAGAAACGGCATTATTTTATTCCTTTCCATTCTCTATGAAAAAAAAAAATCATACTGAACCACCAGAAACGTAAAAGAAAAAAAGAAATCAATGTAATACAAGACCAGAGATTGAATGTTATTTCAGTCAGTGGTTCTTGGTGCAGCAGCCACAGCTCCGCAGACCCCCAGGCCTCTCTGCTCTGTTTACCCTGCTGAGGCCGGCGGAGCTCCCGGCAGAGCCAGCGCTGAGGGGCCGCAGCCTTGGGGAGGGACGGCAGCTTTGGGAAGGGACAGCAGCCTTGGGGAGGGACGGCAGCTTTGGAAGGGACAGCAGCCTTGGGAAGGGGCGGCAGCTTTGGGAAGGGACAGCAGCCTTGGGAAGGGGCGCCAGGGAGGGAGGAGGGCAGGAAGGAGCGAACTCCACCGGCTCCTTGCTGCAAAGCTCCTGTGTCGTAAAGCCACATCCAAGTGCCGCTGGTATTTCCTCAGCCACCAGCTGCTTTTACCTCATAAAGGGGCTTGATTGCTTTGTTCCCGTAGCCCGGCCGATTGCTTGGCACGCCCATTATTTTTAACGAGGATTGTTATTTTCTTTGGAGCAAGAACATCCCTGTTGGCAGCCACTAACACCTTTCAGCCTGACTGTATCGTGCTAACACGTAGCTTTAAGCACACTGTAGGTGTAAGAGGCGAGCACAATCCTTTCCTCGAAATGTCTGCACCCTCGCTGATAAAGGGTACGAAAATCTGTGTGCGGCTCACACCCCGGCTCAGGACGGCGGGAATGAGCACAGAAAGAGTGAGCACATACCCAGCTCCTCCAGTCTCAGGGGTGCCACAGAAAGGCAGGAATTCATGTGTGCTCTGGGCCTCTCGGAAAATGAACATTCAAAGAGACTTGCAGAGGTCAAGCTTCAGGGCAGGCCAGTTCACAGGGATCGCAGAGGGTACATGTGCTGTGTTAGAGAGTGCTTTCTTAACATTTCAAACCTTTCTCACTCCTGTGCCAGGGCCAAGCCAAAACCAGCCAGAGAGGCTGAGGGACTGAATGTGCAGCCCAGGAGCTGGGTGTTTGTTGCAATGCAATTTAAATGGAGGCCAGAGGAGAGAGTGCCCGGCCCAGTCTTGGCCAGACAGCAGCTCCAAGGTTCGGGCACTGCTCCAGCTGAGAGCAGGGACTTGCACTACCACGCTCTTGGAAGTGCTGTAAGTCCTGGGCTATTGATTATTCTGCAGGCTTTATCCTCACTGTTAAGTTTTCCTTTTGACAGATGGTTTTCTTTATGATGAAAACCTCTCTGTCAAAAAACTCCCCATCAGTTCTTTCACTAAGACAATCAGTGACTCAAGTCAAAAGAACTGTGATAACCCCAAACCTTAGGACTGAATTGCCTTAATTATATATTACACTTGATAGAGCAATCAGAGTTGCTTTGATTTCGGTTATGAATAGATAAGATCTGTGAGAAAGATTTAAAAAGTCACTCTTTGCCTCTTTTTTCCCCCTTTCTCTCTTTTTTTTTTTAATTGACATTACCTTGACATCCTCATGTAAAATATCATATTCTCTCCCTGGCGTGACTGAATTCTGCTGCTCACAGTTTTATCACTGCAATGGCAAATATTCTTCTTAGTTTAGAGAAAAAAACGTGGCAGCAAAGAAAAGGAAAAAATGGATTTGGAGTACTGGCTCTGGTTTGGGCATTTATCTTGACTTTAATCTTCAAGCTGAAGTTCCTGTTCTCCTTTTTGTCCTCAGCACAAAAAAAAAAAATAGAATACAAAATATTTATATTTGTTTTCAAATCAAATTTAGGTTTTCAGTTACCAGATACATTGCTTTCTTTGAAAACAGCTTTAGTCAGATCCTATGATTTGACTACAAAAGGATGAGAATGCCTGTGTTCAACAGGGAAAATAAGAATAAAGCCCTTTATGAGAGGATGGGAGGTTCAAGGTGACAATGCATCATGATTTTATATCAAATAGAAAAAGCATTATCTCTAGGTCACGGTACTGACTGGCAGCCTGCAAACCATCTCTTTGATACACGAGCCTGGTTTTACTTACAGAAACATCAAAAAACCCCCCAAAAAACATTAAAAAGAAGATATTGAAGCATCAAGAGAATGTTAACCTGACAGCAGCCAGTATCTTAAAAGTGTATTTCTTACTTGTGATATTTACGGGCCAGATTTTCAAAATTAGTCTCTATTTTTGACTGTGAAATTCAGCAGACAACATCATTCTGGGGTTTGCCTTTCCCCTCTCTCTCCCTCATCTGAGTGCTCATTCCTCCATGATCAGAATTTCTGAGACTCAAGGCTGATGTTTCTCATTTGGAACCCAGGTCTTACTGAGTCATGTTCAGTGTGTAAAATTATGTCTATGTAATTTTGACTTTAAGTAAGCAAACAAAAAGCCACAGCAAGACCATTAAAGATGAAGTTAGCAGACTTCAGACTGACAATAAGATAAATTTTTATCAATACAAGCAATTAAAAACTAAGGACACTGCCAAAGGATGTGGTAGATTCCCTGCCTCTTATCATCCTTAATATAAACTGGATGTCTTTCTGAAAGATTTTCTTGATTTCAGCCACAAACTGGGTTTGATGCAGGAAGTATTGAACAACATTCTACAGTTGGTGTTAAAAAGGAAGTTAGGTAATAAACTAGATTATTATAGCAGTCTCTTCTGACCTCAGAATCTCTCCAGAATCTATCTCTACCTTCAGGACTAATTTATTAAAAGCCTGGCTGGCTGTTGCAGGCAATGAAGTATTGCAATACTTCAGGGGTTCTGTGAAAAAGGACTGTTGCCAACATTACTGACTGCAGTCAGCATTTTCTGAAGATCATAGGAAGTGAAAATACAAAATAAGCATCCTTCTGATTCATGTACATGTTCCCCCAAATGCTTGCTTCCAAGTATTTTTCATTATCCAGCAACTGCACACCTTAAATTTGAAATAAAATATTAAAAATTAATAACTTTCACTAGCTTATGATGCTTTTTCTCTGTCACATAAACTAGATGTCTAAGAAATATTACTTCTGCACACTAAGTAAGGATGCAACTCTGGCTGTGAAGAACTTGTCTATAAAAGTCTGCTTGCCAAGAAGCACAGCCTAATCTGAAAATACTAAAAGAATCAGCCAATTAGGAAGCTATCAGTACTAAATATTTGAATTTTCATTCAGTTCAAAAATTAAAAAAAAAAGTAACTAAAGTCTCCAGGGCCTGATGCCAAGACACGGTTGGTTAAGTTATTAGACAGATCTAGGTCTAGTGCTAACACCATACATGGGACAGTCTGCTGCTTGCTGCTGGCTTTGGTTCCTTGCTCAGAGGCTGACTTCTGAAATTTTCACATTTGGCTAATAAATGGGACAAATAGCATTTTTCATTTCTGGAACCTCAGAATGTCTGCTGCAAAAGGTATCACTTTTTATCCTCCTCGGGCAAAATGGTTGGGTAGGTAACCAACTTCACACCTCTGTGAAAGAAAAGGACAAGAAATATAAAAGGAATCCCAGTTTTTTTTTCTTGAGATATCCTCTCTAAAAGAGCAGAAAATCTATTGTTAAAACAAGTCACCTCAGTACTTAATCCTTATCAAAATACTTAGAAATCTGGGACAACTATGGAGAAGTTCTTGACTCTAACCTTCTGAAAAAACCTTGAGAGGACACCTCATAGAAATTTTCCTGCTTTCTAAGCCCAGAGACAAATCAACCATAGAGATATGTGGGCCCTGCCAGGGCACCTGTTCTGGGACCCCTTTTGGTAGCACAGTTATCCTGGAGGTGTGAAATCAGCCCTTCTGTTTTCCCTTACCAACCCACAAAAAACATATTATGTCTGTGTTGAGCTGTGCTTCTTTTTTGACTCAGTTAAGAGGGAAAAAGGGAAACATACTGTATGGAAAAGCATTTAAAAATAATCTCTCCCTCATTCTTTACAAAATCTAGAGTTGGCTCTAAGGAACAGAGTTTAGGTTTAGACTTTGCAACAGGAGAACGTGCCCTTTTGGCACCTCATATGACTTTCTCTGAACTTTGCTGAGTGTTAATCCACTAAGCGCATGGTAATGCATTTGGAGGGGGAAAAGAAAAAAAAAAATAAAGTATTTTTCAATGGTGACTGCGTGGGACTATATTTAAAGAAAAGTCAGTATTTTTTCCATATGTTGAATGACATTCAAGATCCAAATGAGCAGTCATTTTTACCTTAGACATTCATCAGGAATGTACTGGCAAATATCACAGGCAGAAAAATTGCTGGAAAAACTGGGCAGAGATTTCTGTTATTCAATATGCTTTCCCTCTTCTTTTGTGCTCTTTAAATTAAATGCTATTTCTTTGGCATCAGGGTGCTCCAATTTTACTAGAAATCATGACACTAAATATGCCATATATACTATAAGGGCACAATCTAAAACGAATTAGCTCAGCAGTTGTATCCTTAAATGTCTACAAGTTACAATGTGTCAGGAAATCTGGGTTAAAAGGGTGCCAGAACTGAAGCCTAGTCAAAGGGAAACAGCTAGAGAGTGCCTGCTCTGACAGGTCACTGGACTTTGATTACGCAGTCAGATATGGTATTCATCCCCTTGATAATGAACGTTGGGTGGCTGGCTGGAAAGAAAAGGCATGGAAGATGGCTTTTGGTCATTGTCTGAGCTATTTCTGGTAATCCTTCTTACTGTCTAACTCATGTGTTCAGGGAGGATTTGGGCCTGTGGGATAAATGGAATTGAAATCTCTCAAGAGGAAAGAATGATAAGGAAACAATGTGTACTTGCCAGCATTTTTAGGAGGAGATGTTTAACAAAAGAAGAAGCCTGTGTTCTGCATTAGGTTACTGCATTGCCAGCTCTACTGCTTTCATTGCTGCCTCAAAATGCCAGCTCAAGACAATAGAAGGGCTCTTGCTATTCTCTCAGCTCTTTGCTGAAACTGTATCAACTGGATCTGAATATCACCTATCAAATGTCATAATATTGCAAATTACCATTTAATAAATATACACAGTATTTAGAGGGAGATTAATCCTTAATCACATTTAAATTACAATTTAGCGTGGACTGGGACAACATTCATGGTGACCCTAGGAGATAAATCAGCTGCTCCATAACTTTTTTTTCAAATATCTTCAGAGTTACAAGTTAGGTTTCCAGATGCTCCTTCCCAGCCTGAGTCCTGCATCTAAAACTGCTGTGAAATTCACAGCACACTAGTTAAATCAAGAGAAATGTAACAGCTAAGTAAATTAACATTACTGCAAAGGCTTCTTCTGTGGTAATGTCTCCCTAACACACACAGAGGGCAAGGTAATTCCCTGCCCTGCTTTCCTCCATTGTGTTTGAAAGAAATGTTGCCAGCTTTTGAGTCAAAGCTTGTAAGAAGGAATTGTGATGGTGCTGTTGGCACAGAGTGTGCCAACACTCTCAGCAAATTAAGAAAAAACACAACCCAATTGCCCACCTATGGACAAACACAGCTGAGTTGGGAAATAAAATGGGCCAGCCAAGGTACAAATGGCCTCTTTGTACTCAGAAGGGGCAAACGGGCTTCAGGCTCATGCTCACCTTGGTCCTGCACCCTCCACTTCCTCTCACCTCCTTTCCAAAGGGGGGCACCAGGTTCACAAGGTTGCACTTGTTCTGTGCAGCCAGAGGCATAACTCCAGAATGTACTTCCACCATGGCAGAGCATGGAGCGCTGTTTGCCATTTGTATTTATCTGCACAAACCTTCCCAACCAGTTTTACAGTTTAGCTCCAATCACTGTAGACTGTGACATTTAATATCAAATACTCTTCCAACGTTCCCACATTAATAAACACAAACAGTGAATCCTCTCTCTGTTGTAATCGTGATTTCTGGCAGCATTTAAAAGTGCATATTATTATGACAGTATTAAGAATTGGTACAGCTTCATGCAATGCTGGAATATATATCCAAAAACTAATTTGCTTGAGCTGTAATGTTAGGATTATCCTTCTGTCTTTCATGACTGATGCTTCATCTGGAGAATGCTTAATGTTTTCTTGTCAATGAGTGTTAACTCAAATGAATTATTCCAATCTGTTTACTTTGTCCCTTTCTAACAAATGCAAATTATAATTAAAAAGGAAAAAAGAAAAGGAAAATGTAAACAGCATTGAAAACATGGCATGACAACGCTGTGTAGATTTTTCTACTCTTAAGTCCACATCAATAAGCAATTTAACAATAGAACTCTTAATGGGAGACCAACAGATGAAATTGTTGTAGAGCAGATCCTTGGATGGAATTTTTCCTTTGCCCACATAATTGCATGCAGCCATCCTTGTGTGAAATCCCCCATCAGATTACAGGGTTTGTTGTATGTAAATTGAAGACTAAATGCTTGGTAGCACCTTTCAGCTCTGCAATGCTGGAAATGAGTTTTTTAATAGGAAATCAGATTAGTAATATTTTAGTCAACAAAAACTCAGAAAATTTCTGCATAAAGATGAGAAAATTATTCATGTAAACTGACTTAAAAAAAAGAATGAGCAATTGTTAAATTCTGTATGCTACTATTCATAAAAAATGCTGTGCCTAATTTTATAAAAAAAGAATGAGATATGCAAAGACAAATTATTTCTACTTTACCAGCTATAGTATTGACTGAGCTTTTGACTAGCAACAGGTTGCATAGTTTAGTGGTTTCAATTTTTAATATTATTTTATTCAGTTCTCAAAGTGAGGAACAATATGTGGAAAATTGCAATTAACTCAGTCCAGATTATAAACCAGACTTTTGCAAATCATCAAGCAGGCACTAAAGCAAGACATTGCCATTTCCAGTCCGTGTTATGCTGCAATGTATTATAGTAACCTTCAGTGAGTTTCAGAAGCCAAAGTGAGAAAAGACTTCTCAGCCTTAAACTTCCTTTGCAAATGCAAAAGTAGTTCTTCATGTGTAAATCTCCCTTCCTTTGTAGCTGATAGCTCAGAAAACAACTGACCATGTAGTAATAAATTATCATTAATATTATTTATAAACACTTATTAAAATGGTTCTTGCAGTTTAGGCTGGACCACAGAGCAGAGCCTGAATGTACCACACACTGAGAAAGCTGAGGGAGATGTGTGTCACCAGCAGGAAACAACAGATGTTACGTAGAATGAGCAAAACACACATCACCACCATTAGATGCAAAGTTTTAGACAAAGACATTCCTGTTCCTAAGAACCTACTGGCTTTTAATAGCCTGGCTACATTTGAACTATCACAAGGCTTTGCCTTTGCTCCTAAGGAAGATATAAAATGTGATGGGTACCCAGAAGGGGGTCTCAGACTTCAGCATATTCTAAGTGGGAATAAGAATTACGTTGGTGGAACAGTGAAAACTAATGTCTTCTCCAGCTTTCTGAAAACAGGTGATAATGATTCTGGGCTACTGGCAGAAGGCTGTAACTCCTGCAAATCTCTTAAAATCCCTCTTGATAGTTTTCAGTCTTCAAACAGTGACTTCAGGAATGCGTCTCCTATTTCCACAAGAAATTTCTTTCACTCTCTCTAAAAACTTTAAAGAAGTGGTGCCTTAGATAAAAGAAGAGACCTGAGAAACTCATTTTAACTGTAGCAAAGAGCCCTGCAATATGGACTGTACTTATAAATGAGAATGTAATTACGGCTACAAATACATTGTGCACCTGCTGCAAAAGTCCATATATATCAACTTTAAAAAACTCTTTTCACATCAACTCCCCCTCTGCCACCAAATAGTCACCGGCTTTTATTGCCAACAATACTGTTCTGTTCTATAGATAAAAAATAAACACAGCTCCTTGTCCAAAGGACTGACAATCTAAACACACCCCAGGGAAACCCACAGAGGAAATAACAGAAGGACAGTAATGTTGTTCTCCTTGTCGCCTTGTTAATTCACATCTTATGCACTACACGATAGAGTGACTCTCTAGGACAGTGGTGAGTTTTGTGCTGAGGTTACTGCTATCTAGTTTATTCCTTTTTATGCCTTTGGGGCAAAAAAGGAGAAGAAAAGGCAACCAAATCCCAGTGGCTGCAACAGTGACAAGAGTGTAAGGGAAGTGGAGAACCTTTTTACTCACATTTTACACCTCTCCCTCCCTCTTCATTTCTTTCCTTAATTTTCTAAGACAAGGATTACCCCAACAAACAAGCAGATTAAAATCTAATTCCTGAAGCTATTATCACCTGTGGCTGTCATGTATCCCTCTCTGACAGATGTCACTGCAGCCACTACACCGAGAGCTCAGTTTGTGAATGTAAGCTCATTCCAGACTTTCAGGCTGCTGTAAGATGTGCATCTGAAAACAGAATTTTGGGAGCCTATTTGCAAGGGAAGCAGGTCCTGGCATCCTCTGGAATGGTGCAAGTGGCTTCCTCTTCCATCCATCTGCCTTTAAACCACAGTCATGTCAGTTTGAGCTCTGAAACCATCAGTCAGGCAGAGTGACACATCTAAGGAATTTTGGTTTTTTTCACAGTAGACAAAACACAGTGGGCATAAATATCTTCCAAACTTCCTCTAATTTTTTTTTCTTCCAAAGATCCCAGGCTTGATGTTTTTCTTCATCTCATTCAGAGTATTCTGTCCACTCCCTGTAAGTGCCTAGGAAGTGTGCACTGCACACAGAATAGAAATCAAAGCCATATTCTTTAGTCTGCTTTTGTGTAATCCCAACTCAAGCTTCCAGTCTCAGTTTTTAAAATTGATTAAAGTGTAAATTACAAAAGATAATACTACTCATAAGGAGAGAAAAGTATTACAATAGGTTTACAAATCTAAGAGAGAAAAATCAATCACTGGCAAGAAGTAGCCTAGGATATGAATGAATTGCATGTCATTTAGAGAAACAAATAAAAGCAAGAGAATTAATCAGCAGATGTAAAAGAGTATGATGCTGATACAAAATAGAAGAGATTACAAGGAGGCATGAAACAATGACCATGTGCATCAAATCATAGCTGCTTTCTGCACAGATAGGAAAAACAGTGAAGAAATGCTACAAGTTATTTTTTGAAGAGGGGCATGAATTAAAGGCAAATTAACCCAGTCTGTGCCTCTCCCATGTACACACATACACACACACAAACCCTACTTTCACAAAATCGGCCCCCATTGTGGATTTCTGACCCTCACCATTCCTCTGCCGTGCTAAAGTCAAATTTTAAATTGAGTCTGGAAGGCTAGGATGGAATGGCACAACAGCAGCATAAGAAATAGATGAGGTCTTTTTCTGCATTTGCATTCCTGACAGATTCCTTACAATGCTTATTATTAACTAGACTGAGGACTTTGGAGAGAAAGATGTAGAAACAGTCAGGCACAGCAAATAGAATTAGGAAATATTTTGAAAACAGTCTTGCAAACCAGGACATGCAATAGCCAAATTCACTTTAAGTCTCAACAACCCAAGTTCAAAGGTTTGAATTACTCAAGAATATCCTATGTTTAGCCAACACTGCTAATCTGGCACATCACTTCCTTGTCTGGCCAAACCCTCCCCTTCTCAAAATACCCAGAACAGATAAATGCAGTGTTGCAGATACTCATTAACAGAGAGAACGTGACCGAAACATCAGCGCAGCTTTGAAAGGCAGGCCTTATATCTACAGTCATGGCCACATATCTACAGTCATGATGGGCTTAAATTTTGTTTTGTTGTTCTTCCAGCTGTTTGCCAGCAATGAATGGCAATTGTACTTTCCAGCCATGTTCAGCTGGGCTCTACGCCATTTTTCACTGTTTTTGATGGCAGAGTTCTCAAAGCATGCATTAAACTATCTGGCCCATACAATAACTCACTAGGGTTGCACTCATGCTTCCAAGGAGGCCCATAAGAAGAGGGGAAATAGGTTTTTTGAGAAAGGCAGAAGTATTCTGCATTAGTAATATTAAACTTTCCCAAGGAATTTCAATAGCATTAACAAATTATTTTGATAAAATGCAGGAGGCTTTGCAGATGGTTTTCTCAGGGTTTCAACAGAGCAAAATGTGCAAGCTGTACACCCACTCCTCGATGTTGTGAGCTCCCTTACAGTCTGTCCTGTGACCATTCTCAAATATACTAATATTACAGACTTAATCTCATAATGGTAATGCATCCACAAACAAATTACTGCAGTAATGTGGTTAGCTCAATTAACTTTTGAATCTATTCACTAGGCAGAACTAAAGGTCATTTTCTATTAAAATATCTCCCTCCCACTTCCTTATCACCCTCTGCAGCTTATGGGAGTTAATATTAGAAATCCTGTCTACACTATGTCAGGAAGAAGACAGGGTGACAAAGCCAGAAAAAGACCTTATTCTTTACTAACATAACACAGACACAGCCCAAAGAGAACATCTGCCTTCTTTCATGAACACATCTAATTATGGTAAATTGTTAACACCTTGAAGAGGAGTTTCATAGAAGAGTAAACTTTAACATATGCCATCCTCAAACATAAAACATCCTGTACTTCATACTTTTCCAAACACATGCCCTTTTTCCTACAACAGTTTATCAAAGGCCTTGTTTTGAAAAGGACTTCAACCTGTTTTCTATTCCTGTGGATGCATTTTTTTAGTGCTTGCAATTATTTGCCAGTGCAAGTAAATCTGCAGAAATTACAAACTATGTAATCTGGGAATGCAGTCAGAAGATGAGACAGCAAGGCCTACAAAACTGCAAATGCAATTATTTCCCCATGCCCAAATGCAAAACACTACAATTTAAGTCTTTTGGAAAATCCTGCCTTTATTTGGGCACTGAAAGCTGCCTGTCCACCCTACAGCTCCTGTTGCTCTTCCCCTTGAGATCCCACGCTAAAGTCACAGTGAATAATTTGACACTGTTATTGCCATGGCAACACCTTTATGTCATGCATACACAGAATCATGATTGACATTCCTGCAGTAACCAACAAAATGAGAAATGAGGGGAAGAAGGAGAAAACCAGACTCAGCTCCAATACTAATAGGGGAAACAGAGGATTATTGGCACTGTAAATATTGCTTTATTCATAAATCTGCCTTCTGCCATTTTCCACCATGCCAGCATTCCTGTGAAGGGCTCCCATCAGACCCCAAAACACAGAAAAAACGCAGAGGGGGTTCCAAACACATGCCTGGATTGGGCCAGATTGCAGTGGGTGTCCTTCTGACAGTTCTGTCTTTGGGCAAAGGACTATATACTACAGAAAAGAAGATTTTGGCCACAGAGGTGAGTCTTAAAAATGTGCCTCCTAAATGTCATAGGTATGGCCTAAAATAACACAACACATTAAACAATGTGGTTTTTGCCTCTGAGGACAGCCTTCAGGTGCTCAGATGGGCTGTAAACTTTTTCTTTTCTCTTTATTTATCTTTATTTATCTTTTCTTTTCTTTTCTTTTCTTTTCTTTTCTTTTCTTTTCTTTTCTTTTCTTTTCTTTTCTTTTCTTTTCTTTTCTTTTCTTTTCTTTTCTTTTCTTTTCTTTTCTTTTTCTTTTCTTTTCTTTTTTGTTTTTATTTTCCTTTCCTATTTCCTTTTTCTCCTCTTCTCTTCTCTTCTCTTCTCTTCTCTTCTCTTCTCTTCTCTTCTCTTCTCTTCTCTTCTCTTCTCTTCTCTTCTCTTCTCTTCTCTTCTCTTCTCTTCTCTTCTCTTCTCTTCTCTTCTCTTCTCTTCTCTTCTCTTCTCTTCTCTTCTCTGTTCACAGGATGACACACAAACCATTAGGAATAGTATAAAAAAACATCTGTTAGGAATTTTTTGAACTCAATGTCTGCAGCAGTTTTCATAGGGGTCTACAGGCAATACCAAGACAAGGATGGAAACAGCCTTTTATTCTAAATTTCATATGTACAAGGAAAGCCATTTCACACAGTTTTGTAAATTCTGTGTAAAAAAGCTATTGTCATCCAATGTCACTGTGCTTACACTAATAAGAACTTTTAAACATGGAGTACATTATTAACAACAAAAACTGTTAACAAACAGGCATAAAAGACACAGATATGTGTGCTGATATTTCACATACATTCTAGAAATGAGTTGGCGCAAAAATAAAATGTGCCAGTAAAAAAAAATAGGCTTTTTTTTTAAATCACGCAAAACATGATTTTTTTTCTTGCTTTCTCTCCTTTTTTACACAATATGCTGAGATCCATTCTCAAGCCTTTTCACATCAGGATTTGCAGGCACTTCAGCAACCCAGCTATATTTTTTACAATACATGAAGTTCAGACCAACAAACAGAAAAACAGCTGCTGCAAAAGAAATTCTCATATCCCATATGCACATTCAAATATTACT
This sequence comes from Camarhynchus parvulus, assembly GCF_901933205.1. Lineage (NCBI taxonomy): Eukaryota > Metazoa > Chordata > Aves > Passeriformes > Thraupidae > Camarhynchus > Camarhynchus parvulus. Next base: position 14,138,128 of record NC_044572.1, on the reverse strand, counting down.
CTCTGCTAGAGCAATCATTTTCTTTAGTAATTTTTGGATACTGACATGTTTTCAGGATGATGTGTAACAGCTTGTCTCCATTTATCTTTCATTCATGTACTTAAAGGTTTCTTTTTAATGTAGCATCACGATGTAACAATATGGTATATGGAAGCACAAAGGAAATTGTCCACAAAGATTCACAATGCCGAAAAAGAGGGAATTGTTCTCTTTACAGGTATTTGATCCTAAGAAAATCTTTGATTTCCTCTGCTCTTATTTGGAGCTATCTCCAAAATTTGTCCAAAGACTACTGTGTACTAGATGAGCTGACATGACGCCCTCCCTAGGTCTCTTCCTAGATACAAATGTCGTATGACCAAATTAATTTAGCAGCAAAGCAAAGCAGAACTCAATTGCATGTGTGTTCATAATTTCCCATCTTTAATAAAATAGTGAAATATACTTATCAAAGGCTTCCCCGTGTCTGTATAAATAATCTCTCTCCAGTTATTTCATTTGTAATGGACTGTGCATTAAGATTATAAGGCAATTGGAACAGGATTCTCAGGATAACTGAAAGCTTAATATTGTTTTCCTCATGAGTCAGGGTAAAGGCTTTTTTAATAAGCTCAGAGTGGGGAGAGAGAGAAAAAAAAGAGTGCATATGTGCATAATAGAAGAAGGATAGTTTTTCAGCATATAGACACTTAAATATTGATCAACAAAGACTGGTAATGACTCCACCATAAAACATATCAGAACTCCAACTGCAATTCAGAGTAGAGCTCAGCCTTATCCACTCAAGAGCGATATGTACACCTCCTTCTGACCCAAGAGAAATAATACAGGACATGTCAATGCTTCCTTCAACCTCAAATTCATTAATTTTATGCCACAAAGCTGCATGGTGGTGTAATAAGTCACTGCAAAATAAAACACATTACAACAAATCCTAGCAAAAAGCCATTGACAGCTACAGGACTGGGCTACAGAACTGGGAAGGCAGAGACAGCACTGCTCACTTCCACTATGATTGTCAAATGATGGAATGCCCTTCCATGGATTCAACACTTGGGACAGAACGGCAAAGACGTAAGGCCCACCAATGCTTTGCCCAGATTTCCAAAGGCACTGAAATAGAAAACGGATATATTCCTTAGTACCATCAGCGTAAAAAGTTTTCAAAATAGAAGTCTTTATATGAAAATGTTCCTTATTGCATGGTAAGTTGATCCTCCTTTTCTTCACCTCAAGAATAGAACGGTCTTCCCTTTTCTGGTGTTTGCAATCTGTTCAGCCTCGCTACCTGAGATGGTGAAGGCGGTACATCTTGTCTGAAAGGACCTTTAGGAGGGGCATAATTAGGGTCCTGAATTTTCTTATACGAGTCATAGTTGCTAGGCCCTTCAGAAGAAGTTTTTTTTTTCAGTTGTTGTTCTTTCCGCCTCTGCTCTTGACGGAGAAGTTCTTGTGTTTCTAGCATCACCCTGGCATTAAAGCCATGTCCCCCCATATAGCCATTCCTTGATCCCTGGTAGCTGGAATATCTGGGATTTTCCTTTGCAGTCTGGAACCCTTCTCCAGGGGAATAACTCTGCTCCCAGGAGTCTTGAGATACAGAACTGGCATTTTTCCTGCTTTGCCTGAAAAAAAAAAAAGAAAAAGGGTTTTAAGACAAATGTTCTGGTTCACCTTTGACTGTTATTGACAACAATCACTGGAAAGAAGGCAGCTTCTGCCAATGCCTTCAGCTTTTCCCCAGAGATGGCATTCTCTAGAAGTCACTTTCTAGAGTCACAGTTCTCTTCTGCCCCAAAATGATTTCTTATCTCTTTTGTTGGGAGAACAATTGCTAGAGACCTGAACTATATTTCTAGGCCTCTGCAGGAGGAATATGCCATAAAAACCCATCCAGCTACAATTACCCTCATGTTCTCAAGAAAAGTGTTACAATTCAGTTGCAGACTAAGAAAGACCATAGGTGTTTCTGTGCTTCCTAAGAATGCAGGTAACAGCCAGCAATTGTACAGTCACTCATTGAATCTAGACTGACACTTGATTATTTAATCAAGTGCAACAGGCAGGTCCTTAAAACACCTGCCCTAACACTGCACAAGTCACAAGAGAAAGCCCATTACTGAAAGGTAGTTCCAGTTTCTTCCGCCCATGTCCAGAACTAAGGAATTTTGTGCTATAAGGAGTGTTTCCCAGTCTGCTATAGCTTTCATAAAAGAAGAGGCAGAGATAACATTTTTTACTCATTTTTTGGCTCCAGGGAGTAGATAAATAGGCCAAATACACACAGGAATTACAAATTCTTATCTCTTTTCACAATAAATCACCACATTATTTTGAAGACAGATTATGGTTTTGAAATAACTTTAATTTACTATCAAACTGCTAGATGCTTGTATGAATTTAAAATAAGATTGGTGGTGATAAAGTAAAACAATTTTGTGCTGCAGCAAAAGAGATATCCACTTTGAGATCAAAATTAGAGTATGAGAATCAAGCAATAAAATAAAATATATTGCGACATAAATCAATAAAGAAATAATTTAGTTGTTTATATATGGCTTGGTTTTTCATGTCATCATGTATGACAGTGTGGCCTCATCCAATGAATATACAGTGGAGAGACAGGAGGACTGGAAAATTTTTTACCATTACTAAAAGGAAAAAGTCACCTAATGTTTTTGCAATCTTCCTTCTACATGTATAATTTGAAAATTACCATATCTACCTTATTTCATAACTGTTTCTGAGGCCTCTGGATGAAAAATATTATGCAAGATGAATGTGAATTATTGCAGAAAAAGTTACAACATAATGTAAATTCTTACAAAATTTTTATAGCTGTTATTGGTAATCTCACATCCAACTTTGCCAAAGCAACAATGCTTCTGAGTCATGTTTTATCACTCCCTGGAACAAGAGCAAATTGAACAAACCTCTGCAGGCTACGAAACTGTCAGGTTCCTGATCTAGAGCAAGATAAATTTTAAGTAATACAAAATTAACATGGAGTCAAACCTTGCTCTTACAGTTTCACATGGGACAAGAGGATGACTAGTTGAACCAATTTAATTTACTGACTGGTTTCTGGTACTTGTTCAAAATTAGTTGGCATGTTTTCCCTGTCTTTCTGGGAAGTTCCTTTAAAATTGACTCAAGAGTTTATTTGCCTTCAGTACTAAAGATCTGAATGTGCAAAGGGGAAAAAACAGGAGGCTCTTGGAGAATTCACAGGATGAAAGGCAACAAAGCTCAAGAATGAAGCCAGTGTACGAACTTCAATCCTTACAAAATCATGCTTGCAACATTAAGCTTGGGCCCTAGTTTTCAGATTAACAGTAGGATTTCTTTAAAGATCAGTCACAGTGTAGGAACAGTTTGTAAAGCTGGAGAACTCAATGCCCCAGGTTGTTACAGGAGTACTGTGGTATTTACAGTGCTGAACGTTAGCCCTGCAGTTCTGTCTGCTCTCAGCACAGCAGAAACACCCAGAGAGCTCAAACTAATCCATTAAATTATCATTAATTACACAGTAATGTGCATTGCTAGATTGCTAGCCATTTCTCATGTTGAAAACCACCTTGAGTAAAGTTCTCAGTAACTCTTTTCAAAACAAGCATTTCTATAAGGTTTTTTATGATCTATTTTTCATATTTCTTGTTGATTAATTTTCTTGTAGATTAATTTTCACCTTAGAGTTTTTAATTTCTGCCACTGAACAGCACTGCAACTGATTCCAACTTTTAAATGCTACCAGATCTGGTGAACAGGGGAAGAAAGTTTTAAGCATCATAGTTTTAAAACTAGAAATGAACATGGTTGAGTGGGGCTAGCATAACTGAAAGAGAATTTCTTAAGAAAAACAATATGGCATTAATAGGTGTGGTCACTTCCAAAGGAAGGCAGAGATAAAAAGAAGAGGGGATATAAAGATTTTCAAGATGAGAAACTAACAATCTCAGAAAACACAGGAACTTTACATTTCCCTTTCCCACCTTCCAAACTTAACAGAAAAATTTTACACTGAAAGGTGTTAAAGCATTTGAAAATCTGAAACTCTTTTATTTTTCAAAGATACTGCTAAGATAAGAGTTCATGGCTAGATAACTTTGCTATAAGGCTTATATTTGTTTCCAAAAAAAGAATTATACCTGGTAAAACATATCTTGTCACAACAAATTTTTTTCCACACCATTTCCACACAAATCATGAAAAATAATATAGCCTTATTGAAAAGCAATTTGACACCAAGCTCTGGTGTAAATTATTCTCCATTCAACCATTGCTGATATTTCAAAATGCAGAGACTATTTGCATAATGCTTAACTATGAGAGTTAATTTGTAATACAAGCTGGCTAAACTTCTATTAATTCTTAAAATAAATATCAAGTAAAAGCCATTTTGCCCAAACAACTACTCCTTTAAAACACCTACAATTTAAAAAAAACATACCTTTGTTTACACAAAAATCAATTAATTTTCAGCATTCTACATCTATTAAAAAATGTGTATATGCAAACTTGAAGACCTTTGGTTTCCTGGGTAATTTTCTCAGTTCCATGTTTTTTTGTTGGAGGTCTTGATGGTTTTTTCCTCTTTTTAATTTTTTTCCATAGTAACATCTCACAGATAGAATTTCTACCCAGTAAGGAATTAGGCAAGAGAAAAAAAATCATCTGACATGTCAAAATGGGACACCTCATGTCATGCTCAGGAGACTTTTGTAATTGCACAAAATTAAACTGGATGGTGTCCCACAAAGAATAGGCTTGTTTCAATATTTCAATTCTATTGGGTGCTGAATGTCATCAAATTCCCCTGAAATCAGCTCTGAAGAAATTCTCTGAAGCAATTCTCAGTGATCACATGCTCTCACTTAAGAAATTCTATGCCTCTTCCACAGTGAATACATTCCACCTGATATCAATGCTGAACAAAAGTGTCTGCACAAAGTCGGACATTTTCCACCACAAATGCAATTAGCTGCAGGCTCCTAGGCACACAGAGCTTTGGAGGTTCCCATACCTGGGCAAGGAGCTGTACTGGCGCTGGGCTTGCTGGAAACTCTCCCGTTCCTCCTGCCGCTGCCGCTGCATTTGGACCTCCACTGACACGGAGTGCCTGCCACTCTGTGAGTATGTCTTGGTGTTTGGCTACAAAACAAAATGGAAGTGTCTTAAACAAAGCAGAAAAACACCCACCAAAGAGGTATCATTTAAGCTGCTGTTGTACAAATACAGCCATACTTGTTTTAACATGCAGTTCGAGCAGCTCTTGCACAATAATTAGGGTAAATTCTGACCTGTAACAGTGGCCTGTGCTACAAATTCTGTTTCTGACCTACTATTTCTGAGATGTACAAACAAAGAATCATCCAGATTATGGGTTATGCTTTTGTGGCAACACTATAGTTTAAATTAAGTCAGTGGAACAGATTTTCAGACTCTGAGTTGGCCTAGCCATGCTAATGCTAAGTTCTACACCCCCCTCAGGATTTGAGGGGGGGAAGGAGCACAGCAGCTCCTTTGAACCTCGCCAAAACACTCAAGTGATGCTCTGCCTTAGTGGAACCATCCTATTTTTCAGTTGGCCCAAAGACTGGGAAAACATTTTCTGGTTCAATATGATCAAATAGATAAATTCAGCAAGTCTCTTGTGGACAATGAGGACTCCTGTATCTCTGAGTAGGATCTTGATGAGGTGACAATTTGAAACGTTGAAGCCAATACTAAAAGCAAGTGAAAATGGATGGTCTTTCTGGGAATAGAGAGTATTACAGGTTGAGAGGGGACAGAATGGCAGGATTCAAACTTTGGACCATGGAAAAGTTTACTTTTGTAGAGATACCTATCAATTTCTTCAGATTTTGTGATTTCATTTTGCAAAATAAAGTGTCACAAAAATCAAAGAATGCTATGGGCTTTTCTTGTTGTTTTACTAATAAGGTTTTGCCTCCAAAGAAACAGAGCATTATTTTTTTTCTCCTTAAAATTACCAGTACTATTCAAAATGTGTAAGTTTAAATATGGGAAGGTTAGGAAGCATAACCACTAGTCTGAGCCTGGGACTGAAACAGCTTGTCTCAGACTTACTTTTAAAAGCATGTTTTGCCTTTTTATCTCTGCTTTTCCTCAAAACAAACATCTCTTGGGGTTTTTTTCCATTATAGTTTCCGCAGCAGAAAGAGCTGGCTCACAAATATATGCAAGAGAAAAAAGCTTTCCAAAAGCTTTGCACATAGAAGATGTTTTAGAATCTAGAGTCGTCATTTGTGACATGTGTCTGACTATAGTCACGTACCTGCAAGTAGCCAGAAACAACAAGTTTTAAACAGGTGTACAACTTTTAGAAGTTTGTTGTCAATGAGAATGCACTTCAAACAAAGCATCAGTCTCAGCTCAGAATTTAACAGATACAATTTTCCCATTATAAGAAGATTACTGGGTGAAAGAATCAGAATGTGAAAGCACAGACTAGAAATAACAGTGAACTCATTTGAGAGAATCCTGAATGTAACAGTAATGTCTATTTCAGAAGAGGTTACTTTTTACTCTGTAAAAACCCCAGTAAAACAGCATTTCTAATGAAAAAATGCTTTAGGAATGGTGAGATGAAGCAACAAATTGAGAAAACAGAATCATGTGTCAGCCTTGTGGGAAATTTTCTTGGAGTTGAATAAGCTGTACATATGTATGTCCAAACCAACAACCCCCACAGAGATTTCCTACTATATTAAATAAGGGCTACACATACAGAGCAGCGTTTCAGTTATTGCATATGTCAACATTTCTAACTTTCTTGACTTTATTGAGAGTCTTCTGACATTTGGTATTTTATTGAAGGGCTCAGCTTATGGAAGGGAGTGATTACCTGAAAATCATAGGGTTTATTTGTGAATTCTCTGCTGTGTGGTTATAAGCAGCTTACAGCAAACCAGAGGGAAACTCAGAAGTTCCCATATCAACTCCCCCATAAAGAATAAAAACATTTAAACTAAGATTTTACAGCCAATCTCCTAATTTCATGGGTTTCATTTGAACAACATTGGAAAGCTTGCAGCTACATTATGTCATATGTGAGAAAGTAGTTATCACAGATAAGATATGAAATCAGAATTGCTTCTCTTTATTTGAAAACAGCTTCACTTTTTTCAGTTGGCTGTAAATCTAATGGATTAAAGAATTTGACAGTACAGAGAATGGTTAAATCACCAAAAAGGTGGAGATAGGATTGAGCTGCTGCTCAGTTTAGGTTTATACAGCACAATAAAATGCTTTACCTAGAAAGCACACACATGTGTGGAGAGATGAAGTTACCACAAAAGCCTGCAGTAAAGTGACAGAGGCTCTGAAAGTCCTAATGGAGTATGAATGGACTAAGATCAAAATGTAACTTCAGAGATATTTCTTTTTAATGCACAGAGGAACCAATGGTTCAATAGAGGCAGGAGCTGTCCCTCCTGTCTGCCTGCTGTAGTGCATGGCCAGAATGACAGGATCTGAGGAGTCAGGTCTGGATTCTCTGTAGTTCAGAAAGAATTTCATCTAATGGACGACATTTATAATTTGATGGGTCTAAAGGCAAACATCTCAAATCCATTATCTGATTTACTGAAGGTATGCCCTGTTAAACTAAGAGGATTTGCAATACTTAGCTAATCTGGAAAGGACATATATTTAGTCTGAATGTTGTTCACATCTACAATAAGCTGTTCATATAATTGAATCTATTATCTCATTTCCAAAAATATGTCAATGAGATACAAAAATCCTCCCTTTGTATGCAATCATAAATTCCATATCATAACATATATACACATAGACAGGTACATTCAACCATCTTATTAATGAAAAGGCATTTCTTTCAAAACTTTTCATTCAAAACTTCAGTGATACCATTGTGAATGCCCTTGATAAATGGTTCTGATGATATAAAGACTTAACATATTCCTTTTGGACCCTTCGCTTGCTCAGTAAAATGCAAATCTTCATACACTGATATACCTTGTCAATGTGCTGTTGATTAAAGTAACTAAACAAAAAATATTTATATAATAAGTAACTTTGCTATTCAAAAACAAATTTGTAATTTTGTCTCAGTTCTCATAGCATGCTTTTATACACATATATTTTAATAAAATCCATTCCTAAACACACATCTATATAAATACCCAGTCCACTTATGTTAGCATAAAATGGAGAAAATTAAGAAAAAGAACGTTGCACTATTTTCAGATCTTTCAACAGAGCAAAAAAATGTGTACAAGGAACACATGTAACCCAGTAATTATAACACTGATATCAACACAAGGCTAAATACAATTATAACAACCTGAAACCATCCAACAAAGCTGGCAACAGCTCGGTCCTCACAGAACAAATTGATAAGAACTCTGGCCTTGCTTGCAAAGAGATGTATGACAAGCACTGACCTTTTAAATTAGGATGTGGTCAAGGCCACAAAAACAATCAAGGCCGAGTCATACAAATAAATGTATGTTCATGTCTTCCACAATACATTTAAGTGGCAATGATAGTGCATTCAGCATTGTTAAACAATATTCAGCATATAAAACTGTGCTTTAAGATAGATGAAATTACACAGCTCTCTTCCCAAAGATGCATTAATTTAAAACCAGGGCTGCAAAGTTTAAAGTTTCTACCTTCTCCCTTTATGCAAACATTTTTTGTTACATGTTCTGTTACAGAGAGTAGCTCTGTAACAGACCATGTAACCCTCGTGCCTCAAGTTGCAGTGACCCTTATCAGCAGTGTAGGGCAAGATATTTTAGGGACAAAGGTCCCTCCTCTCTTTTCCTACCTATCCCAGGGGCTGCCCACACAGCTTCTGTCCCTGCACTGTGGCATTTGTACCCACCACACAGGGTAGTCCTGTGTGGTGGCAGCAGGGATCCCTCAGGAATGGCACAGATCAAAGCTGCCACTGAATTACAGAGAGGAGATCATGGGGCCATCCAGGGCTTTCCAGGGAGACCCAACCAGTTCAGGTGACAGGAGATCTACCAATGGCAGTGACACACCTATCTGACAGCCTAGAGCCACAGGGACAAGCTGGGAGAAGTGCTTACTCAGACTCACAGAACTCTTTGGGTTGATAAAGAAATAGTTAACAAGGAGATTACTAAAGGAGCAAGTCCCTTAGTACTTTCCCATTTATTAAAAAACCCCACTATTTTATTTAAATAAATGTGCTAATTTTTTTTCTAGATTAAGCTCTGTGTTTAACCAAGATCAAGTTCACCTGGGAACTTGGCAGGCACAAAGCCCCCCAAAAGTTTGTGGTTCTCATAGTGCAGCACTAATTAGAAATAGATAAGATTAAATGACCTTGCCTGCTTTATGTGTAAGTGTACTTGGCACAGATGACAGACAATCCAGTAACTGTGTATATCAAAATTCAGAATGATAAAAAACATTCAGTGTCTCGGGGAGATGTCCTTGAAAACTATTTTTACTTCCATCTTTGTGTTTATGTTGCTATGGTGAACAGAACATATTGCAGCATGTCTTTTAAAAAATTGCCAACAGGTGCATGTATTAACTCAAGCAACATGTAATAAGAAAATCCCATCCCTTTCTGTACCTTTCTGTGGTGTATATGTAGGAAGCTGAGCAGAATGGAACAATGATTTCTGTTCTGTATTAGGAGCAGCAGAAGGAAAATCTTCAGTATGGCAGAAACAAACCACTAAGCCCTGAAATTCTACTTGAGGTATTTATGCTCACTGTGAGCTATAAATATGTTTTTTTACTAACTAAAATGACTTAATTTCATTTTAAAATCTTATATCTTCATTTTTTAATTTCAAATATATCAGTAGATTAAAGCTAGTGGGTAAAAAATTTAAAAATAAAAAATGTTGAAGTTAGAGCCTAAACTGTAGCAAAAATTCCTGGTATTTTATTAAATCCTTTGCAGATTTGATATATAAAATGGATATTAACTACACAGGTAAAGGGAAATCACCTGTGGATACACTTTCCTAAAAATTATTATAATAATAATTTTGGTTTCCTCTCTGAAAGAGATTGTGAGATAGGAGAAACTGCAATTTACCTTCTAAGGTTTTTGTCTACTGCAATACTCTGTTAGATATTGCCTAATATCTTGCATAAAATATCCTAAAATACATGCTTGAAATGGATTAATAATAGAAAGAATTATTACAATACTTCTCTTTCTCACTAATATGTTGAGTAATTCCACATAATTTACAGACTGATATAAACTTTACAATGTTTGTTTTGAATAAAGTCTGTTATTCATTTTTTCAGGTAATATTAATATGCTATGGTCAAAGTTATAGCAATAAAAATGTTTCCTAAAGAATCTTAGACTATTTAAAATTTAGTATGGCTTTGAGAAGGTCAAAGACTTGACTAGAGGGATAAGAAATAAGTATATTAAACAGAATAAAAAGAATTTTTTCTATAGAGACAAGTCCTCCACACCAACAAACAGCAGAAAACACCCAAGCAGAAAAAAATCCCAGCCCTTCTGAGGCTTTAGTTATCAAGCCATGTATAAATATATTATTAGGACTCCTGGAGTCTTTCCTCTATGAAAATCATATAATTATTTACTTTTCACAAATTTGTGCATGTAATTAAAGCTATACTCAGCCAAGTCAGGTAGTGTATATATTATGACCTAGTCAGCTGTTATCTGTAGAAAATCAAGCACATTTTTATTTGATTCCTAAATATTTAAAGTACATTTTGCTCAGCTGCTCTCTCAACATCAGATTTTTCCTGTCATTCAAATAGATCCAGCATGACTGGGGATGAATGTATTTGTGAATGGAATTTGCCACCTCCCATTTTCAGCACCAATTATTGTATTGAATATGATGAAATAAAGCACCAACTTTTGTCCCTCAAGCATCTTTGTGGGCTTTTTGGGATCACTGATGTGCTTCCACAAGCAGGATTGGCAAGCAGCTGTAGTGTTTTCCATGGATTTAAAATGCTCTTTTTTTAAATTGGATTGTTCAGTCCCATGGCATTTAGGGCTACAAAGCTGTGGTTTTGTTATTGAAGGGGTGGGTGTGTCTGTTAATCAAGATGTGACTAGGCAGAAATACAAGATGTGGAACAAATTACAAACAAGTCCCCCGAAGTCTGGAACTGGTACAAGGTAAGCCTCAGCAGACCTAACGCAATCCAGAAAAGCACAGAAAACACAGGCTCAGCTTTGGTACAAAACAGAAAAATCAGCCCCAAAAGAATCCTCATTGGTATCAAAGTGTCATAGCAACATCAAGGGCCTTAAATATTAGCAGACACACTGTAATTCCATGCAATTCTGCATGTCCAGATACACATTTCTGCACTTTGACTGGAATTAACACCAGCAGGATTAAAAGGGATTAATTAAATTTTATGTTATTTTTATCTTTTTTTTTTCCATGCAACATCAGGCCTATAGTATTGCCCTTGAAAGCCTCTTGTAGCTCACTTTTTAAAATACAAACACATAAAAAGCACCACATAAAAGAAAAAAAAAAGAAAAGCTATGATGCCTGAGAAAGTCATCCTAAAATAAACAAATGCAAAAATCTCTTCCATAAAGCTTTGGCTCAGCTTACAGAACCAGTGAATTTTAGACATGGCTCAGTGTTGCAACATTTAGGTAGTTATTTAAACCCTAACAGCGTGTCATTCAAATGGCCTTGAGCAGAAATGTTATGCTGCTTAATAGACAATGTCATCTCATTCCATCACTATCACTTTTTGTGTCTGTTCAGCTGCCTGATGCTGTTGAACACTCGCAGGCAGTCAAGTACTTTGTTTACTGGCAGGACAAACACAGTAGGGCAAAAAGTCCAGTGCTGTTGCATTGCTCAGGTACAGAGAAATGACCTTCACCTGATGGGTCTCAGCAGGAAGGGATGGGCAGGCACCCACAGGTACCACTCAGAGCCACTTGTGCTCCATGGAATGAGATCTGCCTCCCACCCAGGGAGGAGACTGACGGTATCAGCCACAGGCAACTGGACTCCTGTGTCACAGGTCATTAATAATCTGGGAGGAATTGGAGTTGGTGAGGTTTACAGGACCATTTTTATAATATATTAGTGGGCTTCTGAGGCATTGGGCTCCTCTGAATATCCTCAGAGCTGCCAGATTTCCATCAGCATCCATTACTTCCACTGCAAACTCCATGTTCATTTATACTTCCTTAAAGTAACCAAGAGTCCGCATCACATCAGCACTTCATCCCTATCCTCAACCATCCCATCAGCTTGGTAATGAGAAATGCAAACTACTTATCACTTCATAGCACACACTTCTCCAAGGATGGGTTTTTCCTCTCTTTCTATCCAAACCAGGTCAAAATTGGCTGCTGTCTTGTGCGTCAAAGGCTTCTCTGTATGCAAAGCCTTTTGTTTATGTAGGCTGCACAACCCATCTCCCTCAGGTGAAAACTCTCTTTTCAACAATGGCCCATGTACAGTTGCAGTTTGCACTGCTGTGGTTTGGAACCAACAGCTCACAGATGGAGAAAACACACTGATGAATGTATCTAAGTATTTTCCTACACATGTATTATAAACCAATTCTGCATTTTTTGGTGTCATCGGTATTTAATAACACATCTGGATCTGTTTTGAGAGGTTGTCTCAAGAAAGTCCATCATTTTAGACTAACATGTTAAAGTAGTACAGCACGCTCCTTAAAAAAGAGGGTTATGGCTCTTTAAAACTGAAATGACTGTGAAGGGCTGAAACGGATGAGATCATTGCTTTATCCTTTCCAAGCATTGTGATCTTGAAAGGCTAGAGTACACGATGGAAAAATAAAATTATAAGTCAAATAGACTCTGGGCAATTTTTTTTAAAGTACTTATCTAAAATAAAACATTTGGTCACCTTTGTATTTAATAACAGAGCAGCTCTTACAAAAGCAACAATAAGCCTCAGAACTAATATTAATGCATTAAGCTGAATTAGTCACTTTGAGCTCATTTGCATGAACTGTAGAAGGGGAGTAAACAGAGAGATAACATTTGTTTGAATAAGAGAAAATAGAAAGGTCAATGTTCTGACCCAGGATTTAGGAAATTATTCCATTCCTAAGGTAATCAGTCTGTCATCCAAATAATTCCCTTCTCATTCATTACAAGAAAGTATAATAAAAGCCAAGTTGACTGTCTAAAGTTGCTATGGCATTTAGATATACAACAATTTGGCCCATGACCTCCAGTAGTTAAGTTCTCAAGTCTTCAAGCGCGCAAGCTTTTCTCATACACAGTTTTCCCAAGAATGTCGCTGAAATCTCTCATTTGGAAACCAAACAGTAGCTGATATGGGTAACAGAAGGTATCAACTACACCCACCCCCAACCTACCCCAAACAGCTAAACTATCCCTGTGATGAGCTAGCACATTATCTTCCCCACCTCAAACTGAAAGCGTCTGCTCATAAAGAGAAGTTTATATTATTTATTCCATTCCAGAGGAAGTTAGATGTTTTCTAACGCAAGAAAAGAGAAGCCTATATCCTGATACTGTTGTTCCCAGTGACTTCATACACAGACATGGTGGTTCTTTGGCTATTCTCACCTCAGCCTCGTGTACATGGCACTGCTGAGCAACAATAACTCAAACTCACCACCCTCACCAGCTTCAGAGGAAGCTGTGAGAGATTCTGCTGCTGTCATCACACAGTTCCCACTTTTCTGGGAGCACAAAAAAATTGTTCACTTGTAAAAAAACTGTAATTTTCAACAAAATTACAGTTTTTGCCTCATATTTAAAGGATCCTAATTTAGGATATGTAATTGATTAAAAAGCAGCACTAATTCATTCAATTATGTTAATCAAGATAAGCACAAGTATTTAAATAATTGTATCACATTAGTGGATCAGTTTGAACAGGATTTAAAAGATCAATTAGGACATATATCTCAATACAGAACTGTCTCAGCTAATGTAAGTGTCAGAGTGGTACTACTGTAAAAGAGGCTCATCTCTTTTACTGTGAAAAAAGATAGTTCTGCCTTTATGAAAGTAACTAAACACAGTGATATTGCTTCAGAGAAAATAGCATTTACAAGGTTACATCTTCCATTATTTATTGTTAGTAGGTATTTTCTTCTGGTTTTCCTTGAAACTTTCAGATCAATAGGTACTGCCTTTGATACTAATCCAAGCAGTAACTCCCAGAGTCAAGGGTCTAACCACGGAGCAAATAATGCTGTCTGCACCCATGACAGATGGCTGAAGAAGTTTAGAACTGAAGTAAACCTCAATGAACCTAAAATGGGGATCACAGCAAGGGCAGAAGTGTGGAGGCAGAGCACCCTGCCTCCCTTCTGGTCTCTTCCCAACCCACCCAGGAAGAGCAGGAGTCAGCCAGGTGTCCCAGCTGTGGCAGGCCCTGCACACTCACCCACGGCTGCTCGAAGCTGTACGTGCGTCTCCTGTCCTCCACGTCCTCGTCCTGCTTCGCCTGCTGGAACTCCTGGCGCAGGCGCTGTATCCGGTCGTGGTTGTTGGGGGTTGATCTGTTGCTAAAACAGAAGGGTGGAAATGATCAATATACTTGGGAACTGCCACCTGGGACTGGGACTGGGACTGGGACTGGGACTGGGACTGGGACTGCTACTGCAGTGCAGGACTGCAGACATGAAAATAATTTACAAGTATTTAGTCCAAAGATCTTTAGTTTTTTTAAAGATTATTAATGTTGTTTTTCTAATAAAGACATTTCAGATGTTGCAAGGACAAGGCAAATAAGAATATTTCTAAAAATTATCATAAGCTGTTGGCACCTTTTCAGTATATGCCATTCCTAGTATAGTAGTGTCAGACTTAACATAAAGGGAAATTAAAAGTCCTAATGATCTCTGCTACTGAATAAACAAGAAAGATACTTTTCCCCGATCAATAAACTGTAGTACTATCCGATCTTTATTCACATCAAATTAATTACAATGTCTGGAGGCTCTACCTATATAAAATTTGGTTATTTTCCCCAATCAATAAGAGCCTGTCATCCCTTCGTTCTGTTTTTAACAAGTCTTTTAAATTGATCAGTCTGAAAGCATTAAAAGGCTTGGGGGCCAGTAAAAAGCCATCCATTAGACAGGGCCATAGGCAGGAATGGATCAGGGCAGCAGATGAGAGCTGGCTTCACTTGGCCCCACAGACACTGGTGGCTGGGGAGGGCTCAGTCTCAGAGGTACTGATACAAACCAGCACACCCAGGACCTTCAAAACCATCAATTTTTCCACAATACCCAGTAATCCACGCTCCACGGCACAGGTGTACACGAAACCATGTGCATGTAATGAAATATGCACAGGAATGGCTTATTTCATGGAGAAGGGGGAAAGTGGGTATTTATTAATCTTGTTGACATTTTTCCAGCTGTGCAGCTCCCACCTGACCCTACAACCCCCCTCTTTCAAACATGTTAATGTGGGAGCCACAGAAAGCCTGACAAACAAATATGCTATATCAAGACTAACCAGAAGCATTTTCATCTATTCTTGTGGGCTTCTTGTGCCCTGCATTTCATTGTTTATTTCAAAAGAGCTGATGAGGAATGGACATCTATTACTTTGTTTCAAAAGAGAAATCTGCAGAGAGACAATGGAAAGCAATTCCATGGATTTCCTTTCTTAGGCACACGGTACAATAAAACACAGTGAATTTATATCCTGTATCTCATTTCGTATGAAAAGAGACAATTCTAGAGCCCATTTGTGACTGTTTTCCATGTCTTTTGGGACTGGTAGGTGCAGGGGATTGGAGGTTGTAGATGTTTGAGACATTACCTCCCACTCTTTTCAGTGCCAATAAATAAAGTTTATCAGTGCTTGGTTGGCCAGACAGAAAAATTAGTATGGTTCTAGCAAAGGCTAATTTTTGAAGTGGTTTGGGTTGATTTATTTTTAAAATTTATTTGAAACCAAAGGCAAAGAAATGGAAGGAGTTTAGAGACGTGTTTTCTTTCGTGCTTTTTTAAAACCCAAATGGGAGCTTTAGGAAATGCTTTATTTGTAGGGTAAGTCAATTTCTATGTGAAAATTACCACTTTGAAAAGTACATTTAAAAGAAAGCTTAATTTAGAAAAGGTGGAAATGAAATACTGGTATTTTCAAGATTTCCACTTCATTGTAGGTGTGTTGCTAATTTTATTTCCTTAATTCAACCTCATTTTGTAAAACAGCTTATCTCCATTTACAGTTTTATTTTATGTAAATTTATTTTTTATTGTCAAATTCTGCCCAGCTTTACTATACAATCACTTGTTTTTTTCCCATGCATTGCTATACACTTCACATTTTAAAGGGATTCATCACAATCCAATATGAGACACTTTTAAATGGTCTGTTGATTTTTAAAACTGTTATTGTTAATCCAACAAACAAGTAGTCCACTACTTTCTACACAGGCAGGTGTTTCCTATATGATAAATTGCACTTTAAAAAGCAAAAATAATATAATATAATATAATATAATATAATATAATATAATATAATATAATATAATATAATATAATATAATATAATATAATATAATATAATATAATATAATATAATATAATATATACAGTATAATAATATATAAATGTAATATAATATAATATAATATAATATAATATAATATAATAATAATTTATATATTATAATAATATATTATAATAAGCAAAAAAAGCAAAGTAAATATTTATTTTTCAAGTATAAGAATATGTTTGAAAGAGAAAAGTCATTGAATTTCTGTGCAAAAATTACTAGAAAAAATGCCATCTGTAGACACCTTGTAGTACTCAAGATGATGGGTAAACCATCAGGGTTCTCTAATCAAGATTGTTTCAGATTTTAGGGATCACAGTGCAGAAGTGACACTGAAGCAGTTTATCCATGGCAAACAGAAGGTGAACTCCAAAGTTCTTCACTAAACCTTGTGCACTATCCAGGATACATTACACCAGCCCCAAAACGGGCTGCTGGAAGGGTTATTACACATATGAGGGCTTCTGCACATTTTGTGATAGTTATTCATTAAAACAACTACCTTATCAGAGGAATAGCAAGAAAATAAATGCACAGTGTCCATGCCATGAAGCCAAAATGTGTCTTTTCCCAAACAGCAAATGCATGAACTTGACACCTTGCAGACACTGCAGAGAGGAGTAACAAAGGACAAGGAGGATCCTGGAATTTATGATCAACTTGTCTCCAGACCTAAGGACTTATTTTAATGCCAAAAAAACCCTTACAAAAAATGAAAAGAAAGAAGAAGTCATGCTGATTTAAGAAAAGTTATTCAAACTTATTAAAGGTTTGATAATGGCAGAGAAGATAAATCTTTTAACATAATATTTCTATTTTATCTGAAAAGCAAGGGATTTGACTCAGATTTAAAAAATTGCAAAGAAGTGAATTATAAAAAGAACTATTTCACAGAAGAAAAAAGAGCAAAATTAGAACAAAAGGCATTTCTGTATCTCCCCAAATTTCTTCGAGCTCAAAAAGTCTCTAAGAAACTGAAAGTGAGATCAAGTCAGTGGGTTAATAATAATAAAAAATTACATATTTTTATTTAGAAGAGGAAAAGGCGGGCAGCTAAGGAGGCACTAAGATATATTGCTTAAAAGATTATTTGAAGGCTTAGACTATATCTTCGATTCACCTCCTTTGGTTTCCATTTTCATTTCAACCTTGTTCTAATCCTCTAGGTTAAATTACAGCTGCCTTAATCTTCTGACCACTGAGGGCTTGCACATCTCTGTCCTGGCCTGCCATGCTGTCACCTCTTTTTTTTCATGCCTTTCTTCATCCAGTTACTCTTATCATCAGTGATTTTTTTGATGGTTTTTATGTCTCCCACTGCACTCCCTCTGCACTCAGGGAACACTTGGTACACCCACTTGGTATCTCATTTAACTCCCAATTAGTACTTCTAGAAGGAGGAAAATGTAAAAATCATAATCATTAGGGAAAACTGTCACCAATAAAATTTTGGAGTCAACAGTGCAAACCTAACTTTATTCCTTTTCAGATCCCAAGATGTTCTGCTTTATTTAAAAATCTTTATGTAAGTCACATCATTATCCCTTGGGGCAGAGCTAAACAAATTATATCCCATGTGAAGTGTCCTTAGCCAGTCTAAAGCAAAATAAATTTTGACTTATTGGATGAATTGACCCAAGAAAGATAGGGTCATATCAATAGACTACTAGGATGCAGGCTGCAGGTGTTCTTGCTGCTTAAATTCCCATTGTGGGTGTATGGGGAAAGTCCTCAAAAGTTCAATTAAATGTACCATGTTTTGTTTGAGTCCTTCATTCAAATGCACTGAAAAATCTGAAGGCAGATCCACCTCAAAGAATTCAGGACTACTAGCAGGAAGGAAGGAGTTTACCTTGAAATACATCCATGCTTACTGAAGATTTAACCTATGCAAACTAAAATTTTTAGCAAAACTGAAATTACAGCTCTCTACAGTAACCACAGCTTGCCCAGACAGCCTTCCCTTATGCCTACTTAATAACAGGATGGCTGTGAATTTACAGAAGACAATTAGCACCTCCTAGCATCAGATACAGTGATGTTCTTCTATCAAAGTCCTCTCAATGTTGAATGTTCTTAAAATAAATAAAATTCAAGGAAAGGCTTTTAGGGCCAAAGTTTACTCGGGTTGCAAAGCATCTGTGCTTTCTTGTATCACAGCTCTACTTGGCACCCCATTGCCTTCCATCTGCAGAAGGCACATTTCACAATCAGTTGTTTTTTGAGTGCTGCTTCAAAACACACCACCAGCAGCACAGACTAAAAATGCAATGGTAAGCAAGACTCAGATAGGCCAGGGCTGTTATATATTTCCAGGAACAAGCAGTTGCAGCAATGGCCATCAGGGTCTCAGATCATTAAGCAATGTCTCAGTGTGATGTCATGCACTGATGTGCAGAGCTGTATTCCTTTCAAAACAGTCAGATTTTCAGTGTGATAAAGTAGATACAAACATGCCACTGAACAGGGATGACTGAAGCTTTGGGAAAAACTTTATTGGCCTGAAAAAGCATGGAAAAGGGTCTTAACAACACCACCAGGCAGTTGCAACTTGACTAGAATAACCAAAAGGTTAGTAAACAAGCAGTGCTCTTTACACCTTGAAATCTTCTATCACACAGTTGAGCTGCCGGGGCCTCGCCGGCCTGAGCGGCTGCTTAGATCTCTGGATAGCAGTAATAAAACACAGATGGGTTCTTATTTGCTTCAAGCTCGCAAATAACTATCATCCATTTGTATGATATAAATCCCTTTTCATTTGAACAGATTAGCTGTGTCATATTAAAAATTAAGGTCTGAATTTGTATCTATTTCCATTTACACACAGAGAGGAGCAGGAAACAAATTTATTTCCATAGGATTGGCAAAGTGGCCACACCATGGTTGGTGGCACACATCCTCACCAAAGTACAGAACTCACTGAATGCCTACAAAATTGACCCCTTTCTTCATCACTTGAGCAGGATGAAACAGCCCAACAGAAAGTAGAGTGGTGATAATCTAATATAAAAACTTCTGCTACATTTACTGGAACTTGAGAACCCTCTCTCCACAGTGCTTAACCCCAAGCAGATGGAATTGTCTGTTTCAGATGGCCCTTGAGGGTGAATAAGCAGAAACTGTCAGGTTATTTCAAAAAGTCATGGACATAAAATAAAATGAAAGTGTGCCCTTTACCAGCCTTGAAGTTACCACCACGTCCCAATGCACAGCCTGCTGGTTTGCTCACTTTAAGCAGATTTGTTAATCATCAGTGACACAGATGACTGTGCCCACAGAGCGCAGGCGATGAGGGCTGAGCAGCAGCACAGTTTGTACTCTCTCCTTCCTGCCACCAGCTTGCCAGAGCAGGTTGGTCTTTTCCTATTTTGTTCTGTGGTTTATTTTTTGACATCTAAATGCCACTCCTCAGGCTTAAGTTAGTGTAACTGATTTGGCTGGTCCTCTCCTTCCATTGTGCCCTACATATGGTCCTTTTCTGAGACATCAGATTGCTCACGAGCACATGGATATTAACACATCCAGACACGGTACACAAACAGGAGCAACCATGGACAGTGCTATGTAAAAGAGCTGTTACATGATTACAGGATTGCTACAGTCACCCGAGAAAAAAAATTAGCTGGGCAAGAGATCAAATTTGTTAGACTACAAATGTACCATGGCTGTAACCTGGAAAGAGGCATAAAAAGCCTTATTCCACACTACTTTTGTTTTTCTTAACTGTCAAAGAATTTATTGGGAATAAGGCATAAAAAGGTAGAGGAGAGGTGTTAAAAACCAAAAAATGTATGAATTACAAAACTGCAAATAAAAATAGTTTCTCTGCACGAGCTTCATTAAGTTTTATCAGCTAGTATCTTGGGTTTTTACACTCAAACCACAGGTCATAAATTCACAGTAAATCCTCCATATGTTCACCAAACACCTGAATTAAATTTCTCTTCTAGTTGTAAGAAACTAAATGTGCAGCTCAAATTAATTATGCATGCAAAGTTAGTTTCTAACAAGGGCAGCTTCTTGCATGCTGAAGGGTATATATTCTACCAGAAATTTTCCCCCCAAATCTCTTTCAATTTTGGCTTCTTTCTACTGTTCACCCAGTTATAAAACTCATCCTCTTTTGCCATTTTGTATTTGCTAAATGAACATCGAGCATTATATATCCTTTAAAGTCAGGAGGTTTTAAAGGCAGCTAAATTCAGGGATTGTCTTAATGTGACAGGCAAGATATAGCACGTTACCTTACACATACCTACACACTTCAGCATAGTAATTCCATCAAAACAGGATTTAAACTTCAGGATTTATGTCAATATGTATGCATGTGAAATCAGCTCATTGGGAATTTTAGTGTCATTCCAGTTTACCTTCACAGTGGAAGTTCATCAACTGCAATACCATGAAGTACATAAGTCTCCAAATGCACTCACTTTCTTCTTCAGTGAATAAAATTAATTTCCAAATTTTGACATTGTGTTGAGATGAGCATTTTACACAATTTCAACAGAGGAAATAATTAAAAATTTAAAAGATACACCTCTCTTCTCCAGGTTAAAAAGGTAAGTAGCCTCAAATGTTCGAAATTTAGCACTTGCTTCTGATGTGATGGCCATAAACAACGTGGAGAGGTGGGGCTGATGGGGAGGTCACTTCACCACGACAGTCTCTCCAAACTTTCCAGACTAGATTTCACTTTGAGTCCCTCTGTGGCCCTTCTGTAGCAGAGCCATCATTTTACAACCAGTGAAATACGAAGAATGCACCCAAGACCCTTTTTATTGCCACCATCACTCTTCCTTATTAGCCTGTCAGAGCCTGCACACCGGAGACTGAAATCCAGCCTTACTTTTCAGTGGAATTCTTCTACTACAAGGAAAAGCAGAGATTTTAGGAGCTTGCTATAAACATCTGAAAACAGACACTCAGCTACTGGGTTATCACACAGTTTAAGCTTTTCTTTAGAGCTGTTAGATTTTGCAGATATAAGCCAAGCCAATTTTCAGCCACACACAACTTGTTACAGCTGTTCTCATAGGGTATTGCACTTTCTGAGTTAGGAAAAAAAAAAAAAAACGAAAAGGAAAAGAAAAAAGAGAATGCCACAAAACCTAAAAGAAAATACAAGACATCTCATTGTGAATTTCTTATAAGAATGTTAAAGAAATAGCAGAAATACACAGGGAAACATTTAATAAATTATGAAAAAAAGAAAACTAAAAAAATACTAGCGATCAAGCAAGGGAGAAATTTGCAGTTTTGATTCCAAATGAAATACAAAATTACTTCAAAGTCAGGTGGTGAGAAATGGGCTCTGATCTAAGAATCTTCCTGTCCTAATTGGAACAGACAGTGATGGCTCCAGTGCCGCTAGGTCTGATGAACACCCACAATTAGACATCACAGGCTATTCTGTGCCAATGTGAGACTTGCCTGGCACAGCAATACAAAGACATTTAACAAAGACCACAGAGAAGAAATCCCCTCCTGGACCTAGCTGGCCATTCCTGTGCCAGCAGAAGGGATCATCCAGAAAATCTCTAGCAGGCTCCAGGCCATGGCAGCCTTTGTTCCCATTTAAGATAATCCAGCTGCTTTGCTCGAAGCTGTTTAGGGAGAGCTCCCTCTGATCTCTCAGGATGAGACACGGGGCAGAAGCCTTCAGCAGAGGGGCAGCAGAAGCAGCTAGGGAGCAGTCACTTGTTAAAGCAGGGCAGGATTTGCAAAAAGGAACATCTGTCCGTGGCCAGCACCACCTGTGAGGTGTGAATGCTGTGACGTAGGGAGAGCCCAGCCCCCTCCAGCACATCTCACACCACTCAGCTTCTGCTCTGTGCTGACACCGGGCTCGAAAATCTGCTTCAGAGCCCAGCTCTAGCCAACAATGCTGGGTCTAGCAACATTGAAAAATAGAAAAAAAAATCCTGATTGCACCATTTGAAGGACAAACCAAGAGTGATATTCAAATTATCCAAATTATTCAAAATTTTCCAATTTGAAATTCAAATTGGAAAATTCAACAGATTTGGAATAAAAGGTTTATTTAAATAATGCACCATTAAAAATACAATGTAAATGGTGAAATTTAGCTCTGTTTCAATGCAAAACCTCACTTTAAAAGTATTTAGGTCTTGCTTAATGCATTGACATAAATTATACTGGAAGCCCAAAAAATATTTTATGTTGTTTATTTCTCTTAATTAGAGAAAACACTTAGTAAATAGGTACCAGGGGGTTGCAACTGACAAAACAAAATAGAATGTTTTTGACTCTTGTGAACACATGCCCTTACTAAAAATGACATCTTGTTTTAAAGTATTCATTAAACTACATTATTAAGCAATACATTGCTAGACAAACACTGACCTATGGACTAAGACATCTCTTTAAAAATCCTGAACATTAAAAAATATAATGCATTACACCAAGTTCACATGTCTTGCCCTGTCCTTACCAGCCTCTTACATAATTATAGTATAATTTTTTCTGTACTTTGACAGAGGGGCTATTGCATTATAAATCTTCAAATAATATTTTGATTGATTTTACATTATATCTTACTTTAACTATAGGCTAATTTCAAACTGCAGAATGAGAAATTTTCCATTAAAAACAAACAAACAAAAATGACTTGGCCTAAGGATACCAAATGTATGTGAAAGTTGAGGAGACTCCCTTCAGTCTCAGAGAGTAGATCAGAAACTATATAAAACAGAAAATTGTGGGACCATTGTTTATTTTTCAAACTAGATAAGTTGCAATCTGTAAATTAAACTTTAAATCAGAAGTTGCTGTTAAGCATTTCATCATTCAGTGCCTGTGCACACAATATGAATCAACCAAGAAAAAAATAAAATCAAAGCTAAGATTGATTACTTGAATTGATGCCTAAATTCACCCGACTGTTGCCTTCTTATGAAGTTTATCACTAAGATTTACACTGATTAGCATAAAAACTAATTAAGATTTTTAAATTAATTATATGCATATGGAGAGTAGAAACAAATCTCAGAATTGTACATTGCAAAACAAATGATTTCTGGATAAATCCTTTCAGCATTTTACTTTAAAAATGAAGATTTTAGTAAATAGATGTTTTAATCATGGTTTATCACCACACTGTCTTGATTGACCTTAAAACTATAAATTTCTGTGAAATTACAGTTGTATTTAAAAAATAATCAACTCCAGATAAGGACAGAAAAAACCAGCAATTACCTTTTATTCAAAAACTCACTTGGTTATTCAGTGAGTTAGGTGGAACTCAACTTTTATTACTTGAGATATTTTCAGGTTATTTCACTTCTTTTTCCTCTTGGAAATGCAAGTATGCTTTTTCCTCAGGAATTCTTTTTCGGATGTATTGTGCAGGATGGCCAGTAATTGATGAGGATCTTGCTATGCTTTGAAACACTGGATTAGAAATCCTGAATTCTAATATTTCCTGCCATTGGGCTGTCTTAACCCAAGTGCAGATTTCAGAAACCCAAAAGCATGTATCTCTCATACTGCAGACAAAATACAACATTTACTTGTAACTTCAATATTTTTCCAAGACAATTAGCCTGATAA
Organism: Camarhynchus parvulus; assembly: GCF_901933205.1. Classification (NCBI taxonomy): domain Eukaryota; kingdom Metazoa; phylum Chordata; class Aves; order Passeriformes; family Thraupidae; genus Camarhynchus; species Camarhynchus parvulus. The sequence continues at coordinate 14,114,013 of NC_044572.1, read as the reverse complement.
ATGTTATAGTAAAGCTAATTTATTTACCAGGAGAAGGCAAGATGCAATTTTTTGCAACCAACTGTAATCATCTAAAAGGCAAGAATGTAATTCAAACTAGTCACTTGGACCCTTTCTTTGGGAAATACAGAGAAATAAGTTATTCCAGAGGGCAATCACAGTACTTGTCTTTGGATGCAATTATTACTCTCAAGAGCTCATTAGTTTTTTCATCGACAAAGAAGAGTAGAGGGACAAGCTCAGGATAGTTTTAGACAATTATATTGGGGCAGATGAATCCACTCTAGATGGTTAAATTGTGCTCAAGGTAGGTGGAAAATGAATCATCCTAAGAAATCTGGTACTAGGAATGCCTGGTAGGAGGTGATGGTCAACTGGCATAGCAGTGTAGCACTTTAATATTTTGGCAGAAAAACTCATTAGAACAAAACCAAGTTGTTCAGCCTCTCTGTGTTTGCATTCACATAACCACACAAGGACAAAAGCCTTTTTTAAAGCCCTGTATAAAGTTCATACAATAAACAGATCTCATTTACTTCAGTATAATTTTAAGAGTTCTTTACAGAGTACACGATGCTACCGTTTGTAATTCTCTTTTATGGAAAAAAACCAAAAAGCCTTAAATTTCTTAGTTTCTGAAGCATATAGAAATGTATAGGCATGCCTGAGATAAGCCAAGGACTGCAAAACAACAGTTTTTGTGGTCAAGGTCTCATCAGTATGACTAATTTGTATCTCAACTTTTACATTACTAAAAGTAAATGCTATGCAAATGTATTTTCTTGGGTAACATAATTGCCACATGCTTTTTAGTAAACAGGAAGAAATGAAACATACATAGTAAATAATTCCACTTAGCACATCAAATTTATTTTGCATGATATTGGCAGTACATTACAAAGTTACAATAGTATTATTTCTCGTTGTTATTCTTGTAGTCTTAGGTTGATAACGTTTCATTTTGACACCATAATGGTGTCTCTGGGGATTTTGATGACAATGTGTTTTGACATCCTGTTAAAAATATATCCAAACTGATATCACTTTATTTTGTCATCATTACCTAGCTGGATTTCTAAGATACTGCTTTTTTCTGACATCTTTAATCAGAAAGATTTCAGTCCAAGTGGCAAGCGCCAAAAAAAAAGTTTTGCAGATATCAAACATGACTGTGTAGCACACACTACTGCTGCTCAGACTTGCGCCGGCCAGACATCCCAAAATGTAACAGACTAGTCACACAGCACAGGGCCTCAGATCATAAAACATGAAAATGCCTTTTCTTCTACAGCAGGATAATAAATATAATAAATTGTACTGTAATTCTATTTCAGACACTGGAGGCAGGAGGCCCAGCAGCACAAACGCTGCTGTAAACCAGAACCTTCTGCTGCCGTTGAAGCGTCTGACGTGCACTCGCTTCATGGTCCCGCTATAAAAACCAGAAATATTTCCTGAACGCTATTAAAAAAGTGAGATTTCTAATTTGTGAGCTTTGCTGAAATGGGAATTGCTACATATGTGATTCTAACTAAAGAACAGCAAAGCCAGTTCCTGTACAAAGCTCTAAAATGCATTTCTGGGCTTGAGCTTTAGCTAGTGCAAACCTGTCTAGACCCATTGAATCCAACAGAGCTTTTAGAATTTATGGACATGTGAAGATCTAACCAAGGTTTTGGGGCAAGAAATAAGGAATAATTTTCAGCTCTAAGCTTCTTGCTACCAGTATGAAATTCAGGGATTAATTCTGAAACAATTTGCTAAAGAAATTATCTGGTAAGTTATCCCTGGCTGACAGAAAGATGCATATCATACCAATTGGAACATGTCCACTGGCAGCTATATCACTCAGTTTCTTCTTTTTATTATTTACTATTTCTTCATTGTTTCTCTACAATGAATTACGGAGCAACTCCAGGGAAATCAACACATTACATGTACTGAGAAATATATTTATTCGGCACAGCAGCTTGAGTTCTACTTACTAAAATGATTGCTGATAAAATCTCAAATTTTAAGCATTAATGCTAAGATTTTACTGCCATTCAAATCTGATCAAAGAGATTAAAGAACTTTTTCTTTTCCCTGCACTCTCCTAAACCATAATACTTAACAGAAATTGCTTGTATTATCTTATTTCAGAGAGCAGGCTAGAGCTGAGACAATCCCTTGATCCCAGTTCATGAATAAAGCATTTAATGGACTGCACTTGTCAAAGGACACACTAAGCATTTGATCTATACATTAAACAAATATCTATGAAAAGCAACCCTCCAAAACAAAACAAAAAAAAATTGCCATTGCAACTCATTATTTAAGATATTTTCCTTCCTTGCTCTCTTATTTCAGGATTAAGACTCTGAAGGCATTGATGGGATGACACACTCGCACTGAGACAAAAACAGAATTTTTCAAACCACTGTTGGCAACAATTTATATTCCATGGAAATAACTAATCAGGCCTCCTATAGTTCATATACAACCACTCTCCAATAGAAGGAATAATTTGTTGCAACACCGGAAAATGTATAATTAAAGAAGTGGCAGAAGGTTAAGTAGTACCCTGACATTCTAACACTCTCCGCATCTTTTTTCGAGTTTCCTTTGGGTATTTCCAGCAAAGGAGAACTTCTGCCAGCAGAAGAAGATTAGACTACAGAACTGTGAGCCTACATGACTATGAACTCAACTGACCTGAAGAATTTGACACATAGCTACAAAATGCTCTTTCATGCTCTCAGAAGACAAGATAAAATATTATAAGCAAGTAACTGTAGCTATTACCATAAGCAATACTGCACAGCCAGTTCCATTTAATGCAAATTATATACTTGTTTCCACTGGCTTCAACCATTCTTCACTAGACAAAATCCTAGTAGGCTGAAATGTCTGAGAGGCACATATACAAGACTATGTCAATTTTAACAAATACATTTTTTTTAAAAAGGTATTAAAACTATATTTTTCTACCACATTTTTTCTACCTCAATTTTAAAACTCAGTGCAGCTTCTTCAATTATCTTAAAAATAAGAATTGCAATTAATTTCTTAAAAATCTTTTTCAATACAATGAGGGTTATTAATCCAATGAGCTGTTAAATGACAGACTAATGAAACATCAGCACAAAAATGCACTGGTATTTAAGATTAATCTTGGAAATAAGCTCATAATGTAGTACTGACTTTGTAGCAGGTCACACTATTTTTTTACATGTGTGACTGCCATGATCCTGTAGAGAAGCAGTACCAGACATTGTACATCACTTAGCTCCAGCCTTCTTTACAAATTACTTCTCCCATAAAAATGGTAAGAGAAGCTCCATGAGTATCTACTGGAATTTTCAAAAATAATTAATGCAAGACATAGCTTCCAGAGAGCAGTTTTTGTTGCTATGCTGCTAACTCAGATTAAGTTCAGTTCCCACGAATTTTCCTATTTGAGCCACACAGTAATTTGCTTTCCAGGGAAACCAAAACCAGAAATTAGTCTATATAAGGAAAGAATGATAAATATCTTTAGTAAGCAGCACAAAGATCTGACTTTGCTGCACTTTTGCTATTTACTTTTTTTTTTGCCAGATTTCCACATCATTAAGCATTACTCAAATAGCAGGACCCCTATCTGCAGCAGACACTGCAAAGACTGCCTACAACCAGACCTTAAGATTTCACAGTTTAAGAACAGATTTGCTCTTGCACAATGGAGGCACACACACATTTGTGAAATGTTCCTTTTCCCCAGAACAAATGCATGCAGTGAGGGCTCAGCTCAGTGACTGACTGACTGCAAAAGGAGCCAAGCTATACAGGACTACCCTGGAGACACCTAAAACCAGATGAATTAGATATTAGAGCAGGCTGCTGAAGTCAGAGTATCTGAATGAGAACTTAGTAATGAGACTTGAAGAAATTCTGTGGGATTTAGGTGTCATCCAAACTAATGGAGAGGGTCACGTCAAAGTTGCTCACTAGGTCAGGAGCTGACTAGCACACAAGATGGTGATGGCATCTACCCTGCCTATGAAAAGAGCTGGCAGAAAAAACTGTGAATGAGCTAGCTACAAGCTCATTTTTCCCTATGTTGAAGTTGTATAGATACTTTTTATAATCCATCATGATTGATAAAAAGGAGAATCCTTCATGAGACAGTTCAACCCCTCCCTGTCTTCACAGTAGGCAATACTTAATTCAATAGTAAGGCAATACTTACACCCCTACACACATGGGGAGGCCAAGGAAGTCACAGCACCTGGGGAATTGACTTCATTTGCACCATTTTAATGCCACTCTGATTAAGAGACAATGTAGAAGTATAAGCAACTCCCAGAAACATTTTTTTAATCAAATGATACTTCCCTTTGTTGTGTACAGCTAAATGCTTCTTTTCCAGCTGTCAAAGCTGGTACTGAGAGAACAATACAACTCTTTAGCTCATGGTACTTAAAACAAACCAAATGGCATGTCATATTGTAGCTATGGCTCTATTACTAGTGACCAATTCCTGTTGCACTTTTCCAGTTACATCACTCCTAGTAAATTACTTGCACTTGATATAGACCAGGCATAAAATGAGCAGAAAACAAAACTTTGGCCATTTTAATTTAAATTCTCATAATGGCAGGTCAAATTTATGTGAACTCCTTGGTGAATTGGTTCCTTTATTAGTACCCAGTTTAATTCAAATCAGAGTCTTCTACAGAAGATTAATTAAATATTAATCAAAAGTCCAGGGCAGTCTAAGCTTCTGTTCCATTAACCTAAATGTGACTCGACACAGAGCCACAATGCCTTTTCTTCCCCATGCTCTATTTTAAAGAAGGCTTTTAGCTTTTTCCCTGTTATGGTGCAATTCCTTGTAAATGCAGACATGCTATTTGCAATGTATGTTTAAAGGTCGCGATTCTTTTTTCCTTTTCCAATTAAAGCTGCTCTTAATCACAATTATGCTTTCAAGAAACAATTAACAGAAGTCAAAACTTTTTTCCATCAATATGTTTAAGAGATGTACAGTGTATATCCTCTATTACCACTGGTGTCACTGAACTAATTATGTGAGGTTAAGGTTCATCTTCTTGGGTGTAAATTTTGGGTTGAGTTGACACTAAAAAGAAACATCAATTTATTAGGAGATAAAACTTGTTCCACAGTAATGGAACAGCTGTGTATATAAATTTATTGCAGCTTAATGTTCTTACACACAAAGCAATTAGAGCTTTCTGACAGACAGACTTGCTAAGTATAGTGTGGAGCATATAGTAATATGCAGTTACAGGCACAACATACTTAAGAGTGATCATGTATATTCTGTAGAGTAATATCAATTTCTCAAGCCTTCCAACGCTAGATGTGTCCTTAATTAACATAAACGTATGCTTATAACCATGTGAAATTTTTCTTCTCTGAGGAGGAACCTTTTCATGTCGTGTCATTTTACTCATAGACACCTCTTGTGCTTAATTTGGCTTCTCCTTCTGCAGGAATAGATACAGCCTAGGCCCAGTTCCTTTAGGTGGGCTTAATTGTTTCAAGGCAATAATGCTGTCATGAGATTGCTCAAAAAAAGATCCAAAAGTAAAACCATATACATGGTGTTTCGGATAAGTACTTTTATTTCTGGAACCATAAAGGATGAACTCATGGATCAAGCTGTGTTCATCTAGCATCATTTCCTCTCATCATCTGCTCCCAGCTAGCTGTAGTTGCCTTCAAATAGATTCTAGGATATTTTTCCTTCCTGTCTTTCCTATAGGACAATTATATTTAACTTAAGCTAAGGATTGTGGTTTTAAGGATATTGATCAGCAAGGGTAGCAATGGAAACTGAGCACTATGGAGCAGTTGTGTTCCCAATGAATAGTATTTGATACATTTTTGTAGCATATTGGAAGCTTGAGAAATATTAGATCTTGGACAAGGATACATAGGTAATTGAGATGATAATCTTCCAGCTGATGGACTAAGTGGTTAGACTAAATGGAGCTTTTCAAAAGACAGTGCTGAAAAAAAAATCAGAATTTCACTATGTGTAGGAGTACAGACATATTGGTTTCTACAGGATCAAATTAAGTGACAGGGAGATTATTATTATAAATTAATCACACTATTCTTTTAGGCTAAGATTCTCAAAACTGCCTAAGACAACTGCAGTGTGTTTCACTCTTTCTTTGAACTGATGTTGAAGTTCTGCTCTCTGAGCAGAATGTTCCTGTCCCAACCTTTGAGTCACAAAGCACTCATGAAATTACAGTAATCCAAATCAAAGAGCTGAATGAAAAATCATGTTATTTCTTTTTTCTTTTCTATTCTTTTCTTCAAATGGGCTTGCTTTCAGGAAGATCAGTGCCCTGATCCCTCTGTGAGCTCTACCACAGTCAGGGACACACGACATGGAGCAGAGGAAAAGGCAGGAGTATGGCTTTTTCAATGGAAATTTGTCCCTAGGGTGTCCTGCACTCACTGTGTATCAACATAAGAGGTATTTAGATCCTCAGACAGCCTTAAGGAAACCAGGGTAAGGTAGAAGAGAAAGGGTAGAAGAGGAACCTAAGAAAGTATCTCTGCAATGAGAGTCTGGAAATCCATTTGGTCACATGAGGAAGACAAATCAGTGGTGAGATGCTCAGAGTCCTTCTCAAATTGAACTATTAAGAGCTAAAGCAAAAATTTATGAACAAAGAAGATAGGCAGGCATGTACTTTGTACCCATTTTATGGCTCAAAGTGGTTATCCTCTGCCGAAACAGCAGCATGAAACCCTCTCTAAAAAGAGGAGAACTGCATAACAATACAGGTGACAACTTGAGCTTTGATGGTGCTGCTATCATTAGGCCATCAGAAATGCGTAAGTGGTGCCAAGACACACAGCATTTTCATTTCACTGTCTTTTCTGCTTTTGTCTTTGAGATATGACATGGGTCAGTGAATCTGATCACAGTGCATAAGCCAGGAATTCTTAACTCTCACCACTTTGGAAAGGCCATTCTTAACCTGTCTCTGCTGCAGGTGCAGGAAACACTATCTGAAAAATTCAACAATATTTAACTTCAGTGGAGGACTGATCTAAAGACTATTGCTACTGGAAGAATCTTGAAGATAAAAAATGTCAACAACCTAACAAACTATTCTCCATTTTGGTACCTTCGCAGCATACTAATTGAAGGTAACTGGCAAGTAAAAAAATGTTATTTTTAGTGTTGTTGTTACAAACAAAATTTGAGCTACTACTGAAATTTAAATTGCTTATAAAAAGACTCTTCCCAGTAATTAAACATTTCTGCAGTTCCAGACTATTTTGCTCAGGGAATAATTTATTCTTAACAAACTTTAAAAGAACATCCTATCTCCTATTTCTTTCATGATATACTTAAAAACCTAAATTATGGAGCGGTGGTGGGGTTTTTTGCCATTTCTGTTTTTTTTTAAAAACTATCACCTATCCACCACACTAAATAGATTCCTTTCCACTGTGCTGACAGCTGTTTCCCAGGTAACCAACCTAGCTAGAAGTTGACTTCAAGCAGTGCAGAGGAACCAGTACTTACATCCCTTCATTTACATGTTTTGAGGAGCCCCTTTTAACAGCTGCACTGTCCCCAGTGCCCCCAGCAGTCAACAGGAGCTGGGAGTATCCAGGAAGTAATTGAATAAAGCTCATCAGCAGTCAAAAAATACCAGCTAAGGGCAATTTTATATACAGAACAGTAAATACCATTGGCAGTTGGAAATTAAAACTATCCTCAGTGGTAAACCAGCAGGATTAGAATTCACACGAGCTGTCACTTTTCACGGGTTCTGCCTGATTCTTGCCTTCCCCATAAGGGAACGGGGAGGAAAGCGGCAGGCGTTCTGCTGCTTCTTTCTATAATCAGGAGTCATTGTCCCCCCAACTTCTGAAAGCAACTCTTTAATACACCTTATTTCAGAAATCAGATTTCATCTGCGGTCAGCCAGCATTCTTCTGGATTCCATGGTGATTGAAGTGCATGCAATTCCAGTAATTTTTGTCCAACTGTACTTGGCTGCTGTGTATTAATTGAAAACTGAATTACTCTGCAAGGCACTGGCTACATTTGAAAGTATCTGTTACACTTCTCTGTTTTTCTGGTTCAGGCACTTACTTTTTACATCCATGGCATCCGATGCTGCAGTGTATAGAGCTGACAGAAAAGATTATATATTGAACAATTGAACAGTGCACTAAAGGAGCAGGATTTACCCTATAAGCATACAGTTCTGATTTTTTTTCCCCTACGATAATGAAAAAGCTGTATCTTTGGGAAATTCAGTGCCAGATGTAGGTGGGTAGTATTGCTGATCAGTCAGTTCCTAATAATGCTTGTTAAGGAAACCCTACGGAGCTCTGGTAGGGTTATTTTTATGAAGAGAGGAATACACTTCTTTCAGTTCCCCCACCCCCCAAGAGACTCCCCTTTTATTATGCTGGAGTATGGAGTCACAGATCCTACAAATGGCATGATCTCAACAATTATGTAGGAAATGCACAATGCCATACATGAATGAGCATATGCACACCTGGCCTGTCACATGAAGACAGATGAAAATCTTGAACAATTATTGTGCTCTGTTTTAAAATAAAATCAGGCTTTGATGTGTGGAACACAAAGTTATTTGCTCATATTGTGCTCAACTGTTCAGATATTCAGTTATCCAAGAATTTCCTATTCACAATTTCATTTCAGACACTGCTTTTTTTTCCACTATTAACACAATGGTCCCTTACAGTTAGCTGCAACTTTATTTTCTTGTTCTCCTTAGTAGTTTGGATTTGACTGCTGTCCAAACAGACCTGCTTTGAAAATTGACATTGTCTTCTCCCTTTAATATTCCATGAAAGACAGACCACTTTGCACAGTAAAACAAATGTCATCACAGCTATTCTAGTTTCATCTAGAAAGACTCAATGGTGCCTCTTATCTAAATAAGCATATCTAGCTAATAATCTGCCACACTCAAATTCTTGCTTTGCCACAAGCTCTGAGGTCAGACCTCCTCAGCCTGGGTCCAAGAAGGAAACAGTGATGAATGGAACCAGCCTGCTTTGTGGTTTCTTAGTGCCTGTGGTGGAAGACACACCAGGACACCCTGAATCTGGCCCGTTTCCCTGTGGAACACAGTGAGGCCCTGTGAGACAGCCACTGCCACCCTGGAGCAGTACAAATAGGAGCAGCACAAATAGGAGCAGCAAGTGGAAGAGAGTCAGAGAAATTCTTTCTTCTTTATGTCCTCACATGGGCATGGAAGAGGGCAGAATACTATGTATTTCAGTACTGCCCCACAGTTTCTTCATCCAACATCTATTATGTTGGTTTAATAATTTCAGGGAACTTCTTTTGCATAATCTAATCAAGTTTCTTAAAATGACATTGTGTTAACAACAGATCATATTGGGGGCTGCACATACCATTTTCCTAAAGGCACTGCTTTTAATGTATTTCCTGCCTCAGAAATATGCACCTGAGGTTACTGATTTCTAAGATCAGTTAAGAACTGGAATTTCTGTGAAGTACAAAAGTCAGACTCAGGTGAAAAGTCAAATACTAAATTCTTCCACGAAAGAAGCAGCTTTGGAAAAAGCTAGGATGCAGAAATGGCAGAAAACATGCTAAAATAATCTACCAAAATGAAATACTTCATTATTCCTTAAATCATAACATTCTTTTTAATTCACCTGAACTGTACATGTTCCATTTGGGATCACTTCAAGAAACTCCTGTGCTGCTCCTAAATTGCTACAGCTCTCATGGACTGCAATTGAAGCAGTACATCCAGTTATTCTCCAATACTGGATTTTTCAGCAAAATTAGGTATTTCATGATGTACACCATGAAAATTCAAGCAGAAATAAGAATATACTGCCTTATGAGAGATAAATTCAGTAATAAGTTGCCACAGAAGACCATATCCATGTTACATGGTGGTGTCGACATGAAAAAAATTGCTAAACATATTAAAATATTTTATCATGATTGAATTGCCTGATCTTTAATTATAATATGTTACAATTACACCTTCATAATGAAATATTTTTAATACAGAAAAATTAAAACCTATATTTTAGGAGGTTCCAAGCATTTACTAAACTTTGCTCATCGACAAATTTTATTATAAAATAATTAAGTTTTAAATTAAAGAAAAAAATTGTGAGAAATAAAAAGGAATAATGTATTTCAAATTTGTATAACTCTGTGGAAGCCATATGAAAATCCACTGGAAAAGCATCCACTTTCAGTACCACTGGTGAAAAAACCCCAATCCTCTTCAGAAATAATGGGCAATTTATGCTTTCTGAAATTAGCTACAACAGCATAATTGCTGGGTGAGGCATACAGCATTTTACAGGCTGAGTTTTTCCTCAGAACGAGATCCTGAGGCTGATTATAAAGGTGTCATCTTCTGTAATCACTCCTGGTGCTCAAAGCAATTACTTTTCAATGGAACAGCAAGTAAGAGAACAATGGAACACAAGAACAGAGTTCAGTGGTTTGTAAACCTTGACACCTCATATCATTCATTTATTGACCAAATTGATAAAAGAAGTGTGTTATGATTAAAGGACTACAACCCTCATCTCAGATGGCACATGGAACACCATGAAGCTGGTGGCCAGTAAGAGGAATTTAGAGAAGAAGCTTGTTTAAGATCTGATCCCTTCACAAGGACCTTTCCCTCCTCTGTTCAAACAATGAGAGTTTTGTACAAGTATAATGCATGTAAGGGAGATGAGAAACAAGAAAGAAACACTTCACCTCCTGCTTCATTCTCCACTAGCAAGCAAAGGCTGTCTGAGATGGAGGGGGAATGAGGCACAGATTATTAGGAGTATTCATGGGAAGTCTGGGACAGGCAGGTGCTGCTGCTGGAACCACAATGTTTAAAGTCAGGAAAAGAAGCTGCTGAGTAAAAACATATGGCAGTAGACTAAATTTGCTGAATGGAATGTATATTTTTCCCCTACCTACTCTGTCCCAAAGACTTTGGTTTTATGTGTCAGAGACTTTAAACAATAATAAGCCACTACAGGAAGCAAATGTTAATGATCACAGTGTGGAAGAGCTGTTTCTGAGTAAAGGGAAAGGATTTCTAGAGGTTTTAGGCTATTACTGCAGGTCAATACACACATCTGCTCTTCAAGAGTTTAGCTCCATGGTTTTTCCTTTCAGGGCATCCAACCACCTGCCTTCTGCAGGAAGAAAGTCAGTGGAACTGGGTTGTGAGGACGCTGGGGCGGGCAAAAAGAGAGGAGAACACAGCAGTGACAACCGGCTGAGTACTCCTTATTCCTGTTTCAGCTGGCACAAAAGCAAGAAAGAAGACATTATCCCAGACACCTCTGCCTCTCAGCTCTTATTTTCTTCTGCAGATCACCTATTACAGAAATGAAGTGAAAAAGATTGTGGAAAACTCATATGGGAGAAACCAATTTTTTGAGAAGCAAATTTAAAATAGAGGAGACTTAAGGGAACTTCAGAGAGGGAAGAAGGGGAACAAACATATGTTTATGGAGATACCAGGAGATTTAAAGGTTGATGAAGTACTTATGCATAAATCTGAAGGGGAGATAGAGAATAGCATAATAAAATGTGACAATATTACTGGAGAAGGTACTGGGAAAATATGGAAAAAAGAATGGGTTTAGGGATTCTATAAAGAAGCTATACATAATAATGTGAGAATCATCTCACTTAAATTTCAGACAGCTGAAGATAAATTTCTGAGTGAAAGCTTGTCAGTTTTTACTCTAGGGAGAATAATCAGTACACAGAGACTATGAATGATGGGTGCAAAATTTACCTTAGATACCTAAGGATTCCAGAGGACACGACCCTTAGAGAGGTTTCTTTCTACTTGATATAAGAGGACTTTGGTAGAAGCCAAACTTCAGAAAAGATTCACAAGTCTACGAGAATGAGACCAAGAAGGTGAAGATAAATGTTTTAACTGAGTGAGAACCAGACTAAGGTAAGTGAAGGCAGAAGTAGAGAGGGGACAAACCACTGGACAAATCACACAAGTGCGCAGAGATGGAAAATTAATGGAGGAAAAAAACACTTGAGGAGAAGAGATCTAATAGAAAGCTGGTTTCATTCAATTTTTGAATGTGCAGTGAAATAAAGAAAGTCTGACCTCTGAGATCATAGCCATAGCCTTTATACTTGGAAATACAGTGTTCCTTTGGTTTTAGTCTGAAAACAGTATGTGCATAAAAGCAGGTTTTCCTTTTCAGAAGATGAACATCTAACAGCATAGGACTGGAAGCTCAGGAAAATCCATCAACCCCTGCACCCTGTAGCCTCAGGCTTAGCAAGACTGTACTCCAGAAAAACCCTCCTTTTCCACCTCCTAGCCAGGAACAGTGTAAAGCTACAAAATAGTCTGGGAAAAAAATTAAAACTCTCCATACAAAAGACAGTAAAAGTATATGAAACTCATTGTGCCACAGAGAGAGACTACAGGCATCAGCAAGACAGGCTACATAAAATGTCTGTGTGGGTGCTTTGGGAACTACAGTTCACATTACAATGAAAACAAACCTTTCCCTTTCACATAGAGGTCTCCAACAATAAGACATTAGGAAAATGTGTCTTGACTTCAAAAGGGACGTCCAGGCCATCCTTGAGTTTTAGTGGGAAGCGGAGGCAGTGTTTGTCAGTGCAACCACGAGCATCAGCATTTCCCAAGATGTGATTAAGGTCTGAAACTTCAGACAAAAGCCTTGTCCCCAAACCACCTGCCTTGAAAAGTCAAAGTAATTCTGGCCTTTTCAGGTGACTAATGGATGACATGAAGCATGGGATTAATTAAATACACCATAAATTCAGAACAACAGATACAAACAACAAACTGTGATCTTGTCTGCTTTCAACTTCCTCTTGGCAATACCAACAAATCAAATACCAAAGGTTAATATCACATACTTTATTTTCAAGACAACAGCATGGAAAATGGGCAGTCACAGGAAAAGTAAACTAGATATGATTAAAGAAATGTTACGACCTTTGTGAGACTTTGAGGACTGCTGAACAGCCTGCGAGTTAATGTGACAGATGAGAGAGATTGGTGTTTGTTTACAGCATGTCTAAATGCAATAAAAGAACCTACAGAGGAAGAAAGTAACAAATAACAATTCTCCCCAGCTGAGTGCCCCTTCCCTGACTCTGCTTCCCTGTTTTCAAGACAGAGAAAACGCAATGCGTCCATGCTCTGAGCCCCTGAGTCATGTATTTATAATTTATTAAGAGGTCAAAAATGGCATTTGCTGGGTCTCAGCATTCAAAACTCCTTGAATTGCTCTAAGAGCCGAGACTCTGTTTAAATTCAATAACTAGAGCTTATTGAACACATCCATTATGACAGGAAGTTCACCTGCAGCAAAACTACAAATTCCTACCCAGTCTGTGCTGCACATTGTTCAAGACCCAGGACAAAATTCTGCAGAAGAAGCTTCAGTATTAGGTATTTCAGTTCAGTCATTCCAGGAGACAAGAGCTCAGAGAATGCACTTAAATGCTCTTTGATCCAGTTTTCTCTTTTTCTCTCCTTCCTTTTATCCATGTACAGTATTCTAAACAGGCTTTGCCAAAATATGAAGTACTTTGCATATCTTTTGTGTTTGACTGGTCGTCTTAGATTAAAATAAAAGCTTAATGAAAGTCGACAAAGAACAGCCTGTAACATTTTAAAAGATATGTTCAAACATTAAGTGATTCATCCTCACTGGCTCATTAAGAAGAGGAAATTGCGGCAGAATTCAGTGTTAAAACCACTCAAAGAGTAGATGACAGATCCAGGATCAGTTCTTATAAATCACTGTCTCTCACCCTCACTCTCAGCCCCAGCCCTGCAATAAACCTCTGTGGGAAAGTTTCCTGGGCCGGCTCGGAGCCATCACGTCCTCAGAATCGGCTGTCACAAGTTGAGAAATGCGCTCGTCCTTCCTTCTTAGCATTTCACCACAGTCACAGCCCTTTCAAACCCCAGGCTTATGATTTCAATAATCCACCACAGTAAAAGTCATTTGTGGAATTAGATATATTGCTAGCTACTGAAGTATTTTCTATTACCTATTAGTGCACTGTGGAGCACATCAATACAGAGCCCAGATATTACAGCAAGGGACACCCTGGAAATGCCTAAGCAGACTGATCAATTTAATCTCTGTTGCAATACAGTGCATTAGTGGGATGGATAATTTTTTTTTTTCCTTTTCTTGGCACAGCTTAGGGAGCTCAGAACTAGGATAAATATTCTCTTTCCTCCTCAACAAATGCTTAAAAAATGACAAAAGTGACAGCTTTGAAAGATTGATTTTTTAAAAATGAGGTTCTGTATGGTAGCTTATGAAAGTGCTTCAATTTAGAATGATTATTAATCAACCATCCGTTCAGATAATTTTCTAATTTAGGGAAAAAAATCTATATTCTGTCTCTTACATCCCCATCAGGTACCAAAGTATGAATGTTTCCACTTATTAACAAATACAAATAAGAGAGCATTATCTGATGCAGAGAGACAGAGTTAATGCTGAGATGTAATACTTTTACCTGACAGAAGATGTTCTGAATTTTAGTACAGAAGAGTCATAATCTGGACGTTAAATATTTTATTATATTGCAGTCATAAATACCATACATGTATGAAATGGCAAACCCATTCTGACAAACTGGAAAATAACTGCATGCTCTGGATGCTCTCACTGGTTAATTCTACATAGAACAGAGACTTAATTTCCTATTAAAAAAACATGAGATAATAAAATAGCAAGTGCAACTAAGGACAAAAAGATAAGAGTACAATACAAACAGCAGAACCGGAAAATAAAATTTTAAACCAGAAGAATTAAAAGATATTTTGACTGACACATTTATAAGCTTGTCCTTACACTGATTTATTGTTGTGTGGTCTATCTACTTTGTTTGCCCAGCATGAATACTGTGAAAATTGGAAATATAATGTGAATATTTATCACCACAACATTATTCTGAAACAACCCAAAGCACTCAAGTAGTATGCAAATACCATAAATTAGTTTTCTAAACAAAGTGAATTTAAAACTCAGTCCAGAGGAGTTATGTGGCTAAATCGGATGAGGATAGAAAAGTATCTACAAATTAGGTCCTCAGTTTCCTGGTCAACTTTTCCAACTGACTGACTGCCAAGGCAAAGAGGAATGCTACCCTTGCTGCAGCCATGCTTAACAGAATAACACCTCACTTAAAAACAATACTTGCATTTCTGGGGGACTGTTCTCCCTTGAATTGCATAGGAAGTGTCATAAGGAAAACCAAAATAAATATAAAACTCCAAAAAATATTCTTGGAGGCAGACACTTTTAACTTGGAGGCTACATAATTTTTAGGAATGATCCCTAATCCTTTCTAAACGGACCTTGGAATCATGTCTGGTTCAAAAATCCAAATATACATATGTACATATATATACATGGGCATAATTTATGAAGGAAGACATGCAAACACAATTGTAACACAAAATATGTAGCAAGGGAGTCATATACTAGTCTTTCATACAAAATACAAATTTATTACTAAATGTCTATGCCTAAAACTCAGTATGTAGTACATCATATTTTAAATTATTAACATCTCTGCTGGAGAAGCTTCCTTCATAAAATATTTACACAGCACGTCTCAGGACTCTGTATTTTGCCAGCAGTTACTCAAAGTGTAAGATAAATATAGTTAGCAGGTCATTCTTTCCCTTGATAAGCTTTTCTTTTCAATAAAAAAACCACCCAAATGTTTAAGCTATGCCACTGCTATGGCCTTCGTTATGAAATACTGCACTCCAATATAATGATATATTTTGACCTCTTAGAGCCATCAGGGTCAGAGGGCATCACTTTTGCTAATGACAGGGCATGGCTGTAAAACACAAGAGGCAGGCATGTTCCAATTACTTTCCCAATTAGCAGCAACAATCAATGCAGCTGCAAAAAGCCTTCAGGAAGCTGGCAAAATGTTGCAAAGTATGGATATGATCCTCCTGAAGGAACAAGCTCAAGAACAATAAAAGTATTAGTCGCCCCTTGATTATTTTTTCAATACTACAAGAGCATTATTACCCTTTATTTCAAACCAGGCAATCTGGAAGTGTTGCCTTTTCAAAATCCAGACAGCTCTTCAAAGCAAACAAGAATGCCGTAACTTATTCTTTTCTAACCTAGGCAAGAAGAAAGCTTCATGGTCATTTTGCTAGAGAAAGGAAAGAGAATTTATAATGCAAAATTCAAATATGTTGGATTTTTATTTAAAACTAAAAAATAATTATGCTCCAATATTTCAGAGTGTGAAAATGTCCTGCTCAATGGAAAAAAAGTTTCCAGCATTTCAAACTCTTGGCAAACAGTTGCCTGGGCTACTAAAAATCTTCTGAACACAGCGTAAGAATTCTCTTGGCATTTGTACGTTCAGTTTGTCAATGTCAAAACAAAATTTTAAAGAAGATGTAAGAAATCAGAAAAGCAGAACTTTAGACTCAAATGGATTTTAAAACAAAATAGACCCAACTGTACCCAAGACACATGCGCTTTGAAATACATAAGATGATACTGTTACCAAATGTTGGGCAACATAATTTCAAAATGCATTTCAACCACCTTTTTCATGGTCACAGTTTTCTTTAGGATATGAATTTACAACTATTTGGGTCAGTTTTGTATTAAGGTTAATTGAAATACAGGAAAATCATGATGAAGTAGAATTAATTCTAAACTTCACATTATACAAACATCACTTTCTACTGTGGCCTAAGTATTCCACAGCAATATCCTTCACATCCCAAACTCATGGAAGCACAGAAAAGAGAATTCTGTCATAATTCCATTTCATTTTTGCATTTAATTATGTAAAAGGGACATTTTTTAATGAAAGAAACTTACAGACCATAGAAGAAATGAGAATTATCTTCATGTCCCTTACTACACAGAAATTATTAGCAATAATGCAAAGGAAATACTTTTTTAATATTCGGGGAGAAAGAATGCTGTCAATTGAATAGCAAAATAAGGAGATTATTGAAGAGCAAATATCTACACGATTTTTTTTCAAATTTGCAAGAGATTACTTGTGGTTTACAATTTCTAAGGGATGGTCTGAGGGTTTTCTCTGGATAAGTACTTTGAAGTATAATATCTACTGTAATACAGCAGAAATTCTAAAATCTATAAAAACACAATGTGTCAACATTTCAAGGAAATAAATGGGATCATCTCAACATGACTTCATTGTAAGGAAAAATTGTGAAAATAGTCTTAAAAGAGGCAATCAGTTGGATGGAGTGGTAGCGTGATTAATACCAATCAACACTGTTTAATAGAAAACAGGTCTTCTTGGGAAATTTCATACCATTTTGTGATGATATTACAAATTCAGTAGATGAAGAAAACTTCTGAAAATACTTGCTCTAATTTCTGTATAAATATCTCTCCCTATTATCTCTCTGATGAAAAAGTAGCACGGCACAAAATCAACATGGTTCATCTATTAAACATGTTAAAGAACACTGAGAATCTGAAAAACAGTTTGTAGGTAGGGAACCAACAGCTAATGGGAACATCTTTGGTGACATTGTAAAGACATGCTTTATGAAGAACCAACAGGACTGAACAGGAAACTCAAGATACGTATGGAAACCTTCAGAAAAAAATTCTGGGCAAAAGTGTAACTAAAAAGATCTTAGCAGTCCCAATAAACAACCAATAGAAAATGGATTCTTACACAGCGACTCTGAACATCTGTATTCAGTGGATTCTTGCACCTGCATGTGCAATGTAGGAGCAGAAAAGTCACATATATCTGCATGTGACATTGATAACATTAAAAGAAAGTAATTTGCAATTTCTGTCACCACACTTTGAACTGTGTCTATTAGAAGAACAGAATATACCATAAGAGTGACAAACCTTTGAAATAATTTACAGTATAAACAGTTGTTTTTTCTCTCATCTGAAACCCTAAATTAGATGATTGGAAGTACCACACTGAACAAGGAAAAGAGGAACTGATTAAAAACATTCAGACCAGCAAACCTTTTTTTGCACAGGGAATATATTTTCGCACAGATAAAAATATTCTTTCAGTGTTGATAATGCTTTTGTAGTTCACAGGAGATGTGGGGCTGAAATAAATTTTAATGTTCTTTGTAAAATGATTTCAATGCAAAAAATAAGAGAATAAACACATGTTCTTCTATGTTTACTGATTCTATCACCTGCATTTCAATATTATTCATTAGCTCTATTGTGTTTTAAATGAGACTATTTCAAACTATGGTTCAAACCAACAGTGACATTACCAGGGACCAAAGCAGCCTGCAGGCTCAATGAGAGACTGAAACCCAAATTGTAAACAAGATTGTAACAATAGGTACAAGCCTGGATCAGCTCCGTGTAACAGTGAGCAAAGCAATATGTGCCTTACATGTTCACCTTCAAAAAATCACCTGCTGCAGACCAGTCCCAGAGTTCCCAGCTACAACAGATAAATCCTAACATAGAATTTCTGGAGCAAAAGAGACACTTGACTATGCAAGTATCCACTTTATTTACTTCACAACCAAGAGCAGTAGTAAGGTAAGAGTTAATTCTTCTTGCTGAAAGATCTGCTAATAGTTATGGAATTTGCATGATAATACTCCCTCATTGTAAAAGTAATATATGTATTATTTTAGATGAACAAATGAACTCCAGAAAGAAAGACTTTAAAAAAAAAGAAATTTTTTTGCTTGCTATGCCTTGTCGTTGCTTTCCTCAGCATGTTTGGCTGTGTATTTGTACACACACAATTAGGTGTGTGCAACTGCTGCAGCACTGCAGAGTTCCCTTTAGAATCAGAACTCTCTAGCTGACAGGAGGCAGATCTCTAGCTCTATTCCATTTTCTACTGGACAGCAGTAAACTGAAATTATGTCTAGTGTGGCAGATTCCTCAGCAAGCCAAACTGCTTAGGCTGTCACTCCCTTTGAACTTCCCTCTTCAGGTGAGAATGCTGGGGACAGGAAAGGAGGGAGAAAAGCATCCCTAGGTCTTGGCTGTCTCAGGGACACAGGAGTACAGCTGGTCCCAAGAAAGTCTTCTCTGTTTTTTACCAACTGCTATCTTAGAAAAATAAATAGATGATCCACAGATAGATAGAAAGAAGTTCTTGAACTTGACCACAGAACCTTCTCAATGACTTTGCTAAAAATAGTGTCTTGCAGATGAAGGTGGTATCACAATTGAAGAACACAAAGAATTAGAGAAAGGTCCCTCAGATGCTAAGCAAAAGCTACTTCAGCAAATAAAGCAGAGAGCAGAGTATCCTTCCTTAAAATGATGCACTGTACATTTCCATCTTTTGTGGTATCAGTGATATGCTAAGTATATTATCTCCCCCTTTCCACCCACCTCTTTCTGCTCTCATTTCTCATACACAGACCATGCCAGCACAAGCAGAAAGGATGAAAGGTAGACTGAAATATGCTTCCATATGGCAATGCACTGACCTCTGAGACACTGCTCCGGATTCACACTTGCAAATAGGCCTAAAGAATTTCCCCTTTGAAGAGTAGACTGAGCAGCCCCTCTCTGCAAATTATTGAGCTGGGGAAGTTGAGCTTTCAAGCACTGCAGTATTTCATGCTACATGATAGAGGAATTGCTCAAATTTTAAGACCTTACTAACAATGATCAGTTTCAAAATAGCAGAAAATTAAAGTTGAAATATTGTAAAAAAAAAAAAAAAAACAAAATCCTAAACATTTTTTAAAAATTGCTTTTATGTGATGACTGAGAATCTTAAAGAGAAATTATATTCGTCACACATGCCCTAGGTCTGCATTGTGCTTGTGCTTTCCAAAGCTCTTAAATTACCAAACAGAAAACAGGTGTTTAAGTTCTTATGGTACATCTGTCAAATTCATGGCACATTGTTTTTTCCCATTGAATTTAAGCACTAATGTAAATATGATCTCTGTTAGTTCAGTGATAAAGAACACCATAAGATAGTGGTACAGGTGCTTGCAATGGGCTAAGTAATCAATGTTTCTGGCTAACACTCAGTATATTATAAATAATTTTTTACTGTAACAGTTCACGCTTTTTGTACCTTCTTTTAATAACTTCTCCTTACCAAAAATTAAACCTTCCATGATGTAAACTAAACATTATGATAAATAAGGAGACCTACCCTGTCATTTCACCTACTGCAGGAACAGCAAGTAATGAATGATTCTGTCTCATGGCTCTTGGATTGAGTGAGAAAAGCTGCAGTAGAGGCTGCTTTCAAAGTTTTTCATGGTTTTATACACTGATCTAGCTTTATTTTATTTTTAAGGTCAAGGGGTGCTATTAAATCACTTGACAAATGGCATAACATATGTTCAGAGGAAAGAAGCAGAAAACCTAGGAAGACATTACGAAGTTGCACATTACTGTAGAAAATACACCAAATAGTAGAAATACCACAAAGTTACCACACAATAGACTTCAGTAAACCTATTAATTAGAACACTGTGGACATGATGATGAAGGAATAAAAAGATAAATTATGTTCTTGTTGGAAAAGCCCCCGTGTTTATCCACTACCATGTACAATTAGCATTTAAAATTGCTGATGCAGAAAGTGGTACAATTTTTCATTGCTGCCACTTCTGGGAAAGGTGCAGTTACGTATTTTCAGGCAAAATAACAGGCACAAAGGTGACGTGTTTTCTCTCAGGGACAAAGCTTGCCACCTGCACAGCTGTTTAGCACCCTAGGCTTGCCAATCAGCACCAACAGTGAGCTCAGAGGAGACTTTCACTTTGAACTCATCAAGAGGATAAAGGTGTTGGCATGGCCAAGTGGGAAGGAACTAAATTTTCTTTAAACCACCTGTAAAGGCTAACTTGGAGCAAAGATTTATTTCCTGACTGACTGGTGCCCCTGAGCATGAATTTTAGATGTTAGTAAAAAAAAAATAAAAGCTAACTTTCAGCAATTAAATTCACAGAGCTTTCTGTGGTTATAAAATCACCAATATGAAGTGAATAGCAATGCTGGGGGAGAGCAGAGGCTGTTACTCTCCTAATGAAAGTCCCCTGTCTGGGGTTTCCACCTCAACTTCCATTTAGATGCTGCAGCTTTATCATGCCTATGTAACAGGCAGTTTTGCTTCTTCCTGCCAATAGTCTGCCATGGTAAATAGGAAAAATGTTCTCAAAACTGCACGGCCCGATCACACATTTTAAATCTGAGAAATTAGATCAGTTTATGAGCAGAACAGTTCTGTTATCCAAGTCTCACAATTTAATCCTTACTCTTATGACATTTATGTATTTTCCCAAAGCGCCAAGTGATGGAAGTTACACATCCCTTGCATTTTTAATCTAGTTGCCTAAGAAAAGGAAGTTTTTATGATCGTGCTGGTCTGTATTTCAAACTATGAATATCTTTCCAACTACAGCCTGATTTAAGATACAATTAGGGATAAAAGCATCAAAAATAATTAAGTTCCTTAAAGTTTTATACAAATCACTGCCTGGGTCAAGGACAGAAACTGAAATTGCTGGCCCCTCTGTTGGGACTGTGGTCATAACTCAGCCCTCAGTGCTGTGGAGCTGCCAGCTGGTTGACCAACATTCTTATCCTGGCTACTCAGCACATGTGTAGCTTTAGACTTGCTGAACTTTGTACAGCTGGTGCCTATTTTTCAGGTGGGAGTGTAATAGGAAGAGAGCTGGTATCTTTCTGGAAACAAAGAGTTTAGAAAATCTGTACGACATAAGACTTTCAGTTCTGCTACTTAAAAAAAAAATTTCTCCTTTAAAGTAAGACCTACTCACATGACTGGTGCAGAAAAGCCTGCAAACACAAGCCACTAAATCTCTAAAGGCTCAAAAATCAATAACATGCATCTAAAGAACAGAAAAATTTTAATCTCAAGACTTCTTTAAGCACCCTCATGATCTTGGAATGGCAAGCATCGATAACATGATGTAAGAAGTAACATCAAAAACATGACAGTGCCAAATCCTTGTTTAAAAGTGGAACACATCTGAGATGCAATGCTCAGAGAAATGCAGAAGCGGAATTTCCCCATAGAGAATATAAACAAGGAATTGAGAATGGGGTCTGAATTGCCCCCGTTTACTATGCCTTGATTCACTGTGAAACACATTGGGAATCAGAAAGATACCTGCTTTACTGCTCAGAACAGATGGGACATGGTAAGCATTGCTTACACACCACATGTTGATAGAATTATTTTGTTATTTTCATGAATCTGTGGCTGAGAACTTTATAGGGCACCTACAGAAAGAATGAACCTCCATGGACTGTTCTTTAGAAAAATTCACATCTGCACAAAAGAGCTGAAGCTATTGAGAGGTTAACAAAAAGAAGAGACTAAAATATTACTTTAAAATATTTCATTCCACCTCATTTTAAAGTTTGCATGCTGATATAATACTGCCATAACCATATTAAACCTCCACAGCTACTGATATGTTATTATAAATAATTGAATATTGGTTGCTGAAGCAGAAAAATAAATCCATGATAGAAACCAACTCTTTTTTTTGTCTTATGTATTCTAAAAAAAAATAAAAATACCAGATGGTTTTTAATTAAGGCAAAATTATTAAAAGCTCCCAAAGTCACTTCTCCTCCACTAATTCTGATCTTTCCTCTTCTGTTCATCTATTTTCTGCAAGCTTTAATCCAATGGAAAAATAACCTGCCCCCTGCATTAACCTGCAATTTAGCTATTACCTACTTAGTAGCATGTCATGAACAACAAGTTCCCTCTAAAATGGCAAGAAGTCAGTCTGCTCAATGTGCTGAAGTACCAGAGGTACTTTGGCAGCCCCTCTCTGCCCTCACAGTGACACATTCAGATTATTTATACTCCTGTCCTGAGCCACACAAACCCTGGTTTTGCTGCCTCAGGGTAAGGAGGCCGTGATGCAGAAGCACGAACACATTCCTGTTCCTTAGCGGGCTGGTCTCAATGCAGGAGGAAACAGGCTTTTAGGGAAGCAAAATTCTTTCTCTACTGAACAAACAGCTGAGGAAGACTAACCTCTGTGTAGTATTCAATAGTGCAAGTTAAGGATGAAGAATTGCCCCACGTGCTACAATGAAGCTCTGGTTACCTTTCTAATCAGCATGGGAAGCACACACTGCACAGCTCACATTTCTGCTGCATAAAAGCTCTCCTTTCAAGAACATAAAATGTCCTCTTTTGTAGCCTGGCTTGTGGCTTGACTCTGTCAGAAATACAAGGTGTAAAAATATAAATATGAGGGGCTGCAACCTTTGCAGTTTCTTACATCTTTTACAGGAGCACGATTTTAGGCTTGAATAAAGTAACATGCAAAGCTCTAGGGAAGTGATTCAGGTTCAGTTACTTCCTCTTAAAACTGAGATATAACTGAGGGACATCCCTGCACTAAAATTAGCAGCTCTGCTCTTTTCAAAATATTATCACTTCAACTGTCACAGGAAAACACTACTCAGTAATTTCAACTATGGACCAGGAAGATGTTCATACAGACAAATCAAGTGAACAAAAGACAGGTATGGGAGAAGGAGAACAAAAATAAATAACTCAAAATGCAAATATCTGGGGCTCTAAGGTAGCTGATGAATAAACTTCAAAACAATAACATGCACTGGGTTTTCCTGGAAATCCATTATTAAGAGCTTACTATTAAGAACATGGCTGGGAAATGGTGATGCTCTTTTCTGATACTGATGGTTATGATAAAACATCCAAAGACATCCTTTACTCAACAGAGACAGTTCCTAAACAGAATTTTATTTTTAGTATGCCTTGGACTTGGACAAACTCCAGAGTATATAACTTTCTGTTTTATTTGTAAAGAGTAAATATAATTAATTTCCCAAATCAGGTGTCAATTGTCAAGTGTCAACAAAACACTTGTCTAGCTCATCATTTCCAGAACAGGAGCCATTAAATGTAAAGAAATGGGCAGTAAAAGATATCATAAATCTTCTACTATTCCTACAGCTATCACATGATTTTGGCACAGTTTTGTATTCAGTTACTCTGGTTTTACAACAGTGTAAAACTGTCAACAGTACACAGAGTACATCAGTCTGTCTTTGTGCAGACAGATCAGACCTATAAAGTCAACTGGCATCTGCAAAAGCAGAGTTGTGCCCAAATTTATCAACAACAAAACTGTTAATAACTCTGCTTAATTACAACCTGTACTATCCAACATAGAATTCCCATGAGTTTTTAATTATTTAGAAAGTTGAAAGATGTGATAAGCTATTTTTGAGACAAAAAAAAAAAGAGACAAAAGTCAACATTTCAAACTGGTAATTTTTTAATGATCTGTACTCAAAAGCTGTCAGAAAATATTCTCTCTAATACAATGAAGCAAATCCATTCTTGAAGTCAAGGTAATAGTGGGAAAAATAGGCTTGGTAACAAAAGGAATTGTTTTACTGACTGCAGAAGAGCTACTAGTCCATGGAACCATGGCCTGAGCAACAAGAACAAATAAATAATACTCTGGACACTCACCAGTACAGAGGAAGAAGGTCTTAAATCAGAAACAAAAGTTAACTTTGAAAAGAAGCCCTACAAAAAATAGGTGGTTTGCACATGACCACAAACATGGAGCAGAGTTATTAAATTTCTCAAATAAATTATTAGTGCAAAGAAGCTTATGGTTTTCTTGCAAAAGAGACTTAATATCCTGGCAGAATATTATAGTTAGAAATGCATTCATAATTTCTCCTGTGATTTTCACAAACATATCAGTATTTATATGGGAACATACACATACATCATATAGAGAGAGTTGCAGATATGCTACAGTGCACATTTCTACCCCTCCATCTTTGTGCCTAGGCCAATGTCTTGAGGGACCATCAAAACCTTCAGCTAAAGTTTCATTTATTTTATCAGTTAGGAAGAGATTTTCTCAGCTTTTCCAAGGCTCACTGGATTCCTTTCCTTCCAAATAGTGTTTCATGTTCTCAGTCCCAGAATACAGCAGAAATATGCCAGCTGGCTTAAATGCCAGATTTACAGGGGTTATGCTTAGCAAAGCTGACTATTGTCTGTATGCTGCACAACTCTGGGGGAGATAAGCAAACTTTGGTTAACCAAGAATTTTGGGTAAGTGATGTTCTGTAAAACAGGGGTAGAATGTGCATTACATGTTTTGCTCAAACAGATGTTGTCTAAGCTGCTTGGATGCTGACATTTCAGCTGAATATTGCTTATTATTAACCTATGCTAATTGCACGTTATTTATGACCAGCATACCATGCTCATCAGTTATGAGAGTGGTTCATCCTACATCCAGTTAATGAAGGACTTCTGAAATAAGCCATGAACCTCTGGTCCTGCCCTCCCAAAATACAATATGAAGGAATCATCTCTGGCTGCCCTTATACTACATGATCACCACACAAAGTGAGCTCCTTCCTCCTTTTAAAACATCAGAGATGTAAACAAAGATCTCAGCATGATCTACTTGAAGATTTCACTGCTCACTGCAAGGGGAGTGGGTTAGATAACCTTTAAAATGTCCCTCCCAACACAAACAATTCTATGATTTTATGGTTACAAAATGGCTGTAAACAATAGACACAGCGCACAACAACACACTGTGAGTAAGCAGAAAACACAAATAAAAAGTAAAATCCTCAAATGCTAAGTAAGGTGCAAAAGGAAAAAAATGTTCCTGAGAATATATGCAACAATAGAGGATAATAACCCTGCCTACAACTAAAGCTGTCAAATAAAACTGCTCTGTTTCTCACAAAAAACCTATACTTTCTATATAAATTATATTCAACATCACCAAGTCAGACAGATTTGTATTAAGTACAGATTTATCCTCTAGCTAGTTATCCAACACTAACACGACATAGCTCTTAAATTAAGACAGTTTTATGTGAGCTCAAACCTGAAAGCTTAAGCCTGTGAGTACCTATAAAGACATTATAATTATATTTACATCATATAACCTGAAAACATACACTTAACTTTTTTCTCAAGACCTAGTTTTAATGCCCACTTCTGCATATGATGTTAAATGTATTTGCATTTTTAGTTCAGATTTATTTGTACTCAATGAGCCAAATTAATCAAATTCATCACAATATGAAAATTCCAGTGTTTTATATGAGTGCATTATCCATTATTTAAAATTAATAAAAAGTACCTATATTCAAATATGTTTTAAAACAACACTATGGACTCTTGGCTTACAACAATATCTACCCTGCCATTGTTTTCATGCATCTCTAAACCAGCATTCGGACACATAAGAAACCACTCAGTTGGGCAATACAAAATAATTTAGGTTCCTAATCCGGACTTAATTAAATAGATATGAATTCTGTAATAATTCCTAAAAATACTATTTTTAAAAAATAACAATAGGGTCATGATATAAAAAACACTAGAATATAGCTGCCTAGCCTCTAGCCTCAAGAAGGATAAAAGTTCCTAAAAGCAAAGGCACCCTCACATGCAGCTAAATTTTTTAGGATTAAATTGAGAGCTATCCTTCTGTAGTACACTGGAGATGGAAAGATAGATGTTTTAAATCTGCAAAGCCTCAATATCACTGTGCTCTGAAGACAGCAGGCAACAGAATGGAAGGAAGAAAGCATCTTGATAGAAAAAAATCCCAGGAGTTAACCTGCTTGATCTTTCACACACAGCAACTTGATTTTACAGTGCTTCAACAGTTCCTCTGCCGTCAGAGGAGCTCACTATTGTACTCCTGCGTGTGGCAGCCCTAGCAGCACACCACCATGATCTCCTGTCCTTTGTTCTAGCCTTAGAACTCTTGAAAAATAGACTTTTCTAAATAGACTTCCTGAATAGTTCACTTCTGTTGGAAATTGAACTAAATAACCTAAAAGAGATCACCTTTACTATACTCAGTAGACAGACTATCTGGTGTTGGAGATAATCACCTTCAAAAAAAAAGATAGTTAAAACAGCCAGGTTAAAAAACTATTGATTTGGCTACATGAACACATCTTCTTCATCTGTTTTCTCATAAGGCAGATGATATAGCACTGCTTCCAATCCCAGGTTTTTAAAAGCTGTTCTTCAAACAGGCTATTGAACAAAAAATAGAAAGGCCATTAACTGAACCGAAAGGAAAAAAATCTGGTTGATTTGAACCAGGTCAGAATTCTCATTAATAACTTTAGCTACATATACTAATGCAAAAGTTCAGATTACAGGCATTGTTACAGAGGAAAACAAAAGAGCTGCTATTTCTGCAGAAGGGGATGGCACACAGACTCTCACACACCAAACAAGAGCAGCAAATATGTCTAAAGTCTGACCCTTCTCTTACTCCTATAGAAATCTTGATCTCAGATCAAGCCACTGACAACATTAATTATCCAACTGAAATTAACAAAGGTTTATTCTAATATTCACATTGTTATTGCTTCTGTCTGTCTCATCTGAAACATAATTTAAAGTATGATCATCTGTCACAAGCTCTTAGCAGGAAAATACACACTACCATAGCATTCCCTCTAGGACTTCCTCTGGGAGGTCATTCAGAGCCAGTCATCCTGTCAGATGCAGGAATTTACATCAAGTAAAATATATTTTTACACCCTAAAGCAAACTCACTCCTTCCTTTCTGATTGCCTGGATAACAAAGTTACCTGCTACAAGCTATCGAGCAGGCAGATCTCCCAGTAGATCAGACAGTAAATAAGGTACTCAGCATCTAACAGGATAAAATTCAAAAACCCTGCTTCTACAACACTTACATTTGAAGATCAAGGCTCAGAAATGAAGGACATGATGTTTTCCATATGCACAGTACTTAATGACTTAAAAGTAAACATATGTACAAGTGTTTCAGTAATTGGGTCCTCAGACTGTAGTGCAGTCTCTTTATTATTGGCTTCTTTAAAAATCTCACAAGTACATTACTAACATCCTCCAAGGAATCTTCTTAAGGAATGTTTCCAGCAAAATACAACCCTAAGATCTAAACTTTCCTACTTTGAAGATATATAGCTTTTCTGGTATCCCAAGCAAAAAAAAAAAAAAAAAAATCCTGTACTATTCCAAAGGAGCAAAAGACAAACTATTAATCTCTTGCTTTATAAAAAGCTTTATAAAAAGCCATGAGAACTGAGAAACAATTACTATAATCTCATTGAATAGCAAACTGGATGTTTATGATTGTATGTTCATTGTCCAGTTTGGGAGAAATGCAGGAAATGCAATAAAGAACGGATATATAATCAAACATTAACTTCAGGCCATTTCAAGAACAGCAACTCCTCTTATTGTTAGAGGCAGAAACTCTTCCCTGGAACTTGCAGGGCAACCCACCCAGATCTCAAAGAGCCACCACAAGACTGTCTGCAGGCTGAAGTCTTAGCTCTGTGAATCCACTGGCATTTGATCCATTTGTTCACAAGACTTTTCAAGTTTCCCTGTTAGGCCCATGAAGGGCATTTGAGAGAAGTGTTTGTACTGCTGGTGTTGAAATGCAACATAGCATGAACATGAGTGGAATTGTACCTCACTCTTTATTCTAATGATTTTTCATGGCAACAGATGGCTCCATAACCTTATGCCTCAGCCCAAGTGCAAATTACTTTGAAAGGCTGTATTGACACGCTCATGGACACGGCACAAATGCTCCTTCAGACTCACAATAATATTTACAGGCATATTAAAGCATATAAATATAAATATAAATATAATGAGAGAGCAATGCATATTTCAGGAATTTAATATTCGCTGCAAATGAATTAATGATTTCACCTTTTGTCCTATAATGTTTCAAACCTCTGTCTAAGTTCTGGCATCACGTTATCATTTCAAATTAACTGTAATTTTCCACTGCTATGCTTGCTATGAATGAGAAAACATCTAAAGAAATTACAAATGTGCTGACACATTCACAAAAAAACCCAACCAAACCAACAAACCCAACCAACGTTTTCTCATCTGGAAAAAGCTACATTTTTATTTCATTTTGCATATTATTTAATTTCCAATGTTAGAGTTTAATCATAGCGTTTTCACTATTGAACTGAAAATTTCTAAGACTAAATAACCTGAAATAGAGAATTAGTGTATTTCTGAGGATAGCAAAATACAGCCCAGCAGAACGATTATATCACAATGGGACAATGTATTACAAAAAAAACCCCAACTTAAAAAAAAACCCTAAAAAGGAATACAGCTCTTCAGATAATTAAAGTGCTTTAGACCACTAGCCAATTGATTTTCTCCTTGTAAAGGTAGTTCAATTGAAATGTTCAGAATAAATCATGTGTTAAAATTATCTTCTAAAGTAAGAGCTGAGTGCATATTGATTAATAATTATTTGCACTAACGGACTGAACTAAAAAAAATACCATCAATTACTTCAAAAAACTCTAAGATCAATCATGATGGAATCAATCATTCAAAGATTCCCTACACTTTGCCCAATATTTCGGAAGTGTTCATCGAATTCCTTTCTAGAGATACCTTGGTTTCCTGTTTCTAGAGCTACGGAAATTTGTTCTAAATGCCAATTATCACTAGGTGTTTCAACTGCATAATACAGCTCTCACCCTTCAGTTGCAGGGGAGTTCTGTAAGAAGAGCAAACATTTTCCACATCAAGTATGAGGCATGAGGGGGCACTTTCACCAGGGAAGTTTAGTTAATATTTCATACTTATGCTCCCACAGCAAAAGGAAATGCAAACAGCTTAAATTAATGACCAGAAAAGATGATTTACATAGAGCTCCCGTCCGAAGATGGGGGATATTCAGTATAAATTAACTCTGTTTTACACACTAATGAGTCCTACTCACTGAATTTGGCCGGGCAGCACAATAAAACTCCAATAATTCTCTAAAAATTGCATTTTAGTTTGCCTCGTTATAAATAGCACAGAGATCGTTAATCCCATACAGCACCACAGGCATTACTCTAGCCTGGTATCTTATTGAAAATCAAGCAGAATTTTCCTTTCTCACGCTGCATAGCCCCATTAGAGTTGGGTGGGGAGTCTGCTGGCTGTAGCACCAGGTTTAATTTAAGGAGGTTTGAATAAAAAAGAAAATTTTCTGTGGTTCTGATTTTCAAGGTTTCTTTTCCACTAGGTTTCAGGTTTATCACTGCAGAAGCGTTAATTAGAAAGGCAGACAAAAACAGGTCAGGAAAGCTAGTGGAACTTAGTCCACACTTGGGTGGAAAACATTCAAAATTGCAATGCTGACCTCTTAGTTATTTCCTAGTTTCTTGTTTGTTTGTTTGTTTGTTTGCTTGTCTTCTTAGGTTGGCTAACTCCTATACACACTAATAGGTCTTCAAAAGGTAACAAAATTTCCATGCACTTCCTCTGTAATGCACAAAAAAGCATTTTATTACCTGAAACAATAACACTTTAAGCTGAAATACTGAAGTTTAAATATTCTTTACATAAATGAGATGCACAGCTCTGTCTGAATAACTTAATTTTATGCATTTTCATACTTCTAAGGAACTTAGTAGTGAGGACTGCTTATTTGCATTCATTTACATAAAATTTGCACAAAAAGCTGAAAAAGGGTAGTAAGGAAATCCATCATTTTGACTTTAAATGAAAATATTATTTCTGTAAAAAACATGTTGAATGCTTATTTTATTTTACTTACAACATTGGTTTTAATATCTTCATAAATATCAAATGGCATCTCTCAGAAATGGTGACTTTTTTTCACCTAGTAGGTTTAAGAAAATAATCCAGAACATTTTTGATGTAAAGAGATAAAAAATGCAACCTTCCCCCCCCCCCCCAAGAGAATTTAATTTCTTAGCAAGGTGAATCACCATTCTGATATATTCCGGGTGTTCTCTGAATTTTTACTCTCCTAATTTTCTATGCCTCAGTCTTTGCCAGGTTCAGGAGGGGAAAAGTACAGATTCCCTAATGAAAAAATGGTGTAACATGCATGTACAAATCCAAGTGATTTTAAGTCCTGCGCTGTCTGTGGATTATCTCTTAGATGATGTTAAAATGTGTTCAAATAAATTCTCGGTAATTTCACACTTACATTCAGCATATTTTCTTAGCCTTGTAAAGATACCATTTTGACATGCAGCCACAGCCCTTCTGGCTGCCAGCTGTACTCCTAATCAGCTGGTACTAAACCATATCTGTTCTCAGCATTTAGATGGCCAATGGCTTCTCTTTCCTTAGAGATTGCACACAGTTTTACTCTTTTAGTTTATTTCTCCATCACATTCAACCTGTGTCCTATTACACCACCATGCCTCTGCAACATGCAAGTAAAGCCAGGAACTGCAGAAAAGGCAAAGAAAGATAAAACCATGGAGCAGATGCTGTCCTACAGCTGAGCTTTCCAAGGCAGCACATTAGGAAATTCTGCAGTGCAAAAGTGGTCTCTGGAAATAATCATGGGTCGGATTTGCTAAACATCCTACTGTCAGGCACAGTGACACTTTTATCAGCTTTCACCATGTCCCTGGTGTCAGTAACTCACGGCGCAGTATCAGGGATAACTCAGCTCAAGCGAAGGCAGCAGAAGTGTGTGCTTGGCACACCCTGCAGTGACTCCATTCCTGGGGTGGCCAGGTGAGGGTGACACCCCTGAGGCGGAGCTCAAACCTCTGCAGGGGCCCTTAGGGCACTCCAGCTCTGCAGGGCACAGGCACTGGAGGCAAAACCCAGGGTCGCTGTGGACACCAATATCCTAGAAGCCGGGCTGCCTCAAGCTAGCAGTAAAAGGGAATATACTTTATACATTCTGCTTCAACTAAACCCAAACACACAAGTGCCAGGAAACAAAATGTGTGTTTTCAGGCTCTCATGATCATTGCTCAGGATTCCTCCCACTATTTTTTCTTATATGTGAGCTTTTCCATATTCCATCCAAGTTCCTGGGTGATTCAGGATATGCATTTCTTAAGTTCGTCTTACATGATTTCAACTCCTAAATGTTTTTCAAAAATAATTTTGTACTGATTTCCATCAGGTCAGTAACATACTTTTTATTATATAGCCTTTATAACACATTGCACTGGAAGATTTTAAGACTTTGAAACTCACAAGTCTCTACTATATACTTCTAATCTGGTTGAAATGTGAAAAAAACTAGATTTTACTTGTGTAAATTAAAAGATGGTACAAGTACATTAATTTTCATAATCAGATTAAAGTGTTGTAATAAAACTTTCAGTGACTCAAGGGAAAGATTGCTTGAGACAGCAAAGTGTAATTAAGCAAAACTAGGGTATCTGTATCATTAAAGAAAATGTTAAAGGTAATTTGAGTCTAGGGATCAGCACTTCAAACCTTCCCTAGCCCTATCTTTAACCCACAACCTAACTTGGTGGTGTAAGCACTTTTTGTCAACAGCAGCCCAGAGGCCTCATGAAATTAATTAAGTATCCTATCTCTTTACAATGGAAACAAACCCGTCCACTTGCTGTTTGCACTTCTGGCATGATCGGCATTCACTCCCGAAGTCACTGGCATCAGCAGCTGGCTAGCACAAGACTGAGCTCTCTGTCATCCTTTTGTCTTATCTTACCACTTTTAGATTCACACATTAATTATGGCAGTCCACAGGTGTTGGGTTTACAAAGCAGGTATGTCCCCTACTACAAAATTAGTTATTCTGATGGTTCTTAGCACAAGAAAAAAAAGCCCCCCAAAATGCTGAAAGAAATCCTTTGTCCTTAAAGTCTTTATACTCTCCCTTAAAAAAACCCCATGTGAGTCACAAGTGGGAGGACTGCAAGGAGGCAAGGATGCATTTGCTTTGCCATCATGTAGCAGCTGTCAACACTTCCATGCCAATGACAGACGTGAAACTGCATGAGAATTTGGAAATACAATACGGCATCAAAAAAAAGAGATGCCAGGAGAAGGTTAGTCTGTGCTTCCATGCTGATGCAGCCTCCGCAAGCAACTGAGGGGACCCATGTGCTCTGTCACTACATGGAAACAATGGCAAGATGGCAAATAGGTCTGTGGCATCGCCAGAGCCCGTTCTCAGCTTCAGGGCAGATGCTCCAGGCAACCTCCCAGAGATCTGTGGCAGTTGTGCCAATTATCCCATGGATCCTTCAGCTCTACACATTTATCAAACTGCATCAGCAGCCCAACACAAAGACAAGACACCAAAAACCTCAGAGAAGCCTTATTATTCACCCAGCGGTCGTATGAGCACTGGCCCTTTGATGGCCATCTATATAGTCATTATTCTCGCTCTAGAGAATGGGGTCCTGAAGCCATAACTTGATTGTTTCATATACAGAAGATTAATTTCCCCCTGTTTGACCATGAGATGCAGATTTTAAAAGCAGCAGAAGACTCTAGAAGCCCCAGAAGAAAGTTATTGAGCACAGCTCAACTGTTCACTGTCACGTTTATTCTCTTGTAAATAAACTACATGCGTTTTTACATTCCCTAAGTTAATCTTAAATATATTACCAAAAGGTTGCAATGGTTTCTGATTTTACAAGGTTCACTTTTGCCTTAAGAAAAGTTGGTTGGCAGTTTTAAAGTGAGACTTTAAAATGGAATAACCAATGGCATTAAGTGGATGGATAAATGATTTTTGACAACTTGTTTACACTCCTGCAGAATCATAACAGAATCCCAGATCTCTGTAATCATCAATATGTTATTTATGGAGGACAATCACGTGACTGACAGTGCACACATCAGTGAGAATAGCTGCAGTGCCAAAACACACACATGTAAGATTATTTGCTCTTAACAGACATCACATTGGTAAAAAAAAGCTGGCCAGAAGCCATTAACCTACACCTCTGAAATTCTGCTCTTGGATCTTCTCTTCAATTTGAACACACTCTAGCCAAAACAAGAGGAGTTTCGGTTTAATATTTTACATCCACTGATGAAGCAAATACTTCAAATGTCATGCCAGCAATTAAAATGAGTCTAAATTTTTTGGCTACTGTGGTAGTTGAACTTCGGACCTTCACAGTGAGTCACCACAGTCACACCATTACTGAGATATTATATTCTGCAAGTACAAAGATGGGAAATTTTCCAGATTGGCTGCCAAGATTCACTGCACCTAGGATACAGCAAGTGTCATAAATAGAATTTGCCACAGCAAGCCTTGCAATAACTGCCAGAGAAACGCAACAGACCTCCTGTGGTCTGATTTAACATAAACAAGCCAAGACATGGAAAAAGTAAAAACACTGCCCTGCAGTCACTGCTTAATAGCTTTTCCAATCGAGCACGGAGAAGTCTGACGTATTGAGAATGTCTGTCTATGCAGAGTATGACTGTTCCTTATGCACTGCAGCTTCTGCCACCTCACAGGGAACCTTCCATTCCTCCTTGGAAGACAGCAAATTTATGTTCAGAAAGAGCTGAATTTAGAGTCTGCTGCGCGTGTAGATGTGAATATTTGCTTTTACTGCTTCTCCGCCCTGAAACAGCACAACAAGCCCCATGCATGTAAAAACATATGGCTTGGGAGCGGAACCAGTAAATGCAAAGTGCCTTTATTTCCTCATTGAGTCTCACTTTATAGCTGCTTGTGCAATCCAGATCACACATCCTCCTGAGAGCATTTTACAAAAATAAGTTTTCCTCATCAAAACACAAGAACCCCGAAGTTTTCTTATAGCCTATTACATTTTTATTCATAGAATATTATTTAACTTTTATTCCTAAAATGAATTACTTACAAATAAAAGATTTCTACATTCTTTCATAATACATAGCTCAAAAAACTACTCCTCCTCCCATAGGACATCCTTTAAAGATCAGAATGTTAAAACACAATTAAGAGAACAAATTAGTAAACAATTACTTCAATTGTTATCACCATATTGTAACAAATATTACCAAGGGTATTACTTGCAAGCATTGTGACTGAATAATAGACCGAATAGAACTCTACTTGTAATTTCTACATAATAAGCTTTAGACTGCAGTTATGGTATGTTCCAGAGTACTGGAGGAGTCAATTGAACAAAGGAATAGAGAAATTATATCTTTAACAACTGCATTAAAAAGGTAACACTACCTTTAAAGAAAAACATTGGTCAATTAGTTGGAAAGGGCAAACTCTTATTTTCCTTCCTCTTCATCTTGCCACAAAGAAACACCATCCTGGGAAAGGTCACGGTGCATTATGGAGAAATTAGGGAAATAGATTGCTGTGAACTTAGTCCTACTCTTCTGTGGCAAAGTGCAAAACCCTGCAGTTATAAAAACAGTCTAGAGATAATGGCTTATCAATGAAGAAGTAAAATTGTAAATGACTCCATCATGACAGCTTCAGGCAAAAAGCTAGCACGAACAGCACTGTCATATGTGCAATTCTTCCATGTCTTTAGAACAGCACAAACTTTCCTCTTAAGAAACAATCCAGCTTCAAATGAAAGAAAAATCACTAAAAATTATTTTGATAGAACTTAAAAGTTGTAGGATTTCCTAAATGGAGGTTGAAAATCAAACTGATTGAATAAAATAACTTTTTTATACTGTGAAAATGGCACTGGATTTCAAGTCTTACACATAATGAAACAGAGATCTAAGGAGAAATAAAAAGATTTCATTTCAGTTTAAAGCTCTGGTCACAGGAAACCAATGAGAAGAAAATGTAAATAATTCAGGAGTGTTTATTGCAATTATTTAGTGAATTATAAATTCATCTTCAAATTAATTTCATAAAATCCAGTGCTTTACTAAAACACTACTTTACAATACATTCCTTTGTGATGCTGAGAGCCCTGATACTATTTGGCAGTTTGTCATCTGGAAAACCTCAAAAGGATTTAATTCCCTTCAAACTTAGCTAGGAAAACAATGTTAAATATTGGAAAATAATAATTTTATGTGGTTTCTTTCCTACTATTATATTGGAATGATACCAATGTATCAGTTGTAACATGAAAAGAGAAAGTGCATCCACCCTGTGGCACATGTGAGCTATTTATCACACTACTACAGGTACCTCCCATATAGCTGAAGACACTGTGGCTTCTGGATCTTACCCCAGCACAGGAGAACTTAGAAACTATGAAAAATCTGTGACATAAAAATGTGGTCTGTAAGGCTGAACTGGAAATATTCTGCTACTGGATGACAGCTCCTCTGGCAGCATCTGCAGAACCATTTCTATCCTTTTCTAATTTGCCTGGGTTATACACTGCTTTCTGCTGGCTTTTAGTGGCTTGACATGTCTTTACTCTGTAAGAGTTCATTTTGTAATATCAATACCATCAAAGAGGCACAAATGCAGAGATATAGCAAGGTCTGTTTTCATCTAGGTATTGCAAGTCAACAATCAAAAGGTTTATTTTATCCAAATCTCCTTATTCTTAGCTTGCTTTTCAATCAAAGCCAGAAACAAATGCAAATGTTCTTCACGTAACATGAACTCACTTTCAGTGGGAATCCAACACTTGTTTTTGTAATTTTTTTTGGTGGAAAATAAGCTAAACTACAATCAGTGGCAGTCTGTAATAAACCTGTGTTGGACCTTTAAAAAAACATGGTGTTTTGATGTCTCCAGACGCTGATTTCTGTCACTCCACATCACTTTCCCATAGTTCCTTGTTACTATATGGCTATGCTAGACAATGTGCAGATGTGCTAGAGAGTGCTCATAGTTAAATACACGTGTGCTACAACCAATTCACTTCCAATACAGTTTTGGCAGCCAAAAAGAGTAGCTGCAATGGGTATTATCCATTTGTTCTTTGTTTTAATTCACAGGGTATGAGCTTATCTACGTCTAAGCTATTACTTTCATGTTTTTCTAGGCTAAAAATGTTAGAATTCTTTCTTTACAACTAGAAGCAACTCTGGGGCAAGTCATCATGTTGAACACAGTACTGCAAGCTGAGCCTCTCAAGCAATCAGCAGCACTGGCCCCCTGCACCAGGTGCTGATTTCTCCTATAACAATAGGCACAATTAAGTCAAAGCCAACCCGATTAACTCTGCTCCAGGCTAACCCCTGCATGCTCACTGGTTCCCTTGATTAACTGCACAGGACTGACGGACAGGAAGGTGTCAGGAAAACCCCTGAAGAATTAGCGAGCCTGCAAGGAAACTCTGCAGGAGGGAGAAGGTGCAAGAAAGAAAGAGCAGAAAGGTGGCAGTTTAAAACACTTATTAAAGGAGTTAACAAAATAAAAGGATGTAATTTAAATCACTAAATGACAGAAACCTATTGTGATGAGGCAGTGCAGTGTCTGAAAGTGGATACTCCCCATAAAGATCACACATGTACCTGCACAATAGCATTAGATGAGGACAGAATTATAAACCTCAGTGACATTGGACTTTTTGGGTTCAGCCTCCTTGCAATAATTGGAGTAGGTTTTGTATTGATAGTTATAATCTTCAGCAATATAAAGTATTTAGTAGTGCCCACCTGCTGGTAGTACTTTAGTGCCCCTTATGCACTGCCAACAAGAACATCAATCAGCAACTCATTAAAATAAAACTCAAAAATATGCCAGTGAAATGCTAAAACATACTTGAAATATGTTCTGTTAGCTTTCCCATATTCCTATATTCATTTATAGCATCAAGGTATGAGCCAATATACAGAAGCTCAGATGTTGTTGTAATTTTAGCATAGGGCAATGTTAATTATAGTGTGTCAAGATGTTTAAAAATTAATAAAAGGAGACAATTCCATTTTTTTGTCACATACCAGTTAGAACTACTTCAGTTCATCACAGCTTACTGCTGTATCTTTTTGGACTTTTATAGCATTGTGCTCTGTGTGGAAGGAGTGCCCTCCCCCACTTTAATGGCAGTAGACTGCTGGGAGATTGTTCAAAGATAAAAATATGTACCACCAAGTCCCTAAAATGTCATGATAAATGAACTCAAATGTCACTATTAAAATATTTCCTTTCATCAGTTTCACAGCACAGATCTCCCATCACAATGCCAGAACTGACACAACTTTGCTCATACTTCTATGGGAATACTGAATTTCTTTTTGAAGGTTGATTTTAAGACAATGGAAATGTGTGTGGCATAAAACTGAAATAGCCACCTGTAAAGTGACTTAAAAGGTGCCCCCTGGAGAAAACCTCTTCTGCATGACCCTCTTCCAGAGGAAAAAAACCCGGGTTGAGTTAATCACAAGCAGACCCCTGAAACAATTCTCTACAGGTTTCTTTAAATGTGAAAAGCATCATTTTGCTTCTAACTGATTCTGTTAACAGTCTCTGAGAAAGAAAAAAAGTCACAGAGCATAAGAGAGAAGAAAACAGAACACTAAATGAGAAATTCAAGGTACCAGCTTTTTTTTCCTTTTTGCTGATGTTATTCAATGCTGTGTTCCTAAATAGCAAGAAAAAAAAAGAAAGAATACCTTTAATGCAATACCAGAATCAATGTGACCATGACAATTTTGTTAGTTTATTATGGGTATTTTCTATAACATTTCATGCCTTTCTCCCTCATGTCTAAGCATTTTATATTCAAATATCCAGGTGATGCTTTGGAACTTTTAACAAAGGGCTGATAGGAAGTGAAGGCTAACGAACAATGCATGTTTATAATGAGAACCAAACTGCTACCTGCAGAGAACAATACAGGATGATCTCTCTTTGGAGAGGGGCAAAAAAACCAACAGCATAAACGGAACGCTGTCAAATTTATAAGCAGCAATTTAGACAGCAAATATGTTGCTTGGGTTTCAGCAGTCTTAAACACTGTGAGCGGCTTAACCTTATCTCCCAGTGCCACTGCCTTCCTGGAGTAATTGATGCTCGGAGTCCCCCAATTTCACATAAACCAGGCCACTGTGTTATTGTACACAGCAATCTAACTGCTAGCAGAGACAGGAAACGGCGCTGAACCCAGATCAATAGACATGTCAACAGTAAGCTGCTTAATCTAATTCTGCCTATCTCATCTTGGAGCACAGAGTTTGCAATTTTACTGCTAGGTCCCTCTGGCAGGAAATGGTTTGGAAAGTTTAGTCTTAAGAAGTTTAAGCGATATGCTTATCCTCCAGGCTCTTGAATGTTTATTCAGCAGAGTAGCTGCTTTAAATGTTTTATAAATGGTAGCAATGTAAACAAGGCACTCCTGAATTCCTTCCCATATGAAAGCCATAACGGTGATTTCCTCACAGTGGACAGGGAGCTCAACACAACAGCCAATTACACTTAAATGTAAATTGCATTTGTACAGATGTACCAAACTCAAATAAACTTTGGTGATCAGAATAATTTTCCCAACAACCCCTCCTTCACTCTGATGATGCTCCCACATGGAAACACTTCTCTTTTAGCAATTATGTTGCTCCTTCCTACTTCACAGAATTTTCAGTGATTTCCCTGCAAAAATACAGACATACATATAGATAGAATTCACAGTTCACTGGTGCCTGTTCCATGTCCCAAAACACCCAGAGTTTTCAATTTCAGCTGAACTATGACAAAGTCATGGTGCATCCCCAGGGGTTTGTGGTGCCCACAATTGAAGAGGCCATGGCCACTGCCAGCAAAGGGGAAATTTAAGCTCCTAGTTGACTCCGGAATCACAGCTGATGTTTTCCAACCATGACGGACCTTTAAACCACTCTGACTGTCTATTTGTCATTGGAAAACAACTGCAAACTTGTTTAGAGAGGAAAGATGGTGTTTTGCTCAAGGTGCTGCAGAGGGAATTAGACAGTACAGATTCTTTCCTCAACTCTGCTACAAAGTGCCAGTGTGATTGTGCCAGCCAGTTTTTAAGTGCTTCAACTCCCCGTCCATAAAATAAAAGTTCCCCAACTGAACTGGAGTGCTGAGATACTCAAAGCATTAGTGTCCGTGAGGTGTTCAGACACCACAGTGCTGAGCATTACAGAAAAGTCAATAAATGAACTCCATAAATAAAATGTTACAAAAGCCTGTTCAAGTCTTTCAGCTTGAAATCATGGGACTGCTCCCATGAGTTAGTGCCTTGGAAATAAATTTAGCAAAGATTCCAGGAACAATACAGCTGAGGCTAAGATTAGGAAATAGCAAAGCAACAATTATTATTTAGATATTTGTACATTACTTAACAAACAAGTTGTTTACAGCTAGAAGTCTTACAACACACTGCATACCTCAGATGAGGAAATGAAGTTTTTTTTGAGTAAAATTTTTAAAAAATCAACTCAATATCTGTAGGCTTATCTGTGAACAAAACTCTCTTGAACAAAGACTTAAATGGACAGAGTTTGCATACATGGCCTAAAATCTCTTCAAACTTGCCTTCTTTCAGTTTATAAAAGTTTTGCTCTTGTGCTCTAAAAGCCTAAACTATAGAATATTATTCCAAAGATCAACAGCATACGATGAAAAATCAAAGGCAAAGTCGAAGAAATTCTTTTGTCAACAATTCATGGACTCAACAACAGCCATTTGTAATAAGGAGCAATTTAGTAAAAATAATAAAAATGAGGAGACAGACTATACATTAATGTAAAACCTAGTAATTTAGCTCAATTAGTTCACTTCAAATAGAAACTTATCGTGTGCTAGTCTATTTTGGTTTCAGACTTATCCCACCCCCAGTCCCCATTTTCAAAGCTATAGTATATTCCAAATGCTAATTAACTACCATTCCTTTTAAACTCATGAATATCCCTACAAATCTGACAGTGTGGTGGTTTTACATGGAGGTAAGACTAAGAAATTACATTCTCATTAAAATGCAAACAATTCAGAAAAGACCTTACTTTAATCCCTAATACACCATTACCTGTCTCAGCAGAGACCATCATATCCAAGAGCAGCTAAGAACAGGAACATGTTTCTTATCCTAGTGACCCACTCATGGAGAAATCCATTTGTGGATTTCTCAGTGTTTGTAATTTCAGC
Organism: Camarhynchus parvulus; assembly: GCF_901933205.1. NCBI lineage: Eukaryota > Metazoa > Chordata > Aves > Passeriformes > Thraupidae > Camarhynchus > Camarhynchus parvulus. The sequence continues at coordinate 14,073,151 of NC_044572.1, read as the reverse complement.
TTTGTTCTAATGACATCTCCTCCTTCTCTAGATTAAACTGTGGGTTTCATCCCTCACTGTTCACTCAACTTCTCATTAAAAAATGCCACTGTAGTAGTAAACAGTAATTAGCCAATTAACAACCCCACAAGATGGAAATAATTCATTTTACCAGCTCATATATTTTTAAAAAAGTAACCTGATTCTTTTCAATCATCAGCTTCGGCAACAGTGAAAATTTATCTCGGTAGAGAGGGAACTCTGTTTTCACAAGCATTTCTTTCATACCTACAAGTGAAGGCACTGATCATTTCTCCAATGCAAAAAAATGATTATTCCCTCTGATCTCTAAGAAAAAACTGTACAGGGAGCTCAAAATCTTTCCAACTCTAAGATAAAATTGCAAACCAAAAGCGTGCACAGAATCTTGCTGTCAAATGGCAACCAGTCTGCTTGACAAAAAAGGAGAGAACATCTCGCAGTTTTGAGTGGAATAATTAATGTTAAAGGGTTTTAAAAGCTTGGCTTTATGAGAGAAAAGCACACAGAAAATAGATAAATGGGTATTTAAGGCCATCTGTATAAAAAATCATGGAGAACTTTATAAATAAATAATAATTAAAATATTATTATTGTGGTGGCATATTTGTAAGTGTATACCAAATATACTCTGTAATTCATGATACAGTCCAGCTATCTGGATATTTAAATGTTGGACCATTTTTATTAAAATTATACTAGGTCATAGTAGGTCTCAAAGTTTGGGTTCCCCACCCTGAATCTCAGGAATTCAGTTTTTCACTTAGAAACATGTTCAAGAGTGTGGTGCAAACTGCCTACTACCATGAAGACAGAGAGTTACAAAAAATGGTTTTTAAGTATTGTGCCAAAAATTGAAATACATGAGGCACATTTGCGGCAAAATTTGAAATGTACATGTTCAGGAGATGGAGGCACAACTGTTCAGCTGAGAAGTTATGTATACAAACGCCACATGAATTTTTATGATGTCCTGATCCTTTGTAACAAAAACCAAAACTACACTCATTTTTTAAAACTCCCACATAAGCAACATGAAGATGTCACTTTTTATGTTACCCTGGCTTACATGAAACCAGATAGAGATTCAGATCCTGCAGGTCACTAGGCAAGAAACCCAAACATGGGCGCTTACCTGTTTTTTGAAAGTATATGAAGCTTTGAATTGGTAATTCCCTCTGAGATCAATAACTTTTAGGTACCTAACCTGCTTAAGCACTTCTGAAAACCCTACTGCCTGCTTAGAATCTTACTTTGGCTAGTCTGAGATACTGATGAGACTGCTCCATTTCCACAGCTACAATCACCATCAGTTCATGACCTTACTGACTGGTGAAATGGCAGGCAGTCCTTCCAAAAGGACTAAGTCAAATTGACGCATAGGTGTCTTTCCGGCCCTTGGGTTTAACAAATGTATTGGTTGTTTTCTACCCAGACTTAGATAAATGAGTAACAAATTAAAAGAAACGTTGTTATGATTCACTGCAGTAGCTTGTTTTCTGTGCTCTTCTCTTTTCTGATACAAGGTTAAAAGTGACTGGTAAACCTTTTAAGGTTATTGAAACTAAATTATTAACACTGTGTTTCACCTTCCTTTTGTCCTCTTCATGGCATTTTCCCTGATTGCTTACTGCTACTCCACTCCTACAAGTTGTAAATCAAATGAAAAGCCTTTAAAGTACAAAACCATCTGATTAAAATTTTCATCCACAAGGGAACCACAGATATGACAAGACGCCACATTATGCAGTTTTTACATTTAAAACATCTGACAGTCTTTTTTTTTTTTATGTGTGTGAAAATTGAGCGCTTTCATCTTTTTAAGCAACAAAAAGGATGATTCTCACTCATAAAACCCATTTGCAACCTTCAAAACATCTTTGATATTCTCCTCCATTGCAGAACTGCATTTGGTGCAGTATACGCAGGCATAAAGTACCGTGACACATGGCTAGTCTGGTCACATCTGAACTTCTCCCAGCTCTAACCCGTACAGTCCACAGGACTCCTGAGATTACCCATCAAACTCAGCACCAGATCCTTCACAGAGAGCCCACACTCTGTGGGCAGCTGGAAATATAAAGGAAGATGTGGTAAACTATGATCAAGAGTCTAATAAAAACCTACAGTGAATACTTCTGATAGAAAAGACATACCTTCAAGGAATGAACTCTGTCTAGAAGGAAGTAAAATCTAATTTACATTTTAGTGAGGTTTCTAATGCAATTCCTATCTTAGATAAGATACGGGTTTATTTGACAGCACACTTCTGAAAAGTTGGCAAACAACAACTTTCTTAATGCTGCTTTTCAGCAGCAGAGTATAGAATGATGCATCACCAAGTTTTCAAGATCTGAGCTCCTGATACTCCAAAAGAGAATAAACCAAGCAAATTACTTCATTTCAGTTTTCATTGGATTTCGTAGCTGCTACACATTTATGGTCTGCTAGGTTGGCAGGCAGTTACTGCACATATGCCACAGCAGTAAGAGGTTTGTTTGTCCAGCAGTGGAATCCCTGCACTGGAGTTAAAACATCAGCCTGAACCATGAAAAGGCTTCGAAGAAAGCCTGTGGTGCTAACAATACACTATTTAACATCTGATATTAATGATATCTGATATCAATGTCTGATAACACATTCATTATGGAGATAGGAAGTTTCTTGGAAGCACTGAGCTCTCAATAAATAGCAGCACTGTCTGCTGGGCCAGCTCCTCATTTATTTCATGGACTCACTATTTAAATGCTACTGCATGAACAAGGTGTGCTGTAAGCCAACTGTTACAGGTCCAAATCGAGTATTTGGTACACTATATTAAAAGTCAAAACCACAGAAATGCTCCTTCCTAATCCCAAGGCATGTGATGTGTGCATTGCTTTTCTAAGGAACAAGGTCAGTGACAGGACATTGAGAGCTCTGTCAGGAAGGGATGCTGAGCAGGAAAACCTTAATGTGAGGCAAGCTTCAGGAAATTATCCCAAGAGCTTCAGGAGAATCATTGAAATGACTACCTGAGATAGCATATTTGGGTGAATAATAATAATCAACAGAGATTTCTTCATGAGGAGAAGATCTCAAAGATGTTTGTTGTCCTTTGTTTAGGATGCAAGGTACCCGTTCCATTTACTGTTTCATACAGAAAAAAAACATTATTTCAGCAGGAGTGGAAAGCACTGATGGCAAACTTTGCATGGGAAAACTTAGGGTGCTGAGATGGGCAGACAAGACTAACCTGGGAGCTGGAGACAGTGACTGGGTCCCTGAGCCAGAAGACAGCAACGTGTGGGCATTTGTGCCATATTTGATCTGGCACTCTTGCTTTTCCCTACAGATTAAAATCTGTATTGCCATTTCCTGCTGGCAAGATTTTCTCAGGGAAACCTGAGCAAGCTGCATACAGAATGAAGGAGCTCTTAGGGCTTGTATTTATCGAACAACTTGTTTTCTCAGATGTCAGTTTTTCTTCCTTTCCCCCCACCTTTTTCTTCCTGCCTTTGTTTTGGTGTTCAGACACCTAGACTCTCACAATCAATCACAGCAAACTAGCTCCCATAAACCTGGTTAGAGGAAAACAATTTCTTCCTCAGGCCTCCAACCATTCCCTAGAAACCAGCTGTTTCTCTAAATATACAAGGCAACAGCACCTGAAAAACTGAGCATGACATTACATGACAAGAGAAATCATTTCAGCTCTGCCATCCCCTGGCTTTGTAGAACTGGGATTCATGTAATAAAAGATATATTTCAAACAATTTGGAGATCCATTTATACAATATACATTAAAAGAGTCACCAGCCAGAATAAAAAAAAAAGGCAAGGGCATAAACAGCTGGGAATCCTCAGCAAGACCTCATACACTTCAGGGAAAGTAGAGCCTTCTTCCCAGGGAATTTTTTTGTTCAACAATGGCAGAGTTGTGACAAAGGAAGAAACGAGGCACAAAAAGGTGAAAAACAATTTCCCATATTTCTTTTGCTAAATGCTGCTGTACCCACTCTGGTGTCAGATGATGAGCTTGGCTCCCCTTTGTTTCAGCAGGCACCGCCACACGTTGTGCAAGGCCTCCAGCTGAGTCAGTGCTCGCCCGCTGTGCTCCGCGCACACAGATGGGAGTGGGCAGGGAAATGTCAGCCTGCCTGGATTAGCTCGGCTCTGGTCACGCACAGAAACGGAGCTCCGGGCACCCAACAATCCCAAATTAAACATGAAGCCTCCTCCCCAGTCCAGGCACCTCGTTTTTCAGGCATTAGTCATTAAGGAACTCCCCCAAGTTGGTAGGTCTTGCTGTGGCTTTAAGTGCTTGCTTTCATAGCTCTACATCCTGGCAGTAATGGGACCCTGCCCTGGCAATGAGATAATGCCATCACATAAGAAATGTGCTATGACGTTTTAAGTTTTTAAATCACTTGGAATGCATGAGTGTAGTTAACTTTTACTGTTATTGTTGCCAATCCCCTTGAGGGAAAAGCAATCTTCCTATTCCCCTCATTCTATGTATGGCATCTTTTTTGTCTGACATATTTCAGTAATTCGGCATGTTTATTCCTCAGCTAGTTCTAACTCAACCAGTAGAGGCTGCATTTTGAATCTATGAGAGCAAGCTGGCAAGTGCCATGGAAAAAAATTAACATTCCAAAGTACGCAACACATGGATGAATGTTACACAGCCTGATGGGATGCGGAATTTTTAAATCTTATAGAGATATCTGTGTATTATTACACCACTTCTCTCTGTGAACACTCTGGTTTTGGTTGAAGGCTATTTCCAGTTCAGACTCTTTTTCTTCAGCATTTTCTCCTGTCTTTCCTACCTACTATAACACCCATTACTGGCTCTCACTCTCTACAGGGATTTGTTTCACTGCTTTCTTTTCCATTTTCTTTGGACTAATTCTGTCCCCTGGTCTTCTCTCTGGCTTCAGGCAAAAGGTCCAGTTCTTCCTCTATACACAATCAATAGGAATATGTAGTAAATGAGTGAGATTTTGCCAATTTCACCTTTTGGACAGAGATGAAGCCTTTTGCACTATGCTTCTGTTTGTCAGTGCTAACCCACAGACCAAATACAAAAGCAGAACTTCTCAACCAGGTATTAAAAAAGAGTTCCACCACAAATCCTCCTTTTACAAATTTCCAATTGATTATGAGGGTTGCATCATAGATTAAAGGTGCCACCACATTTGGAGTGCTCAAACATGAAAAACAGCAGAAAGGGCAGTACTATCATGGTGCCAGCATATTTTTTCTTCTTACCACTTTAGCCCAAACCTTCAGGATCCTCCTTGCTCCTCACCCAACTGTCACAGGCAAAGGAGACAGAGGAAACACTCAAACACGGAACAAAATAACTTTAGAGAGCTGCTACCATATTGCTGAACAGCAGTTCATTGTTCCCTTGCCTTGGATAGTTTTAGGCCTTTATTTTACTCAAAGATCTCTTACTTACCAGTGCCCTGACCTTGGCATCTGTGCTACTCTCTTAAAGCTAATGTGATCTGCTCACACAAAGCAGACTATTGCCAAGGAGCATAAGCAGCACCAGTGATGTCACGGAACTCATTAAAGATATAGTTGACTTCTTGCCCCTAGAAAACCTAATTATTAAATGTAACCTTAGCTGAAAACAGTAGTGGTTGTTGATAAGCAAAGTAAAACAAAAGGTGTTTTGTTCAAACATAAATATAGTACTTGACCAATAAATAAGAGTTCCTGCTTTATAACTGTGGCAAACTGTAGTTAACCATGAAATTCCTGAGATAATTGATATAAAAAAAGAGCAGAGTACTCTGAAATACAATCACGTGCATAGTTTGAAAATCTAATTCCTAATGCAATTCATAACATTAACACCAGCTCTAGAAAACTTAGTGGTTCATTTTAATAAACAGCAAATGCTGCACATTCTCACTCTGAGGACCCATTAGGAAGCTAACCCTGATATAAAACTGCTATAATCTATCTTCTGAGAATTATTTTAAAATATACCTTTTATAGCAAACGTAAAACATAATGACTGTGTTGTAAATGTGAGTGCTATATTTATTTGTTGCTATAGCTATGGATTGCAAATTTAGAAAGGAAAAATACACTTCAAATACTATCACAGACAATATGAGCCTTATGCTTCTACACAATATTAAACATGCCACCTCCCACTGGTGATACATAAATCACAGCACTGTTAAATCAGCTTCTTTCTTTGAGCAAACTTACTTCCTGAAATTTCTTACATTTTTTGTAAGATAAAATGTTCTTATTTTATCTGTTTTTATCTATCAAAGGGCCAAAAACTACTGAAAATTTACATGTCACTGCAGTCCATCCATAAAATTTACACAAACGGCTAAATCAGAGAAACTAATATCCTTGAAATACAAGCAACTAAAGGAACAGTTAAAACAATGAGATTTTAAGTGAATATTCTCAAGGGTCAAGACACTGTCTTAAGACTGGAATATGCCTAGAATATTTACAGACATCTTTCCCTCTCCTCTGTCTTTATAAAATGACTGCAAAACAATTCTCTCTAAACACTAACAGGCTACACTGAACAGAATGTACAGGTCTGTCTACTGAAGCCACAAATAATTTCAATGGGATTGGTGCAGCTTTGCAGGTATTGTGCTGTCTTATAAAATAAGCCAGAAACATTCATCCTCAAAAAATCAGGTGGTTCACATGCATTTTATTATGCAAAAATTTTCTTAGGATGAGAATGGATATTCCAGTATTCGAGGCATTAAATTTTAAGTTGGTCAAAGTTACCCTGGTAATATTGGTATGGAGAACAATGATGCAGAGACAACATTCATCTGTCACAGAAACTAATACACCCCCTTAATTTCCTTATGGGTATTGCAGTCTCGTTTTGTACAATTTTCTCTCCTCCTTGTTGCATGTTTCAGGATTTCATGACAAATTTTTGTGTGAGGTCTGTTCAACCTCCATGTAAAAGCTACCAGTTAAAGCATCACTCTAGGTTTGAAGACTATCTGCTGAAGGCATTGAGGAATCAGTGTGAAAATATGACTTCTCAGACCAAAATTATTCAAAAAGAAAAGAATATTCATATACATCAGATGTAAAATTTTAGCACACAGGAAAATAACACTAAAATATATGTGGATGGCTTTAAAAAACAGCAGTTAAAACACAAAGTAACCAGGGGAAGTAGTTTTAAGGGAAGTAAAATCACATACACATATGTGAGTTCCAAAATGCCCCTCTCCCCGCTTTTTTGGGGTTTTTTTGTTGTTTTTTTTTGGTGGGAGGCGTGTGTGAGAGAGGATATTGGACAGATGTCAAGGTCAAATCACAGAGCCTTTAGATCTAATACAAACTATTACAGCACTCCACATGTATGTGTCACCAAAAATGCATGTGATTTTAAACCTTAACCACAGATTACAGGCTGGCTTCCTGTGACTTTTTAAACATATGGTCAGAAGTGAGGATGGAAGAAAGCATTTTTGTGTGATCTCTCATTGATCTGAGAATGTAATCTTTGTTTTATTTAAGTGTCACAGCTTGCTACAGTAATGAGCTGAATAGAATATTTAAAGGGTTAAGCTTTGGAAATGAGCAGATTCAGGAAAGGGCACAGTAACATCTTAACCCCTAACAAGTCAGTAAACATTGCACATACCTGAAGGCCTTACTGTTTAAGGTCTTTCTTAAAAAAAATATATATGTCTCAAAGCACTAATTTTAATGTCAGGTTTGGCATCATTGCTGTATAATTATCTAATGCCTAATATGTCCTTGAACGAACAAAATGTATCACATAATCACACCCCATAATTACAAAATACATATAATCCCTATTTATATACTCATATTCTTCAGTATAAAATATGCTATTATAATCTTCCACTAACTGAACTCTCCTAAAAATTATAACTATCTGATATTTTTCCTTCTCTCTCATTCTGACTTTACTCTTGCTTTTGTCTCACTCTAACTATAACAAGCAAGGGCTCAAAATTAGTTATTTGCTATACAGCTACACCCAACACAGTGGAGCTTGAAGTATCTGGAGCTTCTCCAATATCCATGTTAAATTAAACAGTAGCAAGGTCTAGGCAAAAGCATTCCCAAAAAGGCTCATTCAGGTCTCCCTGAGGATCCCTTGAACACAGGGAAGTCTGTGCCAGGATGTGAAGACCCAATGTGACAAATTTACTGCTCAATGTCTCAGCATCTTTTCTTCTCCAGAAGCTCTTCTTACCTGGAGTCAGGTACCCTCACACCTGATACACCATGTCTGACCTTCAAAATACACTGGCATTACATTCATTGCTGTGTTGCAGCACCCCACACAACACTCTGTTCACTACCATGCAAGAAATACATTTTATGTTTGCTTTTGCCAATGATACTGCAAGGCAGAGTGCAAATTAACTGAAATAGAAGTACGATTTTATAAGAAATTATTATACTTTTTGAAAAAATATGTGTTTTTATAAAGTGGATCATAACCTACTAACTTCAAAATTTAAGGATGCCATGAAAGAGACTAAGAGTTACTTAAACACTTCTATAGGCAGGGGTTTTTATGTTAATGCAAGGAATGTGCTTATTTTTTTCAATGACTAAAGATGAAAAAGAAATCTGTCTAATCCTGTAAAATAAAGGGTTTTAAATGTCAAGACTCTGACCAGTGAATTCTTGCCAGGTAACTTTATCCCATTGCTTTCAAATTAAAAATGGAATTTGAACTACTGCTGCTCTGCTCTAAACAATGTTGTTTCAAACAGAGGAGTAAAGGAAACAAAGCAATTACAATAAAAGAATAAAAACATGTCAGCTACATTCACATTAGTTTTGTGCATTTACACCATGGATATTGCCATTGCTGAGCAGAAGCCAGGTGTGAAACTAAAAACATCTGCTCTGCCTGAGCAACCCAGGCTCAGGTGTCCAAAATCTTCCTTTTATATCTCCTCCCATTGGGGTCACTGACATTGCTCAGGCTGCCCTTCTTCACCTGGAGTATCAATAACCTCCTCACCCTTCTCAGAGCTTTCTGCTAGTCATTCTGTCAAAGCTGATCCTCATATTTTCATTTTACTGCTATTGTGCTGTATCAGTAACTTCAAATTTCAGAAGATTCGTGATTAGTTACTATGCTCTTTCTTACCATGTAATTTCATTTTTTTCTTTTCATATCATCCACTTTCAGAAGTGCTAAGAACACCTTTTGCTCCCCTTGGATAAACATGTGTCTGTATGTATTAATCCTGGTCTAGTAATATTTGCACACTATGCAGTCAACATTTTCCATGGAGGAGATCTCCTCTTAGGCACCAAATTTAAAATGCAGAAAACCTCCGGTACCTGTTTCAAAATCATAGATAATGATTGAAAATAAGACATAGTGGATTATAGAAAATGGATGTCAGTCCCAATTTAAGTACCTAAACTGAAAAATGTTCTAAACATGGAGTTCTTAAATTGAAATGGTGAAACAAGCCTTATAAGATGGCTATTTTGTCAATTACAGTAATGACAGAGAATGAATCACAGACTCACTGAATATTCTGAATTGCAGAGAATCCACAAGGATCACTGAGTCCAACTCTTAAGTGAATGGCCCGCACAAGGATCAAACCCACAACCTTGGTGTTACTGGCATCCTGCTCCAACCGAGCTAATCACTCCCACTAAAATCCTACCAAAAACCAGCAAAACTCTACAGGATTTCAAACAGTATTACTTTGTACTTCATTTTAGGGTCAGCTATGAATATAACAAAGTACAAATACCATGGAACCATGACAGAAAGAAGCCAGGTCTGACTCCTGACTGTGAAACTCTTGATATCATTCTAGGTTTGAAGGGGGAAAGGCACAGCATGACACACATCTACCTTAAGCTGCCAACTGACAGGAAGGTGATGCCATCCAAGTACACAGAATTATCTGTTTGTGCTCCTTCCATGAGCTTTTCTTCCCTCTCCCACACCCATGCTCATAAACTAACACCATTTTCACCTAAGTCCAGCTCTGGTGATCACCAGGCACTTTGTGAGACCAGTAATGCCTCAGGCTCAGCAGAAAATTATCCTGCATAGAAAAGAGAGCTTTCTGTGCAGCCAGTGAGCAGATCTGGCTCAGCAAATGATTCTGGGATTCCTGACCTGCCACTGGGAGGAGGTCAAACCATCTGAAATGGAGGAAACTGGAAAGGCAACAAAACATTCCTCTTTTTGGTGAGACACCACAGCAGCCCAGTTGTTTACAGTAGCAGAGCACCAGAGCTCTGGGAAAGGGAAGTGGCTCTGTATGGAAATATTATCAGAGGGGACATTCTCAGGTTCACTTTGTCAACAACACAATATTTCTGTATACAAAATCCTTTAGCAACTTGGAAAAACTGCAAAATCAAGAAAACCTCAAAAATTGCAGCAGTCAAGAAGCTTCATAGGTTAACAAGCCTTTCCAGCAAAGTATCTAAGATTCTGAACTGAAAATTTATTGTTGAAATTTTGTGTTGAGAAGAGAAAATCACCAGATAAATGGAATGACATGAACAAAACCACTCAGAAATGTAGCATCTAACCATGTATCTCTAAACCAGTACAGAATTCCCCCTTTCATCTGTTTGGAAGACTTCAAACTAGCAAACTTGTGATCACTCAGCTAAAGCCAAATGAATTCATGGGCACATTTTGCAAAATTGGATACACTACAAGTCTGCACATATGGATGCAACACAAATAATTAAAACGAAAGAAAAAAGCACCCTCGGGTCATAAAAGAGTCTTGAGAGAGAGAGAGACAGAGTGACACTGTAACAACAACAACAACCACTGCAAGCTAGACTATCTACATCCATAGCCATCTACATATTAAAAGGAATGCATATTCATATTCCCCAAGCAATGTCCCTCTGCTCTTCCAAAGTCAAAGGAACTCTTCTCTAAGCGGATAAAATCTTTCTCACTATGGTTTTCAGCAGCTGTCTTTGCTGGTTTCTAATCAAAGCTCATGATAACTGACTTTGGCAACAGACTGTAGTTTCCCAGATGAGTAAGCAAACAAAGAGTTTATTTTTCCCCCTCTTCCACAGAACTTGAGATGCATTTTCTGTCTTAAGAGGGATTTGATGACTTCCATAATCTGGTCAACACCTCAAATACATTTAATGAAGGAACATCAGGGGTCTGTGGTATTTGTATACTTCAAAATGTGGACAGCTACAAGACAAAGATAAATGCCAGCCTGAAAAACAAAAATCTAGACTGTAGCAATTTAAAAGAGTAGAAAATGAGGAACTTTTAGACAATAATTTATTTAGATTTGACTGAGAAACAGACATAAGAAGAGAAAGTAAATTGACACATCATAAAAAATCTTCACTTGGGTTATTCTTAAGTATTCTTTAAATTGGAGAGGGGGGGAAGCTCATCACAACAACATTCACCGAAAGATATTGATTTAGAAGGCACAGCCTGAGGGATGTCAAACCAGAAAATCACTATAATCAACTACAAAGGAAATTCATCATGACAAAAAAGGAAGTGGGTGGATAAGCAAAGCCCATGGAAGAAAAATAACATTGCCTGTTGTTAGATACATGATTAAAAAAAAAAAAAGTGAATGTTAAAATGATTCCTACTCATTTAATATGAGAAATCTAATGGATAGATACAATACATTAGGGTAGAGGATGCATTGTCTTGAAGAGACATTGCAGAGTTCCATACACAAATGTGTCTTGCCACTGTTGAAAGACAAATTGTAGGTTGAAGATTAAAAATCGGAATATTTAAAAACATTAAACCTATATTTATTGGAAAGACTGCATAAAAAGAGAGAAAATGTATGCTAAACCCACAATTCTAATTTACTTTTCTATAATGAAACAGAAGAGTACTGAATATAGTCCAGCAGAAGCCAACATGTTGATAATTGATGAAGCAGACAACTTCAAACATCCTAGGACAAGAAAGATTAAGTTTAATATGTCTCAAATGTGTGGGTTTAAAATAATTTAATTCAACATTTGTTCTCAGTCTTGAATAGGAGAGAAGGAAGAGGGGAGATTAAGTGGCAGGTGAATTGAATGTTTCTTTTGATGATAATAAAATCTAGAGCACTGATGGAATGTAATTTAATCGAAAGCAGCACAAACCACTTCTGTGTGTGACACAGCCCTGATCCCGCAGTGCAATCTGAAAGCAGGAACAGCAACACACCCAGCTCAAAGCTACACTGTGCACATGGGATGTGCTCAGCCCTGGGATTCCAAGGCAGCCTTCACACAACAATCTGACAGCAAACTCAGGGAAAAAGATTCAGATGTGGTTGATGTTTTTGAATGCCCTGCTTTTCACGTGTTTGATTTGAGAATATTTCTCTTGACACAGACAAGTGGTGCAAGCAGTTGAAAATGAGGCTAAAGAAGTTTAATATGAAGCAGTCAGAAAACTGAAGTGAACAATATTTGGCCATAAAAATTTAGTATACAAGCTGCATAATTCATATTTCCCTCAACAGCCCTAAACAGTGCTACACAAAGCATTGAGTGAGGTGCTGAAAAATAGTAGATATCTTACAAGTGGTGGTAATTTTTACCACAGCTGCTGAAATTGGTAGCCCCCATAGCCAACCCCAAAATCCATCTTCATCTTCTACCACTCATCTTCATTTGTGATTTAATAAAAACACCCCACTCAAAATCCCCAATAAAACTTGGGTAGTTGCATAGCGGCTACATGCAGTTCTAGGGCATGAAGTTACCATGAAGTACCATCTGTTTTCTCACCACTGTCAGTTAAGAGCAAATTGTCTCAGATTGAAATGGCAACTTCATAAGTATCTGGAGTCAGACAGAGTGGGATTCACCTAATAAAATGGAGACATCTATATCTGTGTCACTCAGTCAATTAAGATACATAAGACTTTTAGGTTAACAGCTGGACTTGATGATTCCTATTTGCTTCACAAAGTGCCTGCATGTGAATTCAAGAAGTCAGTGAGTCAGTGAACTGCATATGCAAATGAGTTCACAAAACTATAGATTTCTTATTTAAGCCCCTTTTTTGGATGGTTTTTTTTTTGGTTGGTTGTTTTTTGGTTTGGGGTTTTTTTTTTTAACCTGATTATTTTCCACCTTAAAGAAACAAAAACAGTTGGACTAGATCACAGGAAAGGTCCATCTGCTCCATGTCTTGTAACAGCAAATATCCAGAGAGGAGTACAAATATATAAAATAACCTCTCTGATACACACCTCCCATCAATGCAATGTGCATTACTGACTGCTTTAGCTGGGTTGTTTTTGGGTTTTTTTGATGCAGTGGTAACAACACACAGGGCTCCAATTGTCTGTGCAATGCTTCAGAGCAGCAAAGCACGTTACAAGTGCTAAGTATGACTGTTCAATGTGTTCACTTTTATTAGAGATTTGATGATGAAATGCTCAGATTTAATATGCCTATTACTTGTATGAGCACAAAATAATTCATCCAAAGCCTGAAGCCTATTAGCTGCCAACTAGTATACCAATTTACATGATTTTCTGATTAAAAGCACCCTGAAGATCACTGCAGTAATAATGAGGTGTTTCTTAAAGAAGCCAAAGCAAAATACTTATTTAAAAATATTTATTATAACAGCAGTTTAAACATAGTAGTTATAGTTTTCTTTTCCAGACACACAAAAAGTAAACATTTGCCTCTCTGGCAAAGATGCTTTTTGTACAAATTTTCAAAGCAGTAGCTTTGAACTTCCAACTTCCTATAACATATTGAGCTTCTGTTAAGGCAAGGTAATTTTCTATATTTTGAACTATTTAGCACAAAGGATCATGCTATCACCTCTAATAGCTCTCCTTTTCTTTTCTGCTACTCTTAGTCCTAGCAAAACATTCTCTCAAACTTCTATGTATATACTACTAGTAAATAACAATAATATTAATAACATTTTTAATAATAAAAACTAACAGCATGCCACAAAAAACTATTTTACCAGGATAAATATTCCTAAAAAAGTCACAAAATCTTACATGACTAACAGAAAAATAATGTATTTACCCCTAAATTAAGTCAAATCAGTAAGTGTACATTGGGGCCTCTATAAAATACCATATAGTATACAACAAAAAAATGCTCAGTGAATTCAAATGGTTTTCCCTGGCTGAAAGGGACCTGAAAGTCCTGCTCTCATAAAAATGAGCTTTACTTGGTTATGCCAATCTCACATGACCATAAAGACTTTTCATGCTGGAGAAATCCACAGTCTTGACAAGTAATCTACTTCCTGTGCTTCATCCTCTTTCTCACTAGACAAAAATATCTTTTTTACTTCCACTCTAAATCCAGTATTTTTGTCCTGTCCACTGCAAACAGGGAGAATAAACTATTTCCTTTTTTCTGAGAAACCTATTGCATCATATGAGGGGGGCTCTCAGAGTTGGACAGCAGTAAAGATCACCTATAGAAAAGATGTGCGTCCTTTTGAAAATCATTTATGAAACATCTTGCCATTAATAATTATTGCCCATGAAGTTAAACTACATCTGTTTGCACACTCTCATGTTAAGTCCTTTGTTGTGCTGGCACTGCCAACATAAAATTTTTAAAATGTTTTACTTATTGAGCCAATTATAATAACCAAGCGAGAAAAATTCCATTACATATATTAAAATAAGCTATTATTGCTTTTTAAGGGATTGACTACATAATGCCATGACTTCTTAAGCAATACTGCAGTTGTTGAAATATCAAAATTCTTATATGCTTTTTCAAATCATTCTTTGAACAATGTCTCCCCCAATCTATCATTTACTATATTATCTACATAAAGCAAAAAGTTTTTTAGTCTGACAGATTCTCAAAATATGTTACAAAACTGGTTCTTGTCTTGCTTGAGTAAATGGTATTAATGGAACATGTAAAAGTAGATGACTGTATACAATTGCCTTTTTGTCCCTAAAAGGCAAATTCTTCTCTAGCAGCCAAATTAGAGCTATCACATGCAACTGAAATTGCTGAGGAAATGTCTGTAAACAACATTTAGTTTTTATATTCAACTTCACGTATGTAGAGATTGCACAGGAGAGTTTACTCAAAAGCTACAAATAGACATTATCCAACAATTCAGGCATTCATTTCACTGAAGCATATGAAATTTTATAGTACTAATGGAAACAATACTATTCTTGAAAACAAAACCCCAGATATTTATCAATTTGGTTATCATATCTATGGCTCTGTGATACTTAAATACCCATCAAAAAGAGACAGCTAGTTAGAGATAACAAACATCCATGCATTTAAGTCATGTTACAAGAAAAAATAAGCTTTGAAATAGGAAACAGCCAGTGTTTAGTTAACAATATTTGAGTCTCCAGAAGAATAGAAGCCCAGAAACATTCTAAAACTGGCCAGATTCAGCAAGCTAAATCTTCACTGCTTTCTGTCTTGCATATAGTCTTGCCCCAGAAAACACTTGGTGATGAAAGAGATGCAAGTACTTGATTATTATAATCCTATAAATTAATTCCTTTACATACAAATATTTAGAATTTACATGTATTTACATCTTGTAACATTTAAGCACATTGGAGTATTTGAAAGTACACAATAGCTGTCCAGACACTGTCAAATTCAGACATAATATTTTGCCTTTTCATGCTCAGGAATGAGGACAGACACCGATCTAACCAACAGGAAAGGGCAGAAAGGTGGAGAGGTTTTAAGCTTGATCTTGCATGTATGTGAACCAGGTTTAAGTTTCCCCCTGACTACTGTAATTGTAGCTAAAAGTCACTTGGTGAGTATCATCAACTCAGATGCCTAAACATGGAAATCTAAGTGTCATGTTAGTGACCCAAAGACTTACTTCCATTGAAATATGAAACAGACCTGCAGCAGCTGCAGATCCTTCTTGGCTGGAGCTATAGGTTGGATTTATGATCTTTAGAACATCCAAAGCTGCTCAAAATATTTACATTTAGGCATTGCATCTGCCTTTCATGGGATACTCACACATTTTATTTTCAGTACAGGTGTTATGAAAATCGGATGTCCCAGGCATTAGAGAAAGGCACGATCCTACAGTGCTTTGGTTTTCCCTGTGGAGGTATCTCTATCTATACACTATATAGATTTCTCTCTCAACACCCATACTGTGTCTGAACATCCTCCTCAGTGCCTCCATTTAATGAGAATGTCAAGTTTGTGAAGGCAGATGCAAAAGTGATGCTGATTCACCACAACATCAGGACCATAAAAAAGATCATCAGAGCAAACCAGACAATGCCCTGGAGAGCCATGGATGGCCAAGCCTGCACTGAACGGACTTTCACTTGAACCATGCCCAGAGAGGAAGCTTGGTTGACTCTGGACTTTAGGAGTTCATATCAACTTGGTAACTAAATGACCTCAGGGCAGGATTAATATGTATGGGTAGGGAGCATTTGCAGCTCTGCCTAAAGCTATCTCACTTGGATGCTCTGGATTGTCCTCCTGAGGATACTGGCTCTCTCCTTTGGCTATATAGATAGCTTGGCTTTCTAATTTAGGCATGAATAAGCTCCTTTTCAAAATTTTGAATTCTTCTTTTGTGGAGCCTATGTAGCTTTGGCTAGGATACATCCCAACAGATTTAGGCCTGATGAAACCACATTAAATCAGAGTATTTCAGAGATATCCATTCATCCTCCAGGAGAGAATACTAGAATTTAGAATTAAAAATTTTGGATCTTAACATACCAGAGTACTTCTTTAAGTTCTCTACATTTCACAAACATTTTCTCTTTAACTCTGTGAAATTTTCTAATTTGACAGCTAGATCCATAAACCATCATGATTATCTTAATTCTATCAACACTCTTAAGTGCAGTATGAAAGCTCAGTTCATTGAACCATCAAATAATATGACATAAGACCTAGTCCTGTTAATCATCATATATATAGAGAGAGAGATCTAGAGAGAGAAGCATATGTAATCCATTGTACATTCAGGCTGTCAAAATGTTTTAATTATTCAGTCAGAACAGTATGACTGCATGAATCATTTCAGTGTTCACCACAGAGCAAGTTGGAAAAAGGTCCTGATGAAATAACCGCATAGGAACTTTTAAAACTCTTACTTTTAAATAAAATTTGAGGTATAAGTAAGGAAGGCATAAGCAGGTATAAGTCTAGGACTGCTCAGAAAACATAATTTTTTTCTGCCCCCTCTGCTAAGCCCTTTCCAGCTCAGATAATGTTTCCATTCTGCTGCAGGCTTCTCTCAGGAAATTAATTTCTGAGTTTGATGTCACCTGAGGACATCCAAATGAACCACCTACCGTCTGTGTAGCCTCCTTTCTTTCTAATACTGTGTCACATCTTAACATTTCACATAACAACTGTAAAACAGACAACCTGATCTTAATATAAACTCTACAAAATACTGCACCACACTCTATGGAATTGTACAAATAAAAGTAAGATAACATCACCCTTGAGGATTTTTCTATGCTCTAAATGTACTCCTTCACAGGGCAATGTACTGGGCAAAACTGAAGGTTTTGGCCAACAGGAAACAAGACTGGAAGAAGACTGATTTCCTCTCCTTTTCATTCTTTCACAGGATATTCTTTATTTCATTCCCTTAATAATATTTCCACCCCTAAGGTTGCAGGAGGAAAGGGGACGGATGTTTTCTAGAGGGGATAATTGCAGGAGACATTTTGCAGAATAGGGTGAGCTACTAAACTGTTAAACAGGACTCTTTCTTATCTGGTGTGTTTGCAGAGGAATGTATTAAACAGAAGTCCCTTAAGGTACATTAAGCCTGACAGTTGTCTTTCCTCCATTGTGAGTTTGGCACGCGTGACTGCTGTGAGACAAGGATCCAGGCTGCCACTGACTCTTATTTTAATGCCAGCTCGACCCTGACATTCTCCAGTGCCTACTGGATTTGTAGTGAGATATTCTGAAGAAGTTTTCCTTTTCCTTCAGTTTTTCAAATTACCTTAATATAGTGTAAAGTGAGAGTTTATGATCCCAGAGAGAGATATACCATACAGACTAGCACAGCATAAAAAGTATCAGGATAGGCTTTGCAGCATCCCCCAGTGTCTCAACTGCGAGCCAAAGGGACTATTTACTAATCAAAAGCCCTCATATTTTTCATTCTTTGCTCCTCTTTTGATAACAGAAGGCCCAGACAAACAGGAGCAAATAGAAACTCTATTCTGCTGTTCATGCAAGCCTGCTTACCAAATGCCTCCCATAGGCTGCTTTCCACCAGCCCTGCTATTCATTTAATCCGTTCAGTCCTGAAGAAAGATCAACTTAGGCAATTAGACAAGGGATGTGAGCTCTGAGGGATAATTGGATGACTTGCATGCAATAAACTTCTTGCACAGTTTCTTCACTTTTTTCTTTTGGTCTCTTTGCTCATCCCTTTGTTTCTCATCATTAATTTTTTTAATCAAGTTTGCAACACCCTTGCAGTTACAGCAAGATAGTAATGTGGCCGAGCAGCAAGAACCTGAACACCTACATTGCAGCTCCTGCTGTTTTATGCCTCTTTAAAATGTTCTGATGTGGTATCAAATGGGATGCAGCAGTCAAGGCATCATTTTTGTATCTGCAGCACTGCTGAAGTTGCAGGGTGGGAATAAATGAGCTCAGGTACTTTTTTCTAATCTCAGGTGAATCCTGGAAGAGAGCTCATATGGGGGGAAAAAGTATAACAGAATTTAATTGCATTCTGGTGAATTGTGTGTGAATTATATCATGGCCAAGGACCTTAGTGACATACATTAAAGACTGCTGGAATGTAATTATTACCTTTCTTTACCCCCTATAGCCATCTTCACCCCACCTTCTTGTCATCTCCAAGTCAAAGCCTGGGAGCTCTTTTTGCCTTGGGCACACAACCTCATTCTCATCCTTAGCCCTCAGCATGATGCTTCTAACTTTCATTTCCTCCTGATTTGACATGTTCCTCTCACATCAACACTTCCCTCATGTCATCCTTCCTAATATTGTATTTATTTACTGTATAAAATTGCCTTCCTCTGCTCACATGAGTTTAAACTTCTTAGTTCCTTTTATTTCCTATACACTAGCACAATTTGTCAGACTGGATACACAGCAATTTAAAACCACATAAAAGTTTCAACATTTCCCTCTAACATTTCAATATAATTCTCTTTTATAATAAATTTCAGTGAAATATTAATGATCATTATACTATCAACCATAAAAACCATTACAACAAAAAATAAAAATCTGATCTTACACTGCCTAGCTTGAATGCTAGATTGTGTACCCAGCTGCTGAATGTGCAGAAGTCCTTTTCAGTGCTCATCTGTAAGGAATAAAATATTGCAGCCACAGCTACCAAGACTTGTCTCAATCTGTAGGAATGACAGTTTTCCTTCTGGATGTCCACATTCAGCCTCACATGACAAATAGATACAATGTCCTGCAGGCCTCCTCTGAAAAGACGCTCAGGTAACACTGACAGGCATAATATGAAATCAGGACAGACTGTGCGGAACCTCTGAAATGCTGTAGGCTTCTTACAAATGAAAAACACCCATCAAGAACAAGGTCAAGAGCAGAACAAAATTTATTTCTCTTCCTATTAGAGAGATATGTATCCAAGAGATAGCTACCTTCAGATGAAAATATGGAGGACTTTAAGACAGGATTATTACCTGACTGAGAAAGAAATCTAAAACCACTTTTCAGAGTTCTTGAATGACTAGAGGCAGCTCTGCTCTCAGTATTGCCTCAGTGAAGAGAAGATTTGAGTAGCTCAGGCAGAATGATGAAGGATGTGACTGTTGAGTTGCTTGAAATGGCGCTCCTGTGTTCTACCCAGAGAATAAAAATTCACTGAAGATGGAATAATGAAATAAGAGGGTAAAATATGAAAAATGTGATTAAACTAAGCACACAAAAGGAGTGATGTTGCATTTGTCTACGGACAAAGAAGGAAAGGAAGATGGTAACGCTTTGTGTCTTTCCTGGTGAGATGTGGCGATAGCTGAGCTTGCTTTGTTCAGTTCTCAGCAGCAGTTAACTTGTTGTTTTGTGTCAGAGACATCTTTTGTGAAAAATCTTCTTTTAGGATTTTTCCTGCTGAAGCTGAGAAGTTCAGCAACAAGATGTAAACAATAGGTTATCTGCTGCTGTGGAATGCAACAGGTCCATCTGGATTGGCCCAGCTTGGATGTTTATGGCTGATGGCCAATCCGGGGAGGGAACTCTCTCAGACAGTCAGAGAGAGTTGCCTTGTTATTCATTCTTTCTTTTCTATTCTTAGCAGCAGCTTCTGGAAACCTTGCTTTCTTTTGCTTTTTAGTATAGTTATAGCATATGTATATATCATAAAATAATAAATCAAGCCTTCTGATAATGGAGTCAAGGATCTCGCCTCTTCCTTCACCCAAGAACCCTTGTGACAACCATCACAGTTTTGTGACTGAGGAACACAAATATTTATCAAAATATTTTTTTCCTCCTTAGTATCTCAAGGGACATGCTCAGGCACCATGAATCTCAGGTGGTTTATGTCTTTCTGTTGTACACCTTAGTACATTCAAGAGAACATGGAGGCAATAAAACAAAAAAAACCAGATTAAATATCAGGCAATTGTCTTCTCAAACAAGAGCTGTAAGAGAAAGAGCCCCCATAATGCTGCTGAACACATCCCATTTCAATGTGCACTTCACAAGTGACAATACACAACAGTAAGAACCAATTTTGTGTAAAGAGGAGATCAGACCAAGTGACTAACAAAGTCCTCTCTGTAACTCTGTAGAAAACGGTTTCTGGAAGAATATCAACAGGCAGTTCTCACCAGCATACAGGTGTTAACCTTGGTGCCCTGGCCATGTTCCAGCCCAGGTAATTATGTTTTACACTTAAATTCTCCTTCCATACTGTCCTGGCTTGTCTCCACTCTCTGGCCCTGATTTATGTGCAATTAAAGAGCAGCAGTGTGCCACTGCACAGGTGTCAGTGCAGGGACTGGGGAGGGGATCAGCTGAGGAGTGAAGGTGTACTTATATTAACTACAAGTCCCATTAAAGGTTATGGAGTTCCTCAGGGTCCCTGCAAATATGCTCTAGATGAAAGATAACCCTGCACAGACCATCCTATCCCTCACCTGTGCTTACAAGGAGGGCAGCTGATTTTTCTATTATTTTTTTTCCTGCAGGTGAGGGGATACTTGGCTCCCCTTTGTCCCAGACAGCTCAGCAGGCAGCTTCCTCTCCCTGATCTCCATCCTGCAGTGCTCCTGATCTCTACAGGAAAGTTGCTTCATTTCCCCCTCTGTTCTCTGGTGTGGTCCTTCAGCTCCACAGGACACCCAGTGTCTCCTGAGCCTCCATTCCTGCAATGCTCTCACCATCTGCAAATTCTAGCCCAGAATGAACATTGCAAGCAGGACTTTGAGAAATGCTCAGAAGCCAGAAGCCTCTGTTTCAGAATTCACTGCCAACACAGTATCATTTTTCTAGGAGTTGTGATCTCTTTTTGTCCAGGAAATTGTGCAGATGAGCTGCAGAACCTCAGTGTTAAAAGAGAAACACAGAAAATCCTTTAGCAAAAGAAGGGCTGTCAGAGCCACACATCCCACACAGCAGCAACCCTGCCCTAGCAGAACTAAGTGTGTGTAAGGAGCAATCCAACAACACACACAGCTCTGAGTCATTTTTAAGGGTACCTTAAGATGCATCATTTTTGGTGGAGCTGAATGCTGTAAGCATAACACAAAGCCTGTGAATTAAAGGACAAAAGGCAACTTCCTATGCAGCTTCCTTTATTCAAAGACAAATCAAGAGTTATACTGTGTTCTAAGACTTATTATTCAAGTTTTGAGAATGCAGTAGAGAAAAAAATACATGTTTTCAAAATAATTTGAGAGAAACAAGACGTAGTTAAGTGCATTCTGAAATATGAAAATACAATAGCTAAAAAAGCCAACATTGACAATCACTCAAGGAGAAGTTCAATGATAACAATTATTTTGTAAGGTAATCCTTATTATTTTAAAATTTCTTTTGATGCCTGAAAATTTTGAATCTCTTGTTTCATATTCCAAATATTACATTAAGTGTTTCATTAATTTTGGTTGAGTTTTTCAGTTCATTTTTTACACACACACACACACACACACCAGACTCCTCTCTGAGTTGCACAGCATTAGAATATGAGAAAATGGACACAAACAGTAGGTCAGGAAATTCTGATATAAAAAGCTTTTTCTCTTTGCCTTTGTTTTTCTAGCTAGCATGAAGCTGATCAAATACTAGAACAGGCACCCAGGGAGCTAAATGAAATCTCCATCCTCAGAGATATTCAGGACACAACTGCAGCCCTGAGCAACTTGACCTGAGCAAACCCACTCTGAGCAGGGGGTTGGACTAGGTGACTTCTGGAGGTCACTTCCTCTGGAGCAGAGGAATTTTAAGAGATTTTCTAAATACAAAAACATACAGACAGACATAAGCACATGCACATAAAAATTCTGTCACAGCTAAACACATCCTTGTATCTGCATTTCATTCTGCACATGGGCATGTGCTCTACTGAATATGGACACAACATATGACATGCTACATAAAAGATGGAGGCATCTGACCCATGAGAAGGAATAATAAAAAATATAAGTGTGAGCTCCAATAAAGTAGGATTATTTCTGACACTGATTGGTATGTTGGCTTTGCCTATTTTCCTGCTAAATTCTGACATCTTGAGCTGCAGCAATTTTAACTACAGCAGAATAGTGCAACTAATGAAAGCTAATGAAATTCAGTCTGCATGAACTGTTCAGTGTGGCTTCACAGGACAAACAACTTAGCTCTGGCCATCTAAGCAAGATGTAGAGGATGTTCCTGAAATTCTAATTAGACTGAATTGAGGAAAATGGCCTCATGGAAGAAAAGAAAAAGATGGCCTTTCTCTAGTTCACTGTGCCTCCACAGAATCAGGTGCACCCACCCAGTGTGACACATTTCACAACTGAGATGAGCAAAGGAAAATGAAGACTGTGGTGGTTTTCCAGCCACTCACAGAAAAGGATCAGGGTACAGGGGTACAGCCCAAGGCACCCGGACGCTCCAACCCACTGTGCTGAGCAACCAGCCCTTGTTGTTCTAACAAGGCACCCAAATGGAAAAGTTTTCCAGATACTTCTCTGCAGGGAAATCTTCCAAGAAGAAACAGGTTATGAAGCTCAACTTAAAATAGTAACAGAAGTGCATTTGGGGACTAGAAATTACCAGAGTATGATAATGTAGACAAAACTTAGATGAACAGTCCTACTAAAATGAAAGGAGCAATTTCTTTTAATTGTACATCTTTCATAAAATGCCTTTGCATAAATTCCCATAATTGCTCTTCTCCATGATACCCCAAAGATTTAGACAAAAAAAACCCATTACTTACAGCACTGTTTTAATACCAAGTTAGTTCTAGATGAACTACAAAGGCCTAATGGAGTAACTGCATAATCTTAATAATTCTACCAACTCTTTTAAATTCCCTCTATCATGTCCCTAATATTTTTTCCTCACTTGCCATATGTAAAACCATACAAGCCCTACATTTGCAATGTCTGTTTGAGAACTTTTATCAGATCTAGAGATTGAAAAATACACTAAGCAAATGCGTGGAAAATTGTTTCCACAGAAAAGAAGCCTCTGTCTTAAGTACAGTTTTAAAAAAAGTTGGATCAATTAGCAATCTGTGAATGTTAGAAACATCTTAACAATGTCTCAAAGATGAAAGAGCATATCACAGAATGAGGAAAGGGGAAAAAATTAAATTATGTCTGCAGTCCTAATGAATCAAAGCCCAGAAGGTGGTCTCCGAATCAGCAGGTTCTGATGAAATATTAAGAAAAATTATTATTGATGAAAAATGAATAAGCTCTTTTTGATTTTAGCAACCTTTAAATCACACTTTGTTAATTAAAACAGCTTCAGCACAACCCTCCATTCCTTGATGGGCATTTAGCAATCCTAAAAACGGGTGGGTTAATTTGACATTTTAGCCAATATGCATAGAGTTTATCTTAAGCTGGCAGACACAGCACAGTTTAAGATGATGTACAAAATAGTACACAGCTAAACCTTCTTTTTCTCCTTTTTTCTTTCTTTTTTTCTCACATTATATCTACTAACACAAATACAAAGTAACAACAGGCAACTTCTGCTTGTTTTCTCTGCAGCATAGTAACAGATACCACCACTGTTAATGAGCCATGAACTATGTCTTGGGAAATAAAGACCCATGCTAATATTTTCTGTCTTCTTTGTTTGCCAGGTCACAGCTCTTCCCATCCCAAAGATAAGTGGAAATGAAAAGTCTGAGGGACATTAGTTCTCATATCCCTTGAAGTCTAATTGTTTTTTTTAAATGTTGGGAGTAGAAATTATGTGTTCTCTTTTCATCCCAGTTTGTACTGTTTCCTTTTAAATGGAAACCTAGGAATGAGGGAAGCTGTATTAAAGTAGGAATTGTTGCACACAAAAGACATTTCATTACAGAAAGCAATGCAGCTCAGGCATGCCATGCATTGTTACAAAACTATACACACAAATTAAAATGAAGCAAAATCTGCTCCTCTGCTTTTTCTTTCATAAATTAAGTCTTATATGTTATATCATTGTCTAAACTCTGAGTACATGAAATTACCTATCCATTACAAATATGTCATCTATTTACAATAATAACATTTGATATATCCATCATGTAAGAAAGAGTGCTATGAATACATCAAATTGAAAAGCTATTTAAATGCCACTAGTATTTTAAAGAATGAAAAAAAATTCATGGCAAGTAAGTCTGATTTTAGAAATAAGTCTGATGTTTTTCAGAAATACCTAATCATATAAAATAGGTCACGCAAGAAACCTTTCAATGTTTCACATCATAGTGTTTGAGCCTTAAGGAACAAGATTTCAAACACCTTATAAACCAATTCTTTAAGAATATATCATGAAGTACAAGGCTGCAGGAATATACACTGTTTTCTGAGTGATGAGTGGAAAAGCACTGTTTTTCAGCTTTCCAACCAAGAACAAGCTGAAATGAGATCTTTCAGCAATTTCTCAGTTTCCAGGGCTGCCAGTGTGGTATGTTTCATTCAATGAGTTTACAACATGTTTAAAGGAATTAACCACTTCCCCTTGCAAGCTATATGAAGTGATGCTATTTTCCTTCCTGAAGTTCACTGCAGAGGATTCCTCTCCACAATTAGACTCCACCACTTCCTCCAGTGACACAGTACTTTGACCATAAGCAGGACGATTTGTGGGTCACATAAACAAACAAGGCTGGCCATAAGGATAAACAGTGTAGTTAAATATAGTTTGTCTCATCTGTGAAGGAGGTGTCATTCATAAAAATAGAAAAGAAGGTAAACCCTTTCAAATCCTCCAACATTAGAAGAACATTTTACTGTTCATTCATTAAACTACATTAAAAATCTAACTTCAAATTGCATATTTAATTTAAGAAAGTAAAAAGCCAAGATTTCATGAAAACACAGGACTCTCTCCAAGTCCTTCCTTTGCACCCCTCTCTCATAACCAGACAAATCTAAAATGAAAAATCCCTAGCTCTTCAAATGCTTGGAAAGGAGAAGCCTGAATCCTTCTCCAAAGAGAAACAGATGGGTTGACTGGAGGGACATAAAAGACAAAAAGATCATAAATTTGTATTCTATTTAGAAAGGGCCACATTCAACAGCAACAACAAATTAAACTGATTAAATTATGGTGTTCAAGTGAGGCACAACATCAGTTTGCAATCCAAATTTTGGTTAGTAGGACTTGCAAAGAACAGATTTTAGCAGTTTACACCGGTAGGATCAAAACACTTGATTTAATGAATGGAAAGCCTTTGCTTTTTCAGCTTTGTGTACTCAAATATTCCCCATAATTTTCTCAGGATGAAGAAGTTCAAGTTGAATTGATGGCATTAGTGGGAAAAAAAGATGTGCACGTTATGCACACAGCTGGCTTTCTGGACTGCAATCTCAAGCCACACTATAACCATTTGATGCCCGAGACATGGCCTTTTCTAGCTTTTGCATCATGGTTTTTCATACTGGGATATAAATTTATTGTTTTCCTTTTTCTTCTTTTTTTTTTTAATTAAGTATTAACTTCTACCATCTGAATAAAAAAGTAAATGTTTTTCTCTTTTTTAATCCAAGCAACAAAATACCCAACTGATCTATATCTGTGTGCAAAATGTACTAATTTACCAACAAAAAATACTACGCATAATTCAGTTACAACGTATTTAAATTACTAATATATTGTGTTGAAGTGACAGGTTTTGACCCCCCTTTTATAAACAGTCTCTCAACTGCACTAAAAGGAATTGAAAATCCCCCAGCTATGCAGATAGTCCCAGCTTCCAGCCCGGGAGCCCATCCGCCGTCTCCCAGAGCAGGGGCACCAAGGGCACGTTTGGGTGGGCCCCTCTTCACCTCCTGGTCCTGTAACCCAGGGAGGGAAGTTCACCTCTCTTATCTCTCTGTGCATTTGCCCAATGCAACCATTTGTAGAGGTACTAACCCCAGCTGCTTTTGTGAAAACAAACAAATAGCTGTCACACTTCGGATTGCACGGCAAGCCAGACAGAGGAGAGGGGAAGAGAAACCACCGGGGTTTCAGTGAGGCTGTGGTAAATGGAGAGAGATGTGGTTCTCACAACAGTATCAGTGCTTGGGATCTATTCAGAGAGACACCAGGACTTCCAAGTAATTAAAATGGGAGACCTGAAAAGAGTTCACTGTAAGTCTGCCATTTATTCCACCAAAGTGGTAACCCAAACAGGGGAGTGCAGTTGCATACTTTCACAATAGGGAGCCGACATAAATCCTCATGAATTTATATTAAAACTTGTCTTATATTCTATCAAGATGGAAGAACAAAAGAAAACAACCAACCTAAGATAATAAAATGCCAATGCTAATAGTGTCTATTGGGTTCTAAATACACAGGTCTATGAGAGACCAAGCTAATTTTTAGGTAGTCCTGGGGGCAAGGATTACTGGCTTATAGGATGAAGGGTAGAGAAACAAAAAACCCCAATGTGTTAGCACTAAAGTGAAATTAAACCCCATGAAGAGTCTCACAGAGGCTCTAACTAATCCTTCTCTGGGTTATAACAGACAGAGGAAGAAAAATACCACAATGACTTCCAAGTATTTTTTTCAGTTTTACACATTAGAGAACTGCAAACAGTTTATTAACCCACTGCTCTCCAGGCAGGTTGCCTTGGAGAGTATGATTATTCCATAATGGCATATGTGCAATTTCCTAGGCCAGGAAAGTCTTTCCAGAAGTCAGATTCTTACAGGAATGAAGCTTTTTAATGCCACAAAAGAGTGATACTGACTGGAAGCTAAGGACTTAAACCCTGTGACTATTAATTTCTGAAACATTACCAATTACTTATGGCGTTGGCAAAACAAGAAGGTCCCTGCAACTTGAGTATTCTCAACACATTCACCTACATGAGTGGTTCCTTCCCCTGTAGCATGGTATCTGCAGGGCTCTGATGGCAGAGGGTGATAAAAAGGGAGGAACAAAGGATCCAGGAGATGGGAAAACACTCCCTGATCAGCAAAGAGAAGCAAACAGAGATAGGAGGGAAGAGCTTACTCATAATCTTAGTCAATATAGGTTGTTAGCCCTCTGCACAGCTCTGCAGGTTTTAAATGTCACTGGATAGATGGTTTGCAGTGCCATGGCCTTTCCCTTCACGAAAGTGCTCTTCAAGTCAACTTCCAGAACCATCAAAAAATCTCTTCTTCTGAGAAACACCCTAGCATTTACAGGATGCATCACCCTAAGTAATAACTCCTATCTCTATCTCTGGTGGGCCTGGCAGTAAGCTCCAATTCCTAGGCATAAATGATCCCACAGACTTAAGAATGCTCCTGTGACTGACACTACTAATAAAGAAGTTTAATATAGCTGCACAAGAGCCAGCTTTTTTAACAAATATTTATCCAAGCACAGCAATATAGTATTTCATAGCTTTCATGACCCATTCTGCTATGGCTAAGAGTTATTTTATATACACTAGAAAGACAGGGTCTGCTTATTTCACTTTTTACATATTCTTTTATTATATCAGAGTGTTTCTATGCAGTTTCCAGGTTTCATTACTCTCATGCCAATTTACGCACAAAGATATTACTGAGAGAATCAATGTTAACAACTTAATAAAATGTTCCCCCACTCTTTTTGGAAAAGCAGCAAGGAAAGTATGTGACCCGACCTTAAAAAAAACAATCTTGCCTCTTTGCACTGAGCAGATGACAGTTAAAGGAAGTGGGGTTATTTTCAGTTCCCAGATATTCCTTTGACATAACTTGATTCCACTTCTGATAGAAAATAAAGCAGTTCATAAAGGTCTCCCTTCTAAAATGAAGGTTTTTTCTTTTAATGGCAAAATGCATGCAAAAAGCATATGATTATGGTATTTATGTTTCCATTAAAATGTCCTCAGCAAGCTGGAGGAGTCTAACCTACTATTTTCAAGCTATTAGGATTTACAGCAGCACAGTGCCTATTTTATTTCAATTTTATTTCAGGACAATGCACTCTTGGTGGGAAATGATTAAAGAGTGACAGCCATTAGGAGTTGTCTTTCTGCATCGTGTTCAGCTATGGATGTCAGGTGATTGCCATAAAGCCCCACTGTATGGCATCCTTGTCATCTACATGAAAAGCAGTATTGATCAGTCGTTCAGCTTCTCTTCTGTGTAATGCAAAACATACTAGAGACATTTTTCAGCCAAGCTGAAAGCCTTATTCTCAAGAACTATGTTCTTGAGACACCTCTTTCCCAAATGGTGAAATAAACATAGATTATACATTCCACCTCTGCTTCACTCCATCATAGAAGTGAAAAACTTCTTAGCAGCCTGTCTCTATTCACTGTCAGTGCACTGGATGGAGCTGATGTCACAAGGGCAGCTCATGTATATGGAGCTAGGCTGATCATCAATCTCTCCCAACATATTTATTTATTTGTTTATTTATTTATTGCTAGAGCTTCCTTTCTTCTGAGCAATAAACTCCCCTGTTAAGAAAGACAATCTGCTTTGATTCTCTAGGATAAAGAGCAGAAAATAACTTTTTTAGTGTTATATCCGTAACTGATACAATCACGGAAAAACCAAACCAACCAACCAAGCAACACTTTCCCCTCTAAACCCCACCAAATATCCATTAATGATTGAACTCTGATGCAATACAAATCTGCTTTAAAGTAGTTCTAAACCAGTTTCAAATCCTGTAAGGATATATTTGAGTAGCATTTACTGTTTAGAGGCTGGGGTTTTTTAATAGCCATTGTCAGTAAAATTGGTAAGTCATTGTCACTTACACACATCTAGCTGTGCATATCTCCAATGAGTGAGTTAAAATCTTTTTCTCCTTTGCTGTATTTTGACATTATACAATCTACTTTCTATTTAGAGAAATGAACACACAATGTTTAAGGAATCACCATGTGCTTCCTACTGCTTTGCACTATCTGTCTACACTGATGAGCAGTTGACATACTTGTCCTCCACTTTGCTATTCACTATTTGCCATGATACAGTTAAACTCAAAACAGTTCGTGGTATGTGTTGATGAAAGTAATAGAGAAGTTGGGGGAATATTAAAGGAAAACAAACCCTGACAAGGCCTCACACACAGCCACAGTAATTCTCTTGCAAGTTATAAAAAAAATTGTCATAAGTATTCAGCAATGGGATGCAAACTATTATGGGACATTTTGTTATAGGCTCCTTCGTAACAGACTTTTAAATAACCTTTTGGACATACTTAAATGTCGAATTTTGTTTGGCACTAAGCACCAAACTTCAATAGAAATAACATTTCCCATATAAACAATGCTGCTTTTAATATGAACGTGCTAAAGATTTGAGACAGCCTGGCCATGACCAGCTCCTGGCAGTTCAGCACAAGGGTAACACACTGAGTGATTTCCCTTTCCATCCACAAAGGCTGGAAGCAACTGTCTCTACTCGGGTAACTTCTGAATCATCCAGAAGAAAGGAAAGGATGGGAGGGAGAAGAAGTAAAACACACTGAAAATAACACCACGGGTGAACACTCATGTACACAATATTTTAAGGATGCAGAACTGCAACCAACTATTTGTCATCAAATTTCTTGTAGCTTTATGAGAATAAATGAGTGCCGAGAAGAGAGATGGAGAAGAGCATTGAGCAGAGGCACTTGGATGCTTGGTGTCAAAAGGGGCATCACAGGCAATGCCAAGTGAAAGAGGAAGGTCTCACTGCTGGAAAGGGATAGCAAGAAAGAGGTTGCAATGCACATGGGGTGAAGAGATGGGTATTCTACAGACAAGGAGACAAAAGAGTTAGCAAGCACCTCAGGTCCACATGGTCAAAACTGATTCTTAGAACAATGCTCAGATAATGCTTTCTTAGTATATCTAAGATAAAGCTGTAAAAGAGCAGCCTTTGGGAAGGTGTCTCAGCCATAATCCAGGCTCTCAAGCTGAACATTACAAAGGTCAAGCTCCCAGACACCCCTCTCACACCTCAAGGATGACTGAGAGCTGCTCCCCCACAGCTCTTACACCTCCTCCATGCCCAACCAGGTGATCTTTAAAATCCCTTCCAATCCAAACTATTTGCTACATGATTCTGTCACACACTCTCTCAGCATTAGGCCCAAAGTGCAGATCCAGCTTCTGGGAGAGGTAATTTGAACCTGAGACTGTGCACATCACTGCAACATTCCCAGAAGGTCTCCTGGAACCAGGGGGATTCACCATCTCCACAGCTTGGTTGTTGATACAGTTGTGAGGAGAGAGAGGAAAAAAACCCCTATACACCCGACCTTCATTCCTCAAACCCCCAAACAGGTATTTCAGAGTACACTTATAGCGAATAATAATATTTTTACATCTGAATTAAATATTTCTTTCTGGGTGTTTCTTGTCAAATGTGGCCCCCTTTATCACAGGACTAGGGTTGGTTTTTCATGCCCCATTTCTGGTACCCTACTTGCATTTTATCCCTTTGCTAAGGCCCATTGTGTGTGCTGGGTCTCTCCTTTTGTCACAGCATGATCCAGCTGTGAGAGACAGGACCCTCTGTGCTCCAGGAGCAGCCTGAATGTACAAAACTACTGCACTGCTCTTTAGTCCTACCTACCTGATTAACATCAGATTCCCCTGGTACTCCATTATCTTCCACTTTACTCGCTCTCTCCTGGCTCTTTTATCAGCCACCACACAGAGTTAACTGGGTCACGCAGGTCTCCTATTTTGCTGTGCCAGGTTTGTATCAAAGAACTTTTTTTTTGTTGATGTGACATTGATGCCATTCAACTCCAGCATGAAACACTGCCTTTGGTCTAACAAAAACAGCCATGAGAGTCACCACATGGCAGACATATCCAACCAAGCTATCTTGATTTCCAAAGGCACAAAAGTGCTGAAATGTCAGGCACCTGGGTATACCAGTGCCAGCCAATATAAGGCTGAGGAATACAAAATTCCAAGGACACAGATGCTGTCATCTTTTAACATTATTTTGCTTCATTCACTGAAATAACATATATATACCCACAATATATAAATCATTTACTATGAAAAGTAGACCTTTTATACAATGCAAGAGAATGGTGTGATTGAGAAAATAAAAAGGCAGCTCTGCAACTGATTTTTAGTAAAAATGTATGCATTCCACAATGCAGCTGAGATTTTCTTATTTGTCATATTAGATGATGCATATTTATCAATATTATGTAAAGAAAATTTCCAAAATAGATCAAGTGGAGGGTAAGGTACAATACTCTCAGTCCTCAAAGAGTTTTAGATATTTAGCTGAAATGTAAATTACTCCACTACCACCTAGAACAGAATATGCAAGGTGAATGCCACTGCTCATGCAGAAGCTATACAGATCTCAAACACTGCACACAAAGACATTGCTTTGCTGATTTTACTGAAAATTCAATATTTTTCTCCTTGAAAGAATGAGGTAGAAAACAAAATTAATGGCATGACTATGAACTAAATAAATAACTTCCAAATGAGTGAACAATATGTCTTGCATTAGGATTTTAGGTTAATTTCTGTAACGCTGAGAAAATGCAGAACTACAAGTTTACAATAGTAAACCTAGAAAACAGGTGTATGTTCACTGTTAAAGCATAAAAAACCCCTGTAAATTCTGCCTCTCACTACTTTTACTTTATGTTAATTTACAATCCTCTTTTAGCTTCAGGTTTTCAAATGAACTCAGAACTCCATCAACAGACACCAGAATTTTGCCCAGTTTCAGCATAAAAACAAGCAAGAGCACAGTTCAGATAATGTAACTGCAGGAAGAGTACAAATCATAAACTACAACCCAACAAGTAACTCAAGAGTAAAGATTATAATCTGCTCACTTGGTCTAAATAAAAAATCTCAGCCTGTTAGACTGAAGTTCAGGACTACAGTAGGACTAGAATCCACGTAAACTTTAACCCATTTTTGCTATAACAGTAACCTTTTAGAGATTTTGTAACAGCTGTAAATAGATTGGAAATGTTGTATTCCACAAACATATCTGCTAGAGCTTTGACAAATTAACTTGATTACGTTAAAAATTTGAATTTAATTCTAACGATACCCAGCAGTGACTCCAAAATTCCAAACCATCTGAAGAAAGACAAGAAATATAGTTACTCTGCAGAAAACAACTTTCCTACCCCATTCTCCCTCCCATTATTTGAGTGAGTTCAACACTGCTCTACATAAACGCTTTAAAAAGCCATTAACAAAAATGCAGCTCTGCCTTTCCAACTGACGTGGACAACCACGTCCCATGACCAAAGCAACACAAGGGTGGATTTTGAGAGGGGGCATTGATTGATGTGTGGCGCTCACCTGTCCACAGGTGAAGACTTCGAATTCCGTGGTTTCTTCACCTGGGCGTACAAGGCTTCCACGGTCTGCCCCTCCCTGGGGCTCTGTGGCCGGGCACTCAGCGTCACTGTGCCGCTGTTTGGGGAGTCATAGGCGGCGATGCCGGCGTACATCGGATCCGCGTCGCAGCCGAAAGTCCGGTTAAAGTCCTGGATCTCCGCGTAGTCGCGCTCCCGAGCCTGCCTCTCTCGAAATTCTCGAGTTTTTGCTTGGATTCTGAAAAATTAAGAGAAGGCTGAAACCAACGGGTGTCCCCCTGACAGTCAGCAGACACTTTAGGTAGCCTATCTCAATGGAAACCCGTGAAGGTTTCCAGTTTCAGTTTGCCATGTGGTCTCAAGTTTACCTTGGACATTGAAGCCTAGATTTGAACAATGCTAACAATCAACATCGGTTTTAAGGAGTACATCTGATTATCCACTGTCTTTTGTTTCATTATTAGCTAAATAATGACTAGCCATGGCTGCTGGTAAACAGAGTTAATCTATCATTTCATGCTTCCTAGGATGCCTGTGCTATTACCTGGCCTGACATCATTCATATTGTATTGTACTCCATTAAAACTTACCAGATTTAATGGTTCTAATGCATGTATTTAGAGAGGAATTTAATGTACTTTCTTAGCTTAATACTACAATTTTTTTTCCAGAATTTAAAAACTGTGTAGGGATAGAATATATGGATATATTTATGTTTGCATGCATGCAGTAAACAGCAGAAGCAGATTCTTGTATGATTCCTTTGAGATGTGCATGCTTTTTAAAAAATATAAACAAACGGAATCTGGCATCTCTCAAAAGCAGGCTGCATCTTCTCAGAAAGTGCCTTGTGTTAAAGTTACAAATGAAAGGTGATGCTGGACAGGGTTTATATCTATGTGCACTAATTTAGCTGCATGATAAAAAGTGACAGATAGAAACAGATGACATTTAGGAATCTGACAAGCACAAATCGAGCAGAGGTCATACTTTCAAAAGCACATAAAGCTATTACAAAAATTTGATCAGGGCTTCGAAGTCTCTTTGGTATTTTATTAAATTTGATGTATTGCACACACATATGCACAGCCAGCTGACCACACCCCCCTTTACACTGTCGTCCCAGACCAGTTTAATGCTCTGTCATCATTGCAAAATGAAGCTGTCTCCTCCCTTCCATTAGTAAAATGTGCTCCTTTTTCATCTAATACAGCCATGGCTACAGAGTGACAGCATCCATCCATGCAGACTGCAGCTCTATGCATCTCTGCTGTGTGCCATTTCCAAGGACATCTTATTTGCCAACTTTCAACAAGAACAGCCCATTCAAAGCCTCTGTCTCTTTTGAAAGCAAGCCTCGACTCTTCTGAAAATAGAAAAGCCTTAAAGTTAGGTAACTTTGACATTCTTGGGAATTTTAAAATGGGCCTTCAAGATTAGTTTTACAAAAACAAAAGGGGTTACACAAAGGGTGGGATTCAGACTGCAGATAAAGTCATTAAATCCTAGTGGCAGCAGTAGGTGAGCTCAGAGCAGCCACATGTGCAGGCTCCCCTTATGGTGGCCAGGAGCTGTTGGCAGCAGACTCCAGTCAGGAACCATACATGCGCCAGAGAATGAAAGAAGTCACTCTAGAGACACTCTTGATGCTGCTGCTTATGCCTTCCTTGGGAGCTTGGATACCCAGCCTTGATTAAGCTGCTACAACATAAGCAGCTCTGGCCACCTGACATCCCCAGCTAATCCTGATGGACTTGCAGCTGCTGGGCAAGGACTCTCCCAGGTCATGCTGAAGTCCCAGAGACTGTGACAGCCCAAATGACACAAGTCATCTCTGTTCAAGCATGTGAATTCAGCCCAGAGCTGGTATGTGAAGATCAGAAATGGCTCTTTGTCAGACTGAATCCCAAGGAAACTGTTCCTTTACAAAGATCACCATAAAAAATAAGGGAATACAGGGAGGGATGCACAGACATGTTTTCCCCCACAAATCCTGGAAGTATTGACCATAGATAGTGATTTGGGATACAAGTGATTGACTGAATTACCTTCAACAGACAGAGCCACCTACACTGATGGTTCAAAGATCCATTTACATGCCCCATGTTCAGTCACAGTGAAAAGAAAAAAAAATTTAAAAGTTCATTTTAAACTAACATAACTTTTTAATTTTGCAAATATTAAAATTATTTTCTTTATTGGTTGCTTTTTATTTTTATAGGGAAAATGGAAATGAAAACTGTAACACTAGTCAGCTGAGAGAATTTTCCTCTACAGGTTCAGCAACATCAGACTGGAATTGGTTTTTGTTTAATTTACAGTGGAGAGGGACTCAAATTTAAATGCAAAACTCATTTCAAACTTAAACAGGGTTTCTGCAGGTCTATTTTAAAATAAAAACATATATTTTACCTTCTCCAATACCCCAAAACTGTTAATTCA
Organism: Camarhynchus parvulus; assembly: GCF_901933205.1. Taxonomy (NCBI): domain Eukaryota; kingdom Metazoa; phylum Chordata; class Aves; order Passeriformes; family Thraupidae; genus Camarhynchus; species Camarhynchus parvulus. The sequence goes on along the minus strand of NC_044572.1, from coordinate 14,037,757 downwards.
GAAGTGTTACAGCCTTAATCACTTGGAAGGTATCTATGTAGGAGGAAAAGCAGGTCTGAAAATCACCTGTGCATGTTGATTCCTCTCACTGTAGTTTACCTCCCAATCTGTAGTCCAGTATTATTTACTCTGTGAAGAAATGTATTTATCTACTTATATTTGTCCTCTGAATGGGAGAAGCATAGGAGATCAGAATTTTTTTAGACACTGGTAGCTTTAAGTTTCCTTTAAATGGATAATTTATCATCACATATGGGAACACTGTCTGACATCAATTTGAAGGAAAAAATCCATGTATTTTAGATAACCAAAATTTCAGTGCATGAAATCAGACAGTGTAACAATAATGTGGCATAGAGTAATTCAATCAGAAGAAAACATTGTTACCTGAAGTGCTTATAAAACAGAATTACCTGGTGGCTACAGGTGATATCTGCTTTTGTTACACAAACTGCTATGGGAGAGGGCAGTGACCTTCTGTGAACATGAAGATCACATCACTCCCCACAGGTGCAGACATGAGTTCCCTGCTTCATGTGAACCACCTTTTCTCCTGCATCTGCATATTGGCTCTTTAATAGTTTGGAAGCTGAGCCATTTGCAGCCAGAGCATTCAGGTTTTCCCATGCATGGCTCCATGAGGGATACTTATTCCCATTCAAGTGGGAAAGAACTGATTGCTGAAGTGTTATGGAAGTAATTAGGTCCACATCTACCAGGAAATTTTTAGAGTATTTTCTACAATTGCTAATACAACGTATTAATACACATACATAGTATTAAAAATCAGAGTCTAAACACATTAATCTTCCTGTTAATTATAAACAAAGTACCCAGTAACTGTTTGCAATAACATTTAACAAAAGATAACACTAAAATTAAAGGTATAAAGTGTTTGACTATACTGAAACCCAAAATGTCACCATTTTTTCTCTTAATTATTCTTTTGTGCTTTACATTTAAGCCAGTGTAAAAATGCTAGCACTTTCACATGACAAAAGTATAAGTATTTGAATTGCCTAACGTATTTCTGAATATTGTTTAAAATATGTTTGGATTTGCCTTTCCAAGGACATACCACATTTAAACATTATGTCTTTCAGCTTGAAGGAACCAAACGACTAGGGAAAAATATGTAGGCATACTCTTGAAAAGAATAAGAGCTCTCAGCTGAATACTGCACTATCCCTTTTGAATTATAATAGCTTTTAACTCTGAATATATTTTTATATAAGGACTTGAACTTAATGTGATGCTGTATTTTATGCTGGCCCCTCTGTGTGCTCATGTGTGTATATGCTTGATGCGCCCTAAATCATTTGTTAGCACATAGCACATCAAGTATGGATATGGGAAATGCCAGTGCAGACTGTTGTGGGGAAGATTAAAATGGTTATGTTAACACACTGTGCAGCACCGATGAGAACCTAGAAATCACTGTGTGCTTCAGTCGTAATCAGCAACACCCCCACTAATGAAATCCAGCATCTGGAGAAGTGTTGGACCACAGTGCTTTGGTTTCACAATGTGGATAAGTGTATTAAGCTGTCTTCACTGAATTGTATTCCTTCATGACATGGCACAATAAAAATACCTATGTCTGAGATTTCAGATCAGCTAATTTTGAGGATTTATGGCCGTCCTAAGGATTTTGTGGTGGTTTGATAACAATAATAATAATGCTAATGCTTAACGTTCACATAACTCTTTTAGTCGTCAAAGAGTTTTTGCAGAAACTGCTAATCCATTTTTCAGTATTTAAACTGAACTTTTAAAAATACAAAAGCTACCCCAAGAAGTTTCTAAACCCTTCCTGCTGAAGTGTTAACACTGAAAATGTCAACAACACACTGTCATACTTTTGAGACTCAAATTATAATGTTCGGTATAAACTATCCTCATGCATTTGTGTGCCATTCAATTCAAAAGCTAATGATAACTGCCTCAAATGACAATATTGTTAGCTGCAGAACTTCCTATAATTGTTAGAAGAGATTTTCATTGCAAGCTAATCCAGTAATGATAGACATACCCATTGTACAGCAATTCCTATGCACATGAAATGGTGGTCGCAAAAACAAGGCAAAAGCGTTTTGCATGGCTGTCCCCAGGAAACAGCAGCTACCTCGTTCCCTTCTTATAAACTGTGAGTGATATTCAGCTTTCAGATGAAGGCATCTACCATTTTAGATACCTAAATTTAGGTATCAAGGTATGTTTTGAACTCCCAGGGGAGCTGGTCAAGATTCAGTCACATCAGGCAGCTGCTGCATGGTCCAGCACACAGTTCAGCTGAACATCTGTAACATGGACATTTTAAGGTGAAGCCAAACCCTTCTCCAGGCTCTACCAACTGTGTTGAGTAGCCCTTCCTTGACCACAAAGGGCATTTAGCCATGTAACACATATGTGGGTACTAAGCAGTCTTATTAATTTGGGATTCAATTCCACCCTGAACTAAATGTTTACTGCAGTTCTCTAAACTATACTTTAACTTTTTTCAGCAACAGAAAAGTCAAATCCAGGGAGCTGGATGAGCTGTTGCTGGTAAAAGTGAATAAGCAAAGCTGTCAAAAGAAATCAGCCCTTATTTCATCTAAAGTTGGGAGTAAAATATAAGTATATCCCAAATCCCCCAAGACCTTCAGTCTCCTTTGTTTGGATTTTTTCATATTAGTGATTTAGGTCCTTGCAAAAAATCACTACTTATCTTAATTGATGAACACAGCATGGGAAGGATATTCATGGCTAGTACATTACATTTGCCACTGCAATGGCAGCAATGTCCTCCCCTAAGAGCAGAAAAAAAGTTGGCTGCTGTTTCTGGTGTGCAATTGCTTGGTCAATTCAATTAATCCTCCTGCTGCTGCCAGGATTCAGCTATTGCCCAAGTGATAATCCACACCCTCGTCTTTTCCACCGAGACTCACTCATTTACAAAATCAGTATTGAACGCTTGCAGTTCCACATATGTGAGATGGCTGACAATGTTTATTAAGGATGGAAACAGCATTGTGTAAGGACAGAAGCTTAATGACAAGCCATTCACGGCTGCCAGTTCTCAGTTCTTCTACCATCAGACTGGCATGCGCTGGGATGATGGATTGGAAACAGAGAAAAACAACAACACGTTTAGAAAGCCAGGCAGCTTGTTCAAGTTAGTCCAGCGGGATGAACACATTCAGTCCAATTTTTGCCAGATATCGTTTCTAATAAAGAGGTCAGAAAGTGCATTGGCCAGCAGCCAGATCTTGTCAAATCTGTCCCCTCCTTCTTTGCTAGTGAAAAATACCTTGCAGGCACAGCACACCAGGTCTCACTGTTCCTCCCCCAACCCTCTCTACTGCCTTCGGGGCTTTAATGGCCCTTTTTCTAATTTTTGGCAATCAAGTCATCAAATATGGGAGTTTGTCCTCTCCTCTATTTTTCTTTGACCTTTGTCTGGAGCCAAGCAGAATTTTTCTGACAACTAGTCTTCTAATGAGGGTACCTTGATTATAGGCATTACTGTGATTTCACTCTGAACCGGCATATGACACTTAGCTTTTCTTGCCATGATTAGAGCTACTCAGTTATCACAGTTATAACCACCCTCAGCAGAGCCATCTGCTTCCCTGGGAAAATCATTCTGAAGGATCACTGTGCACTATGGATAATCCTGGCCACCAACAGCCACAGCTTGTAAATAAGAAAGACACCTCCTCTTCCTCATTTCCCCCCATTTCATTCAAAACTTTTTTTAAAAAGTCAGAAAATACTGCTATGTAAGTACGATTTTTAAACTGAAAGGCCTAGAGACCCAACTTTCTCAAGTCATTAAAAAAAAATTAAGAGTTCTGCCTTATCTGCTATAGATATACATGTGTGACCAGTTGACTGAAATATGACCATCCTCTGACCTCAGACACATGAGGAAACACATGCAAGATGTAGTCAGTTTGCACAAGCATACAGGGACAAAATCAGAAAGGCCAAGGCATAATGTGAAATAAAAGTAGCAGGGAGCTTTAAAGATGACAATAAATCATTGAGTAATTGCATTAGCAGTAAAAGGAAGAGCAAAGAAAGGGTTGCTCCCCTGCGTGGCAGTGAGGGAAGGATATTGACAGATGATGCTGAGGAGACCTGAGGCTTAATGGTTTTTCCCTTTGCATCTGTCTACACTGAAATGGTTGACTGCAAGCAAATGACCAGCATAATTGACTACCACCAATAACAAAAATATCTTCAATATACCAGCAAAAAAAGTAGCTAGAAACTGGTTAAGGTAGTAGAAGTTCATCTGACACACACAACTGTCTGAGGCAGCCTCAGAATTTTTCAGCAACTAGGAGAACTTGTTGAGGATAGCTAAAATACTAAAAAACTAGGAAAAGTCAAACATACCTCAGAGAAGGAGGAGAATTAAAGATTCATGAGTTTAACTTCAATCCCTTCTTAAGTAAACTACTGGTAAGCACAGAGGAGATAATGGGACAAGCAGTAGCCACCATAGAGTTATCAAGAACAGATGTGGTTTAAGTCAATCAGATTTCCCTTCTAAAACACGGGAAATGGCCTTGTGAACAGAGCAGAAACAGTCCCAGGCTAAGAAAAACAGCTATGGGATGGATGCAATAGGTTGAACAAGGCTGCTCCTACAGAGTATCTAGAGAATAGATTCACAGTCACCAGAATGCACAGACTGAGATATTTTTTATGTGGATCACTCTGAATTTACTCAGGGTTTTTCATTATTAATTAGGACACTAGTGAATCTGCAGAAAACCCAAATGAAGGAACTTTGGAGGAAAGGATTAAGATTTCAAATGTTCTTGAAATACAGAGTAGGCTACAAAAATAGAATTAACTTAAATAACAGCAACTAGAAGGTAATTTACATAGTTCAAATAAATAAACAATCAATTAAACACAGAAAAAAACCCTGTGAGTTGCTTTTTCAAGAATGGATCTGGAAGTTCTACTGGGTAACATATATGAGTCAGAAACATCAAGCTGTTTGGGGAAGAAAAAGACAGAGTGGGGACAAAACAGCCATCTGCAAACACCAGAGGAAAAGAATAATGTGTTAAGTATTTAACTGAAGCAAGAATAATTAAGATACTGTGAGCAGGGCAACTTCCTAAACAAAAGGCAGTGGAAAAGACTGCCATAGGAAGCTGTAGAGTTTATTGTAAACTGGGGAAAAGAAAAAAAAAAAAACAACCAAAAAAACCACCAGGATGAAACAAACATCTTGCAGGAATGGCACACCCTGCAGATACTACCTTGAAAAAGTGGTATGGTCTCTCTTTAAGATCTATAATTCTGCACCTACATAGAAATTTTACATACCTATATTTCCTACATATTGGTTCTACAACAGCTGAGAAATATAACAAGGACTACATTTTTTTCATTTAAAAGGCTGCCCATCATCTCTAAATTAAAGAAATGTATCTACATAATCAGACAGTCTTAATTTTCTTTCTCCTTCAACAATCACAGCCTATCTGCCAATTAGAATATGTGATAGTACTTACTGTCTCTCTGAAGATCCCCCCTCCTCAAATCAGAAGAGATGCATGAGAATTTCAAAAACGTTTAATGAGCTACAACCCAGGAGGGCTGCAGTTAAAAAAGAAAAAAAAGGTGAAGGATAAAGGTGATAAGGTGATTACTTTAAGTGCCCTAATATATTAAGGAGAGAACATTATGCTCATTTTTATAAGGAGTTATATTAAAGAAGGCTATTAAAGAAGGCAGCAAAATACAAATGAAGATGTAAAGAAATGAAAAAATGCAGGAGAGAAAGTAAATATTATGCATATGAGCAGGTGAAGTGCAAACACCAATTTGAAATCAAGTGACATTGATGAAACTAAAGGAGACATTAAAATTATTTCCTCTAACCTTGTGGAATCTCATATATTTCACCCCCATCCTTCCTTATCACCTGACCTTCTTGATTCACCCTTTGTCTTTACGAAGTGAAGACCCATCCATGTCAGCAGGTTTGTCAGTATCTGCTTTCTGTGGATGTTGCAGTAAACAAGCGAAAATCCTTGCTTACTTTGGGTTAAAAAATCTGCAAATTATCTTACTTACACTTCAATGGAGCTTTCAGCCTACTTTACAGTTAACAGTCTGCCACATTTTAGGGTGGAGGGTTCGCCTGCTGTGCTTTTTTTAAAGAATACGTATGTTTCAACCAAAGGAGAATGCTGCAGGTACACAGGCAGCACTGGTCCTCCTGTCTCCAGAACAAACACTACCTTGACTGAAATTTTCTGTCCTTATTTTCATGTCTGATCCAAGGATCAGTGACCCCAGAAGTGGAGGATCACACAAACGAGCAAATGAGACTGTTACCCTGCTGGGTATCATGTTGCATCAAAGACCATCATTTCTGTCTGAAAGTAAAATGGAAATTAGTTTGTCTTTTGCATAACAAAACTGGCCAGAAAGGCTGATATTTACACCTATGACAACAGGTTCTTCATCATTAGATTATCTTAGCTCTAATCTCCTATTTAGCTCTTCTGCTGGACTGAAGTAGAAAGGAAGAGACCGTGATATTCAACTATTGCTGAAACACAAGCTCCTGCTCTCATTCCTCCTTGCTTTAAAGGCTCTGCTTGCCTTCATGCAGACTTGCTTGGACTATTTCTTCCAGTACTTTTTTTTTTTCCCCAATTGGAGAATAATTCCAGAGAGCAGCACTGGTAGGTAACATCTGAATTCTGCAGCTAGATGTGTAAGGAGCAGCTGTTCCCATGTGTGCAAGAAGCAAATGACATAAGCAAACCACATTTCAAATGGCACCAGACATCATACCATGATTCAAATCAGTCATTCCCAGATACTGGGGGCAGCAACTGGAGGTTGAGCTACTCTTATCAGTTGGTTGAGCTGAGCCTATCCACCAGCCATGATCCTCTAGCTGAAGTCCAGTAACAAAAGTGGGTACAACATTCTGCTGCTAGCTCTATTTCAGGTCCATTGTTCTGTATTTCTGGAGTACTATGTATAAAATAGCCTAATCTGGAAGATGGAAAATGAAACAGTATGAAGGGACACAAAAAAATGAAAAACCTCACAACAAAGCAAGGATTATGTGAATCTCATACACTGAAGATGAAAGGAAAGGTAAAGAAAAAAAACCCCAAACCAATAAAGAATATAGCTTATAAGTCAATATCTTAGCTCAGGACCCTCAAATTCACACCTACAACACCTCTGAGGATTCACTTCTAAAACCTCACTGGGTCACAGTAAGGACAGCACAAATCTCTAGCATGACCAGAAACAGAGCCAGCTGTCTCATAACTTCTAAAGGGTTTCTTCTAGTGACTTGTTACAAAATAAAGTTTGCAGCTGTGCTGTGGAGGGAGGACAGATCTGCCTGTTACAGATGCATCATCAGGTGTCTTTCTGGCTGGTCAAATACTTGCTGCTACATTTAAGAATTAGAAAAAAGAGTAGGATTAGTGCCTTGTTTTACTGTCAAACAGAGTTCTGTAGTGCAGTGCAGAAAACCTAACAGGTTTTGAGTTCTGTTCAATTCAGCAAGAATAAGTTCAGTGAGTTAGTAACTATGATACAGCTATTTTAATTCTCAAAGAAGTCTTTGCCACAGTAACTCTGCCACTAAAGGAGAATCCTTATGACATCAGAGGACATGCTGCTGCCTTAGCCTGAAGTTCTTGGCATTCTAAAGTGAAACATTTAGTGCTCTTGCTTTGAACTAATATGTCTAAGAGAGTACTTAATTTATCTGATCTACAAGACACCTTAAACTAATTTATAACACAGAATATTATAAAGACAACCTAAATTATGTTTTTTTCAATATATTGCAAGGGACTTGGCTGATACTTGGCTAGACCTTGCCCAGTGCAATGTGTTGAATCACTATAGAAAAATAATAGAGAAAATACGCTTTTAGCATGATGTCTTAAAATCTCTATAATTACAATATGTAGTTAGAGAATATGTGGTGTTTTGTTTGAAAAACTACTCCAGTAACTATTATTCTACAAAGGCTTCAATTTACATAACTCCCAAAGTCAGTATTTTTATGAAGTGGAACTGGCCTGAAATGTTCTTCCAAAGCTCAATATTCACATACTTCACTTCTGTGTTCTCTTCCAAAAATTATTGCCATTGATTTTTTTTTCATATCCTGCACCCTTATCCATTATGTTAAAAACCACTGCCAAAAACAATGCTACAAATCTCCATGAAACTGAGACAAGCAGACCCCATCACAAAATAAGTGAGAATGAGAAACATATTGCTCTGATTTTCTGATCACTGAGGAATTTTTCCTCTCCTCTGTTACAGGCTGGGAAGAAGGTGAAAGTTTTAATGGAAAATGTCACTAATTACTTATATTCTGAATGTTTGCAGTAATAATGGTTTTAGAGCTAACAGTTTTTCTGAAAGCTGTTAAGTGGCATCAAAATACAGCAGCAGCAAAAGTAAAGCTGAATCTTTGAGTTATTTCAAAAACACAGATAACTCTTAGACATTGTAAGAAACAAAAATCCTTTCCTTATCACAGTATGTTGTCTTTTTTCCTTAAAGTAAGATGAAACTGTTCTATGAAAATATTTTGCTTAAGGGGGAAAAAAGTTGGGGTTTTCCAATAAAAATATTATGGTCTCTCGGGAAATCTGGAAAGACACCAAGAGTGTCCTGCTGTTCAGCCCCCTACTCCATCTGATACTTTAACAGTTCCAGATGGCCTTTACTACAGGATGACCTTCCCTCTATTCTTTTATTATGACCTTTGGGTCACAAATTATCTATAGGATGCTGCTGTCATTCTGTAAGACACTGCTGTACTCTTTCATCTAAAGAATAAAGATGCTTAACATTAAAACTCATCTTTGTTAGGCTGACCTTCCAATGATGATCAAACCAGACAGTTATTCCAATCAATGTCATTGCTGCAGAAAATATGTTTCATTTTTTGAAACACTGACATTAAGAAACTAAGGCAAGGTTTTAAATCAAATCACTTTTGCAATTCCACTTGGCTAGAGAGCATAGCCTGCTATACTCATCTAAAATATCAAAAATATTGCTGCAACAGTTTTGATGAGTTACATTGATTAGAAGGATGTGGTGGGTTTGTTTTTTGTAAATTATTGATGTGGTTTTCATCCCAATGTCATTGATAGGAGGTAATAAAACTCAATGTAGGTTTTATTAATTATTTGTCTTTCTCTATCATCACTAACAGAACACATTGAACTTACACAGGAAAGAATAATAAATAGTCCCAATGTACTAAATAAAGTAATAAGGTTAATTTCTTTCCTGCTGTCAGTAAATTCATGTTAGCAGTCTCTCGTCAGCTTGACATCAATTAATGATTTTAATTCCAGACTCTTGTCACAGTACTCACCACCCTTTCGTCTAATTAAAATGGATGATGCATGATGAAGGGAAAACACAGTACTTCTGTTCTTGTTGTAACATTTCTATTCATTAATTTACTTTTACAACAAAGGCCTTGTGGCTTTAATGGTACTAGAGAAGGATGAAGAGAAGTTTATTACATGTTAGAGATAAAGACCCATATACCCTTAGGAAAACATAATACAGGAAGCATTTTATGGAATAACCGAATCCTTCGGGGGATGGGGGGTGGAATCAGTCTTATTTTAACTATTAATGAACAGGCAGAATGTTTCCCTCTAAATTTAGGACAAACAACGCGTGAACGACACCCACCCTACTCGCAGCCTTGTTTACATCCGCACAAAAAAGTGCTGTCAGCCTATTGACTGAGCTCCAAAAGTAACAGCAAATCTGCCAGCGCAGGGCAGACGCCTGACCCGCCTCCCCGGGCAGCGCCGCCGCCACTCCGCGCTGCGCCCTCCCCGCCGTGCAGAGCCAGCATCGCCTCCTCTGCGGCCGCCCAGAGCCATCCCCGGCCGCCCAGAGCATCCCCGGCTGTCCAAAGCCATCCCCGGCCGCCCAGGGCCATCCCCGGCCGCTCAGAGCATCCTCGGCCGTCCAGAGCATCCCCGGCCGCCCAGAGCATCCCTGGCTGTGCAAAGCCATCCCCGGCCGCCCAGAGACATCCTCGACCGCCCAGGGCCATCCCTGGCAGCCCAGAGACATCCTCAGCCGTCCAGAGCATCCCCGACCGCCCAAAGCCATCCTCAGCCGCCCAGTGCATCCCCGGCCGTCCAGGGCCATCCCGGGCTGCCCAGAGCCATCCTCAGCCGTCCAGAGCATCCCCAGCCGTCACGGCCACCCCCGGCCGCCCAGAGCCATCCCCGCGGCTCAGCACGGCTGTCCCCAGCTGACACCGGCGCCGGCGCGGCCGCAGGAGCGATCCCGGCGGGGCCGAGCCGGGCCGGGCCGGGCCGGGCCGGCAGCGCCGAGCCCGCAGCTCCCCCTCCCGGCCCCGCCGCTCCCCAGGCACCTCCCGGCCGGGAACTGGCGGCACTTGGGACACAGCGACGGCAGAATCGTGTAAATGTGGCCGCCTTTGTAAGGCAGAGGAACAACAGGTCATGCTTTCCGGGTCAGAAAGGGGGAAACCAGCACAGCAGGAGGGTTCTGGGGCAGACAGAGCTGTTCCCATGCACGCACCCAGCGCGGCATCGCTCTGCCGCGTTAGCTGTGCTCCAGCATGGCACAGCACAGGCTGCGACTGCACAGCTGCTGCGACAGAGCAGAGCGAGCCCCCGGCCACACAGGGCCCCATCTGACCGCTCTATCGCCCTGCCAGCATTTCCGAAGCCTCTGCCACAGCACTTCTACCAGCACAACACTTTAATTCTCTCCCAAAAGGTTTCTCCTTATCTCCTCAAGGCTGATCCTCCCAACACAGGTGTTTAAGCACTTGATTTTGCATCCATTTCAGTGGAAGTTGAGGAAGAATACAATACTAAGATTAAAACACTTTTATGGTAACACAGAGATTTACAGAACATTAGTAAAGCTCTTAAATCGGTGAATTAACCAAACAGAGAAAATATCCTCTAGACTTTGTTTCCAAGAGGAGAAGTGCCTCTAGAGGCGGATTACAGCATAAGCACTGCTTGCCCATAGATGGATCACGAACTCTGAATCATGAGATTACATGAGAATTGCAACTTTCATCTTTTAAGCATTATCCAGCAGTGAAGCAGGCTGGATTCAGATGAATTTCTTAAAAACTTCACAAAGAGGTAAGCTTAGTTCATTCCTCTGTTATCTGCTACTCGGGTACAAAGAATAAAGTTGTTCAGGTCAGGGAGAACTTTCTTTGCTAAAGGAACTCAGTCCAAGGCTGAGGATCACCGGCACATATGGCCTTGCCGTGTGTGCCAAGAACTGCACGTGTCTGTGCTAAAGAAGGGAAGACCACAGGCAAAGGTTTTAGATTAGCTGACAATATATTTTGTAATGAACACAAAGTTGAAATGGAAAGAAAAAGAATGAAAAAAAAAAGAAGCTCAAAACAACAAAAAATGAAATTGAAGGAAAAATGCAAGGGTATGGATGAGGGAGAAACAAAGATATCAGAACTTGCTGTTTGGAGGGATGTCTCTCTCCAACAAAGACTGCCAATAACAACCAGAAGACAAAAGCAGTAGGTTTTTGAGCAATTCTTTATATCTTGTCTTTATATCTCCTAAGAAAGAGACTACACTAAAGGGCCTTTAAGAATTCAGAAAACATTTCAGGGCAATCGGGATGAAGGATATCAATGGACACACTGACTAAATATTGAGCAAACCTACTCTGGGCGGCCCCCAAAGACCAGATGTAGAGGGTTTCTGGATTGGAAAGGTCTGTGGGCTTCCAGAGGTTTAGATGCAGCAGCACAGCACAAGGTGACCAGCCATATCAACTGATTCCCCTTGGTCACTGACAAAAGCTTCAAAATCTCCTTTAAATTCTATCCAACATTGTAATGCCTGTGCAAAACTATAAGCATTTAGAAGCATCTCTAAAAGCTCAAGATATTCCACACATCTCCAGTCTGCAAAATCCAAGACATCTTAGCAAGATATGCAAATCATAGGTATATCAGGAGACTCTGGAGTTGATAAAAGACCTTCTGTAACAAAACCACAAAGACTCAGGGCTCTTTTCTCAGCCCATCCATGTGAATGTAGCATCTCAGTGGTGCCCAGTTTGAGCAGTCCAGTGATAGACAGACAAGATGTCCACACAGCAACAAGGGGCTCCAAATTAGCATACATGTAAAACAGCTGCAATCTGGCACAGGACCAGAGCTAAGTGAACTTGGTTCTTATTCAGCTTCCTCAAGACTCTTTCTTAGGAGACTCAAGGCCACAGTCAGAAATCCTATTGCCCAGTCTTGCCTCAAGTTTTTGACTGGTGCTGCTGCTGGGGAGAATCCTTTCTAACAGGACAGCAGAGCCCAGCCAGATTTTAAGATAAGTGCTTGGCAGATACTCAAGGATCATGCAAGCAGACTTGTTTTTGTGCAATAAACCAGAGTTAAACATAGTGACATGGGGCAATGTTCTGTGGCCTTGGATGAACTGTTGTTCCAACATTTGGAGGAATTACAAATAGCAAGTATTTTACAGAATTTTTGGTAAGACTAGTGGGTGGTCTCATCAAGTACCCCCCTAATTGTTCCAGTATTCCTTGTCATTGAAAGCTGGCTGCATTTTCAACTAGATAACTTCCTTTTTCGTTCAAAATTACTTTAAGATTGTCAGTAAACACACACCATGTACATATATATCCATCATATATAGGATGTAGCTTAAGAGATACACAGCTTAAGTGATACACTCCTTAATCAAAGAATCACAGAATCAAAAAATTATTATTAATAATATATTTTAAAAAGGCCATTTTATTAATTTAATCATGGTAAACTGAAGAGCATTTTTCTTATTTGTCTCATAATCCACACAAATGCTAGGTTTTAAAGAAAATACTATTGTAAGCACAACACTATTAAAATTAATAATTCCATAAAATTGTGGGCATGATTGATTTTTTAATGGACTGTTCACTTGTTCTCTGACCCCCCTAAGGATTTTTGCTCCTAGCCTCTCATACATAGTAAATTCATTAAATCCAACCTATTTCCCCAAAGCATTGCATCATTTTAGAGGTACATAGTATCAAATACCAAGTAAAATAGAACAAGTGAATTGTACTGCCAAAAAAATCAGAAGACAAAAACCCACAGAAAACAAAGTTAAAATAGCAGCCATTATGAGCCAACACTGACAGTAATATTTTACTCTGTCTCCTAGTAAACATTTTGAGGGATTGTTCAGTTAATTTGCAAGAGTACTCTTCATTAGCAGCATGTATTCTAACATCATTATTTTACAGGATCAAAAGGAAATTCTGCAATCTAACTGCAAAAACATTTAGTCTCTATGGACCAAATCAACATCTGAATTTTTTAGAAACATAAGGAAGCACCTCACACATTGGGTTGCTATTTTATTATCTTTTATTAGTTGTACATGCGACTACCCCAAAGAAGTTGCATTCTCTTATAGACATAACACAAAGGAAAGCAAATACACAGGGAAAGAGAATAATGGGAGGATAAGGACCCGTGTTACTATAACATCAAGCTGTTATGAAGTTCTGGCACATGCATTTTCTGCAGTTTCAGTGAACATATAAAATTGTTTTTGTGACACATGAGGAGCGAGATTCCAGGAAAGATTCAAACTGGTTAGCATAACTTGATGGACAGGGATTAGGATTTGCTCCATGCATTGGGGGCTATACAAATAATTTCATAATTCTACCTTGGTACCCAGCGTGACTATTGCAACCTCTCTTACACCATCACATGGACAGTCTATACTCTGACCATTCTTACTGAGAGAGACAGAGAGACACAGAGAGACAGAGAGAGAGAATGAAGAGAGAGAAATGTTACTAACCCAGGCGTCAAGTCTTTCTTCTTTTTATAAATGTACACGGCTGATTTTCTGGGGACCTCATGTTACTGAGAAACCCTAAGGGCCAGCTGGGGCTCAGCAGTGTGTGAAGCCAGGGCACAGAGTGGTGCTTGTCTGGCCAACCATCCCCTGCCCTGAGCTGGGCAGAGCAACCGAGGCAGCTTTCCATGGCTCTGCACCCCTGGCATGAGCTCTGTGGCTGCTCCATCCATGAGAAGGGAAGCTGGCTGTCCAAAAACCCTCATCACTTACTTCCTTCAATTCCAGCCTTCCTCTTTACCATTTAATCTGCAAGCACTTTACTTTTAAAACCAGTAACAAATTTAATGACCCTTGTTAAAAAATAAAAAATGAAAACCAATCAGACTAGAAAAAAAACATCCAGGCACTGTAATCCAGCCACCTTCTACAATCAGAATGGATGGGCAAAGACAAGAATAAATTTTTACATCAATTTATGATAGCATATCTGCTAAAGAGTAAAAAAATTCCCATTATATAATCTAAACGGTCATAAATGATAAAGTTTCTGGAGTTTAACAAGTTAAACCAATAAACACACACTCCCACCCTGTCTTTACTGTAAATTGCTCAACCCTAAAAGTTAAAGCCTAAACCATTTTAGGTTTAACTGAGGAGTCTACACAAGAGTTACAGTGGCTCTCTATTATACAGTGGCTCTAATATTCTCTATTAAGCTGTTAATGATGAAGCCACCATTCATGAACTTCTGTTCTTATTTGCGGAAGACCAAGGTGCATAGAGATGATAATTAAAGAGATCATTATGACTAATTAGTGATATCTCCTCTACAAGGACAAGAAAATTTCCCTCCAGAGTTTCTGCATCAATCCTAAATTTATGGTGAGCTATAGCATGATTTTTAGATAAATAATTCTAATGCAAAGTTCACTTTTACTGCTAAATGTGTCTGAATCTATTTGCCATTCAGCAACTTCGTAAAGTTTGTCTCCTTACTGAAGCGATGTCAAAGAGGCTGTCTCTCAACTCACATCTCCCAGTTTAAGTTAACTGGTAACCTGCACTTCTCAAGATTTTGATTAAATTGATCTGAGAGACACCAGATTCTAGGCCCCAAATATCTAGGACTACAAGAGATAGGATGAAAAGTAGACTGGAAATATTGAGAAGAGCATATGACATATATATTATATAGGGGTTTTTTATGTTAAGGGAAGCTGACAAGGAAAAATAGAGGTGCTCACCACTCATTTTTACAATAAGCAGTTTAATATATATATCATTCCATAAACAGACTGCATGGCACATAAATAGACTGAACTCCAGTGACATATATACTGGTAAGCACAATTTTTATGTTTCTCCTAAATTTATCAATGAAAAATCTAGATATGCAAAACTCTGAAGAAAAATACAAAACATACTTCATTCTATATAAATATTTGTTTTCTGAAAATGTCAATAAAATCAGTTATAGAATATATAGAGAAAGCATTTCATTTTATTACTTCAGTCTCCTCAATAAGAAAGGGAGCTCTGCGTCTATAAAAGATGCTTAACACAGCCAAAGGAGCTGTTCATACTAATGTCCAAAATAAATCCAGCTTTGTCCTGTTATTTAAAGTATATAAACATATCAACATGTGGAAAATTTCATCAGTGAAAATTGTACTTCAGTTATTTAATTTAAAAAACAAACTCTCTCTATCAAGGTTTAAGCAAATACTGAAGTCTACCTCTCCTGTTCTTGCTTCATTCGTATTCTCTCCTCTTCTGAAGTAAGAGCTTCCTGCACTTTTATTTTACCAGTTTTCTCACTCTTGTCATCTTTGCGATGTTTGCCAAACCTGTTAATAACACACAAAAAAAGAATCTAACTTGTGACATGAACAAAACTGTATTTTCCTTCTTCCATGACAAAGAGAGTTCTCTAAGAAGAACTGCTGGGAGACCAGGAAGGGAAAGTGCAAAGACCTCAGAATCTCAATTTTTAGTATTTTCAGGCTGCTTCCAGGTTGTTGTTTTTTTTACATAAGTTTTTTTCATTTTTATTTTCATTTCACTCCTCTTAAAAGTTTATAGAATTCCTCACTGAAGAACAAAACAAACAAAAAAATAATAGTTGGATCACATTTCCCCTTTATGCCATGATTTTGGGTCACTATTCCTAAACAGTCAAACAATGTTTTAGAACAGCATCTGTGCCCAAGGACACAGCTCAGCTTTGCATTAAGCAAAGGCTTCCCCACTTTGGAGGGGAGAGAGGGAACTGCAGGTCTGACAGCTCCCAGGGCAGCACCAGTCTCCACACCCCACAAGGGCCATTTCACCCCACAGAGGACACCATTCAAAACTGTAAATTTATTCTTTTTCAGCCCCAGGGGTTCTTATTTAAACTTTATTACTCATGACTCTTTCCCCAAGGGTGTTCCAGTGAGGGAGGGTGAATGGAGGGATGGAGCTGTGGGGCTGCCCCAGACAGAGATGGGTGCTGCCAACCCAGGGTTTGCCCTCTTCACATCTCCTCTTCCCCCTCTAAAGGCTTCCCCTCTACATTTCAAATTTAAGTTACTTGCATATTTGCACATTCCACTGTTTTCTTTAAACTTTTAGGGAGTGAAGAATTTGGCATTTGAGATACTCCGTTATTATTAGGACAAAGTTATTCCTATTTCTTAAGACATTTCTGATCTATTCTGGAAGGAATGACTTTCATACAGAGCGAACCAAACAAACACTTTAATATAACCTTTAAATAGATCTAAACTTTAGATGAAAACTTTCTATTTAAGGCAGAAGGGCTAACACGTGTCTGTTAAACAGTATATATACCAATTAAATGTGGCATCATTTATCACACCAAAAGCAGCAAGAATTTTACTTTTTTTATACCAAATGCTGATCTGAGAGCTGACTGACACTGCGGCACTTCACACTCAGGTTCACATCAAAAGTGAAATTAAAGCACTGAGACTTGCAATCAAACACGTCTAGCAATAGTGCCAACAGGACACCACAAATGCTCATGGACAGTGAAATAAACCACAGAGTTCTTAAAGCTTCCTTCTGACCTGTTAATGTAACATCTTTAAAATATTTAGAGTTCACCAGGTATTTATAATATTTTCCCATTGGTTCCTTTTGATTCTAGGACAAAGCCATTGTGTGGGTTGAAGTACACCACACAGCAACCCTGCAGAATCATTAATTTCTGGCCATTCAATCAAGAGATATTATTTATATTGTGTAATGATGTTTACAGCTCTTAGGGCAGCTCTTTAAAACCAAAACACAAAAATACAGCATAGGAGCATGTACATAAGCTTTAAACTGTTTGCCCATTCTCCATACAGATTGCTCATTTCTCAAGAAATTCAGGCATCTGAAAACTAAAACTGTTTATTAATAACCACCTGAAAAGGGGATAGGCAGAGGACATGATGGGGTTAAGGAATGCAAAATAGGGTGTAAAGTTAACGTCTCTGATTTCATAATGTTATATGTGAAACTTAAATTCAAAACACCAACATGTATCTTTTAAAACATCCACCTATTTATTAGAGAGTAATCAAAAACATTATACAAGGCATTTACATATTTGACACAAGAGATTCAAATCAAGTTATGGATGTTGTGCTCCAGACAAAAGAGATTGTTTAATTTAAAATAGCCCTAAAACCTCTAACCCAGAGAGGAGTTTTGGCAGAAAAACAGTGGAACTGAGCCACTCTGCCCTGACACACAGAGAGTGCCTGAGGTGGCAGCGTGGGTCTGACTGACAGAACGTGCAGAGCTGTGAGGAGACAAGCAGCATATGTGTCACTCTAGCACAGCATCTCTGGGATGCTCACATTTGCTTCAGTCTCCTGCCCTTCCTCAACCCAATTAAAATGTCAGATAAAGCAAAGCAATCAAACTCTGGAGTATCCAGTTTACTTTTGAAAAAAAAAATTGCTTAAAAAAAAGTGGGGGGAAGAGGGGGGAAGAAAAAAATTGAATTAGTTATTGCCCATTAGGTTTTGGCAGCAAAACAGAATTTCTGCCACCATAAATCAATTCATTGAGAGTGTGAACAGATATATAGTGAAATCAATACCTTATTAAAAAAATAAAGTACACAGGAAATTTCTAATAATCATTGTAAGCAATCTAGTAAATGTCTGGTCAGGCTGCATGATTGTGAGGAGAGAATTTCTAATGTTAACATGTAATGCAAACCCAGCAGAATT
Organism: Camarhynchus parvulus; assembly: GCF_901933205.1. Classification (NCBI taxonomy): domain Eukaryota; kingdom Metazoa; phylum Chordata; class Aves; order Passeriformes; family Thraupidae; genus Camarhynchus; species Camarhynchus parvulus. The sequence goes on along the minus strand of NC_044572.1, from coordinate 14,019,645 downwards.
CAAAGGTTTGAATTTGCAGATCCAACCAGGCAGGTCCAGAGCACACAGAGCTCATGTGCATTCCCACAGAGGCAGTGGTGGCGCCACACAGGGAGCACCTGCAGCAGCACCAGGGCTCAGTTCGCTTTCAGTCATGAGCAAGTTGTGGCAACAACTCTTCTTCTCTTTCAGGGTTTTCTTCCAATCATCTGGGAATTAATGTTCCTTCTGCCCCTGAGGACCATCCTGATAAAAGTCTCTGGAAGACAGCTCAGGCTCTTTCCCAGGCATTTCAGAGGGTGGCCACACTGTTCCCACTCTGACTGGAGCCTTCCCAGTGCCCATCTCTGGCAAGCTCAGTGGTCATCCCAGCAGTGGACAGCCTAGCAGGGTATGAACCATGGTGGTCTTGCACAGGTGCCTTCTCTGGATTTGTCACCCGCAGAAGTGATCTATCTGCCACAATCACCACTGCCTGTAACAAGTTCAGCAACGTTAACCACACTGTCCCTACACTGGAACCTGGAAAAACAAACACCATCCTCCCCCCACCCTGACTGTAGCTTCGTGTTTCTGGCACAAGGCACAGTTGTGTTCATTGTGGCTTAACAGTCACAAAGCTTTGAGAAGATGATAAGATAGCATCTCAAGAAGATGCTGAGAGAGCCACCAAGCAATTGAGAAAGGTGCTGAAAATAACTGTGATGGAGCAACATTTGTACACCCCCACACACCTCCTTTATTTCTGTAGGGGCAGTCAACACTCCCCACTACAAACATCATTCTAAGTCTTTGGTAAGATTACTCTTGCTAGCAATAACTGTGTTTGTTATTTACTTCTATTAAAAGTGTTTGCTTCATGAGGTATGATTTACAGTCATATGAAACCCACAGCCCAAATAGCATCCTCTCCACCAAATTTATAGCAGATATTTATAAATTATTTATTTAACAGTCATAATCAAGCTAAGTTTAACTACAGAAATACAACATCCAGCAATGCTAAGGCACACCATTAAAGTACTCTCAGCTGTACTTGGGTGTAACTACACTGGTGTCAAGCTATTGAGAATCACCTGTCTTATTTCTTCAGATAGATGTTTCCTACTCATATAAAGGATGTTTCCTATTCATGAACATTTACCAAAACAGGACACTTAGAAATAAGACTATTCAAGCAATCTATGCAATATCCCTTCAAAACACCAAAAACACATCCCACAGTTACTGTGCACTGTCTCCACAGTGAGAGGTAAAGCCCCTCTGCTGCTGTTTGGTGACCCTTGTTTAGTTGTGTGAGTCAGAAGTCAGGGTCAGGTCCCCAGAATGACACTTGGTATGTACAACACCCTGAATTGAATGCATTGGCTCAATGCAAAGATCTGGCTTAACCTATGTGAAAGTTTCACCTCCTTACAAGTGCAACTCCTCCGGTCCCTGACTTGCCCCATGTATATTTTGCGTTTGACACCTTCCCTGCAAACCACCAAGCTTTGCACCATTGTGAATCTTCCCCCTTTACTGCTCAGGTATTCAAAAGGAAGGAGAGATGGAATTACGATCTATGTCCCATACATGACCCAAGGCAAATTTGGAATCTCACTGCTTCCAATACTATTTTTTCCATAATCCATGTATTGAAAGACCTGGTACACCCACGTAATAAACTCTCCCACTGAAGTGACTGGGAACAGCCTAAGACTGAAACTTGCCAAGTGCAATCAAATATATCTCCCTTGTAAAGCAGAAATCACCATCCATTTGTGCTGTGTCAGACAGGCTCCAGACTTTTGCAAGGCCTTGAGGACGCAGCCAAGCACTGTGATCCCAGCCCTTGCTGCTCCCTCCCCAGACACAGGAGCAGCTCTCTGCTGTGTGCAGCTGCTTACAGAGTGCCTCAAGCACTTGGTGATTTTCAGGCGCTTGTCTGAACCTGAGATGGTGTCATCCTCACTGCTGGGGGCTGGCTGCTGGGATACTTGTTGCAACTCTTACAAATGTAAATGAAATGACAACTTTCCTTCAGATACAGACATGAGAACTCCATCGCCCAGCATCTGCACAGCAACGCTCCTTGCAATACTGAAAAGGAGGACAGTGCTTACAAACAAAGGTAGAAACTACTGATTTTGGAATTAAAACCCAAAACCATGCAGAAAAGGAGCATCTGTGGCACTGATATTCAGACAGTGTTGAGAATCTAATCCCAAGCTCTTTTCTTTTGCTGTGTTTGGTGCCAACAATTTGACTGCGAGCTATAAAAGCCCAGCCTAAATTACTACACAAGACACCAATGCACAGACACAAGCCACTACATGATGTGCAACCAAATTACACGCAGAACTATCTCACCAAGTCACAGAACTCATGAGGAAAACAGTTCTGTTCCTTGGATATAGCTTGAGCTATACCAGCTACTCCGAAGCACCTGCAGCTACAGAAGCACAACACTGACTGACCTGTGGGCACCACTTGCCTCAATCTCAATTCTTAGAAGCAGAGCACAGATTATTATTACTCAGAGTAGAAAATTAAAGAGAAAAAAAGAAGTGCACATTTTCCTTCAAAACCCAAGTAATAAAAAAATTACCATTCTGTTCATAAATATCCTTTCACAGATATAGCTTAATACTTCGTCAAGGACACGAACTGCATGGTTATAGAATTGTCTCTCCATAATACTAACAATGTTTACTTCATGTAACAGCTTGTTTATTCAGAAGTTCTCTCATTTAAACCCTGTTACAAAAAGTATAGCTAAAAAGTAGTTTAATTTTATTTTGTAGCTGCACAAGTAAAGAAAAAAGTTCTATGACTAACTGAAATCCAGGTTGTAAATTAAAAATACCCTGTCTGTCCAAGAGAGTGAGAAATTGATGAAAGAGAGCAGCTGAAATCTTGTTCACTCTAATTGCCAAGATACTCCAGAGTTCTGCTTAATTTATATCTCCTTAATTCTCCTTTTACATTAAGGATTGGAGAAAGTTTCAAGATAAGTGTTAATGCTCAAAGTCATATTCACAGATCCACAGACTTAATCCTTAAATTCAGCCAACAACAGGAATCACAATAAGTGAAGAAATTAAAAATTGTAAGAGGACCATCTTCTAAATGCATGATCTCTAGTACATAACAGCCAAGTCATATCAGAGGAAAGGCCCATCCTGATATGATACTGGTTTTTCACATTATTATTAATAAAAAAGATGGGAACACAGACCTGTAGGCCGTAAGCTTGACCCTCAAATGGGAAATCACAGGAACTTTGGATAATCTAATCAAACTAAAATGAATGCCCAAACCTCTCTGTCAGCTGGCTCACTTTCAAGCTTACTTGCTTGAATAACTGCCACCAACTAGGAGGTGACCTAATCCCAAGTCTATCATGCTGAACAGAGAGGGACTGACTAACAAGTGCCTTCAGTGGCTTTGGGCCAGTGCATCAGAGCAAATGAACAGTATGAGGCTCAACAGAGAAGACAGCTTAGCAGAACATTTAAAGAACAGGCTCAAGCTACAATATGATGCAATATATATTTAAAAATATGTGAAATGTACATAAAGTACACAAGTAAACATAAAGAATATATAAATGATTTTGCAGAAATAGATATAAAAACAGATAGGACAAGTGAAGCAAGAAGGATACACAAGTAACTACAGAAATTCCACATTTAGAAGTTATCTAAAAAGTAGATTCAGTTTAAAAGAATATATGTCAGCATCCTTGATACAATAAAAATAATACATGTGTAATCTGCTAAAAGGGTTTTACTCTGATGCGTTACTGATGAGATCATTGTCGTCTGCCAAATCATCCACATATTTCATTAGAATAAAGAGCTACAGAAGAAACATGCATTAGTTGATTAATGAAAAAAACACAAAAATTGATTGAGACAAGTTCAGTAGCATTATGTTCCTTAATAGAAAAAAGACCCTCATTAAAAATTAACAATTGATAAGTGTCTTAAGCTATTTTGTCAGTGTTTTCTAGCTTCAAGGAATGCTCTTTTCCCCTTAGTAGCAAACAGTATTCACACACACAGAGACACACCTAATGTAAACACTGCTTGAATGATTTTGCAATGATTTCTTTTTCACCCTGCTGTATCAGCAAAATAATAAGATTTATATTGCAACATATTATTGGGACACACAAAACCTTTCTGTTGCTAAAAAAATAAAAAAAACAGCAGAAAAGCCACCCTCTTTAGTGATGATCTGAAGGTTTAGAAGCTTTCCTTTCCAAGCAAAATTGTGCAAGTGCTGTTTTTAAAAACATGTTTTAAAGTGTAAACATTTCTATATTGGCAAATGATTTCTAGAAATTACTTGTTATCACTTGTTACTAATCAAATTAGTAGATCCACTTCTACTTGTTGGGAGGGAGTGGAGTGACTGCCGGAGTGACTCAGCAGCAGCACTGTCCTGAGATGACACAAAAGCACTGATGTGCGGGCACCTTGATGCAGGAGCTTGTGGACATAATTAAAACAGACATTGATAACTTCATTTTCCATGGATCTCCTTGCAAATGTTAAAACTGATAAAGCAGCAATCCTTCTGGTGCAGCATCCAGCAGAGGACCCCTGCCAGGAGGGCTCCTGGAGAACTCTATTGTCACAAACCAAGAAAAGCACATTACAAAAGGTCATAGGTCACTCATGAAAATTAAGAACACTCTAAAAGATACACCTGTATCTCTTCAGGCCAGTGATGTTTGCCTTCAAGCAATAAAGAAACTCACATGTTCAGCCACAAACACAGAAATTTAAAGCACAAGAACCAAAGTGGTTGTTACTGCAAAATATCACCCCTTGGAAGTGCCCACCTTGAGCCCGAATACTGTAAAGCATGTGAAGGTCTTCTGTGTTCTATTCACACATTTTCTCCCAGCAGCCTCCATATCACTTTCCAAACATTAAAAAATCATTTTTCAGCCCCATGCAAGGGGGTGTTCTAGTACATCTCACCAAACTAAGTTTACTCGAAAAGAATAGACAGGGTGGCCCAGTGCTTCATGTGCAGCAGCACCGGTGATTCCCACACCAACCTCCAGAAAAGAAGTGCAAACAACAGATGTGATCCATAACTGCTTCCAGCCAGTGAAATGTAACCTGCCTGGCTTTGGGAACCACTACCCCAACTTCCAAGAAAATGGGTATGATGCCTAACTAGAGACATGTCATGAGGTTTCATTCAATTATTTTCCTAAACGGTTTTGATAACATTGCCTGAAAGGCATGACACAACAGGCAGAATATTATTCACACCAAGTCGCTCTCTTTTCACGACTTAAACATTTGTAATATTTACTTCCAGCATAAAATGGTGGAACTTTTAAAAACAGATTTCTTTTATGGAAAGACCATCTGTTTGCAAATTTCTAAACAGAAGATAATCTTGCATCGCTACCCGTGATTGCCTGAAGCTAGCTGGAGCCATGGACAGCTCTAATAAATAAATAAATAAAGCACAAGCAATCAGAAAAAAGCCCTAACTACTTCAAATTACTGTAGTTGAAAAGCAGGCTGAGAAGTTCAAAGAAAGTATCAAAAATTTGACAATGATACTATTGTAAAGAAGGCAGCAAGACAGCAGAGATGTCCAAATCTACTCAGTAAGCAACACCACAACATAGTAAAAGTCACCATAAATAATTCATATTCAGACAAAACCTGTAAAACTGGGGATTGTGGTATCCCTAAAGGAGTCAGGAATACAAAAAAAAAATCTTCTGCTTAGGTACAATTTTGTTAACAGTCATCACGGGAGCAACCGCAGAAGAGGTACATGACATTTTAATGGACATTTCATAACAGTCTAAGCATTTTCAAGTTTGTGACCAAAGCTCTCTAATATAATGTATGTATTCAAAAAAGAGAGTAGTTATTGACCACAGTTACTTGCCCCAAGCTTAAATTTGATACACTGTGTGCTACTTGTCATTGAAGAAAGTAGCTCATAAATGTGACCAACTAAGATAACTCAGTATTTTTATATAATAGGTATTTTATAAATATATACTCTCAATCAGACACATATACTTTTATACTGTGATTTGATGTACTTAGAAATTCTCCTGTCACCCCTCTCAAACAGGATGTGCACTTCAAGACTGCAGCACCCTGTTCTAAAATGCAATACTGAGCAGTAAGATACTAAACAGTAACTGAAAGACTGTAAATACAAATTGCAAAACACAAAATAAAGCCTCACATACAGAGCCAAGAGCAGACTCCTGAGAAAGCCTGAGTGAAGGCCTGCAGTTTAACTCACAGACTGCATACATAAAAGCACACATACAATATGCAATACATAATAGCGTACAGAAGGATAACAAAAAATTCCCAAATGCTCAGCAGCAACCGCTGCCACTATTAACAAGTTCTTGACAATCTAAAGTAAAATGTGCTCATTCTTCTATAACATAAGCATTTTTTCTATGAAGAAGTAAAATCCCACATCCCAGCGCTACTGGGTGCCAGGCTCAGACCCCATTTCTGACTCACACTGTGCCCAACAGGTGACACCACCTTACCCCAGCCCTCCCCACCTGCCCACAGCTGCCCTGCAGCCACACAGCAAGGTGAGCAACCTCTGCTGCTGCATTTGTCACACTCCACAGAGGAGTTTAAAAATTGTGGACCCATTTAGGTAGGAACAATACTACATTGTGTGCCTCTAATTACTGTTGTCCACTCGGGATCCTTAGAGACAGCGTTTCAACCATGGCTACTCAGCAACGCGTTCTCTCCACAACTATACTTCTAATTCCTGCCCTGTTCATTTTAATGCATTATTGTTTCCAAATACAATGCTTCAAATTGCAAATTATGTCTGGCTCAAGGGCTGATTATGAGAAACACTAGCACTTCTGCCTCTGTGTGAATAACTCTGATAATAATGAGTGATTGATTGAGCTCCAAGAAGTCCAAATGATGAGAAGGGTCAATTTGAACATTTTTATTAGCTTCTTTTGTTAAATCTAACACTTTTCCAGGCCAGAGACAAATACGGCATCTGGTTACCATGATTTTTTGCAGCCCTCCCTACAGAAGTACAATTTAGAAAATGGGCACTGGTCTAAAGGCAGACCTTATAAGAAATGCTAATGAAACATAAAAACCCACCCATTTTACTGGCACTCAAGAGATGGCCAAAGAAAAAGAGAACAAAAAGAAAAAGTTGCAAGGGAAATTTGCTTCAAGACTTTTCTGCCAGAAAAGAAAAAAAAAATCCCTCAGTAATACTAAGAGGCATCACAGCTCCACTTTACAACCAAAACGCTTTGCTTAATAGGCCTGCCGTAGGTAAACACGAGCTACAACATGAAAATCACTAAAAATGCTCACTAAGCACACGCAACAGCAGAGAAATTAGGACAAAAATGTAGTAAACAAGCTAGTTAGACCAGGAAATTGCAGTTACATTATTCCAAGAACTTAAGTCTTGCAGTCATGCAATTAAACTGTATAAAATCAGCAAAAGTTAACTTAGACACACAAAAAGTTAATCAAACTAGCTGCAGTTCATCCAGAACCTTCCAAAGATTAAATTTGCCCTACAGATCTCATTACCTAGAAATGTTACTATATGAATCAGCACTTTTTCTGCCAGTTACTAGAGATCTTTGTTAATGCACACCTCCTAGAAAATAACCTCTGCAGGGAAAATTAAGCAATAGGTGATGTCTCTGGATCTTTAGCCTCATTCACATATCTACACTTACAGAAGATAGAGAAGCCACAGAAAATTTCCAGCAGAAGACCATAGTCAACACTGTAGGACCTGTGGGGCAAGTCTGAACAAAATATTCCTAAAAGCAGACAAGTGTGCAGCTGTCATTCTCTTCTCTACAACACCAAAAAGCAATTCCCCTCACTGAGCCATAGCACCCAATGCTGATGGCTGTGGGTTACAGTTTAGGGTCCCCTGTCCCATTCTGGGTTTCACAGTGCCACTCAAGTCTCCTTGTGGATAAAAAATAAAGTTTAATTCTATAACCAAATTAATAATGCCAACAGAACACCTTTACAAAGTACCCTAGAGCACAATTCATTTAAGTGCTCTTGAAGTCTTCAAGACCAGGATGGATGGGATTTTGAGCAACCTGATCTAGTGGAACGTACTCCCATTCAGGAAGGGTTCTATTAGATCTGGATGGTCTTTAAGTTCCAACTTAAACCATTCTGTGATTCTATGAATCCACATTATCATAGAAAGCACAGAGCAAAAACTAACAGGCACATTATTTTGAAAGTTTGCGACAAAGATAGGGAGGGCTGTGGCACAGGGACTTAGCCTGAACCAAGGCTCTGGATAATAAATATTAATATGTCACTGCTGGCTTCACATACCTCTGTCTCTTCTATCAGCTGATATACCCTGCAGCAGGAAAATTTAGTTTGCACATGCTGTATCTTCTGGGTGGAGAATGAAGAGCAAGGCTTTGCACTGCAGCAGCAGCACCAGAACATCCATCTCTGGAGCAGATGCAGTAAGACTCAGGTGGATCATTGCTGGGACAGTAGTCTGACAGCAGGTCCCTGCAGCAGCTGCTTCCAGGGCTTGCCCAGAGCTACCTGGAGCCCTGGAGATGCCTGGCATCTTGTAGCTGCCAGCAGTCAGAGCCTGAGCTGTCTTCATGGTAAGAATTTGAAAGCAGTTGAAATAAATATATCAATAGTGATTTATACTGCTGATTATTTTAGGGCCAAGCTGGGAGCTGAAATTTTTTCAGATTCAAAAGATGTACAAAGCAGGACTTGCTTAGGACTAATTACAGGCAAGAAATGTGGGATGGTGAGTTGGGGTGGTTTGTTTTTTGATTTGGTTTCATTTCTTTTTCCAATCCATATAAATAAGCTCCTAGCACAGAAAACCTCAGACTTGGACCAGCCCCATGCACACTGACATTTTTGTTCTCATTTCTACATGCTCAGGCACTATAGGAAGCAAATGACTAGGCCTGTATTTATTTAGAAACCCAGAGAGATGATGTTTAAAATAAACCCAGACTTGACTTCAAAGATATCTGGCTCTTGAGATGTTCTTGAAATGATAACAGCTCTGCTCAGGCTCAGTGTTGCACACAGTATACAGCAATTATCACTGCCATTTCACTATTTCTTCTGAATATATAGCCTAAAATAAATCCTGAAAAAAAAAACCCAACAATGAAAATGGCACTGATTCTTCACATTTCCTTTAACTTACACAAGCAGTTTTCTTCCTTTAGGGTTATAAAAGGCAAATAGAACTAGCAAAGTATTTGGAGCTCTACAGATGATACCAGGACTCCTAATGGTTACAGATTATAATATTGTAGGTATCATTACCTGCTCAGCAACATCAGAGAAAAGAAATACTTTAATTGTCACACTACATCTAAAACTCCTGCTTGTGCCAGCATGTTGTGCTCTCAATTTCAGGATTTTAGCACTATGTGCTAAAGACAATGATAGCATCTATAACAACATTGTGAAATATTTGAGATTTATTTGTGGTATGCTGCTGTTGAAATGTGTAACAGCAGTTCAGCTTGCATGCTAAACACACCTGGTCTTGAATATGCTAGAGGCACTTCCAATTGGTATAAAAATATACTACTTTTATTACTGTGATACTGAAAATTGCTGATAAAGATAAGATTCTCAATGCATTTTTGGTTTTTAATCTTCTTTTTCATATCCTTTAAAGCTAATCCATAAACTTTGTCATTGATTAGACATTTTTTTACCAAGCACTACTTATAACAGTATAGCATGAAAAAGGAAACTACATATGTTTTCAGTGATTCATTTATCCAACATCCATCCAGCATTCATCCACCTTCAAAATACACTCAACACCAGTATCTGGGAGCTCTAGCATATGTTTTTTAGCATACAAACATTTCATATTTATACAATACAGGAAACATCACAGGACATCAAAACCCCTGGAGACACTAGCATGGACAAGGTATTATCCTAGTTTTAAAAGGAGAAAATAGCTCCTCTTGAAAGTTTAAGCAACTTGCCAAACTCCAAGAGTTTCTGTACTGCAAGCCCAAAAAACATTAGGACTAACTATGTAGATTTCATTGACAAAGCTCAATCTATGAAGTTAAAAACCAGTTAACATTGGCTGGAGTAGTTATTTATAACAGAGAATTTCTCTACAAATACAGCATTTCCAACATACTTTCAACATGAAATACAAACTCTTTAAAAGAGCCTATCAGTAGTACACTGTTATATTTATTGAAATTAGTCAAGTTCACCAAGCAGTCTCATGAAACTATACTATGTTCTTTTTCCTTTTTGGACTTGGAGCTACAAGACTGATAGCAACAAAGTCCCGAAAAAAGTGTTAACATTTGTAGAAACTAAGAATTCATCTTCTGCAAAAGCAAACATTTCAAAATTTACTGTTAACCACATCATCAGCTAGACCAAACATATACTGTAAAACTAGTTCTTGAATTCATTCCAGTAGGGTCTATTTTATAAACATCTACAGCCCTTTCTTTCACTTTTGCTTATTGTAAGTTTGCCCAGAAGTGGTAAAATTTAATACATGATGGAACACTACATTAACTACTGAAATGTTATTGCACATCAAAAAGGTTTACTGCTACTTTGTAAACATGCTTACCTGAGTGCCATAAAATGCTGACATAATGAGCCAGATCTGCTGCAGTGCACTGCAATCAGGCCTGAGCACTTGAAATGCAAAAGCAGCTCCTTGATACAAAAGTCATTTACACAATCTCTAAAAGACATTTTCGTATATGGCATACCTCAAATTTTGTAGTATTTTGAAATTAGGTAAATATACCCCAAATGATCAGTAACAGGACAAATTGCCCAGAACAGAATATGTGTTCACACTGTATTTTGTACTTGAGCACAAAGGCAGTGTCTCAAGAAACCCCCAAGCTACAGATCCCTGAAGCCCTGGGAAGACCAGGTCACCCAGTTCTGGTATCCCAGCCTTGGGAGCTACCACTGCTCAGTGTCACAGTACTGGGATACAGGGACTTCCTGGGTATCATTTAACTCCTGTGTGACCAAATTCTTATGCTTTTACATTAAATCCTAAGGAATCAGTCAAACATGAGTGGAATTAAAAAGAACTCCTTCTCCCCCTCCAAAAGTAAAATAAACTTCCTCCTTTTATGACTGGCTGAACTACAAATGCCTGAGGTTTTACTTGATATATGTACTTTGGGATGAAAATGGAAAATATCAGCATTAATGCAACAGTAATTTTAGATATTTAACAAAAAACAGATCACATTTTCTGGTGTAGCATGAAATAGTAGAAAGAAAGATTTCTGTCAACTGTTTCTTCCTCAGTTCCACAGAAAATAATCACCTTTTCTAGCTCAGTGGATCATATAAGACACTATTACTCCATCAGACAATCAGCTCAGTATTTAATAGTTGCCAGTCCAAGACAATTTGGAGTAAGATGCTTTGAAGCACAATGAGAAAAAAACCACCCTCCTTATAGATAAATTCTTCCTTAACATTTAGCATGTAAGGAGTCTCAAATACAGACTCAGGTATGTAACTTCCTTTACTCTTGGGGTCCTGTGAGGGCAGCATCCTTGAGGGTAACATTGTATCACAAAGGTCCTTTAAAATGTCAATTTTTTGCATGAAAATCTTATTGTACAGCCACATGTTCTTGATTCATGAGAAGCTTAAGTACATGCTGATTGATTCACATTTTTTGTACCAGCAATTATTCAGTGTCTCTCACTCCTATCTTACCAAGGACAAATACTTTTCACCAGGAGAGTGGTTAAGCATTGGAACAGGCTGCTGAAAGAGGCTCTGACTCTCCATCCTTGGAGATATTTGAAAATAAACTGGCCGTGACACTCAGCTGATGAAAAGTTGAAGCTGGGCTGCTATGAGTAGGAGATGAAGCAAGCAGAAAACTTTTCTTGCTCAAATCACTAAGAGTGCAGTACTTTGGATATCTCTTCAGTTCCTTATAATTATTTTTCTTTCCTCTAGAAGTCATCAACACATTCAAAGTGGGGGAAATGCAACTTCTATACCCCATTGTCACTGTGTTTCTAATATTTCCCTCTCTTATTCTTTCTACAGAACTTGTGTTCCTCTTAGTTCTTCCTGAAGAAACAATTTAAAAGCCTAAATAAGGCCTCTGAAAGCCTTATACCTACTATTTTCTTACTGCATTCAGGGAAACCCAGGTGCTCACCAACTACTTCTGTGCCAGTGTACTCTATTCCAGAAATTATACACTGCTTTAATCCCATTTTGCCATTTTCACTGAGGGGTTGCATAATTAAGTCTTCAATGATTCTTTCTTTGCACAATAGTAGGACAAGTTAACATCTTAACAGGAGGCATCATCCTGCCAACACAGCACAAATACAAATCATTGCTCCTGGGGACTGAAATGCAGTAGTAAGTTGGAGCATGGCCTTTTAGAAAAGGATCAGCTGTCCTGCAGCTGCCAAATTCAATACTTTAAGAAAATGTGACTTAACCACCTATGTCATCCCAGATACAAAACTATACTGAGTTGCATTCATTTTCCTCTAAGTCAACATTCCTATTCGTGTTTTTAAAAAGGATTTTCAAAGATGAGTCTGGCTTCAAAAACGTAATCTACAGCATCCACAATATACACCAATGTACAGGTGCTATCAGTAGTGAATTAAACCTCTAAAGAAGCTTTCCAAGAGATAACAAATGTCATTAATAGAGCTTTTCACCTAACAAATACTTCATGTCTCAAGACAGTATTTATTTATGATGCTTTGTTATGGACTAGGGCACTGCCTGTTTAGTCTTCAATTATCACATGAGGTGGAAGAAAAAAAATCCTATTTCTATATGAGCTTAAACTGAAATTGACTTTGAATCTCTGAACTGTCAACAAATTCTTCCCTGAAAAGGCTGGCTTTGCAGAGATTATAAAGAAGGTGTCATCCATGACACTTGTGTTCTATATTCATCCAGCAGGCCTGGAAGAGAAGTGTGCAGAACGCCGGGCAGGATGGCGGGGGGCTCAGCTGTCACCCTGCCTGCCTCCTTCGCTTGCTTTGCAGGCAAAGACAGTGCTGAAGGTGTCAAAGGTTCTCTATTTAAAGTCGCTGACAAGCAAAGGAAGAACACTGGGAGAATATGTTAGCAGCCACTATGAACTCATCTCTAGTAACAAGTCATCCTGACACTTACTTCTGGATGTTAGAAACAAGAGCCCTGATTCTATAAAAATTTTAAAAAAGACCAAAACAACCAAACCCCCATACACTATACCACCATCAGATTTATAAGTTCAAGATTTACTCTGGGAAAATCCAGAGTAAAGAACATATAGAGCAAAATCCCTGCTTTCTGTCAGAGTGGCAAACCAGAAAGCCACATACGATTATGTTAATCTCCCACTTCAAATCTCCCTTGCACAATTGCATACCACTGCTTTCTGTGTTTCGTTTAAAAGTCATAGAGTTTACTAACCACTTAATGAAGCTGCATTCCTTAAAACCCTGACAGATTATGTGAACTTGTTTGGTGCAGAAACATAAATTTGCCATTCCACTACGCCCTGCCCCGATGACATCTTAGTCTAAAGTGGGTGAGCTCGTGGCTGCAGGCAATGAAACACACCTCTCCTCAAAGCAACTGCCTCCATCCAGCAGCAGGCAGAAATGCACAGAGAAAGGAAGGAGCACTGCTTATCTTTCCAAAAAAGAAAAGTTATTTCCAACCAAGCTTATCTCTTTCAGTCCCTTATTTAGTTTTAATTGGAAAGAAGGAAGTGAAAAATATGAAAATGCTTTGAAAGACCTTTGTAAGAGTCCTGGGTAATCGTCTGCATCAAAGATGACAATTTGCTGCATGGCTGATTTCATTTGAAAGGCTCTTCTGATGCTGTGTGTCCCAATGGACAGCTGAAACTTTGAAAATGGATCAGGACAAAGTAGCCCAGAGGAGCACAGAAAAGGTGCATCAACAGTATCCAACTTGCAGACAGGATGAGGTCAGTGCTCCTCCTCTAAAGTGAAAGGATATCCTGCTTAGACCCTGCATCCAGGATTATAGTAAGCTATGCATTTTCTAGCTGGTGGCAGAAGGGGGGAAGCAGATGTGGACTTAATGACAGTTGTGCCAGCTGGCTTGTAATAGCAGCAGGCAAAAACCAGAGCACAAATGGCCCCAGATTCCATTTACCTGACCAACGACCCAGCTCAGTGTTTCTGATGAAAGTCTCAGCACAAGCAGCACAAGCTGTCGGCAGCGTTCTCATATGAGCCTTAGCAAAGCCAGGCACAACTCAGTGTGCACACAATAAGCTTCCAAGTTTGAAATGATGCAGCTGATGGGTGTTTAAGCACTAACCTCCTCCTCTCTGTTCCAAGGCTCAAGATTTATTGTGTTTTATTCCATGAGCACTCAAGGAAAAAAAACCTCTAACTTTCAGAGCTCATTCCCATGTTTTCTATTACGTCCATATATCAGTGAGTGTCATTCACCAATACAAAGTCCAATTAGTCATGCTTCCAAGGAAAATGTCATTATTGCTGCATCTTAAGCTACTGAATGATAGAAATCAGACCACAGATTTTGTTTTATCAAGTTTGAAGTATTTGCCAGTCCTGCTGATTAGGATAAAATTCAACAGTATTTTACACAACTCTGACATGTTTTAGTTACTGTGCTCAGTTAAAAGTCTGAAGATTGCTATTAAATGAAAGAGAAAGAAGGTTATTACCAAATCAATGGTATAACCTTTGTGAGTTGCTTGTCATCTCCTCACAGACATTACAATGAGAAAACTTAAATGAAAACCAGAATAGGCAATACAAGGAAGTCATGTAACAAGCAACAGTAATCCACACAGGTTATTCTCCCAAATGCCTAGTCAGTGGTCTCAGATAGCTCATGTGGTTGAAATGTGTAATTCAGAGCTACAAACAGTATGTTTATAAATCTAGACATGTCCAATGCACCTTGGAAACAGCTGTGTGGGGGGATAAAACCAGCCAGCAGTATATCTGATTTCAGCTAAACAAGGTTGCAAACTGAATTATCTATTTCCTCTCATAGAACTGGAAGATGCAACACTGCAAGGCTCACAGTAATCATTTTAAATGTAATTAAATCCAATTAGGATTAGATTTTAATGGTAATCTGGGGATATTACATTTGCATTGGCTATTCAGTGCATTGATTTACCCACCTATGTGCTACAACACTTAAAATAGGAATTAAGGATCAGCTACCATATGTTAAGACTTTACATCTCCATCAATATTACAGGTCAGATCTTAAAATGCACAACTTCTGATACAAAAAACATCTATGCATATGATTAATTTTGAGCATACAGTCTTCTTCTTTGAAGCTCAATACACAGTGCTTATGTTCTCCATTGAAAAGTCAAGTTTATGTGGGACTCGGGTACTAATTCCTATGGTATAAAATTTATTTACTTAATATAACATATTTATCCACAGATGCTTCAAATTACATTACATCTATTCCATAAATGACGCCCAAAGCTGATGCAGATATTTCTTGCTGAAACCCCAGGTTAAGATACAAGTCATACTCCCTATCTTTTGTTCTCATCATCTGCTCCCCACACAAATCTAAACATACCCTATGAATTTTCAAAGCCATTTTTCTCCAATCATATCAAGGGTTAATTGTTTCAGTAGGTTTGGGATTTTTCATCAGGCAATGACTGTCCCTAGATATTTTCAGCAAGACATGACTAGATAGCTTGGCCTCCCCACTATTTCCTTTCCTGCCTTTGGAAACCCAGAGCTGCTTCTTTCTCCTCATTACTCTCAATGTCTTGGGGGTTCATTTTCACCTAAAGATGTTATTTCTCAGACACATCCTGTCCTGAGACTGACCACTTGCTGGACATATTTTACATCATCAGTTCAGTCACCCATATAACAACTGTATCCAAGCTTGCACACTTGGAAGAAGCATTAATTAAGTAATAGGACTGTAAGTGATCAGCAGCACCACAGCAGATGTGTCATTTCATCATCATCCAAAAGCTTCACATGCAACATCTCAAATCTTCCTCTTTCATATCTTATGGGGATCCACTTTCATAAAAATACTCTGTACACAATAGGAGCAAAAGGAAGAGGAAAAATGCACCATATACCATTTTTCTCCCTCAGGAGAGGAATGTCAAAGAATTGTACAACACAGAGACCCATTAAATTAATGTACGTCTACCAGCACTAATTACAAGCACCCTCTTTGAAACTGTGAAGACTCTTTCTTAAGGCAGCACTATAATAACTTCTTCAACTACTCTGTTACCCTCTGTTACTCTTCAATTACCCTGTTTTTGTCAGGGTAATTTTTATCAATAAACAAAATCTCTACTTAAAAATAAAATCAGACTCAAAATGAGTAAACATATTTCATATTGCATTTGGAGAAGCATACAGATTTTTATAAACTTCTGATGTCAAAACACATATCCACTGAAGGCTTCTCAGCAGTGAGACAAAAAACTAGCAGAACTTCATTTCAGCTTCCCAAAAGCTATTTGCTCAGCTGGCAGTGGCCATCCAGGCACCCTCTAACTGGAGAAGGAGGAACTGCACAGCATTTCACAGGCCACAGGATCTGGCACATGATCCTCCTGAAAGGCTAAGAATGATTCCAATACTCAGATAAAACAAATGGATTCAGGTTTAAGCAAAGCACTGCAGCACCTGCCTCTCCTCCATTAGACCAATATTTCTGCTCAGTACTTTTCTAGGCTAACTTCTGTCCTATTTTCATCTGTGAGGAGACTTCTCAGCCAAATGGCATAATTAAATAATCCATTGTGTCCTGAGGTGTCAGTTTGAAACACACATATGCTCAGACAGATTTATGTCACAGTAGGAAGGGTGAACTTCCAGCCTGTCCACAGCCCAATGCCAGCAAAGGTCTCTGGAGATACCAGGAGCTGTGTGCGTCAGAGTCACACAGTTTTGCAGTTTGCAGCTCTCCACCAAGGTTCTGTCAACCCTCTTTACTACGTTTGTCACAAGCAGTAAAACAATGGAGGCGTTTAGAAGATTTACTTATGATGTTGACTTCTTATCTGAATCATCCAGGGATTTCTTGGAAATGATGACTAGATGCCGAAGGATAAAGGTAACTTAGGGTTCTCTAGTGAGACTTTCCATCTCACAGTAGAGTTTAATGAAGATTCCAGCAGTAAATCCTAAGATTTTTACTGAACACAAGGAGACTTATTTTTATACATCACTCAGACTCTTCTTTATGAGATGCCAGTTTGCATATAGGTAATGAAAAGCCCTTTGACTAAATACAGACATTGGAATAAAGTGTCAGTTAATAGCAACTTCATCCCACAAGTGTTTTTGACCATACAACCTAATGAAGAAAGATTTTTTAAAAATTAGACCACTGAAAAGGAAGAAAAAAGTGAAAAAGGAGGAAAGAAAAAGAACAACAAAGAAATTACAACGTTGTACAGAACTAAAACATCCAATTATGCTTTGATCCTGGTTTGAATTTTAAATGTTACTGTCATCATTATTTTCTATCACGCAACTTCTTTCAGTAATTACTTGATATCTATGATATATGTCAAATGTACAGAAAAACAAAACATGTTATAGGTAGAAGTAGTAGCTTATTTTGCAGACATAAGAAAGCCCATCTCTCAAACATTATTGAGAAGCCTGTCAACAAAGCAAATCAAGCACCAAGTGGAAATGAGACATAATGCTTAATTCTCTCAATCAGCATTTTCTTCCTTGCCAGGAACACCTCTCTTGTGTGGGCTGACAAGGTGCAAGCTAATTTACAGATCCAGGAGGAGTCAGCTATATCCAGATAGCACTGCTCTCACATTAATTAAGAGGAGACTGAAAAGTAAAGTTCACTCAGAAATGGTAGTGAAGGAAAAAAACCTCAAGAAAATGTTGACTGTTATGAAGAGCAAACAACAAAGCATTGGATCATCCTCCCACTCAAATTAGTGTTGTTTCCAAATTAGAGATTTCAGAAGTGTTATATCAAGCACACAGCAAAGGTTACCTTGCCTGGCCCATGGAGCTGCCCAAGCTTTCCAGATGCTGCAAACACTTTCTGACTGAACTCACAAAACAACACTCAAGGTATCCAAGATGCTACTACTTAGAGCCTATAGGATTTATCATGCATATTGTGCCTCAATTTTACCTGTCATTTCTGCTGTTCAAAAATGACAGAGTGCAGAAAAGAACCACTCAGCATTTCACATCTCCTGTCTTCCACACTCTCCCAGAGTGGGGTGCAATGCTCTGCTCCAGGCTTGAATTGAGGCAAGCAAACATCCAGAGAATGAGGGCATCCCCATGGGCTTCACAGGCTGAAGGACTCCCTTCCTACCTGACATGTGAGGCTATCTCCTATAATTCTTTTTCTGTTCCATGGCATACACTGTCTAAGAGCCTGGTATTATTTAGTGTTTTCTAAAGCAGATTTCAAAACGATATCTTCTAATTAACTACTTTTATTTTTCCTAATTAACCACTTTTTCTACATATTACTCTCATAGTATGATTCTCAGTCACAGAAAAATTCTCAAGAACCTGTGCAGTTACAACACATGTTAAACTAATATTTTACAGGATAAAGAAAGTAATGGGATGAAAGTTAACTGAAGCTCCCCTCATATGCTTTCAGAGTAGAATCATTAATAAATAATTAAAATAATACCAGTACCTCACTTTAAAATTAAATAACAAAACAAACAGTGCTTTAATATTGCTTTTTCTTTGAAATGTGTTTATTTACTCTAGCTGGCTAAAAGAAGGACTGGTTTTCTTGCTCTCTCACCCCTTTCCACAAGTGATCAAAGATGTTTGTCATGTTACAACATTTACCCACAACAGCAGGGTGTACCTCAGCAGTGTGCTCCTTTCAGATCACTTATGTCTGCTGGAGAGATGACTCCTTTAAAAAGAACTCAGTGTTTGGTAAATCAGGTCTTTCACTGACCCGTTCTCTATGGATTCTCAGAGCACACAACCTTAGATCCTGTCTTCCTTGAGAGAAGCACACTGTTTCTCAGTCTCAAACTGATTAATCTCTTTCACATCCTGCCTCCATGACACCAATAGTCTTAATAGTAAAGCAAAGAAAAACATTCATTTAGCAACACATAAGTTTTGGGTACAGTATTAAAGAACAAAAATAAAACAAAATCCCCCATGTTTTGAGTTGTCAAAGGATATGTGCATGACTTAGACACCACCAAAGACACTTTCAAAACCAAGCAGTCTGTGGCTTAAATTACTTTTTCCTTTGCCTTTCCTTTCCTTTGGCCTGCCAGCCATCTCCTTCTCTTTCATTCTGAGCTGCTTCTCCTTTATCACACCATCCATAGACTCAAAAATTGAGAGATCAGCCTATATATATCATGTATGGATTTGCATAGTAAAATATGGCCTCAGAAAGAATTTCCAATATAATGACTAATTAGAAAAATAAACTTCTTATAATTCATTCTACATTTGATTGCAAAGTACCTACCTGAACATGTCTCCTAAGCCTTTCAGCATTCCTTTCTTTGCCTTAATTTTATCCTTCTCTTTATCTCGATCTTTCTTCTTTTCCTTTCCAGTTTTTTTTCTGTCACCTTTATCTTGGCTTCCATTCATGTGTCTCTCTAATGAGTGGGATGGCTGATCACTTGCTGTGGACACAGATTCTCTCCCAGATCTTGAGCTCTCCTCTGTGTCTTCCTCCACTGAAAGCATGTATTAAGAAACATCAGTGACATAAGAACAAACAAAAAGGGCAGACTTTTTGGTATATTCCATAACGTATTTTGAAGCAGGATATATGCAAAACCACAATAAACTCTTTTTTTTTTTTTTTAATCAGTATCTGCTTACATGGTTTTCCAAGAGTGTTCACTAGAAGAATTAAACTCATAAAAGCAAGGAATTCACCTTTGCAGACCATTCTGCAAAACACAATTTGCACTTTATGGGTACTCTGGATAATGTATGGATTAATAAAGAGAATTAGCAAAGTGATATTAATTGGTCCATTTTGTTTCAGTATCTAAATCAGTTTAGGAGAGATTTAGAAATATCTGCAAGAAATAACAGCACCAGTGCAGCATGCCTTGTCCATATATTTTTAGTTATATTCTCATAAAGATATGAAAGTCATTAGGGAGTGTTAAACCTCAACACAAGCCATAATAGACCTTTTTCCTTCTGCAAGTAACATAATAGTTTTGTTATGCTTCTTCATTTCCTGGAGCCATTTAGAACACATCATGCACTATGATTGTTATTTTTGGTGTTATTCTTGGTTGAGATGGGGCAGCCTGGGAGGTTGAGGTAGGGAGAGCTCATCAAGTGGAACAAGTAAAATACTTTAAGGGCAGATAAAATGTTCCTTCTCTGTTTCTAATCCAAGACTAGGAGTCCTAAAGCGCACCCAAGGTTAGATTTAACGGCCCACATGTAGTTCAGAAAGATTGAAAGAAAAATTTCTAAAGAAAGAAAATCCGCTGAAAACCTGAAAACTGCTTCAGCAGTTTAGTAAGAAAGAAATAAAACACTTCAAGCTGGTGGGTCAGAACACCGCACTGCATGCCTTGTGTAGCTGGGACTTTCCATGAGCTCTAACATTTTATATCATCACATTTAAGTAGGGTTCCAACCATCTCCCAGCTTTCCAACAGACTGCACAAAGCAGCAATTAGGATCACAGATGCATACTTGGTATTGCCTCCTGTAGCTCCAATGAATACAAAGGCTCCAAACAACTTCTGGCAGTAGAATTTGAAAAAAAACCCACAGTCTTGCCTTATATATACACAGTCTACAGAAAAGAAAAAAAAATTTTTGTACTCAATAAGATTTTGAAATGGTCATGGCTTATAGAAGGAAAAAAAATGGTTTTTAGTTTCACCGATGTTTACTACTTCTTAATATTATTCTGCTAATATTGCTCTAGATCTCAGCACCACTTCTACAGCCAACAGAAGAGTGTAATTCTTCTGAAATTTCCCATCTATACACTACTGTAGAATATAAACTTGCTTTTCTTAGTCATCATTCATCTTCACCTTGCAAGTAAATCATTGAACCTGAAAAGTCTACAAATCACTGACTGAAAGCCATTCAATATAATGTCTTCTCTCTCTCAGAAACTTGCTTGCAAAATACGTTTTATTCCTTAATATTACAATCCACAGACATGTCCAATAGACTTTGCAGTTATTCACCAAGTATCAAGATTTCTATAAATATTCTCCAGCCCTGGATGATCACACAGACATATTTCAAGAAAAATATACCATGTCAGATAGATCTCAACATTATTTTTGAATCTTAACTAGCACTCTGAAGTACAAAGAGTGGCCAGGCCTTGGCATTTAATACAGGACTGCTATGAGTAAAGCAGATGATACAGCAGCTTCTCAACTGTAGATAGTTTTAATATTCATGTTATTGTATTTTAGGAAACAAATAGGTCCTATACATGCCTCTGTACTAGCTGTTCTTGTACTTTTTTTGGTCCCAGCACTTCTTAATCAGTGTCTGGAATGATATTTAGTTATTATTAAAAGAATTGTGGAAAAACACTTTGGAATAGAAATGTTAATTTTTTAGATGTTAATTTATAGCTGCAATCTGTTCTAACTAGACATTTAAAAGACTGTACTTGCGAACGAATATAATTAGCAAAAAAAACTGTATGAAATTTCTGACAAATTTTGAGATCAACTGTTTACTTGGAACTTCACTGCTAGAATTTTAAAGATGAATCAGTTTTGACCTATGTTTGTTCATACTCACATAACAATACATTAAATAAATCATAAATATATATATATATATATTGTTTACTGTGCTATGCTGAGTTGCAGAACAACTTGTCATAACAGCGTGGCGTGGTTTAGGAAGGGTACTCCCCAGTTTGGTGCTCCTACTCAGACTCTCCAAAACATGTGCTACCCACTTGCTCCCCTTCCCTTCCCCTTTGCCCCTGCAGCAGGATGGAGAGGACAGCTGTAGGCACAAAAGGTAAAGATCACTGGTTGAGATGAGAACAATTTACTGGAAACAGCAATGAGATAAGAAAACCAACAGTAACAGCAACATCTCAAATGAAAAGCACATAAGGAAAGAATGATTGGCAAGCACATTCTCACCCCTGACAACACCTGACTGTTCCATCCACTACTCTACAGCACCTGGTAGGGACCCCTTCCCCCATCCCTGGAAAATGATGTGAGGTGGTATGCAATAACCTCTGGGTCCTGGCCTTGCCTCCTCCTGGCTATGGCAAAAGTCAGCCCTGTCCTGCCCAGAACCAGGACACAAAGCTCCCACTCGCTATTTATTTTGCACGTTCCTTGAAGAACATTGTCTCCTTTCTGCATTAGTGTTGCAATTAATATTTGTCTATCATACACAGTTTGCTTGCAATTAACTCAGTAGCTTAGACTGAGGCCTGTGAACTGGGATGCCTGTTCTCCTGGAGTAAACACTGGTCTCTCTACTGAACTAAATAGATTTCCAGTTTTCTTAAAAGGACCCGATATGAAGAAGCTTGTTTCACTTTTATGCAGTGCAGTCATCCTGCAATTAACATACACATAATTACTAGTGTTTAGAACAAATGCAAATGCTGCTCAATTAAAATTCAAACCCAGGCTACAAATGAAACTTCTAATTTTTGTTATGTTGCAGTAATGACATTAGGTTACTGCAAAACGCAGGATGTATTTGTTTTGGTGCTGTTATTTTTCCTTTTTTCCCTGCAACCTCCTGCCTCTCCATTCAGGATGCTGAAGCCAAAAAATTAAATTGGAGTATACTTTAAACATCAATTAAACGGAACACCAGTGTCATTTCATGAACCACACTGCAGTATGGAGAACTACACAAACAGGTACTATGAAGCTATTCTCCTAATTAGCCCATAAAATGGAAAAGATGCACATGAGGAATCAAAGCTACTTAATGTGAAACTATTTTGCCACTAAGCTTCTAGGCCTCTTATTGTGATATTTAATACAGCCCTAGATTCCAGCAATTAAGATTCAGCAAAAGATTAGAAAGCTTTGTTGATCTTTCCCAATCAAAATTCCTTGTTCTTCTTCATGCCACTAAAGATAAACATTTTGCTTCTAGTCAGCTATTTCAAGTATTAAAGAAAAAAACAAAACAAAACAAACAAACAAAAAAAAAAACCACCAAAAAAAAAACTCAAAAAAGGAAAAAAACAACCAAAATATCCCCCCAAACCAGGAAAAATTATCTGTAAAAGAAGAACACCAACAACTCTTTCCACAAATGCTCTTTCTTTACAGCCATTACACCTCACACACATCTTCTCAAATAATTAAAATGTTACCTCAGAACCAGTCAGTGCCATCTGATTTTAATCCTACATTTAGTAATTTAATAGCATATTTTTGCAAGGACATTTAGAAGAGTCAGCCCCTTTGTCACATATGCTACCTGTATTCTTTATGGCTTTTGTGTATGGAATGATGACATGTTAGGAACTCCTCTATACAATATATGGCAGTGCTATTATTTGCTAATCCAAAGCGGATCACTGTCTGGAAGACAAAGAAACACTTCTAGCACTGAAACACTTGAAGAAAGGCAAAAAAATTCAAGCAAGACAAATGGATCCAACCTCAAGGCCGTCACCAAACTGACCACCAGCATGTTTGCCTGGGTTTTATAATGAGAGAAAGCCACATTCTAATTTCAAACAAATATGGAATAATTAAATACAATTTCAGAAAAACTTAGGCAACGTTGTTATGGCAGCAGTGAGGCATTAGTTACATTAGATCCAGATTGTAAAACTCCTACATATTCATATGTGCCCAAACTTTGTCCAGCTGAAGACACCATTTGGTAAAATCTCTGGAAGCCTAAGTCCATATAAAATTTACACAAAGTGAAGCAGACTGCAGTGCTTTTAGGTTTAATTCAGATACAGACATTTTCAGGAAGGCAGGTGACAAAGGGCTGGGACAACTCTTAAGCTTCTTCCATGGTCACCGTGAGAAGCAAAAATCCTCAAGGACTGAATTCTGTCCAATCAACCTCTTACATTTGCTTTGCTACTAATCTGCTTCTATGAATCTGGCACTTGAAATTTCTGGAATACTTCTTGAATGTTTCATTACCATATGTGGAAGCTATCAGAACACAACAAAATGCATACTTGTACACATATAGCTTGGCCAAACTTTGCTCAGCCCTTCTTCACCATGTGGGATCTGACAAGCCTCGCTCTTGCTCTCTCATGACATGAGATGGCTCTTGGTCCATGGTGTGAGACAACTTCATCCAGAGATGAGGGCACAGACTCACCCCATGACATTTTGATTTCAGCCAGAAGGCTTTGTCTGGTCCCTGCTTCTGCTGGTTTTGGCTGGTAGGGTTATTTTTCTTCACAAAGAAGAAAAATAACCCTACCAGCCAAAACCAGCTTTTGGCTTTTATGGGGCTGTGTTTTGGATTTGTGCTGAACACAGGGTTGATAATATAGAAATGTTTTTGTTATTGCTGAGCAGGGCTTAAACAGAGCCAAGGCCTTTTCTGCTTTTTGTACAGCCACAGTGGTGAGGAAGTTGAGGATGTGTAGGAGGCTGGGAGGAGACACAGTCAGGACAGGTGGCCCCAGCTGACCAAAGAAAGGATATTCTAGAATCATGGAATCATGCTCAGTATATTAAGCTGAGGGTAGAAGGAGGAAGCTGGGGACATTTGGAGTGATGGTGTTTGTCTTCCCAAGTAACAGCAGACAAGACAGGGCCCAGTTCTCCCGGGGATGGCGGAGCACTTGCCTGCCCATGGGTAGCAGTGAATTAATTGTTTTGCTTTGCTTGTGTGTGTGGCTTTTGCTTTCCTAAGAAGTTGACTATATCTCAATCCACAAGGTTTCCAGCTTTCACCCTTCCAAATCTCTCCCCAGTCCCACTGGTGGGGAGTGAGCACGCAGCTGCCTGGGGCTTTTGGCTGCTGCAGGAGTTAAGCCACAACACTGCTGCTCCCATGTGAAGGATCCAAAGGGCTCCAAATACCTCCTTGCTACTCTCTATGCATTGCATCAACAAGCTTAAAAACCCTTACCAGAATCTCATAAACCTATATTCACCTTGAAAGTGCTTCACAACAACAGTTGTGTTATATTTTTGATAACTGAAGTTGAACCATCTCTAACTTCTGGATAAACCTTGGATATCTGAAGCCTCAAACCACGATATTGTTATCAGTAGGCTCACACCAACAAGGCCTTCTATAAAAACATGGTCTGATGTCCCAAAGAACACAGGCATGCAGCTTGCAAGAATGAGCAGGATCATTACACATTTTCTCACACCTATTCTTCTACTGGCCAGAAATA
Source organism: Camarhynchus parvulus (assembly GCF_901933205.1). Classification (NCBI taxonomy): domain Eukaryota; kingdom Metazoa; phylum Chordata; class Aves; order Passeriformes; family Thraupidae; genus Camarhynchus; species Camarhynchus parvulus. Next base: position 13,994,251 of record NC_044572.1, on the reverse strand, counting down.
GATTGACAGCCAGCAGCACCACACCAGCATATAGCCTCACTACTCTATGAAATTGTTAAGTGCTGCAAAAGCAAAGCAGAATTAATTCCATCTGTAGCTACATTTGAGAAAAGTGAGTGGCAAAATGATCTCCCTTGTGGCCTCAGAACACTCTTAAAAAGAGGCAAATTTAAAAAAAAAAAAAGGCCAAAAGTTTTTTAAAAATAAGAGTGGTTACAGAAGTAACTTATAAAAGAGTATTAGGGAATGATGCTTATAAAACATAATTTCTGGAACTAAAAAACTTCAAAAAGAGCAAAAAATTCCTTTTCAAGCCTTCATTAAATTCAGAATAAATACTTTACCATTTCAACCTTCCCACCATCATCTTCATTCATAAACTTCTAACTAGCTGCAGGTTGATTAAAAAAAAATTCTGCTGGTGTGTGACAAGTTGAAAGTAGTACAACATGAAGGTTAAAAATTCAATGATTTTAATACAACCCCTGATTGAGGTAATTTACCATTCATACTATTTTCATTCAATATGAGTTGTCATTTTACCAGCCCATTCTTACATAGTTCAATAATGATAAGGTTAGCTTTGAAGTGATTCTTTTATGTTAATGACATTTTCCACATGTTGGGTCATACTTCGGGTTAAAGAACTGAAAATGTAAATGAATGCCCATTAGGGTGGGTAATAGCTGATCATTAACTTTATATTTTATTAGATCTGCCAACCTTACTCACTCTAATTAAAGGACAGTGATTTCTTTTTATCCCCCCCAACACTACAAATGTACTATTTCAAAGTTAGATGCCTATATTTTCGTAACATAAATGTAGTGGGTTTGCCTTTCAACCTATTTTTTTTTTCTAGTTTACATTAGTACATTAATTAGCAATCTTACAGAATATTTTCACAGTAATTTAGGTAAACACATTCCAAATAATCTTATTCTCTTATTTTAGAAAGGAAGAAAGCTGCAGAGTGCAGTGATCTGTTAAAGCAAATGAAGGGGAAAAGCCTAAATATTGATGAAGTCAGTTCTATTCTTTTAAAATTCTAAAATTATGCTCTGCTACTTTAGTCACTTTCTAAAGGAATTAACCTATGCCATTAACACTCATTATGCAAAGCAACAGTTTACTTACAAGTTTCCATGCCTTCATCATCATCATCTGCCACAGGTTTGTCATATGATTTGTCTATGGCAGCTCGGAAGCTTTCGTTGCAGCCTCGTCCTCGGATAATTCGCGGCCGTGGGCGGTGGAAAGGAATGTCACCGTTCAGTGTCACCTCAGCCACGGCTGTCTGCAGACTTTCCAACGAGCTGGATTTCTTCAGACCTAATGAAGGCCCCACATCTCTGGTTGGGGAACCTTAGTGATTTAAAGGGGGAAAAAAAGTAATTAGAATTAGTATTGAGAACGGCATGCTTGATTATGCATATCCATCCTGAAAGTCTTTGGGGACACACTTAACATTATTCACATCATCTCTCAATAATCTGTAGGGAATTCTCCACAGATTTGTTGGTCTCAGAAGCAAATGAGTATGTCAAGTCACAGTCAGTGGAACTGACAATGTTAGCAATGTCTGGCTTTTCAAATCAGTGAAGAGAGACCAACATCCATTACTATTATTTTACAAAATTTAAATGATAAAGGAATCACAGGGCTTTAAAAACTTAGCTCATACAACCAGCACAGATGCATATCTAACAGCATCTAACAAAACAATTAACTATTTTTGGTTGAGCAGAAAATTTCCTCTGTACTAGCAACTGATGAACAGAGAGCAGATCATCGGCATGAATCCTACCATGTGTAGTGTAACAGTCTTGCAAAGCAGCCTGACCTCTGGCTTCAGTGAACATGCTGTTTGTCTGAATTTTAAAGAATTGCATCAAATTGCTTACAATTTCATAATTAAATGCTTCTGAGAAATATCAGCTGACTTGCTCAGATTATGTGAAATTGTTTAACAATAATCTGTGGATAGGACCCAGTAAAATGGCTAAAATACCAGTTACCCAGCTGGAAAATAAATGCGCTCCTGGCAGTCACAAGGAGAGACTGTTGGGGCAGCACTACTACAGCTGGGGCTGAGGGCAGCTCTCATCACTGATCAGAGGGCAGCATGCCCAGAGATGCGCCAAGGAAGCCTCAGGCAGTGTTCAGCAACAGCCTTTCTTCATCCAGACTTCAATCCTCAATTTTGTGGGTTAAATGGACAGCCTTTGTTCTTAGACAACCACTCACGCTACAGATCACCTCACAACTGCCCAACTAAACCTCATACTAAAGTTAAAACTAGGAAGAATCTTTCAGGGGAAAAAAACCCAAAAAAATCCCCATTTTATTGATTTTATTCAGAAGTGCAAGTACAGTCTTAGCTAGATTTGCTATAGGATTTGGGAGTGGAAGGCAAGATGAGGAGGGACAACATCATCATGGCTACATTTCCTGAAATTATGAGACCAGAGCCCTCACCTGTAACATGAAATTTGCACTTTTTCTCTACCCAAAGGGAGCACAAAAGAGAACTGTTGTGGCACCACAACAGTCCCAGGTGCTAGGCTGCTACCTAGTTGAAATCAGCATCCTCATCTGGCAAAAATAAATTTCACAGCCAGCCACCACCGAGAGACAGAGCCAATGCTTGAATCCTCAGGAATACCAAAATTATTAACAGTACATTAGTGAACACAGGTGTGAATAAAGGTGTAAAAAAGGAAAACTACCTCTTTTAAGCATTTATCTCAGAATAATACAAAGTTCTGAAGATGATCCCTATTCTGGAAGAAATTAGGAGACAGAAGGGAGACTGCATCTGTCACTGTTCTTTATGAAAGCTATGTGAAGTTACCTTAAATTGGGGAAAACTGCTACTGCTCTACTAAAACTATTCAGTATTCTCTGGGGAGGAAAGGGGGTTGTTTGCCCCCACAGAAGAGAAGATGAACAGCAGCATGGCAAATTTTCTCCACATCATTTGTTACCTTGGTATGAGATGAAGCAAGGCAGTGAATGCTGTCATTTTCTATTCAGCTATTAAAAGTCTGAGCAATTACGTTAAACTGAAATCCCTCAGATCAAATAAATTCAAACAGCAGCTGTCAAAGTATTTCCCTTCAGCTGCCCTACTGTTAAGATTAACTTGTAAACAGAAACAAACCAAAAATCTACCCTCCCAGGTCTACACAACTCTGCAGTTTGGTTCCCACAGCAGTCTGTGGTCCTGCTACTTGGACCCTTGGCCAGAAATAAATGCACCCCAACAAATGAGACATTTTATCTTCATGAATTCCCATCTCCTAGAAGAAGCCACCCTCTCACACACAGCCTGTACTTATTAGAGGGCTGAGGATGGTTGGGGGCAGAGCACAGGGCCAGCTGGGACCAGGGAGGGTTGGTGGCTTCCCAGCTGTGCAAACAAGCTGCAGTCTGGAATTGCCAAACTTCTGAAAATGGCCTGAAGTCTAAGGCGAGTGTTTTAGAGAATATTCTCTCTGCCAACTAAAAGCACTCCAATTTAGACAGTGCCCTATAAAACTGTCCACTTTCTAGTCCATGGTCAAATCTGCTATTCCCCCACTAATGCCTGCAGTATACAAGAAATGAGACTTTATTTTGCTTTTTACTTTTCAAAGTATTTAATTGTATTTTTTTTAATTGTCTATGAGACAGAAAAAAAAAGAATGCAACATCTTGGAGGAAAAAAAAAGAGGAAATGGGACAGTCATATATAAACCAGCTGTTTGACAGATCCAATTTCATATACAAAAGGAAAGGGTGTCCTCTTACATGGCAACTTACTGTAAACTTCCTTATTCCACAATCTGCTTTGTAACCTTCCAAATGAAATGCTCATATATCTTTTCCTAATTACTGAGTGGCTCTTTTTGTAAACAGTAATTATAAAGAAGGCATTTATGTGCCCATTTGTGTTCATAAAGAACACTAAAAAAAGTTCAATTTCCTGACACCCAATATAGACCTTTGTGAGAATTGTATTTATGTAAGCTGTGTTTTCCCAAAGGATATCCCATCTGGGATATGACCTAATGTTGCGTACTGTAAAACTAATACTGGATTACACAAATGATAAGAATATTTATTGAACTTGGGTGGCCACAAACACAAATGTGAACAGGTTGCAGAATCTGAAATGGGGAATTCTCCTCTCACAAGCAATTTTATCAGTTGATCATAGAGCTGTGTATATTTTAATGCCTTCACTATCTTCTATGGCTACTTCATAGCAAATCTACTATTCTAAAAATACACAGTTAGGTCTCCCTGTAAATAGTGTGTTAAGAATTTATTACTAGAATTCACCAGTCAGAAAGTGAGCCGTTTACCTATAATCTGGTAAAAACCAGCAACTTTCTTTAAAAAGGATTCTGTTTAAAATTTATGAGTCACATCAAAACACTGTTTTCTAAACACAAAAATGTCAGCATTTTCTTCCAGCCTTTACAGCCCTGGTGGTAATCATCAGAAGCGTTATCTGCTCAGAATGAGTCCTACCTCTATTTTGACACCAGAATTTAAAGCAGAAAAAAGGAGAGGAAAAGACACATCTACCTAAAGCATATTTATATGACTGAGGATGAAAGGGATTCTTTTATCATTTTTAAAATTTGAAGTTTATCAAAATCTCCCTTTCCAACGATTTCCCTAACAAATATCCTTTGAGGTGGATTCATCCCTCTGTATCCCAGCAGTCCTCCTGCCGTGACTGCCACCATGCATCCTCCTCACAACTCGGCAGTGCCCACACCCTGTCCATCTCCTGAGGGCTTTGTCACCTGCCAAACACAGCCCCTGCCCACCACACATGTCCCTGCACTCCCTGTGTCCCCAGCTGGCCAGCCCTTGGGGACAAGGGCCAAGCCTTGCCCTCCCAGCCCTGCAGCCACCATGCAGGTCATGACTGCGCAGGTGCCTCTCCATGGCACACGCACCGAGGGGACACTGAGCACACAGGCATCACACCAAGCCCGTGTGCTGCTCCCTATGCCTATCCTTTGTTTCTCCCTTGTGCTGACACTGTTTAACAACTCACTGTGCCTTCCCTCATCTCACCCTAAGGTAATTATTTGTACAGTGACACCAATCCGCTCGGGCGATTTGCAAAGGCAAACCCCATGGTGTCAAGGGATATATGATGTTTTGTCCAGAGTAGTTAATTTTAGTCTATAAAGCAAATTTTTCATCAGCACATTCTTTTAAATCATTTTAAATGACAATTTTTTTTCTTTCTGAAACATTAGTTTTATGAGCTGTCAAGTCAAATGCTACCTGCAACTGATGCCAAAAACTTCTCTGGATTTCATTAAACCAGTTTTGCAAAGGCATAAAGTCTACTTTTTAAACACCTTCTTGAAGGACATTATCAGTGAGTCTATTTACTTAGTAATATCTGCTCCATTACATTTGATAAATTTTTCCATTTCTAGTTCAGTTCAGACACTAAGAGATCAACACTTCATCTGGGGAAGGCAGGGGAGGAATAAAGTAAGAAACTGCATCAAAACCAGTTTAATTTTGATTCAGTTTAATAAAAGTTTAATTAAAAAAGCATTGTGTAAAAATAAATCCATAAATAATTTAAATAAATGTTATTTGATTTTTTTCTTTTTCATTTTCATAACATGCACATGGAAAAATAACCACCTAGAGCTATAGTATGCCTGGTACTCTATAAATGAGCCATGCTCAATTGCTACTGAATATACTTCTAACCTCTAGGATGAACTGTAAACATTGCAAGGATTAGGTACTTCAAGTGAACTATAGAAAGAAAAACAATTTAAAAACTATTACAGTAACTAGAGCTGGAGAGTTCTGTGCTCTCCTTTTCAGCCAATACTATTAAATCCAACTGTGACAGTAACATAGTTTGTTTTTATCTTTTCTAAAGTAAATACATGTTGAAGTTTTCTGGCTTTTAGAGTTCATTAAAGCATAGTTCACCACACATTTGAAGCTTTTTTTTTTCTTAGAACCAGACAATTTTTAAGCCAAACTACAGTAAGTAGTTTGTTTAACAGCTACATCCATCTTCAGTAATGGAAGATATCCAGTGTTTAAATACAAAACCTGGTTAAAAGCACACAAGATAAATAAAACAAAAGTACAGCAAAAGGTGTTTTCCTTTTTTCCAGCCACTGAAATTTTTTTCCCAGCACATTTGCTGTGCACAAAATGTGTAACTGCCTAGTCCAGACAGCATGGTCATGCTCTTTCACCCAAGTTGTCCAACTTGCCTTTTTTTCGGAATTTAATCCAGGTGTTGCACATAAAGGAAAACTACACTCAGTTCATACCACCCTCTACTGATACCACCAAGACCACTAAGCACTTTTAAAACCTGAGGATTGTATTTTACTAAAACACACGGGTTTTACACCATTCTAATCACATCCCAGTCAACTACACAGGTTAATAAGAAAATGAAAAATAATTTACAATAATTTTGAGTTTGGTCTTTAACTTGTTTTTATGTGAATAATGTTCAGAGGTGAAGGCAGTTCCTAAGCATCAGTTATTACCACAACCATTAACACAATTCATACATTCACACTCTGATGGCTTTAATCCTCCAAAACATTCATACATTTTGAGTTTGTTTACACATTCTTTTTTTGCAAAGCTGCAAGTCTGTGGCCATACTCTGCAATGTTTTAAAAGCTAGAAGACTTATCTGTTCAAATAAAAATGATAATTTTATCACTTGATTACTTACAGCTTTTCAGTATTCCTACTCATGTTATACAGTCCAGTTAAACAGAGATGCAGTTGGGAATTAGTAAATGTAAATTTTGTATTGAATGCACTACTCGTCAGATCATGATAAAATAAATAATATTTTCAGGTTAAAAAGGTGAATTGTTCCTAATTAGAGCTAAGTAATGTTATGGTGTCCTCTGGATCTAGCCTAATTAAAATAGCATTCCATAGGTCAAAAGCTAACTTATATTAATAAATCATAAAGGTTCATAATTGCAGTTGGTGCATTATTTTAATTACTAATAAAAAATATGCCTTGAAAGCTATTTCTCATTATCATTTTGTGAAACATTACAATGAATAGTATGTGGAAAAGATTCTATTTACATATTCTTTTGTTCTGTTACGATGCTCGGGTTTCAGCTCCAAAAGCAAATCAACTTGCACAAATAATCTTCAACTCAATGCACAACATGTATCTGATGACCACTTAAGGCAAAGGCAGCAGTTTTCTAATTAAAATAATTATTTTCAAGCACTGTGTTAGCACTGTAATAGCCAAACACTCGACTCTTCTAAATCATCTCTCTGTGCACTGCAGTTTGAAGCTAGGAGGAGATTTTCCAAGATTTTTTTTTTGAAAGGACAAAAAACCCCAAACAACTCTGAATATTTATGAGTTTAAAGTGCAGAAACAGGTGTCTGCCTACATGACCTGGTTGAATATATACTACCCTAGATACTTATCCTATAGAAAAATTTTGTTTTTCTGTACGACTTGATTATTCACAATAGAAAGCAGCCATGCAGGTACTGGAATATTCATGTTTTCATGCAATTTGACTGGCAGTTCTGTAATTGTGGTAAGCTGCTTTGACCAAGGTTTCTATAGCAACAGCCTTACTGTCAATTCTTACCTGTTTTCTGGTCATCCATTGTACTGAGCTTAGTCTCGTCAGCTACTGTTAAAAGGTAAATGCATATTGGTTAGGCCAGTTAGTGCCCATGCCCCACATGCACTCAACATTCCTCCTGCTTTGCATATTTTCTTTTCAAGTTAGGGGACCTTAGAAATGTCCTACTTCATGCAAATAAACTGCAAGAGTAAGCAAACATTCTGGGGGGAAGTGGCAGCAAACCAGTAACCTTCATGCAGTGTCAGTCGTTCACATCACTGGCAGGTACAATATGTTATTGACACGTTAGCACGCGGCACTCGTCAAGACAAGTCAACACCTCCAACCTGACTGCAGCCTGAGGATCTTTGTGAATTAGGGATTGTAGGCAAGACACAACTATTGTAAAGGAGGGAATTGCATTGTATTTTATTATTCTGAGTAGGGAATTCTGTGTGTTTAAGCCATCAAAACTCACTGTTTGAGGTTACTAGAGTCTGCACTTCAAAATCTAAATGCAATGGCAGAAAAATTGATGGGCTTGTTAGCAATTACTTATTCTCAGTTGCTTTATCAGTTTAAATGATCACTGTGATTGCCTGTCTTAGCCACTGCTACTCTATAGGGCTTCTGATATAAATATTAAAACTTGGGTCTCAAACAGATGTCAGACTAGTCCCATTTTCTAATTCTGAATTCATCTACAAAATGAGAGACTATGAAAGACCTTTAAGGCTAACTGCATTATAATCATGGACTGAGAATAAACCTGGCTACCCAGAACCACAGCGTGGTACAGTTTTACACAATCATTCTGTATGGATTGGTAAATGCATTTTTCACCTCTATTTTAATAAATACCGTTTACTGTGTTTAGGTATAACCATATATACAGAGGGCTATGATATTTGAATGTATGGACATTTACAAACAACAAACAACACCCAGGCCACTTGGCCATTCAAGTTAGTACTTTACTACCCACAAGTAGACATTATGTGCAGTACCACTGCACATACACAATCTGTTTGGAATTATAAAATCTATATACTTACAACATGAAAATCAGGTTCAAATAAAAAAAAATTGAAAAAACATCACTCACTACCTAGATCCATGCTTTTGGATTTTCGTGTTTTAACAAACTCCAACTGACTGGCATCTGAAAATTGCTTTGTACGCTTTTCTGACATGCTCTGGCGTCCAAAACCCTCTCGCTGGAAGGCAAGTACTGGATCAACATCTGGACTAAGAGTGCTGTAGGAAGGGAAAAAAATCATGCGAACATTTATCAAGATCACGCAACCTTTCACTCTTCAGAGAAAATCATTTATTTAGCACGTGACTTCTAGCAACGATTAATCAGTTTTAAATACACCACTGCAAGTATTCAGTTACACACACAATGGATTTGTTTTACTGCATTAAGCAATTCTAGTTAAAAAGTACCAAGGATTTCATTTATAATTTTAACAAGATATACACATCTGGTGTACTATACATAATCTATTAGAAAAGAAAGTCCAAAACAGGAATAATTTGCAGGAGAATAAAACAGTTCTTTTTTCTTCCCGAGAAACAAATTTATTCTATTGATAGAAATTTATCTGGTCTGTCTTTATCAGAAAATATTTTTAGTAAAGCATAAATAGAAACTGTCCTGCCTGAAGCCCACAGAGCTTGAAACTTCTTAATTTAAAAACTTTACATTAAAATTTCTCCCCATATGTGAAATTTCTTGTAGATTTTTCATAACTTCTCCTTCTTTTAGCCTGGCTATGACAAACAACCATGTATTTTCATTGCTTCCCCACAGAGCAAGTACTTGCCACAGTGGATCCACCTCCTAATCAGAAATGGGGAGAACTGTATTTGGTTTTTGTTTCTTCTGCAGGTTTCTAAACTGACCTCAGCTCAGGCAGCCAAGTTTTCAGTGAGCTGCCTCAGAAACATGCTGAAGATAGATTTATTAATGGTGCTCAAACACTGGCAGAATCCTGAGTGCAAGAATGCAGGCAAAATTTGGTGTGCAAGCTAAAAACATTTAAACATTTTTTCAGAAGGCAAGATTGAGTACTGCAAATAAACAATATGAAAGGAAATTCACAAAAAGGTCTTCTAGCTCCTAGAAAAGGGCATGGTATATAGATCTCTACTTCAGCTGGCACAAAAAGAAATAAAAAACATGAAATACTGGAAAAAAAACAGTATTTTGGACCATTGTTATCTATCCTATAGGTAAATGACCCCTCAAAATCCCTCTTTGAATATTGTTGTACTTCAACATAAAAAAGTTAAATATTTTGTCTAAAGATCTCTAAATAGATCTCTACATGCCACTCAAGATATTGTGTTTAGTACCATCTTACTGTTTAGTACCGTGTTTCTAAATAATTCTTTTTACTGTAAGGGCTAAGTATAATAAACCTTTCTTTCCTAGTGAGAAACAGGCAAATGGTGAATTTCTGCAAAAAACAACTTATACTTTTAAATTCTGTAACAAGCACATGTTTATGTATGCCATGTACTCTAATTTACAGAAGTATCTTTGATCAAGAAACACCTGAGTATTAGGCAAAACAGAGAAAAAGAGGTAAGGAAAAGTGTCCAAAGGCATAAAGTACTATAAAGGATGAAAATCACTACCCTCATTACCAGACAGCCAAAAAGAAATTCAGTCTAGCAATGGCAGATTTACAAATAATAAGATATGTGCTTGTGACAGGCATATAATACTCCAGTGTGAGCAGGATCAGAGCTTATGTGAATAAAGCCAATGTCAAGTGCCTTTTGACTTTAATGTTTCTGGCTCAGGCTCATAATGTTTTACATTTAATTACTGCAACTATTTCAGAGATGTCTGCACAATTTAGCAATGTTCTCAAGCATATGCTTAAAAGCTCTGATGAATCAGAGACCATACTCAAAAATAGCTATTTAATCCTAACACTGCTCCCACAAAATAGGGAAAAAATTATCTCCACATGATAAAAAGATAAAATAGACAAGGCCAATATACACTTCTAGCATTTATAGCAGTGCAGTATGTAGCTGAGTAAGAACCACCTAAATCTGAAAACGTACTCCAAAGTGACTCCAACTGAACTTACAGGGTTTCAACACCTTTCATAATCAGGTCATAATTGACTTTACCAAGGCCACACAGAAGTTTCTGGCTCCCTGCTAGTCAGCCCTGTCTCTGAAGGCCAGAAAAATGTGGTTTTACTAAGTGAGAATTTTTTGCCAGCAACATCTGTTAGCACAGGCTCACGTTTGTTAAAATGACTGGTTTCATCTTGCTGAACAAAATGCATCCTGTGACACTTTCCTCAGAAAAGGTGAACTTAGAAAATTATTTGTTTTGGCTCTATGCTTCTTTTCTCATACAAGGTTGCTTTGATCCTCCTATATAAAACTTCTACTAGAGTAAAATATCATTTCCATGTAAACACAGCACACACTTATATATTGAAGTCCTAAGAACAGACTAAAACTCTGGTTCAAATATAACTTGAAAAGGACACCCCAGGCCCCAGAGAGAGCAGTAGGGTCTGGACATGGCATCAGCAACTGGGAATTTGGGAGGCTGGAACCCAGCATTTCCACTGACACCACTTTTAGAGACTTTCTGCTTCCCTGATCTGCCCTTGTCACACCTCCCTTCCACACATACTTATTAAGGGAATTATTATTGCATGTTTGCACAGTATCCTGCACCCTAAAGGTGCTACTTAGCAGCTTTATTTGAGCCTTACATAGAGTTCTGAATTTTCATGTCCGGTTTTACTTCTATTATTAATGACCCATGAGTGTTTCAGTAATTAAGGAAGGAGTGGATCACAGGAGCCTGAACGCTGTACATTGTCTAAAAGTATTCAAAAGTCCCCAAGAAGAGCAACAACTGCAAAACCAATGAGTGCAGAGGAGGAATTAATGCCCCTAAAAATGTCTAATTTTAATATTTTTCAACTACGTCAATAAAAGACAGAGGTGAATTTAGTGCAAGTCATTAAGCAATGCCAAATGCAATTTACTATATTCTAGAATACTTAACAAATAAGATTTCTGGAATGACAGCTGATCCTTAAAAGAATGTAACCGTCTTCTGACCCTCAATGTTATTAAAATTCCATTTATTAATCCTGTCTTATTGGCCCTTTGTTTTCATAACATTTTCATCAAGGATTAGGGAGATATTGTGAGGCTGAAAAAGCTTACATTTTCTTCTGTGATTCAGAACAGCTGCCATTCTTGTTTGGATAACCCTTCATCCATATTCTTAGTTTTACCCTTTGTGCCTTCCAGCAAAATCATACAATGCACCTTCGTTTTACAAGTCTTCCTTCATCCATTAGCAACAGGAAATTATAGCAACAATCTAATTCCATTGCCATTTACTTTTTTTTTTTACAAATAGAATACATTAGGCACTAAAGCAGCGCACTGCTTTAAGTGCCTTAACTCTTTTAAGTGCTATTGTATCTGAAGACCTTTACAGTTTCTCAAACATACACTTAAAACTTTTTTGAGTGTGATCAATTCTACAACACCTAATCCCTGTTTTCTTTACTGTTACTTCATTAACAAAGAAGTGCATGAATAGCAAGACACACTGCAGAAGTCAATGTAAAAGCATCTGCAGTTTTGTTCAAATGTTTTAAGTTTATTTCATAGGATTTTGCTCACATTCAGCTAAAAATATTCCCTCAGAAATAAGCTATTATGTGCAGGCTTGAGGACTGTTCTATTTAAATGTCTCAGATTCCCAGCTTTTACAAAAGACAAAGGGACTTTTCATGGACCCAGATTACAGGTATGACTTGTCCATAACAATAACTGCAACATCAAAAAAAAGTAAACGAGAATGAAAAAATTAAATTTCCATACAATCGTTAAAACAGAACTTAAAATAGAGAACTCAATTCCTGGATGTAAGATGAAATAAACTAGTTTAAAGCAGAGAAGAAGCTGACAGGTGCATATCAGCCAGCAGGTGCTATTGCTGTTCTATAAAGATACTGCTGACACATTCGTAGCAGGCTCAAGAGACAAGAAAAATAAGAAAATTCTAGTACTTCACACCATTTGTGGTAATTATCCAGCTTCAAGAAGTAGCAGCGTACAGAGGTGGGCTTTTATTTTGCTATTACTATAGATAATTACTGGACTTGTAAATTAAATCTTAGATCTGTATTAATTGTACTAAGCAATAAACAGTATTTCTTTACCAGGAACTTAAGGAAGGCAATATTGGAGCTCAATGCATTTCTCATTAAGGCTCTTATATTAAAATGTGTTAAAGTAATCAGAGAGTCAACCTAAGACTCACAGAAGTTATTTTTACTATGGATTAAACATATAAAGTTACTTTCCATACCTTTAAATGTGGAACTGTTACTTTCTGTATATTTAAATTTAGAGCTATTACAGTATATTGTCTTTGCAAATCATCTAACAATATGAATAGTAGTTCTTCACAAATAATGAAGAAATCTTAACCAGCTCTTTTTGCATGAGCATTAACACAGAGGCAAAACTAAGAGCTTTGAGGTCTAAGTAGATTTGAAAGATTAGTACATTATTAGGAAAAGCAAGGAAGTGTACAAAAGTATTGAGATGCTCCTAGATATACAACGTAATATAAAAATAAAACCTTTGTTTTATAAATTTTGAAATATTTACAGTGAGGTTTATAAATTACGACTTCCAATCAGTCTTCCATCTTTCATAAATTCAAGTGTTTAAATTTTGCTATTTTTTTTACAAAAGCTAGGTCAGGTAGAAATTAAAGTTAGATCATCATCAAAATAACACAGCTATGTACTGTCTAAGTAAAATATCCACAAATATGCTTTGACACAGCACAAAACTGAAACCAGAGGTATTTGTATAGACTTCCTCCCTGAAACAAGGAAAATTATCTGTTTGAAAATAGTAAAATCCAAACGTGACCAAAAAAAAAAATTAAAATTAGCAGGAGCCAAAATGTAACTAAAGGAAAAGATGCAACTACAGTTCTCTCTTTTTTCCTTCCACCAAACCATGCTCTTACCAGTCTGTTGACTCATTAATTGCAGCTTTAGCCCATCCACCAGTATCAACAGTGCCAAACCCGACATCATCATGGGAACTGGATGATGACTGGTCAGAGAGATGAGGAGGAAGGACTGACAGCCTGTCATCTTCAATAATGACAGTGTCATCCTGGGGCATGTTCACTGTTGGAGACAGCTGATATTTACCTGGACAAAAGGGAGAAAAAAACCCAAAACTAAATAACAGCAGTGTGCAGAGAGTGCCTTGAAAAATATTTCATCACAGATGATAAAAGGTTATGTCAAACTGCAGTGCCACTGATAAGAGTGACACAATGCAGATAATAAAATTAACTATGTCTCACTTTGTACCCATCTTCCTGTGCACAGGTCTGAAAATTGATGCACACCAGTTGTTTCTGTGGCTACTGCAAGACCACAAGTTCTTCAAGCTCAACAGAAGGGCTGAGGTTTGGAAGAGATCTCTCTTCTCGTCCAACCCTTTCCACTCAAGCAGAGACACCTACAGCCATGTAGCCAGGACCCCAAACAAATTCCTTCTGAGTATGGCTTCTGCACCACCTCCCTGAGCACTCTGTGCCGGTGCATGGTCACCTTCACACTGAAAAAGTGTTTCCTGATGTTCAGAGGAACCTCCCATGTTCCTGTCTGTGCCCATAGCCTCAAGTCCTGGCTGAGGAGCTGCCCAAAGGCACCTCTCCCAGAAGACTGTATCTCCTCCTGTATCACCTTGTTTGGTAGAAACAAAGAATGTGTTCCACAAGGACTAACAGAGGCTATCACTTTTCCTGATCAGTCTGGCCTTCATGAAATGAGAAATTATTCAAGTGGTGCTGGAAGTGAACACATGCAAAATTTGGAGAAAAAAAATTATCAAATTCTATTATCAACAAATTCAAGTCAGTTTTAAAGTTTTAACACTTTTGTTAAAACACTTAAACAACAACCTTCACATACATCAAGACTCAGCATGAGTCTGTTCAGTGGCAGACTTCATCAGGTAAATTTGTGAGTACAAGTTAAAGATGGTATGATCTTACTAAAACAATCTGTAAAACTGTCACATCTCATGAGAAGAAACACATTAGCTTAATCAACCATTAATCTGACAACAAATTGAAAATTATTCTAAAACTATGATGCGCCAGTGTAATGTATCACAAAACTTCTATTTCCATATTTTAAACTGCTTCTATGGACACATCAATTATTTCCACACTTTACTTTCACTGTAGATATGGAAAAAAATGTGAATAATTTGGGGAAAATAAAGTTTTCCTCTTTTCTGTAAAGGTTTCAGTTACTCTCACTACCTTTGCATGCAATTATTAATAAAAAAACAAACAAACAAACAAACCCCTATATGTAAAGAGGTAGTTAAAATCCTCACTGCACTAGATAATACATATAGCAATCTTTCCAAAGAAGGGAAAACTGCTTTCAAAGGGATCATTAAAGAAGGCTGAAAAAATGGCTGGAAGAAAAAGGTACTGCATGGTGAACACCTCATCACTGTCAAACTGAAATGAATGCATGCAGTTTGCATAACAGCTGATTCTGCCCAGCAATAGTTCCTTTGATGGACAGGTTAATGTTTAGCCTGGTAATGTACTTCTTTCCAAACATAATGCCTACAAGACTGTTAACTGTGTAGTTAATAATGTCTCCAAAGAATTGATTGTGAAAAGGTATAACCTTATGGCACTCAGCAGATTGAACTTCCCATCTGAGAGGCTACAGTAATTCAGTAACACTTTTAACTTTTCACTACCCTTCTTTATATCTGACAAGGGTGAAGATTGACATTTTAATAGTTGCTTTAGAATTAGGGAGAAAACCCATCTGACATGCCTATGCTTTTCATTGCAGATGAAGCTAAAAACAGTTGAAAGGCTTCACCTCCAGCAGATGGTTGGACAAACCTCAGCACGGGACTCAATACATGCTTTGTAGAGAACTCAGCTGAAGTGGATAGAAAATACCCCTGGAGAATTAATTCCACAAGTGTTGTGAGAAACCTTACAAGGAAACATCAAACAAACTTCAAACCCAGTAATCTTCAGTATATTTGACTGATCTACAAATCTAAGGCATTGCTCAACCTGTCTACAAACCTCTTCAAGAAAATAATTTTCCCTCGGGCTGGAAAAGTGCTATTTAGACTCTGTGAAATTTAGACTCTGACTACACTTCAAGTCCAGTTTTGCATATATTAATTCAGCTTCAGTGAGGTAATCTGTAATAACATAAAGTATGTTGGACACTGTACTAAGCAAGGTAAAACATTCTCCCTTTCAAATGTTTCTCATCTCAGAACAATGATGCTCAAATTTCTTGGACAAGTTACCAATCTAAAGGAGCACAGTCTGTGGACTTCACCAAACAATTGGGTAAGAGGGGTTCCCATCTGTCTGTGCAGAAAAAAAAGCCCCAGAGCTCCAGTACCAAATGGCTGGTCTCCTGATCTATGAGGATTTTCATCCTACAAGGAAAAATATGCCAAGCAGCATATTTCAAAAAATATTATACACCTTCAAACCTATTATACACCAGAAAATAATTTGTACTGGAATTAAACCATCAACATAGAGCCCTCTAAACAAACCCTGATCACACACAGTACATGGTATGAATAACAGGTTTATTCATGAAGAACTAAACTGCTCCAGGTCCTTTCAGATCTTGCCATTCCATAAAGTTCAGTTAATACGTTTGCTGGGATAACTTGGCTCCCACACTGACACTGCATTGTCATGGAACTGTTTCTGGCTTGATGCTTTGTGCTTTTGCTATTGCTTTCTCTTTAAAGGATGGTCTACAAAATCTGTTGAACACTCTCACCGTATGTTCCAAACCCAGCATTACCTTATGAATGACTCATGAGCATGTTGACACTGTGGGACTCAGACCAATAGTACAACGAACGCCTGGAGAATGACTAACAACAAAGATTTCTCTGCTGTATACAGGTCTTGGATTTCAAGAAAGTGCTCAGATCTGTCAACTATTGTACAAGAGCATAACATTTTGATGAGATTCCTGGCCAAGGAACTACATTTTGATTGTAAAGGGTTATTTTCATTTCACTGAGACACACACTCTACATCTCTAGCTAAATTTCTGTCAGTAGTGCTTCCTCCTGATTCTACCCTTAAGATAGCAATTATTTATGTAGAGAACAGAGTATTTCCTGTTGTGTAAGAACCATCAAACTTCACAAAGTTATGGGGGATCCTTCAGGATGAAAAGCAGATTCAGTGCAAGTGATTGTTATTCTGTGTACCCCCCGAAAAATATCTTCTGTTTAGTCACCGTTAGCAACAAAACCTGCCACGTTCATAAAAAAAAAATCAGCAACTAGAAGAAGGAGATGAAAGAGGACTTTGTACTAAGCTGTTTGTTGAATAAGAATAATTTATATAGACAGCAGCTATGTATTTATGTACTGTAAAACTCAGGAGCATAATGCATGACATACAAGAACGGTATGTCAGAAGAAGACTTGAATTTTTAATTATAAAGCCAAGCAAACCAGTATAACACAGCTGTTTTACTGAATAACATGCACCTTGGAAATAATAAAATAAATAAATATAAGGGTTTCTTACAGCCATCTAATTCTTAAAAGACCCAATTTATATAAATAAAATATCCCATCTCCTCCAAACCAAAAGTATTCCCTGAATACAGAAAGTTGTATCTTTTCTCCATCAGAAATTTTCAGTGAAATATTATCAAATGAAAAAGCATAAGAAAATCTATAATAGCAATAACCACCTAGAAAAGTAGATCAACATGAGAATCATCAGAAACATGAAAAGATTCACGTAGCCTTATTGCAGTAAGCAAACATTATTTTACATAATTTAAATCACATCCTAAAATTGGTATTTTATTCCCACTCTCACAGCAAGGCTCTGACAGCCAGTTCTTGCTTGTCAGTTATGAAGGAGTAAGGAAATTGTCTTAAATACCTTTCCTGAAATTACATTAATGGTATTTAAAAGAACAAAACACTCGAAATCTTTGTTCCAACTTTAAGCAATGACTAAAACAAGCAGGCATTTTCCAGACTTTAAAATTGCTACTTTTGAATACTTTAAATTAGGAAGGAAGAAAACTCAAACCCATCCAAGAGCAAAAGCAGCAGGAAGACCTACTCCTTCCATGAAAACAAACTGTCATCTCCTCACTAAAAAGTACTGAGTACTAGAAGTTTATTTAGTTAAATCCATTGAGGGGTAATTCAAAAGACATCAGATGATTCAGAGAGCTCATCAGAGGGGTTCTTGATATGGGGAGAGCACTCAAGGGAAGCAGCACTGCATAAAGCACTCCTTTGGGCTTGTTTTCATGGGCAGGGCTGGTGTGGGAAGGTATAGACCTCCAGTGTTCTTCAGCCAGGTTGTTCTTAGGACTAATCCTCAATTTTAGGCCAATTTTCAAGAGAGGAAGAGTCATGTAACACCCACAAACATTCTCAGGAAAATAAAAAAGCCATGCTTTTTTTCTCATTATCAATCCCCCCAAAAAACAGAGATTCCACTGCATAAAAAGTGACTGAGTCTTTAAAATGTTAGCTATTCTGAAACAAGCAACTGCACCTATCTCTCCCAATAGGCAATACCTCCCTGTTGTATGGCACTGCAAGAAAACTTGCATATGAAAGATTATGAACAGTGCAGTTTTAATTAGTGGTGCTGATTAATTCAGGAAAAATAGTCTTATTAGAAAAGTGACCATTCCCCAAAAACTGGGTTTAAACATCACAGGTCTGTGCTTCTGCTGTGATTGCAGAAGGGAACAGTCCAATCCTAGAAAGACCAGTTTTAGTTACACGCTGCTAGATCACATTTACTATGAGGTTCAGGCACAACCTGATTTTCCACTAATGTGCTTCCACTAAAGATTCAGTGAATTAAAGTCACAACCAACCAATTTTTTACATAGTTCCTGGTCCCTGAAAACAATTCAGAAAAGCAATCAAAGAAAATCAAAACATTTACTTCAGGTTATGAGAAACTTAGAAAATGAAGGATAGATTTTTTTTTCTATGTATACAATGCAAAAGTATCTAAGGGTATTAGATGCTAACAGCTTTGGAAATACTGTTTTGGTTTTTTGTGGTTAAACATGAATTACTGGCTACTGCTAAAGGGGTGATATCAGACTGATGAACCACTAGTTCAATTTGGCACGGCAAGTCTTGTGCTCCTCTGATGTTGAAGCAAACTGCACTGCTGACACACGTGCACCCAGACTTTCTCAGGGCTCCCTCTCCCAACAAAAATGGACAATGTGTTTAAGTGATAATTTGTTAACACTTATATGAGCTCTGTGTGTAAATCCTCTGCAGCACTGATGGAAAAAGCAGAAGGCAATGCTTTGCAAATGTTTTATCTAAAGCCTTGACACAACAAAAACTACCTCTTTCTATGGGAGAGTAGTGCTAAAGACTTCAAATTAATTCATCACTCCTTAAATTTGTTGACAAACAAATACAATTTTTTCTAAATTTTTCTCTTTAAGAGCATATGACTTTGGATGACATGGTTTCACACAGCCTTGATTTTCACGTGCTCATTTTTTCTTCCGAGCTGCACAAAATGAAATGCAATAGAACAGAATACAGTATGTTTCTAATTACTATTTCCCAAATGAACAAAAAAGGGCAAAAGACTTACTGGACAAAATACCCTAAATAGCAATACTTGTGGATTTTCAGAGAGTTTAACAGCAGTCATATTTTGTCACCACAAAGAAAATGCAAAATCCAAAATACAAAAATTATTTTAAAAAGAAAACATGGGTGGAAAAAAAAAGAAACCCAACCCAAATAAAAAAATATAGGGTGAAAAATATACACAGACTGTTGATTGGAAAAGCCTCTGTGATAGACTAATTTTCTAAGGCTGAAAACTAATCTAAAGCAATTGAAAACTATGTTATGCCTCGCTTCATATGAAGTTTATAGTACCATCCTCTAACATATTCTGTGTACCTAATATGCTAAAAAAAGTCCTAGATTTAATAGCCGTGTCTTCTTTTTAAACTCACAACTCAAGCGAGCAATTGTCACGTCTTCTGTCAGGTGTTATTTTCATCAAGCTGCTTTTTGTGTTTAAACTTGAAAATCCTTTCAAACTAATCCCATCCTAGTCAGTAAATCCAACCACTCCTGTGGCAAGGCAAGTCTTTATTACCTAGCTCTGTACATCAGAAGTTGAATTGCTGCAAAGCAAGCACTAATAACCTCATTATCCACTGGGACCATGCAGATGGCAGGGCATAGAATCTGCACAAGGGATGCTTATAATTAGTTATGAGGTTTTAAAATTGGTGTCCTACAAAGCAAACATTTAAATAAATTAATAAGTCCCCTAATAAGCATAAATGGACGCAAGTTTGCCTTATTTATTTTTGTATTTTAGTAGGACTGAAACAGAGGTGAAGGAATATTGAAAAAAAATTATGAATTCCCATGAATCACTGGCTTTGATGCAACATGGAGCCTAGACCAACCAATAATTTATTGTCCTAAAACAGATATTGAAAGACCATGTTAAATTCTACTATTATTCATTCTATGACCTGTCACAGGATGCAAAATTCACTTTAGAATCCCGCTTTACCTTCTTCCTCACATTAACTATCCAGAAGTCTTGCATAGAAGAATTTTAAGGCACGTTTTAAGTTGGTCAGTGCAACCTCCGTGTTCCCAATTCCCACATAACACATTAGCCACCCTTCAATGAATCACAGAGAGAAATAAAACATGCCCTGCTTAGCAGAGCTGCTCTGACTCACCCATTATCCTGCCTAGTGCCACGTTCTTTGTGGGTGACTCGCTGAGACCCTCAATCCCACCGTAGAGGGAGTGGGAAATCCTCCGCTCCCGGTCATCCAGCAGAGTCTCTATGGGCAGCTCTGGCCCAGAGGGGCTCCCAGGTGATTCCAACTGCAAAGAGAGGAGAAAATTAGTGCCTGAGGTCCCCTTACCACATGGGGGAACTGTAACAAATTGCCTAAGGCCTAGACCTGTCTGAGCACCAAATGAGCTAGAACTTCTCATGCTGGACAGAGATAATTTGCAATGACAGCTCTGCCTAATGACCAACTTTCTAACCCCTTTACACTGCACCCCCCATGGTGCCCTGTCAAATTTCAAACCCTTCAGCAGAAAATTGGTGAAAAAACCCCATTCCATTTTGGTGCCTCTTTGTTGGATAATTTCTCAAACAGACAGTTGGGCTGTTTCCAATACCATCAGCAGACAGCTGGGCCATCTTCTGCACACTGACAGCTGAACACAACAAGCCCCTTGTCAGGAGCATGGAACAGGAACTCTCATTTGGAATTGGGCTGCTGCTGCCACAGTGGTGCAACTTGCTTTCAAATGAAATCATCACACTCCGAAGTTTTGTAGTTAGGAACAAAAGAAAAAACACAAAAGTTGTCAGACTTCACTGTAATTTTATTTTCAATTTGAGTTCTTTGCTCTGTCTTTCCTGACTGCAGAGTAAAGAGGTCTTACATGCCTCATTCAGCCTGGAAGCTCCTCTAATCTCTTGCTGCAGCATCCAGGCAGAGACACAAAAGCAGAACTGGCAAGACCTGGGGTGCCCTCCACCCCAGCCCTCAAACCCCTGGAGCTGCCAGGTCCCTGCCCTCCACAACTGAGGCCAGACTCTCCAGGGCATCACAAGACCAATGAAGTATGTGGTGGAAGTGATGGGCTCAGGCTGCTTGGCCACGTGCACAGGAAAGAGAAAGGCTGCACACACAGCCTCCTGCCCACCCCAGCTGCTCTCCTTCAGAAGAATGCCTGAGTATCTTCCCAGCCCAGCCTTTGCTTGCAGAAGCTGGTCATCCCTCATTTTCCTACAGAGGCCTCTCATATTTTTCAAGAGGACAGGGAAAAGTCAAGTTCTCCTTGGTGAGCCCCAGAGAATCAGAGCTCAGGGGAATGCAGCTCTCCAAGAGAGGAAAAGAAAATAATTTGGTATCATCTACCCGGATTTAGCAACCCTATCAGCCACAGCTCTGCTGTCAGCACAGCTCCCAGGAATGAGAAGAATGAGTACCTGTGCATTCACAGGTCACTGTGCATGCCCAATGTAGCAGGGCCCACATGCTCCCTGCAGAGATAAGAGACTCCCCACATCATGGCCCAATCCTCATGCCATCCAGTCTTCCTGCTGCCCCTAAAGCTCTTGGTTCAGCTGGGCTCCAGCACCCTGCTATCCTCTCAGCAATGCCACCAAGATGCTTTGCCAAGACCATTAAACCAATTCACCTGAACATTGTGAGCTGAATTCAGCTCTATCAAAAAAGTAAACAACTATTAAAAAATACATGTATTTCGTAGAAAAGTAGTATGAACTCAGATATCAAAGCATTAGCTCTTCTTACCAACACACTTCTTCATATTGAAGCAAATAGTTAAATCTTAAAAGCAGTGTCCTTACACAAATCCCACAGCATTTATTTCATACATATTGAAATACAGTGGGGACCAGATACTCAAAGACACAGAGCATGCTGCAAACTATTTAAAGCCACTGGAAATGCTCATTCCAAGTACCGAGTGATCTCCAAACAAGCACGAGAGGACTAGTTCATAGTTTCAGGAATTACAATAACAAGAAACATGTTGATTGTTTTTTCTTTTTGAAACAGCTGCCCATTATTAATCACCCCACCCGCACTCCCCAGACGACTAAAAAATGTGTGCTATGAAAAAGTTTAAAAAATCTGCTTCAAGGGCTACAAAGCCCTGGGCCTTCTCCCCAGCAGAGGCTTTGAAGTGAGCCCGATGGTGGATGACTCCTGACGACACCCGGGGCGCGGGGGCGGAGGGCTGCGAAACGCCGCACTACGGTCAAGGAGACCGCGATCGGGAGGTCTCAGGCTCTGTAAAAATTATTATTTCTGTTCAAAGCCATCATCTGTTTAATATAAATGAGATATTTAATGAAGTTCCAAACTGTAGACTTATCTCTCCCAGTTTGATAAGCACCGGGGAGATTTACTGCATCGGAGGGTCAACACAATTACAATTGGAGGCACGTCAAACTGCAGGAGAATAATATACTTGCAGTGCAAGTGAATTAGACTCAGTAAGGTTTAAATTGCGAAATGAGGATTTGTTTTATTAGTTTTTTTAAATTGCAGATTACAACTGACAGCTTTACTGAAAAGTAAATTAAACAATATTTGTAGACTCTGTTATAAAGAATCTAAGGCACATTTGAAAAGAAATGATAACTTCTGAAACACTACAGAAAAAAGAGTATAGCAACATTAGACTGCTTGAGAGCTTAAAGTTGCATGATAAAGGTACTAAATTATGAACTACCCTTTATTTCACTGCCTTTAAATAAGGTGTGAAAATATCAAAGTGCTTTGGGATTTATTCTCCCAGTGCTATATTGATGACTTTATGTAACAAGTGTCCAGCTTTTAGTGAGCAATATCACACAGTCCTTCGTGTGACAAGCCATCAACTTTCAGATTCATTTGTAGAAAGATCTCAAGAGATTTTCAGAAAGACACTGACGGTGCCTTTCTGAAAATGAGACAAGATGGTTCAGAAGCAAAGAAATATATAGAAATTCATTCCTGGTAATACAATAAGTCCAGAATAAATAAAAGAAATAGCAGGAGTGTTGCATTTATATGGCCATGTTTTGTAAAGTGAATCACATATTTTATCATTTCCATGAGTAAAACTTTATTAATTTTTAATTAGCATCTCAAAAGATGAGTTTAAACAAAGGCATTGACAGCCAGCTACACAAACATTTTACAGAAGGTAAAATGCCTTTTATAAAACACCCAAAATTAGACAACTGGTTGCCACAAAAAACCCCAAAATGCCTTTTCCTTACATTGTTAACAGCACGTCTGCGCAAGAAAAGAAACACAGAATTTGCAAACTGTTGTTGTGGGCAAGACAAACAGTCCAACAGTCCAAAGCAAAACTGCAGTTCAAACAGACTTGTTCTTCGTGATGCATTTCTAATAAAGAGCTGGAATTACACATTCTAGTTCCTTCTCTTAGCCACTCTCAGTGCTATCTGGTATAATTTGATTTGATTGGCTGATAAAGAGTGGGCAACATAAACAAAGCTGTACAAATTCCTGGCTTCATTAAAGGCCTGGCAAGGAAAGAAATCCATGTGGCAACTGGCCCCCTGTCAACAGCTGCTGGAGCACCCCTTGGTGCGCCAGTTCAGAGTCACAGACCAACTGAGGGTGGATGAAATCACTGGAGATTATCTAATCCAACCTCCTGCCCAAAGCAAGGTCTGCAGGAGCAGGTTGCACAGTGCCCTGCCCAGTTGGGTTTTGAACATCTCCAAGATCAGAGACTCCTCACACTCTCAGGCAAGTTGTGCCAGTGTTGACCTCTAAGAAGGATTTCTTTTTTCTTATGTGTAAAGAAATTTCTTGTATTTTGGTTTATGCCTGTTTCTTCTTTTCCTGACACTGGGCAGCCCTGAGAAGAGTCTGGATCAGTATTCTTTATTACTTCTTTATTACTTTCATCAGGTATTTATAGACACTGACTGGTAAAGATCCTCTGATTTTTCTTCTCTCTAGACTGAAAAGAGAGAGTTCCCTCTCTGGATCCTAGCACTGATCTGTACTAAATGATCATATTTGTAAAAATGCAATAAAACCTCCCATGCTACAGATTGCCTGTAGCTCCTTTTCTATCCATTCTCTTAAATTAAAAAAGCCAGATTAAAATTTTTTAAATTAAAAAAAAGGCTCTACTCTGACCCTTTGTCATTCAGATAAAAAACAGCTGTTTGCTAAAGTACTGTCTGTACCAGCTAGCCCAGCTGCTGCTTATCTGGATGATAAAAGGACAAATAATGCAGTCCCTTTTACTTAAACACCACCATCCATCCTATTTGAAGTTATGTACATAAATATGAAAAAGGCTTATGCACAAGAAGAGTGCCAAAATATTCAAAGCATAAACAATCTTTTTTTAATGAAAAAAGAATCAGACTCCATTTTTCCTTCAGAAAATAAATTGTCCAAATATAGGAATGCAAGCGTTATGGGTGTTAAAGAAGTCGGTACACAAATTTACTATATATGACACTGCATCCAGAATGCTGAAGCTCTATCTGTCACACAGAATTATTCTCCAGGCTTTCTTTTTTCTTTCTTATCTGTGTACTGTGGTTAAGATTTCCAAAACACTACAGCTTCATTTTCCAACATAGATACTTTTAAAATACTACTAGACTATATCAAGGCATCAATATCAAAGGCATTAAAGAAACTAAGTTTTCATAGGACTGGACTAAATTTTCATTTTCTGGGTTGAAAACTGGCTAAAGAATTGGACACAAAGATTGATCTTCAGGATGGAGAAGAGTTGTAGATTCCCCTAGGAATCAGAGCTGGGAATAGCTTAAGTTGATAAACAGCTTTATCAATGAGTTGGAGATAGGAATGAACAGGGAAATCACTGTGTTTGGAGGAGATGCTAAAGACTTTTTGACAGTTAAATTCCAAAAGGTCATCACAAGACCAATCTAGTGAGAAAGAAAAAACAAACCTGTCACCTACATTTCAATGTAGCTAACTCGGCAATGCATGCAGGGGGAAATGATGCTGAATATTTTATACTTGCACACACACTGGAAAAGATGCTTGCTTGTTTCTTTTATAATGAAACTACTCATTTGCAAAGTCTCACTGATCTATCAGTCAATTTATTTCATGAATGATGAGGTCCTTATACGGTCTGGAATCAGGACTCTGCTTCACAGTTTGCTCATTTTCAAAAGGAGAAAAAAATGAACAGACATGCATGAAGAAATCTGGGGATCTGCAAATCATTTGCAAAGATTCATTTCAGACAGGTTTGGCAAAATATTCATTCTGTCAAAAAAGGGGGGGAGGTCTAAACAAGAAAAACCCTTGAAATTTCTCATTTTGAGGAAAATGGTGACATTCTCTCACTTAACAGCAGACAAGTGCTGCCTGCCTGTGACATGAACAGAGTGCAGACAAGCAGTCTGTGTCTCTAAGCTGTCCAGGTTGCAGGACTGAAAAGCACAGGATTCCAAAAGTAACAATTACCTTTATTTTCTTGAATCAGCACATGGAGGCACCAGCTGCAGGGATGTGCCTGGCAGTTGTGCCTGAGTGCTGAGCACGTCCTGGCGATGCAGCCGCCAGCTGTTTGCCCATAAAGGCTAATCACAACAGCATCACTAATTAACAGAACACAGCACAAGGAACTCCATTGTTTCACCTTAAATCTGAGCAATTTAAAAAATTTCAAACCTGAGTTAAAGATCTAAAAAGCTGATGGCTGTCTCTTCTGAAAAATGAAGTGTTAAAAACTGGCCATATATGAATATCAAGTCAATATTATTGTTATTCTCTCCATTTTTCCCACTGTTTTCACAGCTTTGCAAATATGTCTCAAAGAGTCTCTCCATGCTTATGTAGGAAACTTGATGAGTTAACAAGCAAGGCTGAAAGCTGAAAACACAGAACATAACAGAATGTTTAACTTTTTTTAAATGGGGGGCAAGGGAACCTCAGATATAGCCAAATCCCAAATTAAATGTTTTTGTTACACTAATCTAACAGTGTCCATCAAATATTCAGTGTGTGTTTTTATCTGGAGTGGCTGAGATATTAAACACAGTTTTGCAAGGTTTGTAGTAGTGCAGCTTGCAGAATTCTACATTGCTGTACTCTGTACAGATATAATGCAAACAGGAGAAAAACTCAGATGCACAGCTTTGGCTTAGAGCTCATTCATAACTAACACTCCGTACTTATATCAATATTTACTACAAGACAATTCACTCAAAAACCTTTATGGATTACACACTATCTTCTGGTGAGTCAATGAAAATTCTTCCTACAGGCAAATCTTCAGCAAAACCACAGCAGTACAAAATCTCTTTTAACCTTCTGGGAAGTTTGTGGTCTCTTTTGACTACAGTTATAGAAGGGCTGATGATATAAATTATCTCCTCCCTGCCGCTCTGAAGTCAAGATAATACTCTTATGGTATTTATGTACATTTACATTGTTGCTACAATTGCTCTGAAGGCTCAGTTTACAACATGAGAACTTGTCAAGCTGTTTGAGAATAATGATAGCATTGGAAAGGAGTATCCAAGGTCACTTCACAAAGTTCTGAAACAGTTTCATGTTCAAGAAGCCAAAGAAAACTCTCTGACAAAGACAGTGCCTCTGCAGCAGATCAGAAGCAACTGTTCTGCCTCTCTCAACCCAGGACAACAGAGGTTCTGTCACTTCTAGACAGCAAACAAAATACAAAAAGTACACAAAAATCCTAGTATAAATTGAAACATGCAGAAACAACAATCTACAGAATCATGCCGCAAAACTAATTCTCCCTCCTCAGCAATTCTGAGGGGTGATTATGAAAATTGACATTAAAACCAAAAGAACAGTTTCATACCACTAACTGCCTTAAAAATCCAATTTAAACTCAGTTTTAGCAAAGAAAGAAGCGGACTGTGTAGTCTATCTCAAAGGAAGTCAGACTGACTTCGTAAATGCAAAACAATTGCTGGACTTGATGGCAGGGGAAAAAAAGACTTGGGGTTTTTTTGTTCTTTTTGCTGTTATTTCGTTGTGGGATTTTTTTATCATCCAGAGAGCAACTGCTTTCATCATCCAGACGTTTAGCACAATTACTTCTGCATTGGCATTATCACCCCTCGCATGGATTTCCCTTTTGAGACACCTGTGGGTGCTCCATGGTGTGGCAGTGACTCAGCCAAGACCTGACCTCACAGGACACTGGAACAGAGCAGAGTGAACACTGTTCTTGGTGACACACAAAATGGAATAACACCAAACCAGTTCCACTTAACTGTAGTTCAGACTAACAAGAAACAAAGCTATGTTTTTGTATACAAAGTGGACACATATGACACTGAATCAACAAAGGAAAGAAATCAGTTGAACAGGTTTTTTTTTTATCTGCTGATTTTTTATGGTGACTCCTTTGAAGAACAAAAAGAGGGAGAAGAGCATAGGAAACACTGGGAAGCACTTTCTCAAAAGTTGAACATTTCTTTTTATAGTTAATTAAACCAGTAAACCCTCCCTTTCTGAGGAGCTGGGGGAATTTAGCCTGGAGTAAAGAGAAGGCTAAGGAGAGACCTTTTTGCTCTCTACAGCTGCCTAAAGGGAGGATTTAGACAGGTGGGTGGGGTTTGGTGCTTTCTCCCAGGTAAAAAGTGATAGGACAAGAGGAAACAGTCACCAGTTGTGCCAGGGAAGATTTAGACTAGATATTAAGTAAAATATTTCATGAAAAGTAGAGCCAAGCTTTGGAATGGGATGCCCAGGGAAGTGGCTGAGTCACCATCCCTGCAGGTCTTTAAAACGTGTAGATGTGGCACTTGGCAATATGGTTTAGGGGTGGACTTGGCAGCGCTGGGTAAATAGTTGGAGTCAATTGTCTTTAATCTAAATGATTCTGTGCTTCTATGGTGACAAAAGGTGGGATTTTAGTAAGATAAGTGTGTGCCCTTTTTATGTTGTTGCTTCTAATCTGCAAGCTCCTGAATTTGCTGCCAGTCAAATATCATTTCTTTTTGTGTTCTAATACTAAAAATCTTTCCTGCTGTTGCTACTGTAATGTTCCAAGGGGAAAATTTGTATACCAGCATGTCTAAGCAATCTGTGTTGCTAAATTAAGCATAATATAGCCAAGACAAGGCCAGCCACTGAGGCACTGCTGTCTCCAGCCAGTTCTCAAGCCCCACAGCCACTACTGAGGGACTGAGCTGACTGAATACCATACTCATATATGGTATTCCTGCAACATTCAGAAATAACATTATCACAGCTTATCAGTGTTATATCAGCTTAATAATATCTAAAGCTTAAATTGGTCACATTCTTGAAAGAAAATATAGGGTTTAATTGCAAAATACCAAGAAAAAAAGCTCTCTTTGCTTTTCATTTCATTGAAGTCTGGGCATTGCAAGACTTCCAGAAAAGTGACTTCTTGCATACTGCTAGCTCAGCAGGTAAACAGCTTTATATCCATGCAAGTCATCCTTTCATCATATTAAAATATGCAAACAGTATTGACATCGTATTTCCTTTGGATAAGTGTGATAAAAGCAATAATTCCTAGGAAAAATTACTTACAAAAATTACTTTGTAGAGATGATTACTACAGCAATAGTGACATATCAATGCTTTCCTAATCATTATAGCTGATCTTGCCAGCTTCTTAAAGAGTTGGGAAAATGCACAAAAAACTATAAAGGAGGCCAGAAAGAGAGGGCCTATCCTGCCCTTGTGCAGGTACATTTCAGTGTATCTAAATCTGTTTCCACAATCAGTTCTTTTATCATGAAGCACATATATTGCAGTCAGCTGTGCTGCTTTTGGCAACTGATTTCTGCAAAATAAATCATACTAAATGTCAAGCATATATAGGGGACCAAGCTACTCTTGAATGAGTAAAAATTTTGCTGGATTCAAGGAGAAATATCTTTGTTTCATCACCGCTGGATTACCTCCCTTGTGTTTACAAACACTCTCTGGATTAATTCAATCAAGAATACTTTCACCAGGAGAAAAGGGATCATCTTCTATATCCTTTTAGAAAAAAAAATTAAACACAGAAATAGTCTAAAATATTGCACCCTTTTTATGTAATAACATGTAGTAGCCTCTACAAACTGGAAATTGGGTAAAAATGAGGAACAGTCTCCAAAGGACACTCTGAATTAGGCCTAGATAAGGACATCACCACATACAAAAAGGTCAGAATTCCTTCAACACTAAGCAAGACACGCTGTGCATCCAAGCTGGCTTTCTAGCAGTGTGCATACATAAACATGCATGCATACAAAAACTTTGTATAAGCAGTTAATCAAGAGGAGCTTAACACTTTCAAAAAGACTAGTGTCTTTTTCAGACATGATTTCATAATACACTATGGACTGATTTTTTTCTGAAGGTTAGATTTATGCATTAAAAAGTAAACCATTCTTTTTTCCCCTAGGCAGGAGCAGTGATACTAAACCAATTTGTGCACATCGTTTTTGAAGCATGATGATCAAGAAATAACATTCCTGATAAGACCTTACTATTTTAGCAAGATTGAAAGAATTGACTTTTAGATTTCTAAAGAAGAGATGCTTTTCTGACACGCCATTCAGCTGTATCCTATTTAACTCAGTCCTTTCTCCAATTTGTTCTGAAGTCTAATTCAGTCCTCCCCAACATCTATAGTCCTTCTCATTATATGTCCATATATTCCTGGTATATAGCATTATTTACATTAAATAGAAGATAAACTATTAGAAATCATTAATATATTTCAATACATCGACACATCAAAATTGCACTAGAGAAGACAAAAGTCGCAAATCATCAGAAGAATCACCACTTCACCCTGAATTCAGTAGTTCAACCTCTCCCACAATTAAGGCCAAGACAAACTTTTGTAGAATCTATACGTGAAACTTTTGTTTAGATAAAACATAATAATGAAATATAAGAGCTCTACTCAATTAAAAAAAATTAGAAGTGACAAAGAAACAAGTCAGTTAACACAAAGTCTATAAATGAAAGACCTAATAGACCTCCATAAAAAACTCCGCTGAACAAAAATCACGTAAACAGTGAGATCCAATTACAAAATCAATACAGTTTTATTCAGTGTTTCCTGTTTTTCATTGACAAAAATTCTCGAAAGAAAAACTTTATTGATCAGTAATAACGTTAGCATGTCTAACACTGAAATTCAGATAATTCTGTAGTTCTCTCTTTCTTTAGCTTCTCAGATATTATTTTTCAGCTCCCAGAGGAAACATGACATCTCCTGTAAACACAAATACCTCAGAAGTGAAAATTGCCAATCCCAATATCAAAAGCTTATTACCTCATTGCATTTACTTATTCGCCTCGCCACAATAAGCTGAATCATTCCTCGTTTGTTCCCTTCAGTGGACATGGACCTCCTCAAGGTTTCCATAGCATCTTGATTTGTTTTGCCCAATAATGATTCTCCATTAACTGCTATTAGTTGATCATTCACTCGAAGCCTGCCATCCTGGAAAAGGTAAAAATTATAGATAGTTACATAAAACACACACAAAGGAAGCTTTGTCTACTGGAGAGAATAAAAGAAAAACAAATCAAAAGAAAAATATTCAACCAACTATACTTAGTCCTAAGGGTTTATGGGGAAATGAACACTGCAATAATAGCTTCCACTGCAGCCACTATAGGAAATGTCTATTCCAATTACAGATTTGCACTGAAAGCTATTATCATAATCTGTTTGCTCAAACAGCATACTAATGGAACTGGACCAGAGATGGCTCGCTCCTTCCCGAATCTGTTAGGGTTGTTTAAATCCTGGGACGTGCAAACATGTGAGTAGAAATCTAAATGTTACCTCTGATGGTGTAATTGGTGAATACTAGAGACCTCATTCTTCTTTGATCTATGGATATTTTCAAAATAACTTATTATGGAAAACTGAGGAAGACCAAAGTACACAGATATTCCCTCTCACCTTGGATGCTGCTCCACCGTTAATGATGGACTTGACGAAGATTCCTAAATCAGCGTGGTTTTCTTTTGACCGGTTACCTTTGACACTCACGCCAAGCCCAGCTGACCCAGAGTCATTCAGTGGAACTTCAAAAGTGAGGAATTCCCTGGTGCCATCAGGTGTGAGGACAAGCTCCTCTTCTTCTGCTTTCTGTTGGGGAGATTAGTATGGGATTATAGAATAGCATTTCTCTGGGAATTCTCTTCCCCCTACAGCTATTAGCATTCAAAACTCTCTGCTTTTTACTGCAATGCCACAATATTTTCCACAGTAATTATGTGAAGAAATCTGCAGAAATAGTGTATTTTCAATCACCTCCAGCTGACGCCTAGGTTCAGAAATATCTTAAATACGTGTCTAAGTGCTTCTCTATCTAGTAAAGTAATTGCATCACATGTCATTACTGAATCTGCCATCAATACTAACTCACATGTAAGCTGCTATTTCATTAGCCAAAAGAGAGCTTTATCAGAAATATTTTCCTCCTTGTAAACCTACAGAATTTTTAAAGTACCATCATCATCTATGGAGCTTTGCAGTCTTAGGGAGAAACTAAGTGCAAGAAAATGAAATTCAAAAATTACTTGTTCACCTCATTTTATTTAAAATTATGTGTGTTAGGAAAAACCAAAAACTACACAGCTGAGATCTGCAAAAGCACATCTCTCTGGTGCTGCCAGGCTTATCATCAAATCTAGCTCTGAGTGCCAGTTTTCCTGTTTTTCCAAGCTCTGCCCTTCACCTCTGTCCACTTACCCACCTCTCTGGATCTTTGTTGTCCTCCACACCCAGTTTTAGCCTGGCTGGGAAAATCCCAGGTTTTAAGCACCCCGAATTACAGTCACAGGCCTGCCACAGCTGCCAGCAAGGAACTGCTCAGTGACACCTTTCCATGCATCCAAAAGCCACACAAGCACAGGTGACTGGCCTCACACTTCACCTCCTGCCAAATGCAGGAAATAGGCTGGGACCAGAGACCTTGCAGTGTCCTCACAGAGCAGTGACACTCTTAGGGCAGCAGCATGAACACAACACCCAGGAATGAAAGTGGCCATGCCCTGAGGAGTACATCCAAGAGACTCCTGCCAAAGGGAGGAATGGGAGGGACAGGCTGTTCACCAGCCCTGTTTGTGATCTTCTTTCAAATCTAACAAAGTGGTTATAACCACTTTTTGTTATAACTTTATCAATTAACAAAAAAAGTCATGCCCTTAAAGGCATGATTCTCTCCTTGTGAACCCGACTGTGTTGGGGTTTTTTTTCAGCCACATGAAGGAGAAAGAGAACATACAGCAGAAGGTGTACAAGAATGTCCAGCATCAGCAGTTCTTCTCTGGAAGAATTAATCTGGCTGAATTTTCATAATCTTAGCAACATGTCACCTCTGTTTCTGACACTGATTTTATACCAACTTTTCCCACATCACTGATCTATTTGCAAAGCTCACTCATATGAGTGAGAACACGTATGAGAAGTTAACATGCGCCTGCTGAGCTGTCCCTGTTTCTTAAGACTTGAGGAAATGCAAACACAGCCTATGGCAAAGATAGATGTGAAAGCCATGTGGAGTACAGCAGACTGAGATGATCAATTTGGGCACAAGCATGCTAGTTGTGTCACCATTGACCTAGAAATGCAGTGCAAAAATGTCACATGGGAAGGCAGTCAGACTGCTGAGAGAGCCGTGACAGCTGAGGGAAGAAAAACAGGAGTTTCATCTTTTCCCACTTGTTAAAAGCGTGAACCTTCATGTGTTCACCAGCCCTTCCATTTGCACTAGACTCCTTTTGCTTAAAACTAAGCACAATGGTTCACCAAAATACCCAAAAAATTCCCTAAAACAATGGAAAAATTAACACCCTCTATCAACGTGCCATAGCTAGGCTGGCCTGCTTGTGAATCCCCCTATTCAAACACATCTCTTGGTCACACGAAACAGCACGACCAATGCTAGCTGTGAAGAAGGGAAAGATGAATTGTGACCATTGAAAAACACTCTACCTACAAGATGTTTCCCAAATTATGGGAAAATTACCACCCTAATTTTCCTGCTTGGTTCACAGAAGCACTAGCTCCAGCATACATTTGAATCCACATTTTGTCAAATGGCTGCAGAATAAAACAATCTGAAACAGATGTACGTTACCTTACAGTTTCTGTAACACTGATCACTGTCATATTCCTTAATAAACAGTAGTAGGAATAAAGCTTGTGAGTCAAAAGAGAGATAAAGCCAAGGGAGGATGTGTGGCTTATCCAAGAAAGCAGATATGCTTACTGAATTTTTGTTTACTACTGTTAAAATAAATTTAGAATCAATTTCCCTCTTCATCCAGTATTTTCCAATCTTCAAACAATCCACCAAAACTTCAGGCAAAGCAGTCTCCCAGGCCTGTCAGGTGCATTTCTATATGACAAAAGGTCAATTGGAGTGAGCATCTCACAAGCATCCCCAAAGACTTGGCTAATGTCCTCTACCCTACTTCTCTTCAGTGAGACCAAAGTGCTGCATTATCAGTTCAGCACTGCTTTAACGTGAGGCTTATGCTTGCTTGTTTCCTGCAATCTTGAATAAGGAAATAAAACAATATAAGGCTACAGACACGTGAGTGTGCAGCTGAAATGTGAGGCCAAAACCTGAAACAAACTACTCTGAAGCAGCTGTACATGAGTGAGCAGCTCATGCTCATAAAAAAAAATGAGAAACAGCAGCCTCAGCACTGGATCAGAAGTACTGAAAGCATAAGAAAATTGCTCAACTCACCCAAGGAAGAAAATTACCATTACTAGGCTATGGCTAAATTTCTTTAGGGACTTCATAGGGCATCTACAGTTTTTCCCACCTAAGCACACTTGCTTTACCACCATATCTGTGTCTGGAATTTTAGGGACATAAGAAGCCTTTTGCCCTCCAGACTCTGTGTGACACCTGTCAGTATGAAACAGCATGCTTGAATGTAAAGCTTAAAAAAAAAAAAGAGAGAACAAACATGAAAAATGTGGCTTTCAATAAAAACTGAACTATTAACTTTCAAGTGCTATGGATATGAAAGTATCAAATTTAACATTTGTGCCACACCATGGTATCAAATAAGGTCTTACTATGTATGATATATTGAATATAACTTCATAATATAAACCTTGGAGCAGTACCATATCATATAGTGACAAGGAACCTCTAAGCATATCATAAAGGAGCCAGTCACAAAGAAATGGGCAGGAAGGTTTTTAGCTTGCTACTATAATATTTTGAGCCAAAGTTGAAAAGACAAAAACAAAACAAAAAAGCCCCAGCAAAATCTCATAATGGCTGAATCCTTTGTTCTCCAAAGCCCTTTAGAGTACAGAAATATTACATGTAAAGCAACCCTCCCCAATCAATATAAAACCAACTATTATAAAAGAGTAAAATTTGCCCTGAAATTGTGTTGAACATTAAGTCTTTAAATCTAACAAATCACAGAAATTCCCTAATACATCCATGAGACAGCAGAAAAATGCACACAAAATCTAAAATGCAGCACTAAACATTTTCAGCTGAGAACACAGTCACTTCTTAATTGCAGTAGCTTCCATTTGATCTTGATACTCTCTAAATTAACAGCTTTACTATGTCAATCAAACACCTCAACACTATTTTCATGATTAGTTGATCTGTAGGAGAAATTTATTCCATCATATATTTTGACAGGCCAGCAGTAAACATGCAAGCAAAATTATGTACTGTGAACCCTGAACAACAAAATTCAACTCCCTTAAGATTTTTCACACACTATGTCCAAAACAATTAACAGCAGAACAATATTCTGTTCAGACAGAGGCTGCTGAGGAAAAGGTCATCTGAAATGACTTCAGTTGGATGAATGAAGCTGCTCAAGTATGTAATTTATAATAAAAATTTGATTGGTGATAAAATACGTAGGTGACTTTTTTGGCTTCAAAATCATATTCAGCATCAATTTATGCTAAACGACATTTGAGATAAGTTTTTCACTTTTTATATACAACATAAATATATTGTAAATTTAAAGATAAACTCCCTGACTAGAGCAAACTTATGACAGTGTTTTGATATATACAGGGATTTAAAAAAGCCATAAGATAAACAGGGCGGGGTGGGGGGGAATTATTTTTCTCTTCCACATGACATTATCCTCTACCTAAGTTCTGATCTGATCATAAAATCAGATTTAATTTTATAAACAACATTAAAATAGACTTTCAGTAGTTAGAGTGCCATTACTTTTCTCATCATACTAGTAACAGCCTCTAGTCCTCTTTATTCTTTTATCACAGAATTACAGAATATGTTGAGTTGGAAGGGACCCTGAAAGATTGTTAAGTTGAAGTCCTGGCCCTGTACAGGACACCCCAAGAGTCACACCCTGTGCCTGAGAGCATTGTCCAAACACTTCTGGAATTCTGTCAGGCTCGGTGTTGTGACCACTGCCTGGCAGAGCCTGTTCCAGTGCCCAACCACCTCTGGGTGAAGAATCTTTTCCTAATATCCAGCCTAAACCTCCCCAGACACAACTTAAGGCCGTTCCCCTGGGTCCTGTCACAGATCACTAGAGAGAAGAGATCAGTGCCTGCCCCTCCTCTTCCTCTCAGGAGGATGTTGAAGATCACAATGAGGTCTCCCCCCCACCAGTCTCCTCTTCTCCAGGCTGAACAGACCAAGTGACCTCAGCTGCTCCTCACACAGCTTCCCCTCAAGGCCCTGCACCATCCTCGTTTCTCTCCTTTGGACGCTCTCTAATAGCTTCAGAACTCTCTTATCCTGCAGTGCCCAAAACTTCACACAATTTCCAAGGTGAGGCCACACCAGTGAGGAGCAGAGTGGGACAACTGGCTCTCTCGAGCGGCTGGGGGTTCATGTTTTACACACTATTGTTTGGGACTTCCTCTGTAGGACCTCATCAGGGTTCAGCCGGTGAGTAAGCAGCATGAGATGAGTGAAAACAGAAACTGAACAGCAAAGGAAACCTTCCTCCCACCTAACAGGGGAAGCAATTTTCAGTCAAGTCAGGACAGGTTTCCTAAGTGACTCGCTGCTGCTGCAAGTCTGGCAGCATTCTCTCCAGCGAAGTTCATTCTCTTGCAAGCTTAGACCTGCTGCCTTCTCAGCAGTTATTCAGTCACTGAAACTTGTCTGCACATTACTTTGTGACTATGTGTACAGAAATGTGCTCCTGTTCCCTTTCACAGAGCAATCAGTAAAGCTCTGCATCTGCAGTTATATATATAAACACATGTGCATGAAAACTTTCACAAAGCTCTTGAATGCAAACATATATGCATGTACACATACAACACACCCTTATAAGTGTATATATACAAACCACAACAAAGACTTTCATGTGATTAATTAACTATAGCACAAACACTACCTAACAACTTGAGTGACCCCATTCAATATTCAATTTACTGTCTCAAGTTCTGTTGTGTCCAGCCTTCTAACATTACAGCTCTGTTAGCCACTGTTTAAATACTGTTTTAATCTATCAACCTTTTGTCTCACAAATGTGTCTTCTCTCTTTACAATTTATCCAGCTGGAAAACCTCAAGTTCTCACAATATGAGTTTGGTGGATATAAGAGCTCTCTAGGAAGCATAGGCTGTAAAACTACCGGAAATTTCAAAATCCCAAGTTTAGTCATTGGGTTCCAATAATGGGGAATTCCAACCTAACGTAACAGCTTTTTCCAAGATATTTTCAGTCTTTAGAAGATTTTAATACAGCATCCATTATTTAATTATTTCTGATAAGGTAGCCACAATACTAAGGAATCATAAGCCCTATAGTTTGGGAAACCAATAACACCTGTCTCTGTATTATTGTAACAAAACAGAATGCAGCAGGATATATGCAAGAGAGGAAATTTCACTTAGCTGTTGTGCAAAGACATTGTTAACATCAGGGGTGACTCAAACTGTTTTGCCCTTCAAGTGAAGTGGGTGACATTGCTGTCTTATCAGGCCACCCTCTAAACTGAGGTACACAAAAAAATGATGACTTGCTCTCATCCTATGCCATCACATATACAAATGTTGAACACATGAAACAAACAGCTCTAAGGAAACAAAACAGCTTCTTTGGTCAACAACTCTTTTGTGGGGGGTGACATTTAGTACTTATAAAAATGTAATGTATTACTGCTGGAGCTACTGAAAACAGATCAATGTAGGTGGCCTGAAACACACCTTCCCAAAAGCAGCTGAGGGACTCCTTGGGAGGAGTAACTGAAAGCTGGTGCATCCCACCATGGGATGGCATTAAAGAAAAACATAACCAGAGCAACTGCATCAGCAGAGAAAATCATGCCTACTGATCCAGAAGTGGCATGCACACTCCAACCCAGTTTTCTCCTGAAATACAAGACCATTTATCTTTTTTTTATAAAAGAGTTGTGTTGCATTATAGGTTTTGAGGACCTAAAATGTCTACTTACCTGGTCAGAAAATTATACAGGAATTAAGCCAACTAAACAACCAGAATTCTTATGCTTGCTTTCTTTTTCCATCTCTTCCTAGACTAAGAATTTTAATATCTGTCATATGTTAGATAAACACTAATGAATCTTATTTGCTCATATACAGAGACTCATTATTCATATTAGCAAAGTTAATATGTCACATCTGGCAAAGATTGCATTCATTCAAATCAAACAGCAGCTGCTAAATATCAAAAACTAGATCTGAATTCTGAGATTTTATGGGAAATGTGCTCTGCTTTAATCTTAATCCCATCAAGGAAGAGTTTTTTGTGTATTGGACATGGATTAACTTTGTTAAGTATTTATAGGCAAAAATGCTAGCTCATGAAAGTACTGCTAAACAGCCCCACTGCATTTCCTGTTATGTCCATTTTAAGGATTTAGTTTAATATCAAAAAAGATGTTCCACATGCAAAAATAACTTCAGTTTAAAGGTTTAGATGGAATAAGATATGATTTAGAAAAAAAAAATTAAATGCTTTTCCAAAGCATAAAAATTCTAGCATGTGATTTTCATTTAGAATGGAAATCAAAGCTCTGCAAAAGCCCATGTTTAAGTACATCCACATGTTTGTTACTTCTCCCTATAACAAGTCCATTGCTTGACTTTACTTACGTTACTCTTCCTAATGCCACCACTCTGATCTGGGCTGTCATAGAAACTGGTTTAATCAAACAAGATTCTACATTTCAAAAATTGATCCCACCATTAAAATTACATTCTGTTGGTTCTTAATCTCAGAACTTCTCACAGGGACCAGTCTGTTGCAGGTACCATAATCACTGTACTTTATTCAGGCAAACATACTCTGTTCAAAACTGCTGCTCTATTCAAACTTCATGTCCCTACTCTATGTCCTGAAACAAAACCATGTGATTGTAATGCTAACTCCGTTTCTTTACACTTTGCTTATCCTAGAGAAGTGAAAACCAAGGGATTAGGTACACAGTAGGTGTCTGTTCTGCCAAAGAAGCCTATAAAGCTACAGCTCTCTGCACTATCCCTTCTTCAAGAAAAACTTCAATGCCCAACACACTAATGAAAGAGTTCCCTAAAAATCCTCTCACTGGCCTATCGGATTTACAAGACCTGAGAGACTAAAGAAAGAGATAGAGTCTGGAAAAGACAGACAGGAAAAACAAGTTGAAAAAGAAATAATGCCTATGTATAAATCCATGGCAGGAAACACATTCCTCGTGAAGTAATACCAGTATGGAGCACCTCAGAGGGATCTGTGTCTCACTCCTATTTCTGCTGCAAACTTTCAGCCAACCATGGCAAACCATTTCACCTCACTATTTTCCCTGCATTTAATATCAAGGGAGAATCAACATCAGGAGTCTAAAGGCAATGATGCAGTAAAACAAGGTTTGCTCCAAATCAACAAGTTTGTACACATGGGTGTGGCTTCTGGATGACTCTGCAATGGTGGCACTAAGACAACCCTGGCACAGTGAAGGGACATGTATGTTGTCTCCCATGAAACTGGGAATTTTTCAGCAAGTGTCTTCAATGTCAGTGCTCCAAAGGCAGCCACAGCCTCCCTATGGTGCTGCACAAATCCAGTTCAAAAGTGCCACACCACATCCCAGGTAAATCACCAGCTGCTAACAGTCAAAACCCAGCCTGAGGGTCAGTTCTAAGTACTGCATTATGCAGAAGTTTATGTTCAGTGATAATGAACGTTCCAGGAAATTCAGACTGGTCAAAAAGCATTCATGATCACAGCCACTTAACTGTTATATTAATTATTCACTAGGAATGAATGTCTTATCTCGAGTCATAAATGTGCCAGAACATGCTATTTAATACTGGAGTATCTCCTATGGTAAAAGATTGAAACTACAACAGTACCTTGCAGAAATCACACATTCACTACCTATTTCTTTCATATGGGCAGTGATCTAAAACTTGATTAAAATTATGAGCTGAAACCACTCAAAATTGCAGTAAAAATGCTTTTAAAACATTGTAATCACCCTTGTGCCTCACACGATTAGAAGATAAAAAGGTACAAAAATATATCTGCAGCATTCCTAAATGCCATGGAGGAAATAACAGCATCAGCCTAATCATCAGTCAGCGATATTCTCTTTCAGTAAAATCATTCTGTACCAATTGATAACAGCACTGCTGGGGGTATAGTCTGACATTAGTCCATCTATGATCTTGACTCAATGTTCAGACATTTGGATCACCAAGCTGAAGGTCTATACAGGTGCTAAATAGGAAGTGGTGAGAATTTATTACAGCTTTTCAAAAGTATCTCTGGATGCATCCCCAGTGACTAGGTATCTTGAAGTAATACAAACAGCTTCTAAGCAAAAGACAAACACACATGCACTTAGAATACATCCAGTTAAAGCTCAACACTGACTGTGCTATTTTTCCACAATAATTTTCTATCTAATAATCAATACAAACCATGTATTTCTAGACATTTGCTAATATTGTCTCCCATACTCACAATATGAAAACTTGTGAGCAAAAAGCGTACAAAAGTAACTATTCATTAGTTCTTACAAAATGCCTCTGACCAGCATCACCCCTTTCCTACAGGCAATGAATTCTTGCATAAAAAGGGCAGCTAGCTAATTTACTCAGAATCACACACAGAAGAATATGCAAGAACAGCAATTGGATCTGAAAAAAACACAGTGATCAAAATGAAATTTAGGTAATAACTGGAATATCAAATGTTTGAGTTCAGAAGAAAATATAAAGCAATCCCATTTCCAATTTCTATCAGTGCTGCTAATCATTTATATATTGTTCCAACACACCAGCCACTCTTGTTATGTCACTGTTACGAAGCCTGCACTCACTTGAATTCATAACATTCTGCTCACTTACAGCAATTTGACAGAAAAACAAATGAGAACAGAAAACTGAAGCTTTTCCATGCTTCTGAGTGCAACAATCATGAAATGAAATCCTGAATTCTCACTCTGAATCTCTTCTTATCACTAAACAACACTCCTTAGAAAATACTTACTCATATGATAATTATTATTTTTCTAGCATTATGCTTATATGAAAGTTAACTTGATGGTTCTGAATTCAGAAAACTAACAGAGAATGACAATTGTAAAAGCAAAATATTACTGAAACACTATCAACCTTCAAAGAGTATGAGGAAAAATTAACTGGCAGATGTTTTACATAGCATAATTAACAGTTCATTTCAATGCACTGTAACAGGATTAGGATAATTATGCTTAGAAACAGAAATGTAATAATGATAAATTACTAGTTTTTTCATATTACAGGCAATCTCCTACATTCCAAATAATCACCCTGTTTAGCAATAGGTGCATCTGTTCAATGCTGCCATTAGCTATACAAATGGCACAAACTCATGGCTGGGTGAAACAACCTTTCACCCAAGACACAGGAGATTCCTCGTTTCATGAGGAAGCAGAGCAATGGCTCTGTTCATAAGTAAAGCAGAAGGTGAAAACACCAGTCCTGTTTTCACCAGGGCACAGCTACTGAATAGAGGCTGAAGCTGCATCAGCAATTTGCATTTCTTATGTAAAACTGGAGAGCAGAGCTTAAATTGTGTGAGCCTCTCAAATTACAAAATCTTCTTATATGGAAGTTTAAGATTGAGAATCTGTATTCTGTGATGGGGCATAAAAAACCTGAATTCATATGCTTTCTTATATGGGTTGTAAGGAATAACTGTCAGGTATTTCAGGCCACAAATTAGGAAAAAAATTACCTTCAAGATTTTCTTTTATTACCTCTCTGAGGACTAACTACTGCATCCAAGTGCCACAACATTAATGCAAACCATTTCAAAGTAACAGTTATATGAAGGTAACCCCTGAGTAAAGAATGATAAGTTAGGCTTGATATTTTGCTATTTTATTTCAGGGTTTCTACTTTCAAAGGAGGTTTTTTTTCATATCTTTTTTTTTTATTTCAAAGATGCACCTTCCTTCTATTTCTCCACAAAGACATAACAACAACAACAAAAAAAACCCCACAACCATTTTGCCTTTAAATGAAAAACAGACTTGCATTCCACCTCTCTCATTTCTGTAGCTTCACTGCCTTCATCATGCTCTTTTGTTGGTTTTGGTTTTTTTTGCTTTGCTTTTGACTATCAAGTCCTTGACACTTGGAGACTAAAACCTCACTACGAACAGCACAAAGATCAGAGCAGGCACAGAAATAGAAATTGCGAGATTAGAAATCTCAAAGACCTGAAAAGTAGACAGAGGAGAAATAAATAGGTATAGAAGCAGAACCAAGGAGAATAAAGGAAAGCAAAGAGAAATACTTTCAAAAATCATAATAAAGAATGTGTGACTGTATTATTAAAGTGCAGCTCAGGAAAATTAGGTCTGTAAAATTGAAGTATCACACTTATCCAAAGCTAAGTAGATTGGAACAAGGGACATAAGTGCAAAAGCATTTTGTGCATTAAAAATACCCAGCAAAACCTTTCACAATTAGTCCCTTTTTTTATTCACATACTGGAGTCGGTAAATATAAAGAGACCTGGTGTTCCTAGTATCAATCACAGTTGTTCTGAGCCTTGAAATAAATAACAAAAAATCCCAATGCATAAAGAATGAAAAACCTAAGACATTAGGCAAATTTTTTTGTATTGATCAGGTTTCTAGCTCATTCCCTCAGTAACCATATGTTACACAGTCTTCATATGTTTTCCAATTCACTTCCATATTTTCAAGGCTTGCTAGGGCTTTCTAGCTGTTTTTCTCAGAAATCCCTAACTACTCATACACTCCCTGTGCCTCCTGCATAATCTCCTGATTAACAAGCATTTTTTTACCCCACATCTAAAGAGAACAAATGGGAGATACCTATTTATTTTGCTCTTCCCTTAGATGAAGTTAGAGTATTGGTTCCAAGAATGCCAGTGAAGGGGTTTCACCATGGAATTTGCTACAAAACATTAACTTTGCAACAGATGAGCAACTGATTTCTATAAACACCTTGTAGGCAATCTGCTTTATCTTAATGAGCTTTCGGGGTAGAATTTCAACTCCTAAAACCAGGATACTTTTATAAGGCTGCACCCACAAATTATGGCATTCAATTCTCAATGGTATTCGATTACAGATAGAAATACTATCCTGGGCTTTGATCTTTCATCTCCTTACACAACAACAGTACGTGGTAAGAAACTATCAAGATAAAAACACATCCTCTAATGAGATGCAGTAAAGAGATACTGCAAGGCATGTCTGAAACAGTGATACACCCACAGTTTCGGAGAGCCCTTGAGCAGAAAATTTTCAGAGAGAAGGACACTAAAAGCCAGAAGGATAGAAGTGAATATTGCCAACATTTAACTCAAATTTCCATGTTTACAGTTACATTCCATTGGTCTGAAAAATCAATAGTATCAACCAACATACTCTTGATTACCTCACTGAGTTGGCTCTTACATATAGTCCTGGCTCATACCAGTCCTGACTTTCTTTTTATTCCAGACACCATCTTGCCATTGCTGGTAAGACATTCTGAATTATCTAGACAAGCTCTTTTTGTTTTTCAGCAGCTGAACTCATTTCAAGTCCCAACAGGAATCTTCTCAAATTATCTATAATCTAGTTTATTATTTAATTTTAAAATAGGTACCTAACTGAATAATACCTAATACCTAACTGAATGGAGTTTCTTGAACTATGTTTTGAACTAAGATCCAGTATATCTTTAAGGTAATATATTATTGTTATATTCTCTGCTTGTATTTCATAAAATACACCTTTTATTTTAGACAAACTAGTTAGATGTATTAGTATATTGTATATTGGACTGATCATTTTCCCTTGACTAAAATGAGATATATTAACATTACACAACCTCAATCTAGAGCCTCACTGGAATACCACACACACACCTGGTGCAGCCTTCAAAAGGTTACACTTAATATTACTTCCATATAGTTTCTTAAAAATAGCTAACAATGGTTTGCTATGAGGATACAATTAAGACTTAAGCCTAGTTGATTAATTTCTGTGTTTGTATCTCAGATTTCTGTCATATAATCATGATTTAAACAATTAGCTTCAATATGTAACCCAAGCTAAAGTCCACTTTTATAATTTAACTTTCAGCCTTTGGCTGTATAGAAGAGATGCAATTTCAAATAGCACTTGAACATATGCAGTAAGGGAATTGTGTACAATTTTCAAACAGTATTTGAAATTACATTAAAAATGCATTTAAAATGTAAAGCTACAGAGAGCCATCTACAGCATATAAGGTGAAAGAAGGATCTGTAAAACTTTGATGGAGAAGAGCCATATCAATTTAAAAACATTTGGGAGTCTTCCAGTATGGAAAAGACAAAGCTCTTACCGTTTCCTTTGGAATTTGTGACTGGCTTTGTTCTGCATTCTAAAGGAAGTAAAAAAAATAAATAAGAACACAACTACATATGACACATACTATCTAACAGCAAGGGGGATAAACAAAGAGCTCTAATTCTGAAGTGAAGTGGTAATAAAAAATGAAGGTTGTTCATCACACCCCTGACTGAAATTTTTCTAAACAACCACTACATGAGAAGTGAAC
The DNA here is from genome assembly GCF_901933205.1 of Camarhynchus parvulus. Lineage (NCBI taxonomy): Eukaryota > Metazoa > Chordata > Aves > Passeriformes > Thraupidae > Camarhynchus > Camarhynchus parvulus. The sequence goes on along the minus strand of NC_044572.1, from coordinate 13,949,915 downwards.
AGAAATAATTCCAGGCTCCTTATGGTACATGCACCTGACTCTACCTGGCTGTGAGGGTGGTGACTGGTGGCCAAGGAAGAACCACAACTGCTTGCACTATTTACTGGCTGGTGGAATGTTCTCATTCAGGGAAGCCTCCCCCTGGCTTTTTCCTTCTACTTTGAAGTTTTCAGAGAATGACTTCAGCAATCCAGATGAACCCTTCCATCTATTTTTTTAAAAATCCACTCTCATTAGCAAGGGATTTCCCTTTTGAGCATTTTTGGATGAACTAGAACTGCAGCTCTGCATATCCCAGGACAGGAGGATGCATTCAGTTCACCAGAGAAGGGACCCTCCTGTACTTTCCATTCCTCACCTGTGTCTCAGGGCACATAAAGCAAACACACATAATTGGAAAATGCATCGCACAACAATTCTGGAAACACATATAAGGAACTATGGCTCTTCCAAGCCCACACCCACCTATATTAAAACCCATCTGAAAACTCAGGAGACACCTTAATGCTGGCTGGCTGATCACTTTTGGGCTAATCAGCTGTTTCTTTCCATTCTGCTGGGCCCTAATGAAATTCTAGGGTTTACTGGACATTTTTGTTTCAGGCTGTTTTGCAGGAGAATCAAATGATAAAGCGCAAAAATGTAGTGGCAAAGCAGTAACACAAACATCCAGTAAGCTTCAACCTGAAGCCAACAACCAGTAAGAAAAAAAACGAAGACAGCTACAAGAAAAATGTAAAGGTCCCACGTGTACCAATGGGCATATTAATTCTTAGGGAACTGGAGACTGATGCTGCCAGCCAGTATCTGCTGGCACTGAGAACATAGCTCAAAAGCTAAATAACCTAAGTCAGTCCTTCAGAGGATTCACACAGTCAGTAGCAGCTCTAAGCAAATTCTTCACAAGTTATGTGAGGCAACCACAGAGCACCAGGAGCTCTCCTTAACCAGAATAATCCTCAGCCCTTTTGTAAAAAGAGGGGGCAGGGAGGGAAGGCTGTTAAAGAGATGATGTGGCTCTAGCTCACACGAGTGTGGACAAGCCCTAATAAATTACTGATCCGGCATTAGGTAACAGTGAAAGGAATAAAATGCCCAGTATTCTGGAGAAACATGGTCATTGTTCCAGATCTCACTAATTACAAAAGTTGACTTCTGCCAGCTTGATTTGCTTCCACATCTTCCTCACTTTTATCATGCTCTGCTGCACTTGATCATCACACACACATACCTGACCTGTTCCACACAAGTTTCAGAGATCCCATACCAACCTAAGCTGGCTCAGCTTAACAACCCCCTAAGTTTTAGCTAAAATTACACAATTTCATAACAGCAATGTTAAACTCCTTAACTTTCCTAAAGTTTATTATCTTCATTTTACTTAAAATGAAACCCTAAGACATTTAATTTTTTTTCAAAAGTCATTCAAGCCATAACCCAAAGCATAAAATCTGAACGCCTGTTTTATTGGGGATACTATCTATACAAAGTGTTGTCAAATAAAAAATGGTTTTAATATTGAAAGTTCTCAGTAAGCAACAGCAAGTCCTGCCCTTAATAAGATGGATAACATCAAATAACACGATTTCCTACATGTGGTTTCTGAGACACATCTCATTCAGTTAATATTTTAAAGCACACAAATGTAGAAAATATGAGAGAAATAGGGAAAGGATGCAAAGACAAATTGTTCCTAAGTGGCCAGAGAAGGTCTGCATGTGAAAAAGATGAATAGACATGATTTCAGCTCATTCTCCTTCCTACTTCAAAATTAATGTTCTTTCTTTTTTTTCTTGTCTTTTTTGTTTGGTTGGTTGGTTTGGTTTTTTTGTTTTTTGTTTTTTTCCCAATAAGCCAGTAACAGTCAGTGAGAGGAGCTAGCTGAAAAGACTTGCTTTATTTTTTTTAAGGATTATTTCTTACTAGAGCAGAAAAAACATCCTTTATGATGAGTTTTAGCTCAACACCTTCCCCAGCATTTCTGCTCCTGCTCTTTGACAGCAGTCAGCAGTGCATACCTAAGAGTTCCTCACATCAGAATGCAAACAAACAAATCCTTATGCAACAGAGGATCATCACACTCATGTACTGTCAGATCCTCACAACAGCTTTTGTTCAACTGGAGCTGCAGAAAAACACACCAGCTCAGATCTATCTCATTACACAGTGCAAAGCTCACCTGACACAGCCACACCACGGTCTGGCTTCCCTACACTGGATTTTGCCAAAGTAATTGAGTGTTGCCTGAGCCACAGCAGGGAGGCTGCTGAGCTTGGGCTCCTTCAAAGGGGCTGACTTGCTGTCATTTTAAAACTAGATAATGTATTGCTATTAAATCTCTGCATTACTTACACCATATATTTGTTTGCAACGATTTAAACAAAATCTGATGTCAAATTATGCATCAAAACTTCCTCATTTTACCACAGAAATAATATACACAAAATTAAGATATGTTCTTACTTCTAAGTTTATTTAGAAATCTCAAAAAGCATTTTCATTCACCTTTATGAAAGCTAGTGCCATGAAAATTGTACCACAGGAACTTATAAACAGATTGCTTTCACTGTTACAGTGATAAGGAAGGGTTTAATAGGATTTCAGATTTTTATTTCTCTTCACTTTATGACAACTTTCACTTCAGCACTTGCAGGCATGTTCCAAGAATTTTAAGGTAAAAGTTGGTTCATTTGCAACCTTCCCTGCCACTTTGGCTTCCTAGGTCTAATGGCAGTTTTGAAAAGTGAAAAGCTAATGTTTAGTATCTTGAGATGGCTAAACAAAAATTCATTTTCTTTGCATTCAAAATAACACAAATCCAATAGAAAAACGAAGTTATTAATTCATCATACTTATATTTGTCTATCTTCTCACAATAATGCAGCCAAGTAAGTTTATTTTAGAGTTGTTTATAGCTACAATAATACAAATAATAAATCACTTCAGCAGTTTAATTGAGTACAGAACAAAGTGAGACTGCTACCATTCAGAGTCTACCTTTTCATAACAGAAGCTATCTTGAGTAATTATCAGAGAAATATCAATATACACTATGCAAGTGGAGCAGGTACAGTATGAAACATCATTTTATTCCTATTTAATGTAAATTCCTTAGAAACATCTTCTGAATTGCCTTGCTAAATTAATAACTGCAGGGTTTCCATTCCACAGAGATTGCATTTATATTCAAAAAAGGCTACTACTTCTTATATTTTCCATTTTTTGATAGAAAGGTATTTACATATCCTATTTTGGCATAATACTATATGTTTGAGAACATATTAGTGAGCAGGTAGTGGGACAAATGGCAGGCTTTCAAACACAGATTTGTCCTTATGAAAGATATGAAATAATCTCCTTGTCTGCACGCATCCAAATAAAGTCTATGCAATAACTTCTCCTATAATAAACATTTTCACTCCAAATAAAGCTCTCACTTATACATTATCAACAAATACTTAATTCCAATAGCAGATCTTGAAGAAAATAAAAAACATGCATGTAAAATGTCCTAAATAAAGCAAAATAGCTTTTTTTTCCTTTTTCTTATATTCAGTGCTGGCCATGCATGTTTACTAACAGGAGACAAGATCAAATCATTTGCTCACACTCATCTAAATCTCTTAGCTGCTCTCTATTTTACGCACCAGTTCCCTTGGATGGAATGCTTCTTCCTGTCGAAAAATCAAAAGGGCAACAGTTCCTCCCATCTTGGTACTTCGCAGCAAGGATACAACTTCTTCTTGAGTTTTGCCTGTTAAATCAACTCCATTTACCTGCAACACAGGAAATGTGAGACATCAGTAAGACTCCAAAACAGGGAAACTAGCAGACACTTACAGCAAAAAGTCATGTGAATCATAATATGGACAGTATTAAGAAACTCTCACTGGAGCAATCTGCTTATTAGCTCACATTACAGCTTTCATTTAAGAGAACTAATTAAATGGTCATCCTTGCCATACAAATACAAATAACAAGCCAGACATTTATACTCCTCTCCTTGTCAGCAGCTACAGTGTACACACTAAAGCCAACTAATCCCATTTACTGGCATTTCTTACAAGAACCTCTGCATCTTTCGGCAAAATCAACATACAATCCCAAACTGGTCCCATTTCCATCTGTCTTGATGTTATACATACCTTCCAAACATATTTAGCACAATGAATTGTGACAAAAATAGAAAGTAATTATTTCCCTTTATGACCTTGGAGTTGCTATTCTTGCCTCTGTTCAGTGGTCCAATCCCTTGGTCTCCATGTGCCACTGATCAGGACAGGCAGGTATGGAATACATGCAGGATTCCCCACTGCATGAGCTAACTTCAGTAACGGAGAAGCCAGAGAAAGATCGAACAATCTCAGGCTTGCCTGCTCAGAAACATTTTGGAAACGAAGGCAAAACAACTAACAGTGTTAAGCAAGGGAGCATGGTGCTCAGAAGTCTGCAAACCATTTTTTTCCTTCCCCTCATAAGAGAGCACAGCTCACACAGTTGAGATGCCATGGCTGTCACCTTAAATGCATCTCAGTCCCCTTCTACCCAAATCATCTGGGCTACCTTGAATTACAGTAATTACAGGGGGCTATCCTCCAGCAACATTTCAAGCTGACTTGGCCAATTTTGCAGTAAAGTGAAGTTAGAGCCCTGAGAGGCAGTTAAAGACTCAGCTGTACCTCCGGTGTCATTTGGCTTAGGGACAGTAATGAAGAGCTGTGGGTGGTAACGCATCACTCCAGCTGGATTTGCTGAAAGCTCTCTGTGGTGCACCTATCTGAGAGAAATTTAGTTCCCTTGAGGACATCCTTACTTCAGGAGGGAAGTGGCCTTGATTCTCTGTAGGACTCCTCTCCTCTTATGTCTCTTTCAGTTAATTCACTAAACCTTTTCAGGGTATTGCCTCCCATCCTTGGCAACATCTTCAATAATTTCTGGTCCGTCACTCCATGCTGATTTAATTCTACTTACTAGGTAACAATCACTTTGCTTCAATATATTCCTAAACAGCAATGCAAGACTACGACACGATATTCACCTAAGGACATGTAAACTTATGTTTTTGTAGTGTGTCTGGGTTAAGCTCTTCAAACAATTATGTACTGAAAATGCCCAGCACCTTGATCTCTTACCTAAAAATATAAAGCCAAAAAAGGGAAAAGTGGGAAAAACATAAAATACTAGAAGTAATACCTGTAACATAAAATACTAGAAGCCTCTGGAAGTGATAAAGTGTGTGGGCTCATGCCAAAACACAGACAAGGAACATGTAATATTTCCTCACCTCAATTAATCGGTCTCCAGCTTTTAATCTCCCATCTTGAATAGCTGCACCTCTCGGAAGGATGTTTTTCACATAAATTGGAGCAGAGCCACCAATTGGGACATCTCTTGAAGTAATGCTAAATCCTAAGCCTTCTGTACCTGCATAAAGAATGTACATTACTAGTTAAAATGCACATTTGATATTACACCATGCAGAATGTATGTATACCTCACTGATACAATCCATGAAAATACATATAAGATGCAAGAATTACTTCATGACAAAAAAGAAAACAAAATATCTACAAGAAAGCTGTAGCTGAAGCACTGAGTCTGGGCACAGGTGGCTCAGCAGGCACTCCCTGCAACTTGCTATTCTGATGACTTCCAAGTCATTGTCATATTTCTGACTTTCTATTTCAGATGAGCTGAGTGACAAGGAATCAGAACAAAGCATATCTGATATCCTATCACTGTCTTCCCCCTTGTCAATCTGGATCTCATCAATGATCCTTCCTTTTTCCTTTTCAGCTCTTCCACTGGCGACAGTCAGCCAATGCTGCTGGGCATGGGGCTCTGTCAGCTCACTGGTGGACACTGGCAGTGTGTCTCACTGGTGGACACTGGCAGTGTGTCTCACTGGTGGACACTGGCAGTGTGCCTCACTGGTGGACACTGGCAAGTGACAGTACTGGAGCTCCGTGGCCTCATTTGTCCTGTTCTGGGGACCTCAGGCTGTTTTCAGCCAACAGCTCCTGTGCCCCCAGGCTTCGCCTCAGCTCTCACTGGGTTCCACCCCACTGTCTGTCATGCAGGCAGGGAGCAAACCCAGGCTGCCACGTCTGAGGTCCTGCTCTACATCCAGGTGACTGACTACACTTGGCCAAGACAGACTGAAGCAAAACAGAGGCACTTAAAATGACTTGGAGAAATCCAGAGCAGGAGTCCAGTCAATACAGCAAATGAGACTTGTCTCTATTTCAGGGAAATTAGGAATGCATTCAGTTCCAGGATTCACAAGCTGAGGACAAACAGAAGCCTTTCCTACCACACAGAAAGCTCATTTGTGATCCTCTCTTAGATACAATCTATGCAATGTTACCAACAACCCCTGAAACTCTACAAAAACCTGCCACTGCCCCCCTCAACATTACACATCAAGTCTATTCAGGACACTTAATGCAGCATGAAAATAGCTGGCCATCCCGTGGAGAGCCCCTAACACAGTGTCAGCACCCACAGCTTGCATTTGAAACTTCTCAGAGGTTGTCAAAGCACCTTGCTGGGCACACACAGGCCCAACCTACATTTAAGCTGACCTACAATGGCAACTGCAGTTAGGACTCAGCAGTATCAGGTAGGTCCCCAAAAGCTACCACAGAATGCACCTTTGTAAAATGCCATGGGGACAGAAACCAAACTTTTATGAAACAGTCACCAGCTACGAGCCCTGGGAAGCTTAACACAAACTGTGTTAAAGACACACAACTACTGAACCATTTGAGGTGCTAATGTATTTCAGATGGAAAAAAAAAACCCAACTGTGCAACAGCAGCCAGAGAGATGAGTGAGCAAGAGAGCTCTGCAGACCCCAAGGTCAGTGCAGAAGAAAAGGGAAGAGGTGCTCCAGTTGCTGGAGCAGAGATTTCCCTGCAGCCCACAGAGAAGATGATGGAGAGGCAGTTTTCCCGCTGCAGTCCATGTAGGTCCATGGTGGAGCACAGATGCACCAGCAGCCTGTGCAGGACTCCACACCAGAGTAGGGAGATGCCCAAAGGAGGCTGTTCCCTATGGGAAGCCTGCACTGGAGAAAGCTGCTGGCAGGGACCTGTGGCCCCATGGAGAGAAGCCCATGCTGGAGCAGGTTTGCTGGTGGGATCTGTGACCCTGTGGGGGACTGACACTGGAGCAAACCCATTCCTGAAGGACTGACCCCATGGGAGGGACCCACACTGAAACAGTTCCTGGAGACCTGCAGCCTCTGGGTAAGGCTCACCTTGGAAGGACTGTCTCCCATAGGAAGGACCCCACTCTGGAGCAACACAAGATAGTGAGGAGACCTCCCTCTGAGGAGAAAGGAGCAACAGAGAGAACCTGCAATGAACTGACTGCAGCTCCCATTCCCCATCCCTGTGCACTGCTGGGAGGAGGAGGTAGAGAATTCGTGAAGTAAAGATGAGTCCAGGAGGAAGGGAGGGGTCAGGGGAATATGTTTTAAGATTTGGTTTTATTTCTCATTACCCAACTCTGATTTGATTGACAAAAATTAAATTAATTTCCCCAAGTCAAGTTGGTTTTGCCTGTGACAGTAATTGGTGAGTGATCTCTCCCTGGTCTTATCTCAACCCACAAGCTTTTTGCTGTGTTTAACTTCCCTTGTCCAGCTGAGGAGGGTGAGTGATAGAGCTGCTTGGTGAGCACCTTGTCCAAGGTCAACTCACCACAATGTTACTTAATTCCTGTAAATTCATTAATTTCTGTTGCCCATGTTTAATTGCTAAACCTACTTTCCTAGAGAGCAGATTAATATTCACACATGAAAAGAAAGCAGGATTCAAATATAGTAACCACTACTCAACATACAGATTTCTGAAATCTGCACAATTGCATTTAATTAAAATGTATTTATTTTATATTTTATTATATATACTACAATATATAATAAAATATATATTGTATATACAACAATATATATAGTAGTATATATATGTAGTATATAATTATATATACTACAATCTATATATAAAAACAATATATTTTATTATCAAGACAGAAGTCATGCTAAGAAGTAAACTGACACAGGTGACATGACTGGGCATGACACAAGCTTTTAAACCTTTATCTTGAACATAACTATGTGCTCCTGTATACATAGTAAGGGCATACAGATCTTATTGTTCAGGAAATATGGATCAGTTTCTCTAGGCTAATTATTTTGAGACAACTTCCCTTCCTTCTGCAGCATTCAAGACAGCTGACATTTGAATTTGAAAGTCTTCATCCACTTTCAGGCAAATATAAAATTTATCTGTGCTGTAACATAGAGATAAAAAAATACTAGATCTCATAATATCCATATTTTACTTAGGAGACCTCCCAATTTTAATGATGCTTCAAACATTCATAGAGCTCTTTAATTCCCTGCAATATGTGAAGATGATCTGAATAAGGTTTTTTTAAGTCACATCTCAGCTTTTTATGGAATTTATCTTTTTCTCATTATAAGGATCAGCGCTGAATACTTCTCTTGGAGTACAGGTTTTGTCTGCTAAAATTTCTAAAGTAATATCAGAACATGAGTGCACTCCCAGGACAATATTTCATTATTAATAAGCTTAATCTCCATTGCCTGATTACAGCATCATTACAGATGTCTGGTTCACACACAGCACTTCAAACCCCCATGGAAAAAACAGAAGTTGAAATTTTCACATTACAAATGCACACAGGATATAAATTTGGACTGTGACATTTTCTGCTGTCAAACCTCCAGAAAGTCTTTACCAAATCCAGCAGATCGTCACAAATCCACACTGAGCCCAGATATTAGAGGAAGAAAATTCTAATTACTTGTTTCTGTAGAAAGAAGGGGCCTCAATGGACTGTGCTTTACTGTGCTGCTCTGTGCAGCTTTGCATGAGGCAGCTTTTGGGTGCAATTCTCCTTCTACCATTTCTCTGCTTCAGTTGGCTGTTCATGCCCCATAACTGGTCTTCCCTGGATGATTCAGCTGCATAAATCTACTGTGCTTATTATATATAAATTAGGTGTTCACAACACTGGGAAATAAATGGATACATCCAACCGAGGACAAAAATAAATATGACTTCTCTGACTGAATTGATTTTAATTTTTTTTTTACACACTTAACTGATTTAGTTCTCTCCACTCCATTCATTTTCATTCTCCTGTTGATAGAAATACATATAAGATCTTAATATCTCCCTGCTGCTAAACTGTTTTCAGTTCTTAGGGTGTATAACTGCATTATAATAATGAGTGAACTGTGCAAATATATTGTAGGCTCTTCTGATTTATGTCGGTAATACAGGAAAGACTGGACACACATACAGGTAGAACCACAATGAACAGAAAACAGAAGAAATTTCCATATTTTAGAAAACAGAGGAGGCATCCTACATAAAGCTAGGAGTTTTACTTTGCAATCTTTAGATTTTTTGAGCTATGCTCACCTTAATCTCTTCTACATTTTAAAAAGGGTAAATTTTTAAAAGGGTAGAAAACACTTTCTTCCTTCTATAGCTGTCATCTCTGACAATGATCAAATTACACCAAGTGATAATAACATTTAAAAATTACCCACTAATTTGTGTAATTCAAATTCTCAGGCTTCTTCAATAAATCAGCAGCTCTCTCAACAAGTTAAGAGTTCTCCTTTTTTCGTGAGTGTGATGCTGAACACACCTTCTAAAGTCTCATTACCCTCAAGAGCTCAGCCAGCTCTGAACTGAAGACACAGTAGTTTTAAATTAATAAAAAGGGCAGTTACAATGGAAAAAACATCTATTTTGTACAAACAGGAAAGTGACAGATTTGATGTGTCAGTTGCTGTTTCAGAAGAAAAAAGTTCTGGTAGCTTTAAGGTAAGGGGAAGAGGAAATCTGTTCCTAAAATTTCATTAAACATATTTTCAAAATGAACATCATAATTTCATTTGGAAGCAGTCTGATCATAAACTGACAGAATGTTAAAAATGTTATAAAATTTTACTACTGGCGACTAGACCCTTATCTCCCAGAGAAGAAGTGTTTAATTTCTTACTAGTGCTGGGATTACCTTCTTGATTGTGTCAATAATGTGCCTAGCATAACATTTCTGTCTTTCTAAGGCTATCCTTTGCAAAAAATTGTGGGTTCCTCACTCAGCACCAACTGCAGGTCTAAATTCTCAGCAGAAAAATTTGCTCTTGGGTAGAAATACAGACAGGATACGAAACAAAAAGCCACGATCACCTCTGCAGTATTTTCATCCTCTCAAAACAACACTAGTCCATAGACCAGTAAAGAATATCTGAAGGACCTACACTGACCACATCTTGTGATACTTCTCTTACAGCTGTCTTGCCTTTCAGCACTGTAAGCAGTGCTAAAAGTAAATCATGCTCTTCCTTCAAGTCTAATTTAAGAAAATGCATATGAGTTCTCAGGGAGTTCAATACAGATCTCTCTAAATTTAAAAAACAACTACAAACAAGCAAACAACAAGAACAAGAATGCAGAAAACTTCACTCCTAAAACAATAGAAAATATCTAAAAACTGACAATTGGGCACCACATTTTTTAGTAGTTATGCAAAAAAGGTAGAGAACATTTCTGAGCAATCTTAACAAGGACAACTCATGTGGGTCAACAGTCCTCAGCCAGACTAAAGGACTGTTAGGGGAAAGTGTAGATTCCTCATGCAAGACAAAGAACACAGCCTCCCTTTCCTGAAACAATAAGCAAGGTTGGTTGCAAATAAAAAAGCGTGTGACACAAAATCACAAAAATTACAAAATAAAGCATTGTCAGTTAACGAAAGTAGTAGATTATACTGGGATGGAGAATAAGGAGACAGATAATGTTATAATAAAACTAAGCAGAAGGGTCAAATGTTCTCTAATAATAGTCAGAGCAGACACTGTCCTTCCAAGCACTTCAACCTCCTGTTTTGTTCACAGGAGACTCTTTCTGAAGATACAGATTCAGATGGATGACTGCTGAACTAATTATCCTAGTGTTCCACACTGGAAACCAGGTTTTTGGGTTTTTTTTGAAGGACTGAATCTCATGTAAGATTTGAACAGCAAATATGTTCTTACTGTAAGGGGCATCACTAAACTAACCAAGATCATTTTACTGCTCCTAGTTTAAGCCCCATATTTTCAGAATTTGTGCACATGTAGTCAGGCTTACTGTACATGCAAATGACTGCTTAGAAGGCTGACTGCTCAGCTGTCTACAAAATTTCTGCAGCCATACACACAATCAAGACTAATTGCATGCCCATTTTTATGTAGTTGAGTGATTTGGAACAAGTGAGGTTTTTTTTCTCCAAGTAAAGCTCAGACCACTCAAGAAGATCTTTGATCAACCTAATAGAAACGTTCTTTTCCCCTTATGCTACATCCTGCTAATGGTGATCAGAAGTGGTTTTAAAAAATGGAAAGATGAAACTGATGCAGTTTATGCTTCTTCAGTGACTAATAATGCTCAAAATTATTTGCTTCACTTTTGAATCTCATTTCTCAAGGTCACTGAAGTAATTTAGGCATCTACACGCTTCATTTCAAAACTGACAAACACTCTGCATCTGAACAGGAATTTCAAGAGAACATATCACTTCAAAAGAAATTTTAAACAAAAATTTAAAATGTCAGTTCAAAGTCTGGCTCAAGAATCTGTGTGGAGAAAACAGGAGAGTATAATGAAAAATGCATATAAATCTGTACACTTCAGCTCCATGATGCAGGATATCTTACAGACAAGTTCAGGGTCCTGTCTTACACACTCTCATGTATGAATCCAAGCAAAGCAAGTAACTGTCCATAGATGTGCTCCACTCCAGAGCAAATATGATGCCCTTTCAAATTAGCATAGTCCCAAACTATCTATGCCAACTTATTTGTGTCTCTAACAGCTTCTTGCAGAAAGGAACTTGGGTGCAGCAGGGCTGGGCGTCACTGTGCCACGGCACTGAATGCCCAGTGCCCTGGTGGCACTTGCAGAGTTTCAGGTCAGCTCTGTATACAAGATGTAGCAATATTAACCTCAGTGAGCCCAGTAAGCCAAACAGGAACACAAGGAACTCTGAAAAGTTTCATAATCCTGCTCACATCTACAATTTAACAATTTTTCTCTCCTGCACTGTGCAGAGGAGCCTCCTTTGTTTCAGGACTCATCTTCTAGAACAGAGCTGCTATGTCCTGTTTGTGATATGGTACATGGTAACTGCTACAGCTTTCCTGACATTTCTGTCACTCATTTCTTTCCCTTTCTTTTTCATGTTTTGCAAGAGAGAGGCCAAAAAGGAAGAGATAATCACAACTCCCATGGTCGATGGCTAAGTCACCCTCTGGAAGTGGGGAGATGTGGACTTAAGTCCTGATGCACTGAATAATTCAGACAAAAAATTAGCAAAATATTCGGTGGAACTAAGACCAACTTAAGAAACACGAGCTCAGTGCTGACATTTTACTTCCCGAATTTTATATTTAATTTAGCTATACAAACATGTAGTTATAGATAGAAATCATATGATGCAATGAGCATTATACTGAAGGGCTAACAAATAAGATTAAGCTAATTTCCAGACCGAGTACTTCAAGCTTGTCTTAGTACAGCAGTAGATATGAAATCTGAGTAGCACAATGTCCAGTGGAAAAGCAGTCTTCTGAATGCTTTAGTGAGTATCAGGCTAAATGCTGTGAGTTACTAAGTGCTCTAAGACTGAGCCTTAGAGCCATTTGCTACATAATTGGTTATTTATTATTTAGAAGTGTTGGACTAAATTCCTTTCAGTTGCATTGGCTCAAACACTTGCAGCCAAAGAAGGAACACTGGGAGTGTCCTGGTGCATATGAGCTCAAAGTTCAGCCTAACACTCTGGGTGTTGTATCAGTGGTCTTATTTGCTTTATTCATTAGCTGCAAAGAACTATTTTTATTTATTTATACTTACTTTGGTATATCAGTTTACACCAAAATGTACACAAACACATGCTCACTGTCAGGTCTTGCATTATCTTAATTTGTGTGAGCTATTAAGCTAGACTGCTATACAACCTTAATGCCATTAGAATATCAGCAATAACCCCTACATCTATATGCTAAAAGTTCAGGCCTTGACCTTTAAGGCAAGATAAACAGATATCCATTTTCATTTAGAAAAGTCAACAAACATTCCACATTGACTGAAACATATGACTGACCTTCTCTTCTGACTTTATTAAACTGCTAAATCCTATGAAAGTTCAGGTTATTTTAAAATGCCAAATCAGCAATAAATATTAAGAAATCATAATTACAGAAGCACATATTGTGGGGTTATTCTATGATTGTCACCCTATATCATAAAGCTTATGCAATATATAAAAATACAGCTGTAATAAAGAGGGTCTGTCTGTACTAAAAAAGAGTCAATTCTCATATAGTACATCCATTATCAGAATGTACAGGTTAAATGAGAACTGCATTTCAAGACAACACTTTACATGCCTTAATGCACCCCACAATGAGTTTTTAAAGTAATGATGCTAACTGGTGAAACAACTGCTACCTGTCAACTACAAAAAGAACATCTGTTAAATATCTATAAAGTCTGTGTAATTACAACATCCTTCCTTGGAAATAATAATCAAAAACAATCAACATCCCTACTGAACTCATATTTACAACAAAATACTTGGGGCATCCTCAAGCATATTGCTGCATTCATTGCTCCATATGTGTGCTCTCAGAGTGATCAAATGTAAGTCAAAATGGAAGGACATGCTTCTTTCTACAGTGGATATTAACAAATGAAAGACAGCAATGATAAAAAGGCATCTTTCCTTATGCCCATTCTCTTTATTTTTACCATGCATAAAACACAGTCTCTACCTTTATCTATAGCCTGAGTTCGGTACCATTCCACCACAAGCAGTATTCTCAAATAGGCCAACTGTTAGAAACAAATATCTCCTTTAAACTTCTGAAATATATTCTAAACACATTTCAAAGTTCTCACTTTGAAAGTAAGAACTTTGTAAGAGCCATCAAACTCCTCTGGTATGAACTAGATGTAAAGTATCTTTGTGATCAACAGGTAGCATGCATCTTCTTTACTCCAAACCACCTAAGGTATTAGTGCCAGCAAGGATAAATTATATTCTAGCCTTGGGGGAGTATTTCTGAAACAGTATCCAGTGCATGATGACCAAATATAACATCATATCACAGTCAAAAATCCATAAAATGCCAAATTATATTCTTGCATCTTATGAGGAGTTGTACCACCATATTTGTTTCACTCAAAAATATTGTGGTCCCAAATTACATATTTATTTGTTAGTGCTTTTTAAACAATATGAAATGTTTATTTCCACTTCTGGATGAGAATTCTTTTATCTACTGTCCAAGTAATAATTCTAATGACTTCCACAGACACAAAAAACCCAGGTAAAAATCACTGTAGTGACTGAGAGAATATTTATAAGCAACTGATTCCTTACTCAACCAATAACAGCAAGTTTTTCCAAGTAGGCTGATCTGAGCTGATGGCCTAGAGAAATTCTTGAAGGAGCATCAACAACAGAAGCAAACTGTCAACTCAACCTTATGTCATCCAAGTTTGTAGAGCTTAAAATTCAGTAACCAGAAAGAAGCAATCTGGTGGTTCATGTGAAGTTCATAGAAAGGAAAGCATAATGATAATGTGACAAGTAGCCTGGTACCTGTGAAACTGTAAAATCTCTACCACTCAATGCACTGTCTTCAATGTCTTTCAATAAAAAGGTTAATTAATAAGTATCATCAACATTAAGCACATAAGAGTATCTTAAGGGGAATGTACCCCAAGTTCATGGAGAATACTGTCATATGGGTAAACTTTCTGCTGTTTAATGTAAATAGTGTTCTTGTTGCTAGAGACCAAATTATAGCTAATCTTAAACATGCTCATTTGAATACCATAAAGCTCACAGCATGTATAATCCTTTAAAAACATCATTTCCCAAGAGCTAAGAATACTGGCATCTAAATGTCATTTTATTATACTTTCAACTATCTGAAAAGCATCTACACATTAACTACAAAAAATACCAAATTTTCTCACATCATAAAAATTTCATGGATGTACCAATGCATCTACATGTGCACATATAACACAGATGTTGAGATAAGCACACACTACTTTAAATAGTCTCTCACCCCCATTCAAATTATATTAGCATAAGGGCCAAGACAGGAAATATCACATTACATCTCAACCAAAGGTTTTAACATCTCAGTGGAAAAAAATGAAAGCTTTAGCTGGAAATTAGAATGTCCCATTTACCAACTGGATCTAAAACACTCTTAAAATCTAAAGGCAAAACTCAATTTGAAAAGTCTTAACTGTGAAGTGCAGAACATGGGCCATTTTTGCTTAGTTGTTTACATTAAATAGTTCACCACTCCCTGAGTCTTGGCCAACAGAATTTGAGGCATTTACTGCACTACTTTATTAGCTGAGAAACAGAAGAAAATGTTAAAGCACTTCTCAAAATGGCCTTTTGCAGGCATGCTGCACATGCTGAATGCAAGGTGGGTCTCCTGGGCCGGCTCTCAGGGACAACTCAGTGCCTTGGCTGCAGAAATCAACCCATTGTGTCGGAGCATCGGGGGGTAGGACGGTCGGGACGGACGGAGATGAGAGATCTCTGCAGACAGGTCGTGGAACTTGTGGTTTATTGCAAAGGGCCTGGGTGCAGGGACCTGCTGGGAGCTGCCAGCCGCAGCTCGGAGCAGCCCGAGAGAAGAGATGGGTAAAGAGGATGAGAGGGAAAGAGAGTAAGAGGTCAAGAGCGTAAGGGAGTAAAAAAGGTAAGAGTGTAAAAGGGTAAGAGCGTAAAAGGGTAAGAGTGTAAAAGCGTAAGAGAGTAAAAGGGTAAGAGCGTAAAAGCGTAAGAGAGTAAAAGGGTAAGAGCGTAAAAGCGTAAGAGAGTGAGGTTCCCGTTACAATACAATAAATCTTCTTCTGTGTTGGATATTCTGATTCTCACTAGCCAATCTAGTACAATATACAAATCCTATAGCATTTACATACAGCCTATAAGAATCATTGCATTACCATACTGTGTTACATTTTAAACCCTAAAAACTACTCTTTGGACCCCTTCTGCTAAGCTAGTAGGGTCTGCTCTGACCCATGGACCTGTCTGCAAGCAGAGGGTATTGTTTCATCAAAAGGGGATTACCTTCAGTCTGACCACACCATTGTTTTCTAGTTGTTCAGTAACTAAGGGATTTCAAAGCCTGCTTTCATTTCAATCTTGCTTATAGTTTCTATATTCTCAAAATCTTTTGCCAGACAATCACATTTATAAGGCTTTCCTGTTTCATCTTCCCCAACACATTGCACTCCCCGTGCTCCTGCCGGCCTTCCTGCCCAGGACAGCAGCACTGGGCACACACACATACCCTACTGCACGAGGAGCACACTGGTGCCTTACCTTTCCTTAGCTGTATACTGAGCCTCTTCCCTATCTTTTTGGTGTTATAGCCACTGTTGGCAGTGGAGGTGAGAACTTTCTGAGGTGACGGTACCAGGCCAGAGGGTGGTTTCCCTGATGAGTTGACACTATGAGGTAGCTGTGAGTAGGAGTCCATCTGGTCAGAGTGGTTCCCCACTCTAGACATTCTCTGTAAGGTGTGAAGTCCAGAATTGTTCATGCTTTTCCCCTCAGCATACTGGGAGTCGGGGCTGAAGCGGCTGGAGTAGAACACGCTCTCGCTCTGGGACAACTGCTCGTACTGCTCCTTATTGGCCGCGGGCACCACGTGGAACCAAATGAACGGCGTACGCATGGCTTGGCGGAACATATGCTGTGCTCTAGGTTTTCAAGTGAACAGAAAATCAGCAAATTAGGACTGGCAGACTACGGGATATTATAAGCATAATTACTGATGTTAATTAAGGAACACGAGCTGACAGACACATTGCACTCAAGCATAAACCATAAAACTTGAATCTGTTCGCTCGCCTATTTGGTCTGCTTTTCGCTAAGGTTTACTGCTTTAGGGCAACACTATGGTTAAATATGCTTCATGACTAATGTAGCAAATACTGGATTCAGAAAAGCAAAAATTTTAACCACAGTCATGAAATGCAGACAGTCCTATAGGAGGACTGCAGTGTCCTTTTGTTTTGAACCTTGATAATTGTAATAATTGAGATAACTGTTGCCACAGTGACAACAGAATTATTAGAATGAAAATGACTAATTATAAAAGACTATGTATTCCACAATTTTCTGATTATATGGAGTCTTGCAACCAGTCTAGCTTACAATTCAATTTTTTTCAGCTGGTAGTATATCAGAATACAACATTAAGAAATGGGAAAAAAATGCTCAATCCTGTACAGACAGACACTGGGCTTCAAGGTTACAATCCAAAGTATACAAAGACAACAAGGTCTTTTCACAGACTTTACAAACTGTGATTCAGAATCTTAGAACAAGCAGAGACAAGCTGCTTTCAACCATATGGTACAGGGTGATGTTTCAATTCAGGTTAGAGTCAAAGAAATTAAAGCCACATTTCAAATATATATATTAAGTATAAGATGATCATAACATATGATATTTGGCCCTCAGTGTGTTACGAATTTCAGAACAATGTGATCATCCATGAAGTCACTCATTACCTGCATACCTATTTTCTATTTTTCTCTTTGTCTTGCCTGAGTGTGAACTACAGCCCCCTCTTAAAAGTCTTTCTGATTTATTTTGAGATTCCACCAAGTCCAGACAACCACAAAGCAAATATTTATCTCTCAAACTTCTCCAGGAAGTTTCTACATATGCAGCATCTTTAGTTCTCGCACAATCAAGAAACCACATATTCTTAAAATGTTAAAAATAAAGTCCTCATGTTGTCCATTTATATTGATGCATTTATAATGGTGCATTGAAAATATAAGAGCAAAAGCCATATGGGAATTTCAAGAAAAACAGATTACCAATATAAGAAGAAAAAAATCTATCATGTATAAAAACAATCAAATGAGAATTGCATATACTGTAATGACAATAATTATCCTGGGTTTTTTTTAGTCTGGCTATATAAAAGCCACTAATGTCCCTAAGTGTATCTTTTCTTTATTAGAAAAGCAAGCTTAGAGGTTTCTTTCTTACCTTCCTCAAATTATTCCAAGGTGCTAAAAATCAAATAAAGCAATGTAACGTGTGGTAAGAACACTTACTGCTCAAATCTCCTGTTCCGCAGGTCTCCGTCATTAATCCTGACAATACAATCGTTCTCACGGAAAAGGTTTTCCTGTTCAGCTTTTCCACCCTTCTCCAATCGCTTCACCAGCAGCCCCAGCGTTCTGGAACAGTAAGATTACAAATTATTACTATCTGAATAATTTGCAACATAGAAAATCCTGTTGATTTAGTGTTTTATCATGAACACTACAGGAACTATATTTTAAACCATCTTTATCTTGAAGGAGGATAGCACAGTTTTAAATAACTTCAAGAATTATCTGATTTATTGTCCCTTTTCCATA
The DNA here is from genome assembly GCF_901933205.1 of Camarhynchus parvulus. Taxonomy (NCBI): domain Eukaryota; kingdom Metazoa; phylum Chordata; class Aves; order Passeriformes; family Thraupidae; genus Camarhynchus; species Camarhynchus parvulus. The sequence goes on along the minus strand of NC_044572.1, from coordinate 13,931,397 downwards.
AAACAAAAAGCCTAGGTGTATCAAACACATCAAAAGTAAGAATGAACAGGCTGTGGGATGAGAGCACATCCATTCTTGAAAAAGGCCAAAATTTCTGTGTAGTAAAAACTCCAAGAACCACCACACATCTGAGGAAAGATATCTTTTCTGCTAGTTAACTGAAGCTGAATAGGTTTAACACAAAATTTGAATTTCTGAATTAGAAGAGAATGTCACAGCCTTCACTACTCCTTCTGTGCACGTGAAATGTGGGGTCATCTCATGTAACAAGCAGCCTGTAATGAGGCATGGATAGAGAATTCAATAATTTCATGAGGGCCAAACAATTTTATTTTTAATTCTTAACATTTTTAATAAAACAAAAAAGATGAAATTAAAAATTTAAATGCTCTTTCTAAATTCAGAATCTTATCTTAAATTAACTGACTGATAAAAATTTCCATTTGATAGCCTCTGTCCAATGAGTTAGCCCCCTCTGTTTCATGCTTACCCACAGCATCATCTTAAGGACATATGTAAAGAGAAAAGGTAGAAAAATATTCAACCTGAAATTATGAAAAAGGATCTTGAAGAAAGGATTTCTGAGGTACTGGCAGGATAGTATGCAAAGTCAGTCATGTTTCTATACCTGAACTCAACCTGAAGGAGAACTCAATCTCCAGGATTATTCTTGCCTCAACACTGCATTTGATTTTTTTTTTAAAGAAGATCAGCTTCACAGTGAAATCCCATAGGATGTGGGATCAGTGGGTCAAACTCACATCAGCCAAGTCAACAGCATTACTTTTTTCAGAATTCATTTCAAGGCATGGCGAGAAAAATACTTGGTCCAAATCAGCAGGAATTGGAAGAGCACAGATGACTTTTAAGCAAAAACCTTTCACTGATCACAGCACTTCCATTCACACGTAATACCTCAGAGTACATGAGCAGTCAGTGGTGCTTAAAAGGACTCCTCAGGTGCTCAAAAGTTATGTAAACACTTGAGCACTTCATCAAACAGGTCAAAAAAAGCAAAATTAACTTATTTCTTCCACTTTAGATTCTTCATTTACCAATTTATCACCAGCATAAGCAAATAATACACTTTTTTACCGAACAGTCATACATTCTCTCCCACAAAGTAGATGAAAGAGTAGGAGAAATGATCCTAGTAGTATCTCCATTTTGGAACCACCTAGAGACATTAAGATATTATGTTGAAAGGATCTATAAATGTAAACAGACCATGAGGAGAAAAATAACACAAATTCTGACAACACAAATCATCAAATGAAGCTTGAGTCAGACATTTGCATGACAAAAAATTCTACAAGTCCACAACAGTGGCACACTAACCTAATGACCACGTCGTACTACAATTCTTCATTATATACATTAGGTAGTCACAGAACGTAAAACAAAACAAACTTTAAAATATTGATTCAATCCCTTTTTTCCTTCTGTTCATTAAAAAAAAGTGTTGAAGGCAGTCTCAGATTTTTAAAACTGTTAAATAATTATGAAGAAATTATGGGTTGTTTGATAGTTCCATGAAGAATCAAATTAACAGTTATATTAAGAGTAAAACAGAAAACTACTTGTATGGCTTCACTATGCTATTTTTATCAGAATTATAGTTTTGACACATAGAAAACTGATGTGTTAGAAAACAAGTTTGTGACTTCTTCACTTTGTGAGCTGATGAATTTCTTTTAGGGAGATTGTCTTTGAGCCACAAAGTGAAGCTACATAACTGTAAATGGGGAAGAGATAGGCAAAGGAAATTATAAAACAGGGAATGCTACATTTAAGAGAAAATCAACAAAATACTTGAGCAGGAAAGAAAGGAGCTGTATCTACTCTTCCTTTTCTTTCACTTGATGCCCAACAGCTCTTTGATGCAGGTGTACTCCTCTGCAAGGCCCAAAGACAATTTTTGCATGTGCATGCAATGCTGGCCCAACAGCATACAAAGAAACAACAACAGGTGTTTGGTTTATATGGTTAACTATAAAAAATACCAAAATATCAAAACAGTATCTACACAAAGTACAAGAATCTAAGTTAATATAATGACAACACACGACACAAAATAATGTGGCTATTTCATCCCAATGTCTCCATGTACTTATGATCACAAAATAATTGCTCTATCAATAGTTTTGACATAGCATTTTCTTTTAAATGTTGCTTTCTACTGTCTCACATTCTGAATTTATATCAAATTATTAATGCAAGATGCACCTTCATGCATGGTTTGACACTTACATTTATTCCACTTAGGCTTTCAAATCTGTAAAAATATTACTAATCCTAACCAATAGTAGAATAATCTAACAGATAAATAAACTACCAGTCAAAATTGTAAACAATCTCATTAAACAAAGACTACAAGTTCTGCTAATGAAAGACTGCTCATCTCTAACATGGCATACGGTGCTCGTGAGGATTTTACTTTTTAACAAATGTTAGAGCTAGGTTAACCAGGCATATAAAGCTAAAGTCACTGAGAGCAAATTCAAGGCTGGATGAACAGATTGAGTCAAACCTAAAACCAGGCCTCTCACAGTGCCTTTTCATTCATTTAATTTTTTACATAAACACATGGCACAAAAGATCCCTTTAGACACAATTCCAGAAACAATTTCCTAAATGAGGGTTTGCATGGCAGAGAAAACTAGAACTATGGAAAATGTATGTTCTTCAAAAATTAACAAAAGCCTTCCAACTTCCTACAGTATTTCTTTAGCATATTACAGTTAAATGCAAGAATGTTACTCTAAAAAAGACTTTCTGGGAATTCATGTTTGTTGTTGCAGGTACTGGAGATAAATAGAGTAGACCTGATATTGCAAATATGCAGAAACCTAAAAACAAATTGGATTTTTTTCCCTGCCATATGCCACCATCATTAATCCTGCGAAGTGGAGTTATACTACAGCTTCAATATTGTGTTTCCCACATTAGGAAGACATAAATTTTGAAAGCATCTAAACTCATCTGGTATAAAGTACCAAAGTCAGTATATACAATTTTTTTAAACACAACCATGTAGCGTACAAATGTATGGGTATATTTGAATTTGATTAATTTTGTCCAGTTAAAGTAAATCAACACAGTTTCTAATACAAATTCTTCCATTACAAAACTTTTCAATTCCAGCCTTTTCAAGAATGAGATTAAATATCACGTGAACCTTTGCAAAACATTCTGCAAGTCGACAATCCTGTTGAAAAAATAATAAATAAAAATTTTGTACCTGTGCTGTTTTAGACTAACATTAGCTGACACAGAAACAGAAGGGAAACTGCCAAAGCACAGAGCTCAATCTTTGTATTTATTTTAAATACCTAATTGGGAATGTAAGCAGCTGAGATTATATTAGCATTTGCACCACTGTATTTCCATGAGGTTCATTACTCTAATTATACTATTAAAATAAACTCAGCTACATGTGTTAACATTTCAGTTCTCAGTATAAATTACAACCAACGATAAAACTAGAAATAAGCAGTGATTTTTTTATTGACATCTAAATTGCCTGACTTAGTTGGGGTAGTTGGTGAAATGCAAACTCTCCATGTGCCATCCAGATGTATGGAAATGATGATAATTTACCTTAATAAAAACTGACAGTGGAAGTAAAAATAAAAACTGACACTGAGCATCTAGAATATGATTTGGCCATCATGGCCCATTGTATGTACACACTGAAGTTTATTTATCTATTTACCTGCAAGCTAAATGTAGTGTAATCAAATCAGACAGAATAGAAAATAGCCAATTTAAATGTTTGCGTAAAGTCGCTAACATGAAAAGGCAAAAAACTAGATTAAGGTACAAAAATAAGGATTGATTGAAAAGTTGATGTGCAGCGGTTTCATGCTTACAAAGATCTCTGAAAAGTTCTACAAGAACATAAACACAGTGTAAAATTCATAGATTCAGAGGTCAGAGTAGGCAAATTGGCTTGTTTGTTCAAGTTAAATTATTGTGGCTACTCAATGCTAAATTGCACATAAACTCCTTTACCCAATATTGACATCGCAGCACTGCTATGGAGGCATTTAAATTTCATGCTTGAAGTCCAGAACCAATTCCCAATCTTTGGTAACCACTCCTCAGATTTTTAGCTTGACTAATACTTCAAATTATGCTTATAAAACTTCTTAAAGGCTGAGATCAGACAGTTTGAATTGAGATACAAGAGTGAGGGAATGGTACATTCACTCCACAGAGAATTTTTTCCCCATACATATGTTTTTGAAAGTCATGGCTACCTTTGAGACTTAAAAGGCTGAAAATGCAGAAGAATAAATGGAGAGGCAGACAGCACAGATCTCCTACTTGATCAAAAGGAATATGATCACTAGAGAGGCACCTTGAAGGCAATATTATGGACTCTAACTATAGACAATGGCCATTAGATATTACTTCAGTTTTCTTTGTACCTTGAGTACAAGACTAAAATTTTTACAGTGCCACACAAGGTGAATTTATAAACTCTAGAAAATGAAGGATATTTCCAATTAAAAAAAAGAATAGAAAGAGTCTAAAAAAATTTCAAATTTCTAGATTTCTAGTAAGGGTAGTTAAGGTTTGTGTATGTTTAAATGCCCACCTCCATTTGAGGCTTTTCTTTCTTTTTAAAAAAAACTGATAAATTTGTCATTTAAACTGACAAAAATTCTCTTTTGTTTTCCTTTCTTTTGAGATTTCCTAATATTTTAAGACATTTAAGATATATAACAAAAAACATTTTTAGCTGTAGGTTTTAGATGTACAGTTCATCATGGATCTTGTGGCATACTTCAACAGAAGAAAAGCTGCAGAGCTGTGCATACCTGTCTGTATCAAAGTAACACATCTGATACTTATAAGTGGATGTTCGTTGTGGAGTTTTCAGATGAATATCCAAATCCTTTTCAGTTCTGCTTTACTAAGTAGACTTCAGAGTAGACTTGGGACTATGGGACTCTGATTTCCATATCATTATTCACAGAGATTTCTGATGTTCTCTCATATATTCCTTGTGTCAATTGAATCTCTTTCCAAAGACAGACATGGCAGGATTTCAGAAGAGCAGCTAGGCTATAGAGCTTGAGATTTCAAAAGCAGAAGAGGCCATATAATGGCAAATTAGGCTGTAATTACTGTTGAGCTTTCCGAGAACTTGGTGCATCCTCACTTAAACATCAACAGAACATCCCACATCATCTAGGCTGCTCAAATGAGATTCTTAAGGGACTGTTTGCTCCTGTCTCTGAGCACCTAATAAGAAGGAAGGATTGGTGGTATGGTAATTCTGCACAGAGTAAGAATTTTCTTTCCTTTCATATTTTTATCTCATTCATTCCCTCTTTTTTCTACTCTTATCTGAACACTTTCCTACTTGCCTTCTCTTCTTCCTTCATTCTACTTTCATTTTCATGCCTCCTTTTCTGCTCAGCACTGCATCTATGCAGTTGCAAAAATGTGCCAGCAGGTTTGCAAACAAAACTTTTATCCTTAAAAAATGCATAACCATAAGGTGATGAATATGTATACCCTCCTCCCTTTTGATAAGATGAATAAAATATGCTAACAAAATCATATGATCAAATAGGCCAATAAAAGACAGATACATTTCTAGAGGCAAAACCAGAAGGATAACAAGGAAACCTCCATAGAATAAAGTTTCACCATATCTTTACAAATCAATAGTACTTTTCCCAGAGAAACACAGGGGTTTTTAATTTTAAAAAGTCTCAGTTTTACTGGAAACAGAAATAATTTGTAGCATCTACAGAGATGAGGCAGAGACCTTTACAGATTTTGTTCAAGATCAAAAGCCAGTACTCAAAAGATTCTTATTCCAAACCCCCAAAAGACCATGAAAAAGTCAAATATTTTCTCAACAGAAGTAAAGAACAGAGTTTTGGCATATAATTGTTACAGTTTTGGAGTGTTTCCTTAAGGAGAGATTTTTCTGGGATAAATTTTTTGGTGGGAGAAGGTTCCTGCTTATTGCATAGGGAAAAAAAGGTGAATTGCATATTACTTTTTCAAGCTATTGCTTTAATAGCCATTGCCTATTGAGTAACAATTTCAAAAGCAAGAGAAAGGAACTACAAGAAAAGTAACTGAAAACACAGCATAACTGGGATTGAACAGCAAGCAAATATAAACCAACAATGGGACAGTGGACTAATCTATATAACAAATGAGATCTTGTCTTTTTGGATATCCCTCCGAGTCTTTACTCAGTCCTGTGTTTGATTTTCTATAATTAGGTTTGTACTAAGCACATCCCCAATCAAGTTATTATAAGCAGGGAGTTGTAGGTTGATTGTAGCAGGGAGAATTATTTTTTGCAGCCAGGGGAGGAACAAAGAGCAGCCATGTGCTACAGTGAGAAATAAGTAGGAAGCAGAAGATCCCTGTCATGCATCTGCTCTCCCTCTGAATAGAGCAAAAGGAGAAAAAGTGTGTCTTAACCAGGAGGGGAAAAAAATTAACCAAATCCCCACCAATTGCTTCAAACCTGAACCTGAGTGTGCTCCTTCCCCTGTCCACGCTGGAGGCAGCTGGAGAAAAATGTGTTTAACCTACCTGCAAGCATGCAGACACGTGGGTATGCAGACAGCAAAGCAGCAGCACAACACATTAGAATCAATCCCAAGCAATGAACTCTGCTCTTCCTTCATTAGAACAGGGCATGGCAGAAGACATTTAGAAGTATTCTAGCTCCTCCCCAACTCTGCTCCTCTACACTTTCAAGACATGGGACCAAGTGTCTCCCCTCTTCAGCAGATTATTTTGTAGAGGGTCAAAAAAACCTCAGCAATTACACATATGGTCCATTTTTCAACGAAATGAGTTCTAGTAGTACGAAGAAAAAGAGGATAAATTTTAATATAAAAATTATTTCCCTTGTAATAGAATTTGCTTTTCCAGTATGTTCTGATTTAAAACATCTATATTTAAAATTGGCTTTCCTGCAGTAAAACTTCATAAAATAATTTTGCATGACATAGTTAAATTTCTTTTTTTAAAAAATTACATATTTTATTTCTGTGTTTATGGCTTTTTTCCTTAACATGGTCTCATTATGTATGAACAGTTTAAGCTTTGCCTCAGACTTGACAACCACATTCACAGGCTGGAAGCAAATTTTACTCAAGTTAAAATTCTTATTCAAAATGTCAAAATACATATTTTAACATCAGCATTACTAAACAAGTACTTAGTAGGCAGCTGACATTCTTAAACCAGTCTTTTCCTTGGCCTTCACACTGCTGAAATCCCAGATAACTGTGCGAACATTTCAACCATTCCTAACTCGATGGGATTTACTTCTGAGTTGTGGTTGAAGTACTGTTCACTCATGGCCTTTTCATCCCCATTCTGAATTTACTGAATTTCAGATTATGAAGAGAAGAATTCACCACTTAACACAAGTTTGCTCTTAATACTTGTAGGCCCTAGAAAAAGTAGCTTTAAAGTAAGACAAATTACATTTTCTCATAATGCATGTCAGTGTATGAACAGTTCATACTGTTCAGGCTATGAAAGCATTGGGTTTAAGTAACAAGTGCAAATAAAGCTCTTATACTGTGTTTAAAATCCCATGAAGATATTTGGTATAGAAGGAAAAATACCTAAAACACTTTAGTATTTCTGAAAATAGCACATTAATATTTGAGAGATACGCTTGTATAGCAAATTAGTTTTGTTAATTTGTTAGTTTTTAATTATAAAACTGAAATTGCTACTGGGACAACAGACACAAGAATTTAACACCCCTTTTCATGTGCAAAGATCACTTTTAAGATACATATATTTGTTCCCCTTTTCCTTTAAGAGAGAAAGTACAGAGCGTACTTAGAATATGCAATCACAGTATAAAATTTGCATATATTGCTGAAAAATTATCATTTCTCAAGGTACTTAAATTTCCAAATCCATCAGTAATTAATACAAAAGCTTAGCTTTTTTGCCTGAGATTATTTTCATGACCCTAAACACTAAAACTCTGCATTAGCAAATTAAGCATTAGAGATTATGTATTCTGTTTATTAATAACATCCCCCACATTGTATTTTTAATGCAAACTTCTTTCTTTACCCCTTTTTTTTTGGTGGGTAAGCAATCAAGCTTCAGGAGTTTCAGCCTGTAAAACAGGTTCACTTTTCCCCAAACCAGAATGTTTCAACTGGTTTTGCTACTTCATTTTAACCCCAACAGATGGGGCAACATGAAATTTTGGAAGTGTGGCAATTGTTTTCTCTCCTGCTCTTAACAAGTAAAAGTGTAGGATGCCTCTGGTTTAGACTCCTGCTGTTATTTGAAAACTTGTGGTTTAAACAGTACACAGGGAAATGTTGCACAACTATCCACCTGAATTAGGGCAGGAGTTTATACATTTTAGGAGTCCAAAAGGAAATGTCTTTGTCCTTCAATTTACCCCGAGATTACAGAGCCTTTGAACTATGGAGTCCATTCCAAGCACAGAGTCAGTAAACTTGCATTTCTTCCTTTCCTAATGAGTGAGACTGCCTCTTGAAAAACAGACAATATTCTACAGAGGGCAAAGGCACACAACACAGAAATTACCACAACCAAGATAAAGCACAGCAAATTACAATGCAAAGAAAATCCTACACGATACGTTACCTTCCGCCTCGGGCACTGAAAGGCACTACATGGATTCCCAAAGGCCCGCCGTCATTGGAGACCTCGACGAGCTTTACCATATCACTGTGAGACAATGACCAATGAGGAATGTGAACATGGAACCAAAAATCCCACACAAACATACACAGAAAAACAAAACCATTCCAGAAACCAAGTCATGGTGATGAAAGCATTGCTGAACACTACGTACCTGAAGATTAATCTGATGGCATGAAAGGAGATCAATCATCAAAATACTTCAATTAATAGAACCAAGAAAAGTATAATATTTTTTTAAATTTAGCTGAATACATAAAAATAGGTCTCGTCATCATCACTGCATGCATATTGCTTTATTTTTTTCTTATTCTAAAGTTAAACTGACCATTGAGTAGAAATACCTTAACTGCCACGCACAATTTTTCCTCAGAAACCTAAAAGCTCATCATAGAGCTAGCATGCTTTACTTTTTTATCCTAGAGACAATGCTAATTTTTTTACATTAGCTTTCCCATAACTACCTCATAATCAAATGAGAATTATTAAATTTTTAATTGGCTAAATCCTTCCAGTTTAAAAACACATTAATCGGTATTACTTTAATTCCATTTCTTTTACTGGAAGATTCCTGCATCTCCTTACTAAGGAAAAGTTTCTAAAGTTTTAACTGTAACATTCAAAACCAACCAGACGTCCCCTGAAGCAACCATGCATCTAGTTTTCAATTATATATTTTGCTGTACTGAGGAAAAAAGCAGCAGAAGAAAATACAGGTTCAGAAAGAGACATGTAAAAATTGTAGAAATAGATTTATTAATGTGTTTGAAACATGCCCACATCTGGAAAGGTGGAATATAGCCCATGAACCATAAAGAGCTATAAATGCATAAATGAGAAAATAATATACAAAAGCCAAACCTCTCAGTAAAACTGGAAGTGAGAGATCTGAACAGAAGCCACAATCTAAATTTGCAGCTTATGCTTCTCTCTAGCATTACATACTTTTTCCTTATTTCCTGGCACAAGATATATATACAAACAGATCATTGAAAAGCTTGCTCCTCATAGGCATACAAATAAAACTTAATCTCAAAATGGAGCAAAGGGCAAGACAAATTCCCTGTGATAGCAGTAAAACATTTTCTAGTTCCTTCAATAAGCTCTTGATCATATGGTGGCCATCGTGAAAGCTTGCAGTTCTTAATCTGTAATTTGAGAATAACCAGACCACATATGGTTGGGAAGTCAACACAAGTCCTGGGTTACAGCTTGTTTTACTTTTGTCCTACACTAAATTTTCTAAATGTATTTTAAGGTAGCTTTTACATTTGCTGTATGCCTCAATTGGTGCCTGAATTTTTACCTTGATGTTTAAACAACATGAATGGAAGGTCTCTATCCTTATTGTCACTGTTAGCTCAAGAAAGTAGTGCAACAACAGGAGAGCTGAGAGACTTCAGCCAAAAACATGTTCTTCTTCAGACATGGATCAATGTTTTAAGACTGAGATCAATACAGCATTTCATACTGTTCCATGTGCAGTTTCTGTATAGGCTGACTTCATTTCCTTCTCACTGTATGTTAAGGATAAGTTGTCATTAATTAGTGGGCAAAGCAGCTCACAGGATTCAAGCAACTCCTCTGACCTCAAAGGGAACTCTAAAAGACACTGCTATTGGTAGGCCTGTGATTCTGTATGATCAACTTTGTCCTGACTTTGCTATTAGCTTAGAAGAAAATTAAGGGCTAGGAAAGAGAACAAGTGAGAATCTGTGTGATGCACCTGGAACTGCCTAAATGGAAATGGCTTAAATTAAAAAAAAAATCCACTTATTTTCCATATCCAGCATACACCATTTAGCTTGTTCTAGTGGTTGAGTCAGTCATTTTTCATTTGTTCAAAATACACATTTAACATCGCTGCACTTATTTTTCTTACACTTTTTCTTTTTAAAAAATTAAAATTCTATCTCAAATTCAAATGTTAAATTTTGTAAAACGGAAAAAAGAGGAAATTATAGTTTCCTAAGAGAGATTCTTTCAATCTGGCTTCCTGATTTTCTCAGAAGTTTGGGCCAACTGCTTCAAACAAACATGCAAAGAGTATGAGATCAAAACAAAACATAAATGAAGTAGCATATGATGAGAAGTCAATAAGTTACCTAAAAGCAACACCAGGAAGCATTACATTTGACAGAAGTTCTGCAAATTCTATTTAGGAAACAGCATTTGGAATCTACAATGTAACAGATTTTGTAAATGGAACCGAGTAAAATGCACATTCTACAGCCTAATAGATGTCACCATGATCTTTATCTAACATTTAAAACCTCTGTCCCTAATTCATAATTTAATTCAAAAATAACAGGAGCAGAAGATTTAATTTTATTTAAAATTTAAGTTAATAAATTTAAAAGATTTAATTTAAGGCTAGAAGGGATATTTTCTCATTAACTCCATAACAAGGTATGGATCAGTTCTTTCCAATGAAATGCAAAAGGTCAAGTTTGCAGTATCTTTTGACTACATAAAATATCATTCAGTGATTGTATTTTTAAATTAGGTGGAGCTAACAAAACACCAGTTTCGATCCATTCAAAAGTATGAGGTTTTTGACCACACAACTTGCGACTGTGACACGTCTTCCTAGACACTGTGAACTAGTGATTGGAATTAAGATTTTCCCCTTTGAAATTCTTGCCTGTTGATCTATTTGTACTAGCACTGACCCTATTCCTTTTGTCAAGTTTTCAAATTTCCATCAAATAAGCATATTCTTTGAGGCAGAAAATCTTCTGTAGCATCAGCACTTATAAATGTCAAGTTTCCAATGCTCATCTTTAATACGAGCTTTTTAAACTGTTTAAAATCTGTTTTTAAAAGATCCATTTTTTTAAACCAAAATGACACATGACCTAAAAAAGATTGCCCCACTTTCTTAAGAGTAGTATCACTCACATTATTCTGAGCACTTCACTAGTCTGCGTTTAATCTTAAGACTTGTTAAAACAATATGTTCTGCCAGTAACTTACTCCAGGGAAAAATTGGTAGCATTCTCCAAACCAGTGTCTGCATGTCCAACAGGCTCAACTCTGCTGTTGTCCTCCTCTGTTCGATCTTCATCCTAGATATTAAAAAAAAAAAAAAAAACCAAAAAACAACTATTTAAACCTACATTTAATTTTATTAACTCATTTTCATAATGATTATTGGGGTTACCACATGTGCAGTGGAAATGCTTCCACAACTGTCTGAAACTGTTCTGAATTGGTTTTTGTCACTTTCAACATTTTTGCAATTATATTTATAGTTTGGCCAGTGTTATATCATAATTCTACTACAGTTATAAAAGCCATGCAACAGAAGCTATCACAGTCAGCATTTTTTTAGGTTGACAAGCAAAGCACAAAATCAGCTGATGGTCAGCAGTGTTTGGGGAAACTCCTCCCAGGCTCTCCCAGGGCAGGGGGCTTGACTGATCACACAAGGCAGATCACTGAGGCTCATTTGCAAAGTCTTCAAAATAGTATAAGAAAATGCAGCTTCTGTAATTCCATGAAGTATCAAGAGCTTTTTAAACATTTTATCACGGCCTTTATTAATAGCTTGCCAAAGAAGGCTGACATCAAAGAGCTACGTGAGGGTTTAATGCTAACCAATTTATTTTATTTTTAATTTCACTTTCCAAAAAGTACATATGTTATTCACCAAATGTATAACTTTAATGTCAAAGTTGTGAATGCTGTACTTTCAAATTTAGATCAGGGTAATTCAAGGACTTCCAGTAAGAAGCTCTAAACCCATTCTTATGTGTGTGTTAATTATTGGAAGCTTATACTTTTAAATATCCATGTAATCAAAAAGAAAATATTACAGAGTGCGAACAGTAGGTTTCAAGCACAGACAGAGACAGATCAATCAGGTCAGTGAAATAATACATGATAGGCTATGAGTTTAGCACACAGAGTCAGACAACTCATTAAAGTATTGAAGAAATGTTAGAAGCAGGCAAAGACAGTTGGTAATGTCTAATTGAGATTTCCACAGGGAATCTGCAAAAGCAGGAGGCTGGATGCACCAGGCTTCCATGGGCTATGGACATGCCTTCTGCACCCTGGAAAGCAACACACTTTGTGAGGCCAAGCTGCTTGGAAGATTGATGATCCTGTGTCTCAAGAGGCATTAATATGCACCTCCTTGCCATATCCCTCTGTTAAGCACAAGGTAAGTAATGCATTTCAAAGGTTAACCAGCACCTTGAACCTGCCTAGAAATGTATATTTACTGATTTCAGTTGAAGTTTTATATGCATCACTGCATTAATTTTAAAATTAAATAAATATTCAAATCTCCATGCCAATTCTAAAGTCACATGCAAAAAGGTTTATAAAGGAAAATCGGAACACTTGGTGTTGTTTCATACTGAAAAGAGGTATTCCACACCTTGTGTCATACAGCATCTTGCAAATCACTGTCGCCATGGGTTTCCTGGTTTGAAGTTAGGGACATTGCTGGTTGTAGAAAACTATGTATTTTTATTGCAATGAAGTTGTTACTAGCCTAAAGAGAGCTCTTTTCATCAGAGTTGCTGATGAAGCCCAAGTTTGAATCTCACTTATGACAAAAGGTCATCACAAATGAACATGACTTTGTTAATAATATGGTTTTTGGCAAATTTTCATTGTGGCTTTTCCAAGCAAACATGCAAGAAGTATATATATACATACATACATATATATATATATATACACACACACACACAGAAGAAGAGATTGAAATAACATCCTATCTATTTGCAGATATGCCTCTGCCAAAAAAATCAATGTCTGGCTTTATGCTGTGTCATTTTAGCAGTCATCTATATATGTGCAATGTAAGCATCATTCATTTAGTAACACTTGGGTCCTACACTTCATCACCCTTAAGCCCCAAAAGCTTTTCTCTTGACAACTTTAATTTTGTTAGCAGAACTCCCCTTGCCCCACTCAGTGTTTGCAGAAGTCCTTTGGGCTTGCTCTTGACAGACCTGCCTCCAGTGCCCTCCTGGGACACAGCCCCTTGTGCAACACTTGAGCTAAATCCTTGTACAAACCCTTCTTCCCACCCTTCCCAAACCTGAGAGTATCTTTGCTCTTGTTCCCACCAGACCTAGGCCTCTCCATTTGTTGGACATCCTGTTTCCTTTCTTCCTGTCCCCCCTGGTGGTCTGGAGGCTTTTCCTGCCAAGGAGAGGAGCATCCCTCTGCCTGACCTCGAGTGCAGCCAGGTCAGAGCAAAGAGCCAACTCAGCTGCCTCCTCTGCACCTTCCAGTCTTGGGGTATAACAAATCAGAAACTGCAAATCAAAAGCTATGTATAACAGATGCTATCTGGCACCGTCACATCTACATTTTGCGCCTTTTGTTTTGAGAATCATAAACACAGCAAGTTTTGGAACCACACTGACTGTCAGTTATCCAAGCAATTAAGGAACAGCAGCTCCCACACGCCTCTGTCTGGCTTTCCTGGACAGCAGACAGATCTGTATCAGAAACATGCATGTGCCCATAAATAGGTGCTTAGAGGAGCAATCATAATCCTAATGAAAGCACTACTGCCATGATCAACAGATGTATGATGTACCCTTTTAAAAATCTTTAATATTACAGTAATCAGACGCTCTTTTCTTCTCAAAATAACACAGATTTTCATTTACACTGAAGTGAACAGAGAGAAAAATTGGACACCTGCAGAGGGATTTGACTTAAAATTCTGATTTACTACAAAAAGTAACTAACTAGCTGTGAAAATCTTTGCATCAAGCAATTATTTCTTTATTTGGAAAGCAGATTTCTTCTGAAAGGCAAATTCGACCTGGATGAGGTAAACAAGGAAAAGGACATTTAACAGAGCAAGAAAGTTTCTGTGAACCCACTTGGACGTTACTGCAGATATTTCTCAGAAATAATTAATTTGAGCAAGTTCCCAAAAGTGTAAGGTTTATTTTCTCTACATAAAACGACTGATATCTGCTATATCAAAAAATACAGTTTTTAAGGTACAGCTATGAAAGAGAGAATGTGTTTTTCTTCTGAAACTGAAATAAGAGTAATTAAAAGAGCTTTTTATCTTTATAGCACAGAGGAAAATTTAAAGCATCTCTTCCAATGTACTTCTCCATATCTTGAATTTCTCAGTGTAAAATTTCCCACTGTTTGAAAAATAAAAAGAAATCATTATTTTTCTAAGTTCTGTAATAAAGTTAATGACTCAAAAACTGAAAAATTATCTTAACTGCTTAAAATGGACTATTAGTGCTAAAAGTTCTACCTATAAAAAGGTCCATTTCACAGTTCACCTGCACATTGTTAATGAAATACATATGAAAAGTTGCAAATTGGGTTTTTATTTTTGAAGACAGTCTATCACCACTTAGGATTAAAAATCTGCAGAGTTAAGGAATGTCAGCAGTATTCTTGCCAACAGAACCTTATCCAATATATATGAACCCAAACAGTTATTTTAATTACATTTTCTCAGAAAATTTCTGAATGAAATCTGCCTAGTGTAATTTCCAAAGCCCAAAACCAGCCGCGTTTTCCCTGCCTTACTGGAAATTGTAATGTCCATTACCAAAATACCAGCTCCTGCCTTCAAGCAATCCACAGCTTCATCTTCAAAGTGAAGTTCCCACTTCATCTCTGTTCAATACATTCCTCCTTCAAGAATGTGACCAATTTAAACTTCAGATATTATTGAGCTGATACAATACTGATAAGCTGTAATAATTTAATTTAGGTATCTTGTATTAATACCGTATATGAGTATGGTATTCAGCCAGCTGAGTCCCTCAGTAGTGTCTGTGGGGCCTGAGACCTGGCTGGAGACAGCAGTGCCTCAGTGAGCATCACAGTGAGATTGACCTTCCCAGGGAGCATCAGACACTGGCTTATTTTCTACCATTTAATTTTTTTAAATTTTAGCACAGTGAATGTAAATCCTGTAAAATCCCAAACTGAAAGGATCCAACACCAAACTGGTGCTTTAGATTTTACTGTAGAGAAGGACAGGTTATCTATAATGATAGAAAGCGCCTCACAATATTTTATTTTCCTCAGCTAAGACACAAATAAAATAAAGCTATTGCTATTAAAATATGCCCTTCCCTTCAAATTTCCCCTTTTAGTCTCCTGCACTTCTCTGTAATGATTATGGAAGAAGAGACATACTCGCTATTAGTCTCCTGGCAGCTGTGCTTCATAAATGTTTGTTTGGTTCTTGCAACATAAAGTAGGTTCTCTCTCTCTGTATGATCACACTTGATGGGAAACAGCTCCTAAGAGACCTCTTTTCCTGTGTCTTAACTAGCACAAATACACCAGCATCAGGCTTTTGTGCTAATGTTCTCACTTTTTGATTAACCGGCCAAATCTCCAGAGAATGGCAATTTTCAATCAAATCTGAAGAGCAGTTACAAAGACAACATGGGGAAAACCCAAAAAATACTGAATACAAAAAATAGGCTATGTTCCCTCTTGAACATACGGATATATGCACAAATAATTAGGTGAGAGCTTTGTGTAATTCACAACAGCCCTGTACTTGGTGCACTGCTATTATCAGTAACCCAGGGAGAGAGAAACCTTACATTAAATCATCATCCACTGAAACACAAAAAAATGCATGCAAAAAATTATTTAATCTTTTACATATATATATACACACACACGCATATATACAAGTTAATATTCTCTTTACATCTCAATAATCCCTATGTTACTCATGTCCTTCTGCAGGATGGTCACCCTGCAATTGGAAATGACAATATTCACATAGTTTTTATATGCCTCACTACACTAAAATGAAATTTTCCTTGCTCAGTCAAATCAGTGAATAGATATCATATAGACATAGAGGAGTGCAGAATGGAAGGGATTTCTCAGGTCTCTGATGAATATCAAATTCATTCCCTGCTATCACAGGCAATCATCTCTTATTTCCCATTTATTAAACTGATCAAGCTGAGCCTTAAGCCTGGTTGGCTTTACAATGGCACTATTTCTGTTTTGAAGTGCCTTAAAAGGAAATGTTTTTACAGATTTAAAGAGAGATTAATTTGATTTCCTATTGTCCAAAAAGCAGAACACCAGAGAGCCAGTGAATATAATTTGATACAACCTTCCTTTCGCAAACGTATGTGACAATTCATTCAATTTTGAAAAACTAGCATTTTTTCAGTCATAATAACTTTCTAAAACACCTATTAAAAGCCTGGCAATACTAATAACAGCTGAACAAGTCCTATGGTATACCAGTTATTTTGTAGTGTGTATTAATTTAGAGCTTCACTGAAGTCAGTGGTCTTTCGGGGCTCAACAACCTGTGATGCATCACTGAAATGACACACATGTTCTGTAATGATTTGGTGGCACACACCTCTATCACACAGCAAGCCAGGCTGGTGGCTGGAGCAAAACACAAATACTCCTTGGCCACATGGCAGAGCTTCCAGGAAAAAAGATTTTTACTAGATTATGCTGCAGTTAATTCTTTTTACAGTAGGCATTGCAGACAGCACCGAAAAGTATGAGAGCCTTTTACGAGCTTTAGAGTATGTTAGGCAAAAGGCTTTCCTGCTAGTGAATTTAACTTGAGACATTTTGCTGCTTCTGCTTCTTCACAGTCAAGAAAATCCTGGGTCTGCCCCTACAGTGATAGCTTACCAACAAACAGCAAGAAATGCATTAAAAGTCAAAAGGCTTTTTTGTTGTTGATCGAATGTGCTTCTTAATTCATGCATCTGAATAATCTCTGCCTACCAGTAGAGAAAATAATATTGATGAAAAGAGAAAAATTATTATCCAAAAATTGCAAACATGCACCTTGGCAAACCCATACAAGGAAAACAGCACCAAATGGGATCTGACAGAAAAAAGCCCATCAATAATGTCTAAAGCACCACTGATTCTCCAGCATTTCACAATGTGCATTGTAATCGTATTTCACAGACTGTATCTGCTCTTTGCCTGAAAGCTACAGGGTTTGTTTTCCCCAAACTGAGGTCATCCCACTCTGGATTGTTTCAATGTCTTCTCCAGGACCACTGACAGTCTGGGGTGGGAGGCAGAGGGAGGAGGTGTGCTGCAAAGCAATAGCTACCAGAACAAATCCATACATCTAGGTTCCTCTACAGATGGCAAGTATCAAGGGGATAACAAAAATACGTAGCTGTTCCCACCAGATCATATTTAAAAGACATTTTAGAGAAGACTCAAGTATTACTGGAGCACAAAACTATTTTTGTGTTCATTCTGCAACAGCTCCAAATCCACATATAATGTGCACCACTACAACATTCATAGCATATTACAACACAATATAATGATAACAAAATAGTGCCTTAAGTTTCTGTTCACTGGCAAATGGATAAAGGGTTGCCAAATTGAACTTTAAAAAATACCTAGATGATATAGTTATTATATTAAAGAGAAACTCAAAATGAAGACAACATTGGGTCCTTTCTAATTTCCTACATTGACTTTCTATATTATAGTGGCAAGAATAACTCAAAAGTGCATTTCCTTATTAACATGTTGGGGATAATATTAAATGCTTGCAAAGCAAATATAAGACTCTTGGATGTGACACTTTGAACAGCAGAAATATTAAAATGGATCTCAAATGTCTCAGCAGCAGCTTAGGATGCTAAGCCACAAAACGCTTCTTGCTCAAAGATACCAGATGTGCTTCATCTCTTCCTTTTCTTAGCACCTAGTAACACCTGCACAGTATAACCTATTTTTTAAACATTTTATTAGATGCCAAGTATGTGAAGAAGTAGAAAACTCAAGGCATTTCATCACATAATGAATTTGTCAGACAGTTCACTTACAGAGCAGCTTGTAAGTAAAACCAATCACAGCTAACAAGAATAGCCAGAAAAGATTTGGCAGGACCAGACAAAGCTTCCCAGCACTTATAGTGCTGCCTGTTGGGGAGCCCACTAAAATTAATCTTTAAAACCAAACACAGTGATAAAATCAACCAAAAGATTTGATGCAACAATAAAGCACTAACCTCTCACATGCTACATATTTGAAATATATAAAGCATGGATTGTCACACTTTTAATATTAAGTGAAGCACCCAAATAGCTTTCTGAAGATCTGATCAATAGTAAATTACAGATGTGTCCATCATATTATAAAGAGAAGTAACTCTCTCACAGACCCATGTACAACTATAACAAATTACCTCAAACTGATTGTTGCCTTAAAAATGGGTTCATTTTGTGTAACTGCCTAGTTACAGTCTTTATTCCATTTTCTGCTTTTCCTCAGGATTCAAAACATATCTGTTTCACAGGTGTAAGTCTGCTCTTTGTTTCTTTTAAATAAGGCTTATCTACAAAATATTTCCATGTTCAAATCTCTGAAATTTTATACTCTTCTCATATGATTCACAGACTGACATACAGACCACCAAGATCTGCCAGTGTAAAACAAATATCAGGGCTCATATTAAATATAGATTCAAAGTCTTACTTAGATGTCAGAATCATGGGAAGTATCTTTAAAGAAAATAGTTATCAGCTTTACTTGAAACAAGGCTACAATTATAGGTCAATGTATAATCAAATTCCCAGCAAAGTTCAGCCCAAAGGCTAGGCCTGGTTATCATCTACCTTGCATAATGCAGGAATTACCTCAATTACAGAGACATCCCCACATGGTGAACCAACATAAGTGTAGCACTTGGCATGTAACAAACACACTCTGGTTGACGTCTTCATATCCAATTTATTTTCCCTTTCATCTGATACATACCCTGCTCCTATAGATGACCCCTTGCTAACTCATGTGATACCTGCACACAGAGGGGAAACTGCCCCTGCTTTGGTAAAAGGTGCTTCACTTGAATTTTTTCACAACAGGGATGACTTTTACTAAAGGAAGTCCAATTTCCTTTTAGAACTTGAGTTCTTCCTACTCCACAACACCAGTTAATACAGTTCTGGGATTTCAAGACCAGAAACATTCATTTGATATGGAGAAGTTGATGTTTATGGAACTAAGAAAACTCAACAATATACTCCTAACATGGATTGTTACTATGGCATCCAGGAAATAAATAAAAAAATATATATAAATACAAATATAAATACATATATAAGATATATATATTTATATAGATTATATAGATATAGATTAGACATAGATATCTTCTATATACATATAGAAGCTTCTAAATATACATATGTATTTATAAGGCCACAGCAACAAAGACATTATTTTGTTCTTAAGGTAGGAAAAAAACAGATTACATGGCAGTGCTATAACTACATTGTGTTTGTTTTTTTCTGTTGAGTAGTCTAAAGTAGGTCAAGTTAGGCACATCCATTAGTTCTCCTATAAATAGATCCACACTGAATTCACCTGCTTGTAACTAATGTAGAGCAACAGAATTTTAAATACTTTTCCCTTTAATCTGACAAGTTAGTTCATTCTGTATACAGACACCAGGAAAAAAAAAGTCATTAAGTCTTGCATGATTTTAAAATGCCAAAAAAAATGACAACGGAAACATGAAATTGGGACAAACTTTCCCTGCAGAAAACCCAGTGTACATGCCTCCACCTATAAGCTTAGAGATCTAAAAGACTTCTGCAGAGATGTATTATAGATAAGTCACACAGTTTCCCCTTGATATTGAGACAAAGGAAAGGAGACAACTCTGTATTAATCACTTCACATTTTCCCTGTAACACTCCTGAATATATTATTATTCACCTCACATTTTCAAAGACCGTGATTTTCTTCTGAGGATTTTTTTTTTTCAAAGATACAAAAAGCATTTCTTATTTAGCAACTTGAATTTGTCATTAGGCAATTTTCAAACAGGTCTCATAGCTCTTTTATCCTTATTCATTTCTTTTTTTTTTAACTGAAATGGTCCCTTGTTGCTTGATTTGCAGATCTGTATCAGCATGCAAGGATTTCGCTGGCTTCAGCCAAGTACAGAACAGTTCAAACCCCTGGAGCACTGAACATAAGACTCAATTTAGAAGCAAGGTAAAAGTATAGCACTCTCTTCCCTGTCACACAAAACATCATTTTACTCACACAGGCATCTTAATAACAAAATTCAATTCTGGATATTTTTCTCAGCATGGCTCAGGACCGTTCAGAAATTACGTCAGAAAGCTCACTGAAGACTTAGCTTTTTAAAAATGCAATTAAAATATCTGTTTTCCAATAAGGCAAAAGTCTATACATTGGTGGGAGTTTAAACTTAGGACATATCCTTTGAGTTCTGTCTCCTTTAGAAAATGCAACTTTGAAAGCTTTTGGTTTTGTGTTACTAACAATCCCCCTGTTAGTTTTGCCAAAGAATCATAAAAATCATGGAATGGCTTTGCTTGAAATGGTCCTTTAAGTTCATCTAGTTAAAATCCCCTGCCGTGGGCAGGAACACCTTTCACTAGATCAGGCTGCTCAGAGCCCCATCCAGCCTGGCCTTGAGCACTTCCAGGGATGAGGCATCCACTTCTCTGGATGTTCCAGTGCCTCATCACTCTGACAGTGAAGAATTTCCTTCTAATATCTAACCTAACATCTTTCAGTTTGAAGCAATTTCTCCTTCTCCCATACTACATGCCTTTGTAAAAAGCCCCTCTCCAGCTTTACTGTAAGCCCGCTTAAGTACTAGGAGGTGCTTTAAGGTTTCCCCAGAGCCTTCTCTTCTCCAGGCTAAACAGTCCCAATCCTCTGGGCCTGTCTTCATAGCAGAGGTGCTCCAGCTCTGGTCATCTTCACAGCCTCCTCTGGACCTGCCCCATCAGGTCTGAATCCTTCTTATGATGTGAGGCCCCAGAGCTGATGGGGCTCCAGCTGGGATCTCAGCAGAGCAGAGCAGAGGGACAGAATCACTTCCCTCTCACTGCTGCCCATGGTGTTTTGGATGCAGCTCAGGACATGTGTGGCCTTCTGGGATGCAAGTGCACATTTTCAGGTCATGTCCTGGTCCTCCTTAACCAACACCCCCAAGTTCTTCTCCTCTGGGCTGCTCTCAAATCACTCTTCACTGAGTCTGTGTTTTGTGCTTGGGATTGCCCCAACCCAGGTTCAGGATCCTGCACTTGTCCTTGTTGAACTTCATGGGGTTTGCATGTGCCCACCTTTCAAGCCTGTCCAGCTGCCTCCAGATGGCATCCCTTCTTTCCAGAGTGTCAACCACACCACATGGCTTGGCATCATCACAAAATTTATGAGGATGTCCTCAATTACACTGATATGTTAATATCTTATAATCTTGTTTAAAGAAAAATCCATGGGTTTCCTCCCATTTAGACAGTGACTTACCTCCACTTCTCATCTGCTAGAAATCGCTAACACATAACTTTGGTTTATGACTTTTTAAATTTATATTCATACCGATTAAAAGTAAAAAAAACCTATACATCTGTTTCAAAAGGTCTTTTGTGTTACACATCAAGTAGATGGACAAATACACCTGAGGTGAAGGAGCCCTAACGTGCACATATCTTAACATTAGGTCTTCCTGTCCCAGCTCTTCCTTCCTAAAAGAACAAAACCAGGCAAGGTTCTGGCCCCAAGTCCCAGAGAACAAAGACCCAGAAGGGAGCACCAGCACTGTGTTGGTGATGTAGGACACCTGGCCTTGATGCAGAGGGACAAGGCACCCAAACCTGCTCTCAGCTCCTATGAAAATTTGAGTGATGAGATTTCACCATTTTGCTATTTCATCTTTTACTTCTCTTTTGCTGAATTCACAGTTGCATTCCACTTTTTTTTCCCACCTCATTCTACTGAGAAACTCCACTAAAATTGCCTCAATTGAGTTTCCCTGTTATGCTGTAAAATTTTCTCTTTTGGTCTTTTGCACAACATGATTTTTACCTTAGGCACCAAACAAATTCACCATTTTAATAACAGAAAATGCTATAGCATTTTTCATTGTCCTTTGCTCAATTTGTTTTGTTGAAATCAACATGAAAAACAATTTCAAACTTCTCAGTAAATGCTTCATTTACAAATGCTCCACTCCAAGTGCCTACAGGGTTACAATCTGGTCTATGACAATTTTATTCATTTTTTAATCAAAAGCATTAAATCAAATTTAAAATAAATACTACTCAGTACTTTTGTAGTGCCTTCCAGCACAGTATGGCAAGAGCAGTTCAAGGACAATAATGACTTCAGCTTCACTGCACGCACAGGAGGAAGATTAGAGGTTATTCTCCAAATTATTTATTCAAGGAAACTGAGGCAAAAAATATTTTTTTCCCTATTTTTGATGTTCATCTCCAGCTTTAAATGCTTTCAGTTTTGGGTGATGTCTCTGAGATAGACAGAGCCTTAGTTTAAGAAAAATGTAAATGTATTTACACATAGTCCTGAACTTAACCAAGAAGGCAGCACCAGGGCCCCATCACCTCTTGCAGGATGGGCTGGAGCAAGGCTGGAACAGCTCCCTTGGAGCACTTTGGTCCTGGGCCTGCACCAGCACACCTGCACTGCCTCACTGCCATGCAAAACCCTTACACAACATGTGATAAAACACAAAACTTCATCATCATCAACAGCCAAACTTCATCATCACCAACTCACTAAGCTATCCAGGGACCACCAAAGACAACCAGACAACCTCTTTGTGTAAAATGTACCAAGGAACAAAGTGTAGGACATCACACAACTGCTACAACCACAGCTCCAGAGGCTCTTCACAAACTACCTGTTACAAAGGAAGGGCGTTTCAAGAAATAACTAATTTATTACCATCTGTGGCAGCAGAAGAGATCCCAGCTCCTCAATAAAATTAGTTCTTTTTACACTTCTCAGAGATCTTATTTCCATTTGCAATTCTTTCCCCTCCTTTTCCACACCAAGTCAGAGCAGTTAGGACTGAATTCAGCATGTGTGATGGTGGTACAGTATTTCCAAGCAATTGTATTTCCTTCCTGCAGCCCATAATAACACCTCAGCCTGGCATTTCATTACCCAGCAAGGCCAGCACAAACCACAGATGTGGGTTGTTGAAAGCAGCAGTCTCCTCTTCTCCCCTCCCCAGATGGTCATGTCTGGCATTGGATTCCTCTGTCCACCTTCTCCTTTCAGTTTATTCAAGCATTTGCATCATTATACAAAAGATCTAAATTAAAATTAATGTTTAATAAAAACAATTTTAATTGGTTACATTTCCCAGGCTGGTCCAGTTCAGTCTAATTAACAGCCTCATAAAAGCTTAGGGAGGCACAAGGGAGGAAGCAAAGCATGGCCAAGACGGCTTCTTTCAGCAGCAGAGACGACTGAAAATGTCTCTACTGCTGTGGCCCCAGACTGTTTGAAAGGATACTGCTCATCTGCAGTCCTGAAACCAGCTCAAGGCACTCATTTCAGCATTCAGTAACTTGCACTATGTCCATCTCTCTTTTAATATCATCCCTCTTTTATTACCTCCTTCAAAACACTACCTATTTTCAACTAATCTAAATAATTGTGTCTTGTTCACTGAACTCGCTACATCAGCAACTCCCCCTCTTTCAAAATGAGCAGGCTTTCCAGGAATAAATCCCTCTTGCCCTTGAACACTGCTGACCTATTTTCCATCATTTGTTTTTTCCCTGCAAATTTCTAATCTACAGCAGAACTTTATTTGTCACCATATAAGCAGTTACTAAACAACCATTTTATTTACTAAAATTCTACCATTTCCCTTAGAGGAGACCAAATTAAGACAGGGGCACAACTATGCTTTTAAATTCTATTTCTTGAATGTATTAAAAGTTAAGATGCATGAACAGAAAGGGAAAAAAACCACATCTTGTGCTTGAATTCCTTTCCATCCATCCCACCCCAAAAAAGGTGAAAATAAAGAAGTCATAGATACATTAGAGAAGCATGTACCTGAGTGCTTCTCATCAGTCATAGCACTTTATTCATGGATGTCTACATAAACACTTTTTAAACAAACAGTAGCATTTGGGGGAGCAAAATTCAGTAAGGAACCAGAAAAACGTTTGTCAATTAGGATTAAAAAAGCATAGACAGCGCTAAATCCCAAAAGTATAAACACTGTTAAACCCCACATTTAAACATTCTGATTTTGACACAAGGTTTTCTTAGTTGTCACTTAGTTACAAGCTAGCTAAAGTCAGGTTGAAGGTTTCAAAATGTACAGGAACTTTTCAATTTCCCATAAAATCACTTTCGAATCCCAGATGAGCCAATCAATGAAGCTGATCCAGTCTAAGACCTCCTGAAAAAAATGTTTATTTTACTTTAACTCTTCACAGCTATCTTCTGAACCTGGAATACAAAATACTTTTAGGAAACAGATGGAAGCAAGTCCTATTACCTTCCTGGAGTTTTTTCTTCAAACTATGAAAGGAAAGCTTGAAGAACCCTGAAGAACAAGCAAATGCTGGGATTTCAGTACAAAGTCTCTTTAGAAATCAAGCTGCACTGAGAGCTTCTCTCTCTACATCCCTGGGCAAGATCTTTGGCCATTGACACTTCCCAGAGTCACAGAACACATCCAGTTTCAGACAACCCAACTGGGCTAGTCCAGCACCTTGCTATGGCCAGCTCCGGCTCTCGCAGAGGGCAGTGCAAGGACAATACTGATCTACCAGGACTGACTAGATGGGAAATAGGAAATTATCTGCTTTATCATTAGAGGACTAGAAGAGTGAATCAGAGAGTGGACCTTTGAGACAAGGTAAAGGCCATGATATCTTATAAAACTGATTTACTATAAAGGCAAAACCAGTTTAGAAAAAAAATTAGAAAATTCTGTGACAAAGGCTCAAAGGCTCCTCACTGAAATTAAAAAGCTCGTGGTTTTCTCATAAGATTATATTATTTGAAGAAAAAACGGAGAAACAAAACAGATTAGTGCTAAACCTATGAAATTTCATTTACTATAATCAGCAGGTTACTGACTCTTCTTTTTTGTGGTCTATCCTCATCTATTTACAGGCTCAGAATGATTCCTTAGTATTAATATTCAGAATATTTTTGCAGTTTGATTAAAATAAAAACAAACAACAAAACTTAAATATCTTGCACACATGTATTCCAAACAGTGGAAGAGTAGGTTAAAAACAAAGTGATGAAATTCACCAGTAAAATACAACTTAGGTTTAAAACAATCTTTTAAAACATGATCAATGAGTTTTGTGAGACTTCGCTATATTACATCGGCAGACTGAGAATCCTGGTGACTGAGGAAATTGAAACACAAATAAATGCAAGACAAAGAATTCTGAGAAATGCAATCTAGCTTAAGCTTCAAAGGGAAGAATCTTGAAAAAAGTAGCACCTCTCAAAAACAAAACCCAATAAACCACCAAAATCAGCAAAAATAACCATACATTAAGTAACTAGTCGGTGATAATACTGAGGTATATTTAATATATCTGGTTTTACCTGCAGCATGAAATAATTTTGCATCAAATTTAGCTCTAAAAGTACTTTCAAATAGCAATTCCCTTTAGTCTTTTGCCCTCTTGGGGTAGCATGGATGAATATTAATGTAATAAGTACTTCTTTATACTGTAGATGAATAAAACAAAAGAAAATGGGCAACAGTATGACATCAAATATTAATGAAGAAAATTAGTCAAAAAGCATTAAGTAGCAGTGAAAACAACAGATTACTGGAAAGATTACATTACTTCTCTGTCTTATTTACCAGCTCCACAACAACAGTGCAAAAAGGAGACATGGAGTGGGCCAATGATACAGTACATATAGGCAGCTAACCTACAGTCTCATTGTATGGAAAAGTACTATATTTTATTTGTTTTAAACTAATTTCTGGTCTGTCTGACTTACAGGTAGCACAGAGTCTGAAATGCCTGAAGTGGAGAAAACAACTGCATTTCCACTTGTATGTCTCTTTGGACATGACTAGAAAATATTTCTCTTTATGGTGAAAAATCCATGTAGGAAAAAAGGGTTTAGAAACCCAGCAGATTTCCAGAGTGTAAAGTGTGTAACCTGTGGATGTAGAGGGGAACAGAGATACCAATGCTCATCCACTGTTAGCCTGACCATATAAGAAGGACACACAGAGAGGGGACTTCTGCTGACTTGTAGCAAGTATGAAGGAACATCCCTCCAGCTTTATGAAAAAAAAAAAAAAAAACAAAACTGCATCTTCCCACTCACCACTGTGAACATCACCAAAGCAAGGCACAGAGCAATGCACACACAAGAACCACCCATCCACTGGTGCATATGCTGCAGCAAAGAGTTAAACATGGGAAAGTTGGAAGCTTTTTGTCTATATAGTTCAGGTAATCTACATAGTAACTGAGTACAAGGGAGTTTCCTGCCAAAATGAGGTAGTAAAGAAGAACAAAGGATGTATTTATAAACCTGCTTTTCTCTGTAAGAAAATCCTATAAGAAACACACAAATATTGAGCTGTTATATTCTACACAGATAAATAAGAAGGATTAAATCCTGGATAGGGAAAAAGGTAAGAACAGAACTTCCATGTGGTACGAATCCATGTAGCTGGAAGAAAGAAGGTAAAATGAGGCTAAATATCAGGAAAAAATCCTTAATGGAGTGATATATCAGATTTCGAAAGTCTCCCAAGGGAAGAAGCAGAATCCCCACTGCTCAACACATGTAAAAGCAGCATGGACAAAGAACTACAAGATAGGCTACAGGGAATAACTCAATACATAGCAAGAGGATGGCTCAGATGACCTAATAATATAACAGGATTTAAAATGAGTAGATAATTCTATTATCATTAACCACATTCACAGTAGTACAAGCTAAAACACTGTTGCTATGGCAATCAATCCTTATGCATGGTTGCAGAAAATGACTGAGATACAAGGGATGGAAATGAATTGAACCAGCCCTTCCCATTCTCAATTAATTCAACACACCAGTCAGCTGGGAAACCACCTAAGACTAAAGTTTACATCGAGCTTCCCACAAGCCTTTTAAAACATACAGTAAAGTACAGCTGAGTGTCTGGCATTCAAATGTAGGTTATCCTTAGATTTACACAGTTAGTTAAAATTCAAGGTAAGAGCAAGGCTCCAGTTCAGAGGGGATGCTGCTGGAAACAGATGGATTGCTCTCATCATTGCATTTGGAATACTTAATACTACTTGAATTCTCTCAGCCCAAAGTAAACTGACACTATGGAAAGACCAAGGCATGCATGGTTTTGCTCTCATGGTATTACAGCTCCATCTCATGAGAATATGAGACAACTTGCTTTCCATGTAAAGGCAAGAAAAAAAGACAGCAGAGGTGACTGGCACTTTCTAACAGACCATAGTATTGAAAGCATCCTGCTTCTTATTCTTACTTTATACTCACAAATTTTTAAGAGTCAAGCCACAGGATAACAAATAATCAGTAGTCTCTTGATTACATGTTATCAACTCTAAATCAACTCCCTGTTTTTACAGAGTAATAAAAACATGCACATCTCTCAGTACACTGGGAAATGGATACCACTTTTGCTCACTCAGCTTTTCTCTTTACTTAGAGTAACAGAATATTTCTCAGGAAATCAGGAATTTAAACTTGACAGTAATAAAATCCTTAGAGCTGGGGAAAATTTTGGAATTCAAATTTGCAAACATGTAATTTAAGTAATTTCTGGTACCACTCAAATACAGTTTGAATCTCTACTAGTATATGTGGAATACCACTAAGTTTTTTAATGACAACTGATAATTAAAAATAAGCACTAACAGTCCTCTTCCTCTAAAACAAAAAAAAAGTTTACAGCAAGACACAACAAGAATTGAGTAGGAATGAAAGCTCAAATACCTAGAGGAAAAACCACCATGGCCTTCCAGCTCTGGAACACAGTAAAAGGTGGGTACAGTGTTTTTAGGAAAAGCTGGAGGCATATGCAGACAGAAGAGAAGACTTCTAATTCTGCTCCTTGGAAATTCACAGCAACACTTCCTTTCAAAAAAAAAGCTTCCCGGGTGAACAAAGTATTCCTTTTTTTGGTCTTGTGATAATCTACAGTATTGTTAATAATGCAAAGCAGCCCACACAAAGAGAGGGGGCACTATAAATTATAAGAGCCATGTATTCAAAAAGGAACAAGTTTTTACCTGCTAGTGCTGGTATTTTAATGTAATCCTTACTCAGTGTTTTGTGCAGCACTAAACAAAATATTCATTAGAAACCAAGTTGGGGGGAAAGATCAAAAGGGAATCAAGTCCATATTCTGGTTTGAAAATCAACTAAGAACAAGCAAGTACACCAGGAGGTAAATACAAACTCTAAAATCCTCAATTACAAATATTTGAAAGAGGCTAAGAAGAAACTAGCATGCTTTTAAAAAGCCACTAAATTTGACCTTAAGGAATGTATTATATTTTAAATGAGAGGCAAAATACATTAGTCCAGAAAAAGATCAGAGCAAGAGTGGAGATTTCAATACTCTCAAATGCATACAGAAGCAAAACATTTGATAAATGTGCTATACAATTACCCTTGTACATTAAATATTTATTTACACAATGTAATATTTTGTTAAAAAATTATCAGGGATAATCAGAGAAAATGACTCAAGTACTATCAGAACATTCTTGAAATGCTAGAACATGCCTGAATTTGTGAACATTTATTCAATTGATGAAGATACATCATTTTGATTGAAAACAGCCCATGACACACTGCTTGTATATTTTGTTTCTATTTTAATGTATTTCATTAGTATTTTTCTTGGAATTTAAACAAAAACCTTCCCACTCGTGTGAGCTTCAAGTCATTAGTGCAAGAACTTCAGCCAATGTTTCATGAGAAAATTACTGAATTATGTCTGTTTATGATTATAACACAGATTTCTCAAGAAAATTGTTCCCTCCTGGGCATTAAAAACTAAATGAGTATGAAAGACTAGAATGTGTTGAATGTGATCAAGCTAGCTTTTCCCGCCAAAATGCTTCAATTTAATCCAAAAATAATTTTTTAAACTTAAACAAAGTCTAATAAGTTATTTCACTTCCAAAAATGACATGCATTTACTAGGAGACTCAATATAAAGAGATCATTAAAAAAATCAAAATGTCAAGGCCAAAAATTTTATTATGCAACTGCTGTAAATAATTTCTTTTTTTTTTTAATATAAGTTCATGGATGACTCAAAAAGAGCATGTGTGAGAAAGAGAAAGCAATCCCAGTGCAACTGAGAAATTAAACTGAAAAATTAAAGCGAGGAGCCAAAAAACAGACACACAGATGGTAAAAACTGGCAAAAATTAAACGTAAAAATCATGCTCTTAAGTACCAACAGATGCAGTGACTTTAAAATATTACTCCTTGAGGATACACAAAGACAATAAGCCCAGATTGTGATTCCTGGGCCAGTCTACTGCTGTGCTACAGTCCCAAAGTACACTGTACTGTATGGAGAAAAAATGATGTGTCAGGGACAGTGATATCTGCTCTGCCAGTCTACTAAAACAGAAGGGAGGCAAGTTAAACTATCCCACACTGTGAAATTAATGTCTTCAGGGGGAAAAAAAATTAACTTTGTCACTGAGATTAGAGAGGTGACTTGCAGAATCCATTTACAGATTTATAATGCTATACAACCAAGCATGAACTGGTTATTTGAGCATTTCTGAAACATTCCTTCTTGAAATGATATTCAAGCTTCTTGCTCCAGATGCAAGCAGGACTGTGCTTCCCAGATTCCATGCTGTTAAACACTGCCACACTAACAGCTTTGCTGACCCCCAATCTTATTAAGAGTCTCCTAGATTTTAACCACCACAATTACCTAAAAGCTATCCTAGTTTAGACTACTGGCATTTAAACAGGGAAACAAAAATAATCCAGGATTTGAAAATCAAGAAATTGATGTATAAGAACTATATGTTTGAAGTTCAGCCATTCCTGAAAGACCTTCTTAGAATATAAAATGTAATAATTATTATTATTACTTTAAAAACACAAGATTTTTTTCCAGATGATCAACTTTCCAAAACTACCAATTTTCCAGATTGTTAAATGAATTCAGCTGATGCTGGTCTGCGTGACTGAACAAACCCAGCATCTTATGCCATCACTGTCATTTCAGGCTAGCTGTAGACATAACCGTAGAGACCACTGCTTTTTGCAAGGCTAAAAAACAGAGTCTAATTAAAAAAAAAAATTTACTACCTCTTCCAGTATGCAGAAGTTTACAGTGGGCACTTTCTTATCTAAAACTATTACTGGTGCTATCAAGATAAGCACAAAATATAAGGGAAACTACTGAGAACTCAGCAACATGAACACTGAAAAAAAATTACATTAAAAAGCTATGCCTAAAAGTTTTAGAAGCTATATACAGACACATGTTAACACAGAGATGCTCATATACGTGTATGTATATGCATGTCATCAGTGACAACACTTTAAAATAGTGCTCCTAAAAATGAGCAGTTAATTAATTGCTCTGTATTTCTAGTGTGCAAACAAGTATGGACCTGTACTTCATTTCACTCCAGTGTTTATATTGATGAGCAGTAACAAAGCTGAACTATGAAAATGAACGTGAAGGTTTGCTGCGTTCTAACTGGCAAACAAGGATAGCATCACAAATCAACTGAACTTTATCTCTGTAGAGTCTCCCGGCTGAGATGACCCAGAGAGGTTCCACTTCTCACCAGAACACCCAGTTAGAGCGAGCCCCAGCAGCTGCATTTGCTCTGCTGAAACGGCCCCAGGGTGGTTTCGAAGTGACTCCCACTACCCAGAACAGTCCCAGCTGCACTCAGCAGAGGCAAGCACTGCTCTGGTTTCACCCAAGCTTTCTGAGGTAAGACAAGTCAAAGCGTGCCTGACACCAACGTGCGCAAAGCCCCAGGGGCCACCATGGGAGGGCAGAGCTCTTCAACTGCGCCTCCTTTTATTTGACGTGCACAAAGTGCCTCAAACACGAGAAGCCATAAAATTAAACAGTCATTAAGGAGCTGTGCTGCAATGGTGTAGGTAGATATGTGGGTTCACATTGACTATAATATATCAACTTTTTTTTCCTCCTACATATTTCCCAGCCTACATCCCAGTATTTTCTGCTGTCCTCTGACACGCCAGTATGGAGCTGAAGTGCCTCCTACCCAATCTTCAGTTTTTCAGTAAGACTGACATTTAATAATTTAGAGAAAAAAAACCTGTCAGAGTCCTTGAGCTACATTAATTTCCATAATGCTACAATACCCACTATCCTGCTGAAATATAATATTATGTGTCTTGCATGGAGAACAGTTTTAAAGACCTTCAAGTCACCAGAAAAATCCATCAGTTCTGATGAGACGATGAGTTAAAAGAGTTTTCATGAAGAGAAAGCTATTTATAGTGGTAAAGTGTAACTACAAGGAAGAGCTACTGATGGGCTTGCTTTATGAAGTCTGTGCTTTGTTGTAATAATTATTGCCTAGAAAATCAAGATAAATAAAAATGTCATGATGGAATATTCAATGCAACTTGCAATAATTTTAAACAGAGATGCTCACAGATATGGTCACTTTCTTTTGGGACATTTAATTTAGTCTTTGCTTTGGATAAATGAGTGAAAATTATAAGCAATCATGAGTTCCTACACATTGGGAAAGTAAAGATTTTTGAAGACAAATGAGGGTACTGGAAAAGGAAGAGGAAATTAAGATTTGAAACAAAATGAATGCTGGCTTCCTGCCTAGTATTTTGAAGAAACAGTAAGAGAACCAGAGGCTTTGATCATACTGGGTACCTCACTGCACATGTGTTTATTGCATAGTTTGTAAAAATGCCTGCAGTACATAAACCAAAGGATAAATTTTTTCCCCCCTCTCGTTTTAGCAATAATTTTATATGTATACTGCCCTGATTTTTAAATTGCAAAACCAAGCAATATTTTCAATGGCAAATTAAAATAATAGTCAACTGATTTTTCTTAAATTCATAAATAGTCAACTCTTGGCTAGATAAAGCAGCATAAAAATTTCAATCCAAATGAAGTTGAAGTAACCACATGCAGATGACATGAAAATAATACCTTAATATGGAATCTGGGCAACAATTCTTATTCTTAAAATATCACATCCAAGAGATCAAAATTACAAGTAGTATGTTTTTGAAAAGTAAAATCTTTACAACAGTTTATTACAGAAACTCTTTTGTTCATCCAGTCGACTGCTTCTTCATGGAAACACTAGTTGTGCTGTATTTGCTTTAATTCTGTGTATTCTGAGTATGGAATCTCCCTTGTCCAGAGAACTTGCATCAGTTTCACATTGGTGTTCTTTCTTTGGCACAGGGATTCAGCAAAAAACCTCACCAGTGCCACAAGGCAGCTGGCATTTAGTGCTTGGGGCTTTTGAAAAGATTTTTATTTATTAAATCAGATCAAATAAAAGTATTTACAAAAAAGAGGGGTATTTTTGTTTTTTATATGACTTATATAGAAGTAAATAACTTCTTCCATAGCCCCATTTCCTAACCAACTTAGTTCCTGTTGTCCCCCCTTGGCCCTGGATAGGAAGTTGACCATTGCATATGCAACTCCAAGTAGTTTCAAGATCAATTTAGAATGGGCTTATTTTCAAATCAGCCATAGAATGAACAGGTGGGGCTGGCCTATTATCTTCTTTTCTCACCCAGTTATACTGAAGAAATAAATTAAGATCTTATGGTATCTCACATCAACCAGGTCATATTACGTAATTCCATTCACTCAGTTGCTGCACTCTCTAAATCATGCTGTGTCGCTTCATGAGAATCATGACATTTCTCAAAGTATCCTATAAATTACAGTAACCACTTAATACAGCCAGAGAGTACTACATTCAATAATGAAATGCTCATACTTAAGCAATAAAATCAAGATTAAATTTAAAACCCAAAATAAAACAAAAACCCAGACAAATTACTTCCACATAACTCAATTATTAACTCCGAGTTACACAGTATCATTCCTATTTACAGCAAAATGCAACCATGTCATTAAAATGACCTGTCCACACAGGATTTTAAGGAGTAAGCACCTTTCCTATTTCCATTTATTGGAAGGTAAAATAACTATCACTTCCACAACAGAAAGGATAAACTTGGCCCTTTTCTGAAAGCACCTTCCTCACAATTAGTGAAAAAAAAATAATAGAAAGAAAAAATATTAAAATCATCCTGTTATTATTCAATCAATTTGATAAAGATATGTTTCCCATTCATATAAAATCTTCCTTCTTCCCTTGCCCAAAATAACCACTTTGTCTTTATTTCTGTTCTGCTTGGAGTTAACTGACTGGAAGGTCTCAGCAGTGATTTACCTGAACCTCCTCAAAAAACTCTAAGGAGAAGCCAAGAGCTCTCACATCCATGTTTCCAGTCCAGAAAAGTCTATTTTAGTGTAGGAAGTATTTTTATTTTAGTGTAGGAAGGACTAAAACTTCCATTACAAATTAATAATATAAATATTACTTTAAAATAAGTAACATCACCCATTTAGAAGAAAAATTGTATCAGCAAGAAAATCAGAGCATTAAAAGAATAAATAAAGGCACTTATTTTTCTATTTAAGGTCAAGAAAATTCTACAGCATTAATTAGGTTAACTAAAAATTAAGCTAATGTGAAGTTTAAGCTAAGATCAGTGGCTTCTAATGCACACTTATAAAATCTTGGTTTGACAACAAAACCAAGCACATTGTAGACCTTGGGTTTTCTTATAAATTGAAAGGAACAAGAAAATGATTCATTGAAGGTGACAGAGGGTTTGTGGAGTTTCCTTCCCCAAAGATATTCAAAACCTGCCTGGATATGATTGTGTGTAGCCTGCTCAAGGTAAACCTGCTTTAGCAGGTGCTTGGACTACATTGCCTGCAGAGGTTCCTTCCAAGCCAAATCATACTGTGGTTCAGTGAGAAAAACCCAAACCTACAGCATCTGGGATACTTTCTGATTTTGAATGGTGTCTTTCTGATAGAACACGGAAAAAAAGAACAGCATCAAGACTGCACAAAATAAAACAGGAAAGAGATTTAGGGAATGGAGTGTAGAGATGGCAACTCTTTCCTTCCAAGGAATTGGCTCCTGCCCCATAGCAACTTGTATTACAAAACATTAATAAGCACATACATAGGAAGAAGAGAAAGGTAGAGCAGAGAAAATAAGAATACAAAATGAAAGGGGAAAAAAGGTAAAATTTCAATACCATGTACTACCAGTACCACCTTCTGAAAAAAAAAATGCATAATTTCTTTTTAAGCCTTGAAGACACAAGCAATCACATATTTACACTTTGGTTAAAAGGCTAGAATGCAGAACGAGCATAATGTGAATTTTAAATTAAGAATACTTTACCAGGAAGGGCAAGGGAGAATCCTCTATAGACACAATTAACAGAATTGCTTTAATACACTTAAAAGTTTTAACCTTTGTGGTCTTTGAAGTGAACAGTGGAACTGCATCTATTTCAGGCTTGC
This sequence comes from Camarhynchus parvulus, assembly GCF_901933205.1. Lineage (NCBI taxonomy): Eukaryota > Metazoa > Chordata > Aves > Passeriformes > Thraupidae > Camarhynchus > Camarhynchus parvulus. Next base: position 13,896,311 of record NC_044572.1, on the reverse strand, counting down.
ACCAAAGGGCTGTACTGCCCTGAAAAGTTTTACAGTGCTGTAAACTAATGAAATAAATTATCTTAATTTGGTTAGATCTATTTTCATTAACTGTATTACCCACTGAGGGAATGAGGACAAATTTTAATTTTACTAATGTATTTCAGTTGTGCACTACTGTGGCACTCTGTAACTGAGGCTCCTGCTCAGTGCTGCTCATTTGGCCATCTTGGGGCCACCTCTCTCCTCTTTCCCAGGCAGGGAGGGCTGTGCAGGGGGGAAGCTGTGACCATCACCACCCCAAGCTGGCCTGAATGGGACTAACTCCTGCCACATTCCCATCAGGACTGCTGCAGACACAGCACAGTAGCACCAACAAGCACATTGTGAAAACAGAAAGCATTTTTGTTATAAACAAGTCATGGGGATACACTATATACACCTGGAGTAGAAAGTAAACATATGAGAAGACAGACCTTTTTCACAGCATGAAGAAAGAAAACAAAGAAGAAAAAAAACACTGGACACATCCTTTGACAAAAAGCTTTTCCAGGGCCATTAATGGATTTTCTGATGTTATTATTTGTGGCCATGGACAGACAGAAGTCTAAAAAGAATGAGATAATATTGTTCCACAAAATATTTAGGTAACAGTCAAAAAACTAACAGCAATAATTAATAGAAAGCTTCCTACAGGATCTCTCTGCAATTTTAGAGAGTATTATTTATACTGCTGGTAAGGTACGTTCATTACCATAAATTACCATAACAACAGGATTATTTAAACAGCTTGGTCCAAAAGGGCAGAAAAATAGCAGTCTATGGTTACTAGCAAGTCAGAAAACACTTTTTATGTGCGGCAACACTTCCCAAAAAGTTTCTGCAAAACAGAGTGGGTATTACAGCAGACAGCAGCAGAGACAGAGTTGTGCTATCTCACTCCTTTTAGTGCTAGTCAGGCTGCACCTGCAGAACTGTGTCAAGTTCTGGCTGCCACAGTCCATGAAAGACAAGGATGCACTGGAGAAGGTTCAGAGGAGGCCCATGAAGATGATTAAAGGGCTGGAAAGCATGCACTGTGAAGAAGGACTGAGGAAGTTAAGTCTCCTCTCTGGGGAAGGCTCAGGGGGACCTCACCACATTATTTGAGTACTTAAATGGTAGCTACAGAGAGGACAGAGGCTTTCTGTTCACAAAGAGAAGAAAAGGGCCTACAGGTAGAAGTCACTTTAGGCAAGATTTCATCTTAATACCAGAAGGATTTGGTAGTGGTGTTTTTTGCGTTTAGTTTAGTTCAAGATTTTTGGGGATTTTTTAATAATCAGAAGATTATAATTATATAATTACCAGAATGACCTCCCTAAGAACATCATGATACATTCCCCATGGAATGTATCATGGACAGGGTACCAGGTAGCCCCACCTAGGCTCTCCTTCCCACAAAAGGTAGGACCAGGTCACCAGGTATCTTCCAATATAGGCTGGTGATTCTTTACATTTCAGACCAGTCCATCATCTGCCTGCTCATACTTAAACATCTTTGAGAGTGAGACTGTTTGCGTGTGAGGATATACACACCTGAATATGACATGTCTTTTTCTATGATAATTAAAAACCATGAGTATTTTTGTTAAATTTCCATTTCTGCCTTTGGTTTGGCTTTTTTTTTTAATTTTTTAAATGTGGACACATATGGAGTTACATTCTGCCACTGAATTCATATCTACACAGCAGCATATAACAAAGCAGACTGTAGCCCCCAACTGCCTCACCTATTTAATACACAGTATGAAATGACATATTATTTTTGAAAGGAGAACAAGATAGATGCCAGCATGAAACAGTGTTTATGAAAGCATCACCACTACAGCTGTCCCCAAGCAATAAAGCTGTTTATTCCAACCTCCTACCTCATATAAACTGAAATCCTCAGCACTGAAAAATAACTTGAAATCTGTTCATGACTCCAAGACAAATAAGAAAAGTCTTTTCTCTCCAAAGTATACAACTATGGTCATGTCCAGAAATGGCCATTTTCTATGGAACTGCACGGACTTATAAATTCCACATTAATATTTTCTTGACATTAATGCATACTGCATTGGTTGTATCTTGAACTTTGATTCTATCTCTGTACATACTGGTGCATTCGGCATAAAAATAAGTCTTTTCTTTAAGGCTTCTTTGTTTCTGTGGTTATACACAAACATTCAGAGAATATTCAACAAATATCTGTATTAACATATTCACATCTAAGGTTTATACAAGAAACCATAGATATTCTTTTGAGTTCAGGAGACATACAAACTCTTCCATGGGTGTAGGAATACAAAAAAAAATCTAAAAAAATATCAAGATAGGACTTAAAAATCAAATTGATTTGAAATATGGAAATTATTATTAGATTTAGAAATCTGCATCTGAAACAAGTCAGATCCAAAGTCAGATTTATACCTGGAACAGACCTGTGATTATGATTCTCAGCACAGAAAAACACGGTAAAACTGTTAACCTCCAAAGCAGAAACCATAAACTTACATGCCCATCATAAGAGCTTGTTTCCCCTTCCCTGCCCTTTTTAAAGCATTCTGACATGCAACAGAACCAGCTCCAGCAATTCCCAGATTGGGATATGTCTGTGGGACCTGGGCCCTTCACCAGCAGAGCCTCAGCTGCTGGAGCAGCTCAGCGCATCCAGCCTGGGAGTGACAGCTGAGCTCATGCACGCCCCAGCTTGGTGCAGATCCACACTCCAGTGGTAAACAACAGGAGTTGGGACAGCTTTTTTAGGCACTCACATTATAATCAATGAAACACAGGTTTCTCACTTTGGAGTGCACAATGCATAGCATTTGTTCCTATCTAATAAAAACAACACAGGGAAAACACTGAAACTTGTCTAGAGAATAATTACTAAATTGTGGTCCCATACACATCAGTGATACCCCAATACCACAACAGTCTTATGGGAAGTCAAATGCTATTAGAAATTGCATACAAATTTTGACCATACTACATATACAAAATATTCCATAGGGGTGATTGGTCAAAGAAAAAAGGAGGAAAAAAATAAGGAAAACATTATTAAACATTTATTTAGTATCAGCTCCAAGATGTCAGGGTGCTATTCTGGCAGCCAGGCAGGGCATTTGGCTGCCTCAGACCACTGCCCTTACTGAGCTGTAATTGTCCCTCTTCATGCTGAGTGGAGGCTGAGATGCCAGCACTTGATAGCTTACATTTCATCCCAGCATTTGAGCTCCAGTGCTGAAATAGCTCATATCTTGCCAATATAAAGAAATAAAGGGAGCACTCAATACCTAATTACCTGTAGCAGCACCAGCTAAGAGAAAATACTCTTTGGCCAGAACAAGATTTCCATCATCTTCACAGTACAAAATCCAGAAGAAACAACTGCTGCAGCTGTCAGGGTGTTGACAGCCCTATCAGAGTGAAGCCAGTGTGATCACAGGGCCAAGAACCCATCTCAAGTAGTAAAAAACCTTTACATGCAAGTGGATATGGGACTGGGGATACTGTGAACTCCTACAAGGGCACCTTGAGGTCTTCCCACCAACTCTGTAATTAACACAAACCTTAAGTAAATCCTCCACCAGTGCACCAGTCACTTCAACCTTCCCCTGGTTACAACTATGCACAATTACTGAATATTAAATCATGTGCCAAGCCAGAAACAAGCAAACACATGGCATTTGATTACATTTACTCCTCCCATGATCAGCCTCAGTGCTCTTGCCTAGTTTCACAAATGCTGGGCAGCCCCATGGTTACACACACACACACATTCCCTGCATTTCACACGGGACCTCCACTGATGACCCCCCAAAAAGCTCTCTGCAGTATGCCTAGAGCTCTGAACACTTGCATTTCTCCTTTTTTGTGACAGATATCCTTTATAGGGAGTATGACAAGCTTTAAAACTATCTTTGTATTTTACAATGTATATGCTGCCATGGTTCCTTGTTCATTAAGGTCGTTATCACAAGAGACTAATTATGAAGTGCATGGTCCTTGGAGAGAGAGGAAAGCAACAGAATCTATCCTGGCATTTTACAGAGTAATGGATAACCAGTTAAAAATGATTCCTCTAACTGAAGCCTAGCTATTTCTTTTTCAAAATCTTAAAGCCCAACTCGTTATAATGACAATAGTTTTCAGTGCAGTTTCAACCTCTACATATGAGGAATTTGATATAAGATCCTCTACCCCTCAGCCTCCCCCATCTTCAGGCCATTAAACAGAATTCAGACCCTTCCACTGCAGTTACAGCCACAATAAAAGATAAAACCTAGGGGGAAAAAAAGGCCAAAATATACCTGTCAGACAGGGAGAAGCACAAAAGAGGTACACTAGTGAAAACAAAAACATATACATTAGCTATAACACTATGAAACATTTAGAAATAAACAAAATAAATGAGTAGCATTGCTGCCTTCTTTCTTAAAGCATGTAATAGAAACAGGTTTTTCGTTGTTATATGAAAATTTGACAAATCCACATTAAATTAGTGGTTTAAATTCACCAACCTATCTCTGAAGCTTTGATTTTGTTTTTTTCAACTGACAGTGCTGAAATGCATTAATTTATGGTATCCAAATGTTTGAAGAGAGCATATTCAATCATCTTAGAAGCAGGCCTTATTTTGCTGAAAATACAATCTGAAGGCAGGTACTCTACAGCTGGAGATACAAGACCCATATGGTCCTGCCACGTCTGATCCTGCTGCAACAGGAACCAGAGAAACTGAACCAGATTACTATGGACAGATGTCATGAACAAAAATAACTGAGGGAAGTGTTCCACACAGCACATTTCTGCTCAAGACAGCAGTAGTAACCAGCTTCTCTTGCCATTTAGAACACATTTGAGTTTCTCTAGTCTGGCTTTTGCTGGATACCAGAAAGCTACAGGGCACTTAAGAATCAGACACATTCTTCAGTAATAACTACGAAATTTTACTCCATCTCCTACTTTGTTTTCATGCACCAATAAATATAGATATACACCAAATACATGAATGTATAAAAATATATATACCTGTATGTATATAGAATTACATAGAGTTTTAACTGTACTAAACTTGTTGTATTTGCAAATCTGATCAACTGCTTCATACTTAAGTGAGGCTGTTTTATGATTTCCTCTCCTGCTGTCCCAACACCCATTCCCAACCAGCTGAGCAAGGAATGTTTCAATTCATGGTCTCTTGTTTGCTGTCAGTTCCAGTATTTGACTAATAAAACAAAAATGACCATGTGAGAGAAAGTTTCTGTGTATCTAAACTTAAGGAACTGGTGAAAACTTTAACTCTTTCATGCATTCCCTTTCATGTCTCCCTGGTATGAAACAGCATGAGGCCAGATTTGATCAGGGCCCAAGCAAGTCTTGAGGTGAACTGAGGGAAGAAAGAGTTCTCAAATAAAAGTGACATTACCACATATATTAATAAATTTCAGAGAAAATAAGATTTTTCAACTATTCTTTAAAGTTTGGTTGCTGTGGGGAAAAGGAAGGTGTTGCAGAGGTCAAGGCAAAGAATAAAAACCAACTTTTTCTTTTTTAATATATTTCAGAATCAAATTAAAGACTGCACTTTTTTTTCCCCTAGTACTTGACAATCTGTAAAAAAAATTATTTGAGTGAAAGAGTAAAAAAATACAATGATAGAATCACAGAATGGTTTGGGCTGGAAGGGACCTTAAAGATCACCTATAGCTCCAACCTCCCTACCATGGACAGGGACACCTTTCACTAGACCAGGTTGCTCAGAGCCCCATCCAACCTGGCCTTGATAGGACGGGGCATCCACAACTTCTTACAGCAACTAATTTCAGTGCCTCACCACCCTCCTAATGAAAAATATCTTTCTTATATCTAATATAAATCTATTCTCTGTCAGTTTAAAGCCATACCCCTTTGTCCCATCACTACATGCTCTTGTAAAAAGTCCCTTAAAAATCCTTACCTTTCTAAAAGTATTCTGAAACTGAATTTGCATTTTTGGCTCCATAGCAGTGAAACTATTCTTTGGTACAGAGTACCACACAATTTATCTCATGGGCTTGAGAAATACCAGAAGTTACTGAGAAACACATGGATCATTTGCTGCCCTGTGGACAAGCAGAGGGCTCTGGAACTAACTGGGAACAATTCCTAGGCACCTATAGCTAACCAGCACATACAAGCAGAAAACCTTAAAGGACTTGTAAACCAGACAGTCTTTTCCATTTATTTGATGTATCACTCTAATTTACTAGAGCCGAAGTAAAACTCCACAAATACAAGCAAAAGCAATTACTGCCAGACATTTTAACGGGCTTCATATATTCCTCCATTTTTAGGCACAAAAACCCAGAAAAGTTTACAGAACTATTTCTCTAACACCTACTTGAACATATCTAATTCTATGCCCTTATTAATCCCTGCTACAGTGGTTTATAATGGTTTCCCAGAAACAATGTCTCTTGTTCCATCTTCAGAATGAGCTGTGATGCTACAGAATTACAGTTTGCTCCCTACTGCTGTTTATAGGAAATGAGGCGCTGTCCACACAAAAATAATTGTACTTCTTTGGCACATCACACTTTCAAAAGGTCTCCAGACAAAAAGTCTCTGAAGTCTGCAAGATGAACTCAATGTTTTCCACTACCTTCTCTGAAGAGCCATAAAGGCATGTTAGAGCAGGACTATTAATACCCCTGGTATCCGGGGGTTCTGCCCTACACGATTCTTGGCGCTGTTGCTGCCTTACCCTTGGTGCCAGACCTGCTGTCTGCTACTCTTTATGCACGTCCTGGCAGGGCGCACACAGTGCTCCGGCCCCTCCACAGCTCTGCCAAGCACACAGGAACACAACTGGAAGTTGCTAAATTAATTGATTATGCCAGATTGCAACCTTGTTGCTTGAGCTTCCCCTTCTCAGAAGTGAAGGTTTAACCAGTGGGAAATAACATCCCACAGTGGATACCAAAGAAGATATTAAAAATGCCAAAAGCTGTGGAAGAAAATCTCTGTGTGCAGCTACTCCATCCCCTACCAGGCCCTTCCTTTCTTCCCTGTAGTGCATCCCACTCTCCCAACAGACTTTATTCTCCTGTATGTATCCTGCTAAAAAGATTCCAGTCTAACCTATTATCCTGCTATATGAAACTGCAAAAGGATCCTGATCTTCCAGGTACATGTAGAATCATTAACATATTCAAAGAATAAACCATCTCTCAATAAAAAAACACCACCCCAAACAAACAAAAACAAAAAGCAGAGAACTTGCTCTAAAGAAACATCATATTTACAATTTCCAACTGCGAACAGTTGACTCTGCTAACAAATATGCTTCCAAATAGGCTACCCTTACCAGCAAATTATTTACCTAATCGGTGAACAAATTGAACTAGTTAAGCTGTTCAGAGACTAAAATCAACACAGAGCTTAATATGAAACATCATATATTAAAATTTCATGTACCAAAAATTTTACAAGATGATCACTATTAAGATTTCTAATCCAACTTCTTTTGCTGAGACAACAGTTTCATTAAGTGCCACAGCGCGAATCTAACGATGCATGGAAATCTGCCTCAACAACATCAAACAAGCAGAACTGACACAGGAGGTGCCTTCAAATCTGGGCACTGACTTCCCCTTTCAACACAGGCTGACACAGAGACAGCAGCTCACTTCATCCAACCTAACGCTGTATCTTCTTGGAGGAAAACAGCAATGGAAGGAACGCTGGCATTAAATGCGCAGAGGAAAGAATAGAAAGACTAAAGACAGAATTTTTCTCATAGAATATATAATCAATTTGCAGATAATTACAAGGCATAAAGATAGTTAATAACTCATATTTGGGAGGAGGTTGAGGGGTTTTTTTAATACTCTGTGATATTATTTAAGCTCATTTTAACTAAGAAGGGGTTTGAATAAAGAACGTTTGGAGTATGCTATGATTTAGCAATGTCAAACTTCAGGTATCAGTAAGGGTTTTTTGGGTGCAGATCAGGCCCAGGACACCATGGATTGGATTATAAACCTTCCCCTCCATTCACACAGTACAGTGTAACAAAGCCTGGGCTGTGTCAAATAGTAAATTTCATTTTGAAGCTCTTCTGTATAAAGCAAATTCTGGGTTTATGCCCTATTGCTGTAAAATAGAAATTTTGTTCATTTTTGTTCAATGCAAAAATTCAGTATTTTCATGGTACATTGTATAAAGAAAAAAAAGAGGCAATAATGCTACATATGCACTACCCTACATATGAGCTTGCTCCTGTATTTCCAATTTCCATATTAAAGATGCATTTCCTGTATACATCTGAAGACACTTTGAAAATTTCAGTCATATAGAAAGAGATGAAGTGACTGCTAGGCAATTTGAATTTCAGACCTTTAAACCTCTTTAAACCTCTGTGACTACCAGCTTATTAATAAATTAAATTATAAATAAATTAAGAAATTAATTAATTAATTAAAAACAACCACAAACTGGAACTACTAAGTGTCTCAAAAAAGACTAAGATAAAAATCAATATAAATATACAGTAAACAAATATAATACTGTCTTAAAATTTATAATTAATATGTTTTATGGCGTTTATTCTTAACAAGCATTTAAAAGTGCAGTGCAAAAACTGACCCACATTTGGCCATTATGTAGTATCATTGTTGGATTTCAATGGCAGTGTGTTTATCAAAATAATACTAATTAAAATAACCTTGTTGGTATCAGTTGTGAAGAACAGCAGCACTCCATATACTATAGGAAAGCATTTATGAATGCAAAAATGAAATTATTTTCAGGTGTCCATTTCAGTCTGAATGCAGTTTTTTTTGAAGCAGAAGGGATCCCATACAAATGTAGCCAGCATACTGCTGGTGCTTCTATCATGCTTAAAAAGCCTATGTCAGGTAAGGATACACTTTTTTGTAATAGCTTGGAGTAGCATAAAGATTAGATTGATAAAGTAATATATATATATACACATATATATTACCTGTTCTTGCCTCTCCAGCCACTTGTCCACCATGGGATGACTGGCACTTAACGATGAACGAGCACTGTCTCTCTGAAACTGGTTAGACCAGCTACTAGTATCTCGTGGTAGGCTTCTGTAGTTTTCATCTTTCTAGTTTAAAAGAAACAAAAAAGGGTCTTATAAAAAACAACCAGTCCTTGCACATTAACAATGCAGCTGGTTATTAAATGAATACAAGAGGAAGACTGGACCCAAGGACAGCACAATGACTTGGCCACTCAAGGGCAAGAGCTCCTGTTCCTTAATGCCAGTGACACCCAAATAGAGCCTAGGTGGAGTTGTAGATCTTCCACCCTCTTATACTTCCCTTCCTCTTTTTCCAACCTCAAACCTCTAGTGCACAGATTCCCAACTACATACTCAGCAAGGCTTTCAGAGCATCACTCTCCTCAGTTCATTCTCACTGAGAGCAAATGCACCAAATGAGTGCACTCAGTGACCGCTACAGCCACTCTATCATTTTTCCAAGTCTCTGTATGTAATCAATTTTACAATCAAAGCAGTCTCACTGCTCCAGGTACTGTCCTTAAAACCAGAATAGCATGCTGTAGAGTTCAAAACTTGAATTTATTATTTCACATAATAATGCCTTGCCTGGTTTGCCTGAAGCTACAAGTACAGTCACATTTGTAGAACAGCAGCAGATGGAGATTGTGCTGACAGAGATACACTGATCCTACTGAGACTGATAATTTTTCTCTTTCTTTTTAATTGATGAATTTGTCTGCACATCTTTCCTTCAAGCTGTACAAATTCTTCAGCTTCTAAAGGTTATTAGTCCTTACCCTGTCTGATCACTAAAAGCCAACAAAAGCAGAGGCAGATTCTTAATGATGGGAGTTACTTTTAGCCTAAAGTCAGTGTAACTGATAGCTTACATAGCTTAGTTCCTTCCAACTGAAATACATGGAGCTAAAGTTCTGCTTAGCTTTTCAAAAGAGAGTTATAAATATACTATAATATATATAAGTATACTTCCTTCAGAAGCAGAGTATTTTTTCCAGTCAATGTTTGTCTATCTTCATGCCAAATCAGATAATTCAGAGAGAGTATCTATTTTTAAAACAGGATTGCAAAACATATTTTACAATATTATTATCACTTTAAGGAATCTCAAAACCCTCTAAAATAATAAACAAACAGCAATGCACATTTGCAGCTAAAAGTTATTATTTTCTTTATAACACACTGAATATTTTTTACCCCCTCTTAAATCAATACTTCATTCCATCAGCACGAGTATTTCCTTCCCTGTTTGCCATACTGATATTTCTTTGGCTTGGAACAATACTAGTCCAATATTCTAGATGCAGCATCTTACAATTGTCCTTCACAACTTTACAATTCCCTTCCAATTGTCCTTCACAACTTTATTTCTTGTATATATATATATGACAGGCTTTGCTAAGAAATTCAGGTCTTGGTATAACTGTGAAATAGAGCAGTTTTCAAAAGCTTCCCATTCAAGACCAATCTTTTCCCAGGCATATCAAACCTAAGCTTTCTTAATTCATAAGAACTTCTTTTCTTGCAAGATGTTGTAGTATAAGATAAAGTCTTCCATTTCAAGACATTGAAGCTTCAATTCATCCAACACAAGATAACATTGTAAAAATATGTTTGCACAAGTAACCAGCCTAACAAATAAGCATCATAAATTACTTTACCCTGCCACAAATGAGCAAAATCTTTGTGCCTTTCAGCAACTGAAAACAATCCAGTATTCCAGTTCTGGTTAACCACACAGCAAACTAGAAACCTGCTCTGTGTCTTGCTTAGAAAGGGAAAGTCAGCTTTGTACAGCAAATGCCATAAAAGTCAAGGAATGGTGTATACAAATTGATTTTTTCCTGTTGCTTCTCTTATTCAATTCTCCTCTTAAGGCGACAGGGGTGGCACAGCTCCTATAAGCCAAAACAACGATTTCTCTTGTTCAAAATGGTGGGCAGGTATAACAAGAAAATCAGAATCTGACAAAGAAATAACAAAAAAAATCATTTTATGCACAAAACCACCCATACAGTTGGTGCGTGCATTATTGTCACCCAACAATAACCCACTACCTGACAGACATCACCTAGTCTGAATGAACAGAAATTTCTTCCTATGAAACAAGATGTTTTCTGTATTTCTGTACTTTATAGAGAACTCAATTTTTTATTGGTTCTTGCTTACAATGTTCAATAGAAACTTTTTTTAAAGACATTTTTATTTATAAAACCCAAAGCCCTCTTTCCACACAGCATCCATTATGTCTGCACAGGAGCATTTCACAAGAGTAAGAGAGAAGGAAAGATGCTCATCTAGGGATGTGTTGTTCGTCAATTATTCAATCACCAGGTCTCAGGATCACAATGAACAGTCACATTGCACAAAGTTTATATTGGAAATTTGTGCTGTAAAAAGTCTCAAGTATCACAACACTCAGTGTAAGTGAAATTACCTAAGCTAAGAGAGTTAAATTAGACCTCTGTCTTGTGTATCTATACTAATGTCAAGAATTTTGCCAAGCGTTTACGCCTAATATTATCTGTGCTGACAGAAGAGTACATTCATCCCATCTACCAAAATATTTCTGCCTGTAGCCCACTTCTGTAGAAGATTGCCTTTCCCCTGCTAAGACTTAAATCAGCTTATTTTACACAGAAGACATCCAAGCCACTCAGCAATCTTTTGTGACAGCAGAAATAAAAGCCAGAATGGTAGAGAGATGTGGTTTCTGTAACTCTTTTTGTTTCTCAGCACTTTCACCTCTCACCTTTCTTCAGAGGCTCAAAATAGTGCTATTATCAGATTGGAATAAAATACCAGTGGTGCACTCACACACAGAGTTATGTTGGTTTTAGCCAAATAGTGAAATACTAGAAGATCCACCAGGCACAGACAAGCCCTCCACTCCTTTCTTTGTCACTGCTTTCTGGCAAACAGCTCTCCCTGTTCCCACAAGTACAGCACTGGGACAAGCACCAAGCTGGAGGAGGAGCAGAGGGATCAGCACCCAGCACTGCACACACCATCCCTCTCACAGACACCTCCACCACACAGCCTTAAGGTGCTCCGGCTACCTGGAGCCCCATATTTGCAGGGGTTTCTATTACTGCCAGAGTAATTCAAAGATAGCTGTGCTGACAAACTACAGAGGTACAGGTGAAAAACATCGCTGCAGCTTAGACATTGGGATTTACTGAGCCATCTGTGATGCTGCTATTTAAAATATATATTGTTTGGGGATTTTTTGTGTAAAATATTCAGTTGCTAATCCAGAAAGCTGTACTTGTCTTCAGCATGATGCAGCTTTGGCACACATGCTCCCAACATCCAGCTGAAAAAGGTGTGTGTCACTTTTAGCTACAATACCATAAAGGAGAAGATTTCATGGTACAGAAGCCATCAGGGTCACTCAGGGAATTCCCATTTCTTCTGGAAATGCAGCTGTAAGCCCTCCTGGGACCAGGGCTGACATGCATCATCAGTTACAATTAAATGCCCTAATTTTTTAAAAAGAAGTTTCTTTCCCAAACATCTTTGGGGACCATGGGCCATGTCAGCTTTATCATTTTTGAAATGGAAATTGATCAATATAATACTAAAACTGCCAAGTCATAATACCACCACTACCCTTAACTGCAGCATTTTGGAGTAATTTTAATGAGGACACATAATCTAACACTTTAAGATTTAGTTCAGCATAGCGTCCCTGTGGGGTTTTGCTGGAGGATTGGGTGAAAGGGGACAGGAAAAATGAAGCAATTTTGCTATACTTTTAATTTCAGATGAATTGCAATATATAACAAGAGTCTCATCAAAGACTCTGTAGCTGGTAGAGGAAATTATGCATTAGAATGGTCTGTGTACTTCAAGTACTAGCTGTCATTGCATGAGCTCACTTGTGATTTTAACTTGCAGTTGTACCCCTGCAAACTCCCAGCATCACAACCCAACCAGAACATTCTCCACCCGGTGTGGTGACAGTTCCATGTCTGCTAAATCGTTTGCTACTTTCCAAACAGTGAAAAAACTGGGTTTTCCCTTTGTTTCACCTCCTGAATGGCTAAAGTGTGGCAAATTTTGGTTGCTTATTTAAAACAAAACTACACTAGACAGTATCACAACAGGGGTAAAATACACTGAAGACATCTTCAAAGTAATTATCTGAAAGACAATTCAAAAATGCAAACCAAGTTTTCACTTAAATTATTTCTACAGCAATAGAAATGTGTCCCATGTGTCCTTTAGGAAGTCACTAAGAGAGATCATTTTGGGGACAGATTTTTTTTTTTTTTTTTGCTACTCAGTCTTTTTCCTTGTATCCTATGCACTTTGGAAAAGGCTGCTTGTTTGTTTGGCTCTAGTTCCTTATGATGGCCTCAGACTGAGATAGGATTTGTGATGAGAGATGAAGAAAAACACTTTGTTTAGTCTTTTGAGGTTGTAATTCTACCTGAAAGACTTCGGCCAAATTCATGTCTATAAGGGCAATTATTGTTGTTGAATCATTATACAGGTTATAAAGGTTGTTCTTTCCTTTAATGCTCCACTGTGACCATGTTAGACCCTGAACAATTTGGTGCCACTCTCAGACAGGATGCTAAAAGCTGTAATTAATTACCAAAACATTCACACAGTTTATGTAAGTAACTCTGTCTGATGAAAACATCTGTTTGTAAAGGAAATAATATACACACAGATCCACTTTCCATGCTGTCTGATGGTCTAGCAAATGGATTCCTGGAGTTTTTTACTTGGATGAGGTTTCACGGCTGCTTTTTAACTGGATTTTAGACAAATATGAAATAAGACCAAATTGACCTCCATTTCTAAAAAAATACCAAAACAAAAAAAAAAAAAAAAAAAAAAACAAAGAAGGCCACACAAATGTCTGTTTTACATGGAAAATACATTACATATATAAAATTAACTAACCCACAAGATGCATTGCATGAAGAGAAATACCATTTTTAAAAAAACTCTGCTTACACAGATGTCAGATTTGGAACTGTTCTCTCTATTAACATAGCATCTTGTAACAACAATTTCTCCCAAATGTCAGTAATTTACCTCCAAACTAATTGTACCAGTCACTTCCTAGAACTATCCATGTATCTCAGGAAAGTGGCACTACTGTTTGGGTGAGCTTCCTTTTATTCCCAGTAGATTCATTTTCCAAGGTTGCTCTTTTCCTGATGTATACCGAAGAACATGACCCCAGAAGCTGCAATAATGCAGACACAGCCCAGACATTTAGTGTAAAGAAGGAATGAATTACAGTCACCCAGTATCAGAAACCTTTGATCTAAGGCTGCTCTCCAAGGAGGGAAGTAAAAGAGGACTCGCACATTAAAGAATTACCACAGCTTCATCCCTTCTATCAGCTCTGACCTGGAACACGGGTCATTTCCAACTGGTAAAAACCGATTTGCAGAAGATACAAATGTAACAGTCTAATAAACAACTTGCATGCTCTATTTATGGTGAAAATAGATGAGAAGAATGACCACTTCACATTTATTTGGATATTTTCAGAAAGACTTTTCTCAGAAATGACCCTCTGTATAGCTCCATGAAAGGAATTAATGTACTGTGCTTCTAGAAGAGCTCATTAGATGCAAAAAGGAAAAAAAAGCAATTGAAAAGACAGTGTTCTGTTTAAGTTCTATCACCTTTAGTTCAGAAATTTCCAGAGTTGTGCTACTCCAATTTATATATTCCATGTCACTATTTGACTGACTAGCAAGGCCTGACCTTAAAAAAAGCAGTAACTATGGGCCATGATAATCAGACAGTTCTCTGTGCAAGTGGTATTATATGTAAACATTCAGCGCCAAAGAATATTGGTTCAATTAAGAGCAAATCAAAAAACATGATACTGTCCATCCAAAGCATTCTGTTGATGTCTCTTGTTTACAACACAAAAATTTAAAATGTCATGATCTCTGCATGTTCACATGCAAAGCCAGAAGTTTCCAAATAGTGTTATTTCTCAGATGGAGGGACAGGAAAGAAGCTGCTTCTTCCTTTCACTCCTTATTTATTAATCTCCTAATAAACCCCCACAAGGGATATTTGCAAAAAACTCAATAACATACAAAACAACTCAAATAAGATACAGCAGTTTATATTCAGTAATTATAATTCAGAAACCGTAACTAAAAAGACATGGCTTTCCACTGCTCCATTTTAGAGAAAAATAAATTAACCAGTTAAGTTAAAGTGTCATGAAGCTACAGTTCTGATTCCTCTACACATTATGCTTAGAAAATCATTTCCCCTTCTACTATTTTTCATTCAAGTTAATATTCTCTTTTTCTGCACCACTTTAAAGGCATCTAAAGAGTTCTTATGCATATCCACCTGTACATGAATCCATATGGGTATCTGTTTAAATGCAATAATATAATTACGCACAGTCCCGCCATTTTTACCAGATATTTGCTTTTGTAGCCAGATTTATAAATTTTATGCCAATTTGGATTTAGAGAAAATACAATTTGTAAAGTTGTTTGTTTATTTTAAGTGTTGACATGATGCATTTGATTCCTTGGGAGAGCCAAGAAATTAAAGAAGGGGAAAAAAAGCTCCTAATTAATTAATTTCAAAGCAGCCTCTGAAAACAGGATTTAACAAATAGAATGTCAATATTAAATATATTTAAGAAGCTAAGGGAAACAGGAAACAAGGGGACATAGGAAACTTCATGACGACCTTATATTTCGATCTCAAAACGAAGAATATCTTATAAACCAGCAGCAGCAGCCTTTTAAATGCCAAGTAGATGCTTTTTGTTGGCCACACCACTGAAACGCTGCAACTGGCTGTCTGTATGTTTAGCAACTTGCATCTGATGCTCTGACATGAACAAAGGAGGCTGGGATATGAAGTAACCAGCCTGTCTTCTCCAACTAATGGAACTGATTTTCTCCTTTCTTCTTTACATTGGCCAGCATGGAGAAGAGCAGGTTTTTAAGGTCAAAAGCACAAAGGCAATGTCCCAAACCCATGGTACCTCTTCCCCAGCAGCACTTACACACTACTGCCTTCCTCCATATGGAATGATACGGACCCGCAGATCCACTGGGCTCCCAGCAAAGCATCCATCACCTCACACAACTTGCCAATTCACTCAGACCTCAGCCACAATTCCTCCCAGGGTCTGTGGAGGAAGGCCCAGAGAGGAACCAGGCCAGGGCTTGTAGCAGTGTTTCTCTTTTATCTGAGTTTACAGCAGCACACACGCCCTCGGCTCCTTGCAGTCCTACGGGTGTTCCTCACACTGAACAGCTTCCCATCTTCCTTCATCTTATTGTTTTAGCTTTTGTCCATGTTTCATTTACTTCATGGGCTCAGCAGGCAATGCTCTTTAGCTGGACATCTGTACACAAGAGCTGAAGAGCTGTTTATACAGAGACAAAAATACTGGATAGTAGCACACAATGATCATCCCATCAGTCTGTGAAACAAAACCAGGCTAAAGTGACCTCTGTACAGCCTCAAAATCAGTCATAACACAAGTGCAAAAGGTGACTAGGAATTCCTGTATTTACTGGAGCTGATTTTCCCCACTAACTAAAGCTTAACATCTTCTCCCCAGCTTTACTACTCCTTTGCACTGATTAGTTCCACATATGAGTGAATTTTATTCTGATACTGCTTGGTTGTCTTGTCTTTATTCATTGCTAGATGAGATAAGTGAATTTTAAAATGCAACAAAAATTTAGCAAAAAATGGTGAAATATTCACTGTTTAAAATTTGCGGGTTCATGTCTGAACACTGTTGGGAAGCATAGCCTGCAACCTGAATTGTACTTTAAACTTCTTTTTCTTGCTAGCTATACATTCAGCCAAAATCCAAACGTGTTTTGCACCAATACATAACCTTAATAACCAGAAAGCAAGACAGACAAATATTTTAATCTGCAAAATCTCTTGAACAACAAGTGTATATGTTTACATGGTTGTAGGTTACAACTAAATAGATGGAAGCAAGTCAAAACACAGATCCATATCTATTACCAAGAAAAATATATGTGCTTCTAACCTTTGGAAATAAAAATATCCACTAAACCTGAACATCTAACTGTCAGAGTGTTTTTTAAACTTACTCAATCTTTTATCAGCCTACTCTTTCAAGGACCAGCCTTTCACCCTCAAACCAAGGAAGAGCTGCAAAAACATAAAAAATTAAAACCAATAGAGACAAACACTTAAACATGGGAATTTACAAAGTACACCCTCACTTAGAAAAATAGCACAGGAAAAGCCTTCAATTATCCTATACCATGTACTTGAGAGCTTTCTGTTTTCAGTATAGCTTTCAGTGGCTCTCAGAGAGGTGCTGTACACTGCATTGACTGAAGGGAAAGACAAACAACCTGTGCACATTCCAGTACTCCTTTATCACGAGTGGGAGACTCTCTCACCCTGACCCTCCTTGGCACTCCCAGCTCATGATGCAGCACCCAGTCCCCTCAGCCATGGAGCAGGCATTGCTCACCTAGACACTGCTCACCCATCACCTGCAGCGAGACTGGGACACAAACACACATCCTTCCTTCATCACTGATGAAAAACAAAGCCAATGTGTTTAACAGACTTGCTCAGCCTGAGAGTAGAAGTGGAAAAAACTCACCAGCTCTCAGATCTTGCATTGATATCTTTAGAGGGGCAGAGAGGAGACTGGACAGATGGGCATCCACAAATGGATGACTTGGAGCAAAAGGAGGTAAAACAACAAAGGAGATGGAGAAAATTATACCTTCACTTTGGATTTATTTGTTTTGTTGTTGGCTTTTTGCCTACTTAACATGTGGTCATGACTGACTTTTGAATGCCAACAGCTGAATCCTGTCCATGTACACAGCTCTCAGCTAATGGAGCAGCATAGCATCAAATGATGCACACTGGCTGTTACCTCTGTGCACTAGGCAAGGGTTTTTCACTTATTATTCCCAAACTGCTGGTGATACTAAGAAATATTATATTTGTTTTCACATTTTGAAAGTCAGGAATTTTGAGCTCTTTCGTGGAGTTTTCATTGCATTAAAATATCACCAGCTACTGGACTAAAGACAGACAATTCTTCATGGTATTCATGAAAGCACCTGAGGCAGAGGGCACATGAAGAAATACAAATTATTCCATCAAAACATAAGAAAACAACTTTCTTATTCTGAGAATGATCGAACACTGGAAGAGGTTGCCCAGAAAGGTGGTGCAGGCTCCATCCTTGGAGATGTATATTCTCAAAACCTGGCTGGACCCAGACCTGAGTAACCTGCCCTAGCTGCTCCTGCTCTGACCAGGCAGGCTGAACCCAACAATCTCCAGAGGTACCTTCCAACCTCAGCTGAACTGTGATTCTGTGAAAGTCATGAATTTTACATGCTCCCCAGGACAAAAATAACACATACTGTGGTGATTTCATATTGCACTCTCTTTGGGTACAGTTCCTTTTAACTATTTAATCACCATGCAACAAGCTGCCAGCAACAAGTTACTACCACAAAGGAAGAAAACTGATGCATGTAACTTCTGTTTTCTTGACTTTCCATAAATCTCTTTCCTGTAACATTTTACATATTAAAACATTTTATTTCACCACCTGTGGATAACCCATGTTCATTCTCCCTTCCTCTCAGTCTATGCAAAACCACATCTGAAATTACAAAGCTCACGACCATCTCATTGAAAAGGAAAAACCTGGCTCAAATATACCTGGATGAAGAAATATTCGTGGCTATTGAATCGCCCAGAACTTCTGTTTAAAACACTGCATTTTTAGGTTAAAAGCAGGTAGCTGTATCCATCATGTGGGGGTTTAAAGCCTCTCATGACAGAGATGCCAGGCTCTTAGCAGATATCCTGAACTTCTCCTTAGCAGATTCACCTGTATTACAGCACTTCACCAACACTGCTCACCAGGTGCACAGTATCTCCCTTCTGAAGGAGTCAAAACCAGAGACTAAGGGTCCCAAGAAACATCAGCAACAATTTGGTCTCAGGCTCCCAGAATGATGCCCAGTCTTTTAGTCCACATTACTCACCAGTTAATTTAATAGATTTGCACTATGCCATTTAGACTTCCTGGCTACAAAATGACACCAACACATAATTTTAATCCTCTGAGCCCTTCAATCCTCTGAACTATACTTCAATTCTAGTGTAATACCACATCTTTGGTGACAGTGACAAAATAATTGTCACTAAGCTGTGTTTCAAAGGACTTCAAGGTAAAGGAAACTAATTTTCACTTTAAATTTGATTTTGAAACTGAAATATCATTGTTGTTGGAGCTTTTCAAAATATGTATGCATGCTTTTCTCCTATCTAAACACGTTTCATTAGAGAATTTTTTTTTCATTCTGTTTACAAAGAGGATTAGAAAGGACTGCATCTTTCATATAAATATAAATCCCTGCAACCCAGCAATCTGAAAATTTGCACTCATCAGTCTCAGCCCTACCTGCAATAGGAGATCTGGGAAACACAATCAGTTTTGCAGGTAAGGCCACTGATGCTAGATGAGACTTAGAGCATTCATGGGAAGTTTCAAATTATTTCTCTGCGGCTTATAGAGCCCAAAAAAATTAGCTTTCCAAGTAGGAAGAAAGCCTATCCTAGAAAGAGTTATTACTCCTACAAGGCACAGCGATATTCCACCTCAAAATACATATATGGACGAACCTATTTAACAACAAATAAGCAAAAAAATTTGGCGGTTGACTAAACAGCAGAGACAAAAAAGCAAAGGAAAAAAGCAATTACAAAATGGTGTGCCAAGTACACTGAGTTATGTGCTTGCTGTTGCTGATCCACCCCACAGAGCACATTGTGTGCCATTTGCTTTGCTGCAGGTGAGTGAACCCAGCAGCCAGAGGCACAGAAGCCCATGCACAAACATTTTTCTCTATCTTGAGCTCTCCTTTTTAACCTACATTTCCAATTCTTTCTACTGCACCTATGTTGTTATCTCTGACAGGGCAACATATGAATCAAAATCAGAAAAGTCACAGTGGGAAGTTTGTCATAAGCCTGTTATCCACAGTGTATCCCTGCAATAAGCAAGGCAGGTTAACTAGATAAGCCTTCAGTCTTTCAGAGAAGCAGGATCAAGGCAGGTAACTAATTTGTAACGATAAGTCATTCCTCACCATAAATGGAATTGTAAATTTAAAAAACCACACTGATAATATGGGATAATTAATTCCCATATTATAAAATAATGGGATAATTAATTCACAGTCATTATAAGATGCAGCATAACTGGTTGTTGCATTTACACTCTTCCAAAACTGTAGCACAACATCTAAGGGGAAAGAAACATGATTTTTATCAATGCAACTCACTTCTATTAAGGACAGCTAGCTGACCCAATAGGCTTTGGTACTGTGTTATTAAGAAAGTGATTCACATCAACAGTTATTCAGAAAACAACAATATCAAAGAAGATTTTACTGCAGTGGAAAAAAGCATGTATGATATGCTTCAGCTGTGTACAATCTGTTCACCTGCACAGTTCAATACAATTCAAACAAAATTACACCTTGCAAATCAGGTATTACTCCAGGCCTCTGAGAAGAGATTTCTACTTAGAGATTTCTTCTTTTTTCATTAGAATGGCTCAAGGAAGCAAGAGACAGGATTAAGTCAAGCTATGAGTCACTAGGTAATACAGACATGTCTCTCACACACACAAAAGTATCTGAAAATGGTTTTAACATTCAATTTCAAAACAATTAATCCCAAGAAGCAAATTTGCCAACTAGAGGTGATCACGAGCCAATTTTATGAATATTTCACAGATGGGAAGACCTATTCATTTGGTTGAAACCATTCATGGGAAGGATTAGGTCAGGAATCACCTAGCTAAGAACAGTTAACAGCACTACAGTAACTTGTAAATAAATGAGTACCTTGGAACAAAAAACACTTGGTTGCCAGTTGCTCTTACAGTTGAAAAACATAGAAAGTAGAAATTATCTGAGATTCCAATTCTAAGGATAGAGAATGTACTATGATATCCTGATAATAAAAACATGTTTCTTTACAAGATGATTTGAAAAATGGATGAGAATGCACACTCAGTTTAGG
This sequence comes from Camarhynchus parvulus, assembly GCF_901933205.1. Taxonomy (NCBI): domain Eukaryota; kingdom Metazoa; phylum Chordata; class Aves; order Passeriformes; family Thraupidae; genus Camarhynchus; species Camarhynchus parvulus. The sequence goes on along the minus strand of NC_044572.1, from coordinate 13,875,190 downwards.
GCAAGGATTTCATATCACAACATCCCACTTATTATAACAGAAAAGCATCTCAAGTTCAACACACATCCAAATCTTTGCAAGAACAACTCAGGCCCCTCCAACGCATACTCCTGGTCTCTCTCTGGTCATTCCTTTAGGGACACAGGAGATCTGGTGTCTCCTTCCATTTATCCCAGTAACTACAGGCAGCACTACAGTTTAGTAGGATCCTTCCACCAGCCCGTATTTTTACTCTTGCCCAGCACCCTTTTCCTTTTCTGTTTGCCCAGAACTACTGGCATATGTCCTGGCTCCTCACAGCCTTCTGTGCATGGCAGCACTCTCACCCCTTCATTTCATCTCAGCTTGGGCATCTGCCCGTTCTCCTGCCATTCCAAATTCTTCATAGCCAAAATGAAACAAACACCAATAAGACGTCCTCTCTCACTTGTCCCTGAGAAATAAATCCCTTCTGCCAGACACATGCAGCTTCCCCTGTGCTAATTCCTCCAAAAATTGGACAGGGTTTCTACCTGTCAATTATTTCTCTTTAGAGGTGACGGGCTGAAAGTAATGTCACTTCTTGGAGTCAGTAGGTGGATGAAGCTTTTGGCAACTCTCCCAGAAACCCTTTTCATGTTTCTGCAAGATACTGCTGGGGCAAAGTTGCTAATCTACAACTGTGCTGCAAATCTCAGCCCAAGAACATATGTTCTTGTGCTGTCAAGAAAGAGAGCCGCAGTGAAAACATTACATAGTGCCAACCACTCACAAAAGATATATGGGTGCTCAGGCCCAATGCACTGAGCAGAAAATTAAGACTGTTCTCATTGCTTTTCTCAAAATGTCTGTGTCATCTATAATCAATGAAACAGTCAGGAACAAAGCACAGCCATCTCTTTGTTATCCGAGTAGCTGAAGAAAAACAACCTACCATAAGAAAAGAGGACTTGTTATAGCTCAAATAACACAAATACATTTGTAAAAATTCATTGTTAGTACTTTGGTAAGAGACTGGTGACAGGGACTTCAAAAATGCCACCATTTAGAATAATAATACAAATTAAATTGCTGCTAATACTGTGAAAGGAAATGAGAATTCTCAATGCCCATTCCTAAGAGAAATAAGATTGGCTACAAAATCTTGACTCACATGAAGAAATCAAGACACTGAAAACAGAAAAAAACTCAGTCTAGCATAAATGAACTCAGGATTAATTCACAATACACATCACATAAGCAATTATTTCATTCCATATGTTTACTGCAATTTACCTATTAAAATAGTCATCTGCTCTATTCAAATGATCAGTATATAGAGTGCTCAAAAATGATAAAAGAATGTATCACCATCTTTTGTACTAAGTAATGTAACTTCAGTTCTTTCCAATCTTCTTGATTTAATGTTCTCGAGTGCCTTGCTTCCCATCCCTACATGAGATCATATGCATTCCTTTCCAGTTTGGTCACCATGCTCCAATAGACATTAAATATTTTCATAAAAACCAAGAATAAGTACATGCTGAACAACTAATGATGAGACTAGGGTGAAAGATTAGCTGCTGTTCAATTCTCTCCAATTTCTGCTAACTTTAGACACTCCAAGAAATCTGATTATGCTGTGTATAGCCCTTCATATCTATGCTTGTGGAGTAACGAAGTGTCATCTCATTATCATTTCACAAAACTTAACTGAAAATGTTAATACTTCAAATGGATTAGATTATCATTTTTCTTCTCTGAATCAGAGTAGTACAAAACACATATTTACAAAAGGGCACACACTTCTGTGCCACACCAGTAGAAGTGACAGAAAACATACTATTATCTGCCTGAAATTCTGATTAAGCAGAAACCTAATGACACCAAGTTAAACTGACACCTCTGCAGAACAGGGACCTCAATGCCTATGAGCACTGAGCTTTTATAGATTCTTTAGAAATGACCAAAGGCCCACTGAAAATAGTTTGGTTCATTAGCAGTGTATAAAGACTTCTTTATTTGGGGTGTGTGAATCCTGAGTGCTGAGACTTAGTTTGCATTTATACTGCACAGAGTTAACAGGAATGAAGGGGAAAAAATAAAAGCTGTATTAAGCTGCATATTTTCCAAGAAGACTTTGTCCTGTGTAGTCAGAATGGCAACCAAAAGTGCAACATTCTTTTAAAATTACTCATTTCTATTAGAAAATATACATTTTTTCCTTTTGAGTTTTTCTGCAAGTTACCATCACAATTATGGGCAATGTGGGATGGTGCAAAAGGACATGATTCTTCCAATTTGTTTAATATTGCGCTGAGAAGAGTGCTTCTTGATGACTTCTCTAGCAAATAATGCAATTCATGGAGAGATACTGAAATCATATTGAAAAAATGAAGGAAAAAATACTCACACTGCATTTCAGTGTTTTATTTTTAAGACTGCTATCAAGGAGAGAAATTATTTGCAATTTGTGTTTTGTCTTAATTCACTAGAGCCTCAGAAGGTACAAATTAGCAATGCCGGGTTAGCAAGACAAACCAGACCAGCTGTGGGCATGCAGATTATTCACTGATATTAGGCCTTCTACAGAGATCAGTAACAATTATTACAGACATGGCCTACCAGCATTAAGAAAAAGTTGAAAAATAAAAACTTTGCAGAATAGTGAATAATCATTGATTCAACTACAGCTAAGGGCAAAAATCAAGTTTTTAGGGTCACTGCTGTGGTTATCACCGAGAGTCTGGGAAGAGCAGGACAAGTGTGACTCCAACACTTCACTGCTGTTGATGGGGTTGGGTGGACAAGGTCAGAAAACACAAGTTTAAACCAGGAGCAGATGAGAGAAGCAGAAAACAATTCAAGATTCACGCACATTTGTAATTTATTTACTAAAGTGGGAGAAAGAAACATACCTTTCTCTCATGAGCACTGGGCACACCAGGGGTGTTCTGCTTGAGGAAGCCTGCTGTTGTGGACCACCTGGTGGGGTTCTTCCGAGAAGGCTCCTCTGAAGGAAAATTTGTGTCACTCACAGAGGTGGAGAGGCCAATCAGTGCAGGGTCACTACTGCGTCGGACATGGAGAGGCATATCTGAAGAATAAAACAGACAGTAAATAAACACTGCCTAGATTTAAATTGTTTCTCACAAAGGAAAAATATTTTTCAAGCTCTGGAAGGCTGGCTGTGACCAAATGTGGTTTCATACAGTAAGGAGTTATTGAGCTCAGCATAGCTCCTCAAGGACAAGGTCTGTTCCCTCAAACCACAGCCTTGATGCTTGGCTGCACATGGAGAAAAGGGAGGGAAAACCAACCCCTCTGAACCAAGCACAGCTCAGTGGCTTTCCAAGCACAAAGCCATCTGTTGGGTGGTGTGCAAAATAAAAAGATGCAACATGAACTTGAACAACCAGGAGGGTAAGGTGACATACAGGTATTTTAAAGAGCAAGCAGGCAAAGCCTGTTGGCAAAGCAAGGGGTGGACTTGGACAACGTGTCCCCCACCCCGCTGCCAGGGCTGCAGCCTGGGCACTGCTAGCACAATGTCCTGCCAGGAAGCTGCAGGCCAGCCAAGGCAACCTCCTGACCTAAAATATACACTGCATTTCCCTCTCAAAACTTATGGAAGAGACTGTTTTCTCCTCTGCATTCTTCCTTTGCCTCTTCCTGACAGCTCAAGCAAGATCTGTGCTGATTAACCCTGATTCCCTCAGCCTTGCAGCTGGCGTGACTGACAGGAGAAAAATATTTCATTAGTAAAAAATGATGCAGTAGGAAGGTAGACTGATTGGAAAGAGATAAGATTTTCTTAATATATGTAGAGGTCATCCATTCTGGAAACTTTAATGGCACATTAAAGTTAGTTTCTTTTGAAATAGAACTTAATATTTTCCAATTTCATTTATTATCCTACAGCAAATACCCACACATCCATCCTCTCCTTGCCCAAACAGAAGTTTCACTGCCTGAATTTGTGACCTCTTAGTACTCTCCCACTCAGCATCAGAATAGAGAGGCTGTGATTTATCAGTTTTATTTCTCTTTATTGTAGCACTGAGAACTCTGAATGCAAAGTGCAAAGGAAAAAGGTGAAAGCGATGGCACCTAAACAGTTGAGTCAGTGGGAAAGGCACAATGGGCAACAGCTGAGAATAAAAACCAGGACTGGATTTTAATGCTTCAATGCAACAGTTCCCAAGGAAACTGAGGGTGCATGTCTGGCAATACTAACAGGAAAACACAGTGACAGGAGCTGTTTGTTAAATGACTTGTCTCAATCTCAACAATAGCTTCATGTTAATGTTACATTTAATAATATTAAAGAATCTTATTCTGCAGGGCATTATGAATACACTGAAAAATACAATAAGTCATGCCACACAATGAAAACATGTGGGTTTTTTTAATCCACAAGGACTCCTGCTGCTGAGATATAAACAAGTGTTACATGACCGAACACCAAAACAGTCAATCCATTTCATGTTCATTCTGGTAAACAAGAATAACAAAGAATTAACAGTTTTTTCCCCACAACCATTGTACTATTTCTCTTTGCTTTCAAATTTTTTTTATTTTTAATTTTCATAACAAAAGGTAATTTCCAGCAAATAAAATGCTTTCATTTCTAAATATGTATACACTTACTTATAAATACACACGTAAGTGCATAATGGAACTAGAATTAAAGGAACATTTCATGAAAGATTACTAATTATGAAGGAAAGTATTAATGAGCAGAGTTAAGAGTTTGATTTCTCAGTATATACTCATAGACTCTAACAGAGGGTCTTTCTTTGCCTTGTTTTCAGCTACTTTAGCTTTCATGAAGCAGCTGAAGGCAAAGCAACTCCTTTCCCCCTTAATGACAAACACACAAACAGTGCCCTATGAAACCCCAGGAGCTCCCTGAGCAGAGGTGGCTCAGCTGCAGCCCCAGCACTGGATGAAGTGACCCCTTCCCAGCAGTGCTGTGCTGCTGGCACAGCCCCCAGCACGCTTTCTCCTTTATTAGATCAGCCTGAGCCAAAAGGGGCTCTCTAGTATGTAGTGCCACTTAAGAAAAATACCAATCTATATTTGTTCCAAGCAGCAGCCCATGCACATTGTCATGTTTGCCTTCACTACCCACCCCACAACAGAGAATTACAATTTTCAAACATGAGTTCACTTGCTCCTTATGCTTGTACGTCTATATATAAGCACGGTGATAGCAAAATGTTCTTGTATTTTTACACTTCTTTTTCAAATTGCTTGACAAAACAAAAGTTCAGTTGGGCGAACTTCTGTAAGAAGAGAAGCCAAACTGCCAACAAAGAAAGAAAGGAAATCAAACCAGCATTTCTGGAGAGGAGCAAGCCATTATCTTTGCCTTGGCTTCTGCTTTGTAGTCAAAACCTGACAGTTTGCACAATGGTGAGTACAGACTCTTCAAAATACAGGTAGTCAATTATACAATGGAATTGCCAAATATTAATATGCTCTGGAGAGAACATTAACATGAGAAGCTTCTCTACAAAATCTACTCACAGATGAGCCACCTTTAGTATGACTAGTTTCATTTCAATAAGTTTAGCTATTGAGATATTTTCAGATATTTACTGAACATTTCATCAAATCTTTTTAAAAAAGGGTATTCTGTCAATATGAAGGTACAAATCATCTCTTCTAGTCTCTTCTTATGGAAATGGTTCCATACCTAAGGAGAAGTGATTTGTTTTACAAAGCAAACTTGATAAATAAAATAAACTGAATTATAGAAGACAAAAAATTTGTGTATCTTGCCTCTATGTATTTCCCAAGTTAACAAGAAAGGTAAACACATGGCATTACTTTTTTTTTTTATTACGGGAAGGGGACAGGCACACAGAGCTGGCTCTAACACATGGTGCTTGGCAATGGTCAGTAGGTCTTAATCTAAGTAGTAAATCTTGTTCACACTGTTAACCACAAGCTGGAAACATCTCCTCCATTCTCTTCAAGTCTGTTTCCTTTCCATTAAAACAACAACATAAAAGAATATATTGAACAGACTTTTTTTTTACCCAATATATTGTTGGTTAAAATCCTCTAGTTTACAGAATTTGACTAGAATTTATAGATTTGAAGAAGATATACTTTGAAATATTAAAAGGAAAATCAAAGGAAAAGAACTTAATAATTAAACCGCAAGATAAAGTACGCATGGGACCGATGCAATGTCACTGATTCCAGAATGATGGCTGATACTGTTTGAAGTCTGTGGTTTCTTTGAAGAGTGGATAAAACAGCAATGAACTCTAATCACAAGGCTTCAAATTCTCTGTGGCACTAATGCACTGTAAATATTGATTTGCTTCTGCAGCTAAGGTGCCTTTTAAATAAGCACTTGAAATGGTAAATCTAATAATGAATTACAGGAAGTTTTAAAAGTCTGAGGAATAAAGAAAAATTAAATTAAAAATCCTGAAAGCTACCACTAACACAGCTCTCGAGTCACATTCAAGGACTTGAAGTATTCAACCAAGAGTCAACTTCAGAAAGAATTATGTTGACAGAGAATCCCATTAAGTTATGTATATAGCCAGAATTCTGCTAGAAGACGGTTATTTGTAGGATAGATCCAAGCTGTATAACAAAATGCTCACATTCATAATCATGAAATTCTGACTGGAAGCCTCATTTTATTAAAAGCAACAGCAGTTTCACTATAAATTATAAAAACAGCCAATACACATTTTATAACCATCTTTAAATGTAAAGAACACAGAGTTGTACCTTCCCTTCCTGCCAGCAATTCCATTTTTATTTTAAAAGGGTCATCACCTTCTCTGATTTTCAAATATGCTCACGAGCAAAAGTATTTGAGGATCTGGCAAATTTCATCCATAAAGCTGAGTGTGCTGCCCTGTGTGCAGGCACTCAGCACAATGGATGGTGTTCCCCCAGAGCAGAGCTAATAGATACCTTCCCATCCCAATTTCCTCTTGTATGGCAGCTTGGAGAGCATGACTAGAAAAATACATAGTTATCTTTATATAGCATGGCAAACATAATTTTACTCTGTGAAGGTTTCAGCTCCCCAGTGCCACTGCAGTTTGTGCAATTTGGTGTGCAGTGGATTTAAGGCACAGAAATGAAAAAATGATCTCAGAGTCATTTCTGGCCATCTCACACAGACCATCAGGCTCATGACAGATGAGCAGAGCGGAAGAGGATTTTTTTTTCCCCCCCCACACTCTAGGAGACATCTCTGGGAAAATGATAAATCAGTGAAACCAAAAAACTCTGTGGGAAACAGTAGCTTTTAAGCAAAAAGCTGCTCAGGTTAGACAGAGTTCCTGAAAGTGGTCCCATAGATATGTATGAACATCAGGGTGCACTGTATACACAAGACACACACAGACCCTACATCAGCATCAAAAACCACTCTGGGGATGAGAGACAGAAATTGAACAGTTTTGCTGTCTCCACCACCCATCCAGCTCATCATTCTGCTCAAATCCTCATCTGGAGCCCAAGAGAAAGGATGAATCAGGGTCATCCTGGGGCTGAGGAAAGCAGGACTGCTTCTTTCAGCTTGAAGTACTTGGAACTACAAGCTAAGACTTTGTCTACATTTAATTGAAATATCTCTTTAAAAATATTTAGATTAGCCTTTAGTTTCATACTCCAGCACAGCTCCTGGAGTTCTGGTTCCAATTTCAGTAGGTTCAGTTAATCTCCTTGTTCCATTCAGTTGGACACAGCAAGAGCCAAACACCCCCTATGACATTCAAAAGCTCAAATCCCTGTATCAGTTCAACTTTCATATTTGCAAACCTCTAAAGACAAGGTGATGGTAACTTCCAAAGACCACCAAGGCTGTTGTAGACTTGATTATGGATAGAAGAAAAAATAGTTGGAGGCAAAAACCAGCTGACTCTGAACTTATCTACAAACTGCATTACACCCTAGCAGCAGCTAACATAAGCCAGCACTTCTCTACAAGATTAACAAAACAGTGCAAATCAAATGTAGATATCTTGAATTAGAAATGAAAGGAAAAAAACACCCTTAAGCCATTCCAAGAGGTGAAGAACCACTGCTGGGAAGACAACACCATCTGTCCTGCAGAAGAAAATAGGCAGACTACAGGGAGATGGCAGCTGGGAGGGATACAAAACAGGGGCACTGCAAAGCTACCACCAGTTGTAGGTGCTTTCAGAAACATACTTTTGAACGTCACAGCAAAGGAGGAGGATATACATATACTTATTTATTTATACACACACCACCAACTTTCTCCTCATGGCCCAGAGCAGTATTTTTCTCCCTCCTGGAATCCATTCCAAAAAAATAATTTTCAGCACTTCCGAATGTCGAAATCTCCAGAACTTGTTTATTTGTATTATTCTCCCCAAGTTTATCCTCCAATCACTAGTTATCCCCCCCTTTAAAAAAACTCTTTTCATATGTCACAGACCTCTCAAGTCTCCCCTAAACAGTGCTACACAGCACATAACCTTTGCCTCTTTTAAGTCACTATTGCTGTTCATTTTTGTAAATATTATTCCAGTCTTAACTTGTTCAGAAGGCACCCTGAATAGTGTATTTCTTTTATGAAATACCCTCAGTGCTGTTTAAATCATCCCTGTCATTTTTTGAACTTTGATGCTAATACATAGTCAGCAGTAATCATATTTGGGTATTTTATTGTCATGGTATCAACCCAGAACATCCAAAGAAATCCTGAAACATCTTCTGTAGTCTTGCTTTAGCATCTGTCTTGATAATTAAAAGTATAACTTTAGTTTAGATCAGTGTTCTTATACATTATCTTCTATTTATTCAGGCTGAATCAAACTGTATTCAGTTGTGTAGTATATATCTGTTGGGTTATATATATCCTTCCTTCATTCATGCTATTCTATTTTCCCAGTCTATTAACATCTAGAAATTTAATTAACATAGTATTTACAGTACTGATTCTTTCAGTTTTGAAGATGTTAAATAAAACCAAAAGTGACAGGAAGCCTCACAAAACGCTATTGGACAACAATCTCTAGACTAAGACTGCCTCCAACTTTTAAGATTTCTATGCTGATTTTTAATCGATGAAGTGTTTATGGTCACATTTCAAGACGCTTAAATTTCTATCAAATGCTTCAACATTTGCAAATACTACATGAATTACCCAATATTCACCTGCAAATGCCAAGTGTTTTGTATTCATGGCTTTCCCTTTCAGAATTACAAGAAAGGTGACATAGTTTAGATAATTAGCATTTCTCTACTTGAAAATATGTTTATGCATAAAAAGATCAACTTCTAAAATTAAATTTTCTACATTCAAATTCTTGGTTAAATAGCAAGACTTCTACAGCTCTTACAGAGAAAAAAATCATTGTTTCACACAACTCCAGATATTTATAACTACTTCATTTAGAAACCAACTGTTTTTAGTTGTTTTTCTAGCAATTCATCGTCAAACAACAGCTTATGTACTTCTCACAGACATATTTTCAATGTTATCAAATATTCTCTGTTTTCTTGTATCTTTAGTTTTAAAATGGCACATTTATAATCATTTGCACATTAAACCATGACAAGTCACCATTAGCCTGTTTTCCTCCCACCAGTGCCCCACACAGTTGGAGCTCTGGCAGGCAGCCACACCAGAGGCTGGCCACAGCACTGAGTACACACAGCGTGGTCTGGCAGATGGCAGAAGAATGCAGCAAGTTCTGCCCCCAGCCATCACATAAATGCAGAGAAAAGACACTTGGCTATGTAAAACACACCAACAGGAGCCCACTGCATGTTAGCACACCTTTAAGAAACATAGGATATTATGTTAGCATGCCTATGATCAAAACTGGAAGCATGGATAACAGAGAAAAGAACACAAGCAAGCCACCGAAAAGAAATCCTGTTACAAAGCAGAAGAAAGAAGAAAAGTCTTTACTTTCCTGGTATAAATTTCAGTTTCTTTTAATAGAATCTAAGTTTCTCATTTCCCCAACCACGACTGCTCAATGACTTTGAAATTCAGAAATAAAAAAACAACCTGCCACAGTTATATTTTAATAATGAGGTAATGTTAAATCCTTATCTTGAAAGATCTTTAAAATAACAATCTTCCTTCTCTTTCTCTAATATTCTTTCTTCTTACTTTTGAATACTAGAATCCAGGAAGAAAATTATGATTGCACCCTGAAACTCAATTTACTTAGACACTGACTTTTAAAGCTAATTAGAGAAAGATCTTTAAAACTGAAATTAAAATTTAATTACCTTCACCCTCTCTGTCTCTTTTCTCTGGGCTCTTTTCTAAAATGCAAATATCTTTATATGCCAAAAGAAAAGACAAAAATGTCAGATTTTACAAATGTTCTACTCATCTCTGTCAAAAAATTGTGTTTCAGTATATTTTAATGAGCTACAGTCTCAAGGTTTTGGGTATGTTCTTCCTGATTTCCTTAAAACATGCTGGATTACCTCTTTACCTATTTTCATACTACTGCTACATATGCAAGAAAAATGCACTTCTAGTCTCCCAGATGCCAAAATTTTTGCAAAACATTTATGTCTTACTTTTTCAAACAGTTTGTGTGACAGTAGGAAACATCATCAACCTTGCTGCTATGAAGTTATTTTGCTTTCATTAGAGATCATACCTTGCTAATAATACTATGACTGATATTTAGTTATGTTTTAATGAAGACACTGTATTACACATCTTCATTCATTCTACAGTGCAAGCCAGAGTTTATAGCAACAGGAACAAATTCCTGGCTGCTTTTAGTTGATTAAACTTCAGCGCTCTGAGACACAGGAAGGAAGCTGGCAGATATTTTTCTTACCGCAACTTTGAAACATCCCCTGAAACTTAATGGAAAAATTCCTCCTGTTACTAAACACAATGCAGTGCTATGAAAACTGTTGATTGTTTATGGTCCAAATGCTTTGGGTAGGCTCAGAAAAGAAGGAAGATGTTTGCAATGTTTTCTCGGATAGAAGAGATAAAATACAGATGCAACAATAGGATTTACATTGTAACTTGAAGAGCTCAGTTGGGAAAAACAAGAAATGTTTAAATGTGTATAATACACAGTACAGTTCTTTCATCAGTGAGTTTCAGTCAGAGAAAACCTGCTGCGGTTGCCAATGCCATGACCCCCTTCTGGTCCCTAGGCCACCACTGTGCTTTTATGTGAGGAGGAGAAGGGGTGGGAGAAGAGCAGTACCCTGCAGCACCAGTATCAGGGTTCAGTACTACTTGTGAGTCTACGTCCATTTCTGATTTATCAGAGAATAAAGTTTCTTTCAACATCAGTGGCCAACACAGCCTCATACATCACTGCATGATCTCCTGTGTGAAGTGAGAATTCCTGTGTGGATCATTTACAGATGCCAAAGAGTTAAACATGCTTAATTGCAATTCAGCAGCTATGTGTCTAATTAGCAAGAGATTTGTCACTAACACAAGTCCTTACAAAGCTGGTACTGCAATCTCACTCCTTTCCTACTCGCCATCAAAAAACCTAATGCCTCATCCACTGGCTCATGAATGACATCACAAAGTGACAGAGAAGTAGAGACCTGCACTGCCCAGAGGGCTTCAGAGCCTGCAGGCTGTCCATCAGCATCCCTCTGTGGGAACCGGCCAGAGGAGGAACTCCTACACACCAGCCACTCCCTGGGAAGGAAATGGAATCCTGCAGCATTTCTACCAAGGTTCAGAATGGGAAAAAACACCCCAAAACTTTTGAATTAGTAAGACATCACAATGGCAGCATCACTAAACAGTCTGGTGGTACACAGGGTATGGAAAAGGTAAATTAAGGGTGGAAGCTGGGATCCTACTGGGGTCCTAATTATGGGAACTATGAACAAGTTACATGGGATGGTTGTTCACGCAGTTATTTTTGAAGCAGTTAGGGAAGAGGCATTTCTTTGCCAATCATCAGATGAATGCTCAGTCTTTGGAGGTGTCTGGCTGTTAATCTGCTACTTCTCCATGTTTGTGTGGAGCAGTTCCTTGCCACTGAGCAGGCACTTGGCAACCCTCCTTTTCAGGCTGGGGTGAGCATGGCTGGCTCCAGCCTTGCTCCACTGCAGAGAAGTTCAGAAGACACCAAGAATTGAGCTGTGGGGTTTTTTGAGATATAAAAGCAATCCTGTATATCACAGGCCACTGTCAAGCTGGAGAAGTCAACAATTTGGGGATATCAGTGCCTGGAGGTAGATCTGAACCTGAGTTGCACAAAATCCGGACAGCTTCATTTCAGAAATTATTTAGACATATTTTTAACAGAAGCATAATAATTGTGACAACAAAGAAAACTTGACCACAATCACTTAAAAGGTTAGGGTTTTTGGACAGAAATTATATGTGCATAGCTACATGCACAAACTACAAAAAAAAAAACAGAACACGTGGGAAGGAATTGCCTCTATGCACACTACTGAGTTTCCAACACAGCAAACATTTACAACTAATGTCTATAATAAGACAGAGTGAACAGAGTCCTGAACTTCTATTAAAAATTACCAACAGCTTCTGCAATTTTAATGACACTTGCTCTTGTTTCCATGACAGAAACATTTACTAGGATTATTAGAAGCATGTTGGTACATTCATGAAACATGCTCTCATTATCAAATGCTCTCATTATCAAATATCTGTGAGTTAATGTTGCACTGAACTCCTATCTGCTGCTGATGACCAAGAAGAGCAAAAGATCTCAAGCAGAGGTAGGAAAAGGCCACATCATGCCACCCCATGTGCCCAGATAAACAAGATTTAGCAGAAGGCTCTTCTGCACGCAGGGACTAATACAGCTCAAAGGCAAAGCACAGAGCATAAAGATCTCAAGAATATTATTTTCTGTCATTCAGTTGCAAGTATCAAGCTGAATCCCCACAGACAAATGAAACATTTGCGTGTTTAGGTAATGAGATGAAATGCCACCAACCCTCCTGATCCACAGGGGACACACGGCAGCAGAGCGGCCATGACTGTGACATGGGAGGGCAGATAGTGCTGCTCCCTGCCAGTGTATGTGATGCTGTGCCTGACCTTTCATTGGGGTAGGTCAGAGAACAGTCTGGAAGCTGCAAAGTTTGGTGACTACACAAAACTAATGGTGACCAAACAAGGTCTTTCCAAGCACAGAGTGGGGAATAAGAAGCTCCAGCTTCAACACAACATGCTAAAATCTTCTTTAATTCTTAACATTAAAGATCACCTTCTGCAGAAAACTCTGGTGTTCCCAGTAGCCAAATAGTAAGGCAATCCAGCCTACACTGGAAGGTGTGGTTAGATTGTTCAGATATGCCCACAATGGGACAATAACACATAATGCCTGCTGTTCTCCATGGGGTGACAGACCAGCAGACATCCTCAATTCTTTTCTAGATATCCCCTTACTGTTTAAAACCATGCCTAGTGAACAGCAGGAAACTAGTGCTGCTCGAAGTATGTGCAAAGTTGAGCATCTTTACATGTACTTTTCAAAGCCCCCTAAAACAACTGGGAGCATAAATTGTTCTGTTTTGGAAATGAAGAACGTTGTCTACACCTTAGAAAAACTTTGGCACTGTCTTTCTTTTTCCTCTTCCTCTTTTTTTTTTTTTTTAATTTTTATTTCCCCTCTGGATTTTTTTCCCCCCATTCCTCTCCTTCTACAGCCCTGGAAACATACAGTTACACTGCATGCTTAATTATGTGCCTCTCACTCCATTTTTTAATTTCACATTGCCAAATCGAAATAGAGTAAAAAATTATTCCTGTAAGTTCAAAACCAAGAATAAGCCAGTAGAAAGAGCTTCAGCTGAGGTTCAAAAGGAAATCTTGCTACATGAAAGACAGTTCGTGAATTTTTGGACCAATGACTTTTCATGCTCGCAGTTGCCAAATTTCATTAGAATTTGTGATTGGTTCTAGCCCAGAAATGAAGATCATCTTTCTTAGTGGAGAAACAGCTTTAGCCAGAACTAACAGAAGATATTTACTGAAATACTATGGTATATACTTCGTGCCAGAATTTGTCAGATTCCCAGCAGCTAACTTTTCCAATCTGTTTCCACACCACAAGGCTCCCTCCTTGTCTCATCCTAAATGTGCTACAATAATTTCAAGTATCTGCACGCAGAGAAGGCACATGAGGTGGACAAATTTTATTTTACAAAATCTGTAAATTATTTATTATTATTATTAATAATAATTTTATGCTGTTAAGGAATTCTCACTTTGTTTCATTCTTCAAAGGAGATTAATAAGGCAGTTATTTTTATGCAGCCCAAAATATACTGATACACTGAAATGAGAAAAAGAGCAGACTACCAGTATATTTTACTTGGTCTTCTTCCATTAGCATGAGTAATTGGAGGCTTCAGCTGAAACATGAGGAATGTCAACAGATTCCAAAGAAAATCAATAGCCCAAGACAGGTTATCCTGGAAATGCCCTGCAAGTAGTCAGCTGGACAAGAGTACTCTGCAAAGCCCCTCACACTCTCACTCTACACCAAGCAGAAGAAAACATCTTGTTCCAACTGGTCTGGCAACTGAATGGCTTCTTCTGCATCTGAACCCAGACAAGCACCTCGTGCACTTGTGCACCTCACTCTCTCCCAAGACTTCCCTGCAGAAAGATTGTAAGGTAACAAAATCTCTGCTGAGGATGGACAGAAGGAAAATCAGGAAAGCAAAGGAACTACAGTTGCTCTAATTCCCATGAGCCCATGGCCAGGGTTGCTTTCCTCCTTGACAGAGTGCTCACTTCCCTGAATGTCACACACCCAGACACGGCCCCACAGTGTCAAGGCTAACGACCTCAGTCCACAGCAAAATGGATCCAGGAGCAAAGCAGGAATATGCAAGGGTCACTCTCCATCCAACTGCCAAGATGAAGATGCAAAGGAAGAGCTACTCCTTCTAGCTAAGTGCCCCAGCTGCACAGGGATACCAAGCAGGATGTAAAGGAGAGCTGTAAGAGCACTGTGGCATCCTGTCCTCAGCATCCATGGGCTTCCCCTACCTGCAAAACCATAACATGCTCCTGTTATAACCAAAAATAAAATTCAGTGTAATAATACTTTTAGCTTAAGTTAATTCTTCACAACAGCTCTGTGGAATGCAATTCCTCAAAATTTTCCACTCCTCAAAAGGAAGTTACCTTGCATAATCACTAAAAAAAAGCCACAGAGAAAGGAGAGCCATCCTCCTGTACTGATGGAGCTATTTCTTTAACCTACCTAAGAGCAAATGGTTTTAGGGAACAAGTCTTATAATCATTATCTTATATTAGAATTTAGAACACTTGCTAGTAGTAAGACCTTCCTATCATATTGATTTTCAATCCATGCATCCTTACATGGCTTGTGCAAAACATCTTTCCATTCACAGAATAAACAAAAGAAAGATGCACAAACAACTGTGAGTGAGAGAACACCCATAGACTCTCACAGATCATCAATTTCTCTGCAGCATGCACCACAAAGTCAACGTACTCCCAGCAGGAACCACCTGTTTTTTGAAGTGCCTAGTTAAAAATCTGAAAATTAACTCAAAATCTTCTAATTTTACACCATTTCTACATTAAATGTGGTGCTTTGGAGTAAAACCACTTTACTGGTTAATAAAAGTAGCTACCTTGTGTTTTATGTAAAATAGGAAATGAGAAAAATAGGTTCATATTGTTTAGGTACCTATGTTTATACAATCTCTGAAGGCATAGTATTTTTATAACTATATGAGAGCTAGTGTATTTAATATTTCATATGAGATGTCAAAAATCTACTGCATTAAATAACATCTAAGATACTTACTCATTGCTACAAATACAAAGGCTACCTAAAACAGATGTTTTTTGAAGTCATTACAGAAAAGTAAACTTATATTCCTACGGATACATACTATCTTTAGTTGGGATTTTTGTCTCTAGAAAAACTGAAACATTATCTTTTATACCATTCACATAAACACAAAAAATACTCCTTAAAAGTTTCTGAAACTAAATAGCTTTCTGAGGACAAGTTCATTACTTTGTCCTCTCCTCTGGAATTCTTAGAACTATTTTAAAAGTTATTAATTCATGACAGAGTTCACTTTTCTTTTTGTCAGATGAGATTTTGATTTATGTAGTTTTCAAGCTTTTGAAAATACTTCCAAAGGATGTTTAACATTTTCATTCTCAAGCTCAAACTTAGGAGAGAAAACTTACCCACTGGTCATGCAACACATACAAAATGCAAACCTTCTCAACAATTTTAAAAAGGAAGCCAAGACTTTGCATATGCGGGAAATGAAGCCCAAATCTTAATAATGGAGGGTGTTCCATCCCCTCCACAATAGAACATTTCCAATGAAAGTGAGGGTTTTATCTGCAAAAGCCAACAAGACAAAAGACCACTCATGGAGGAACAACTCCTGGCTGCAGGAATTCCAAAACCTCAAGAGGGGGACAAACTGGGCTGCATCTTATTCCACGCCCAGCATCAAGCAAGCCTCACTAACATCCCTCAGTTTTTACTACCTCTTGGAATACAACAATCACCACACCTTTTTGTGTGATTCCTATGGCAATTCTAATCTAGGGAAGATTAAAACAAACCAAACAGACATATGTGCTTTTTCTGAGATGACCAAAACCATTTGTGCAAAGAAGGGCTGCTGCCATGTTCCTCAGGAACAGCTGGGTTATCTCAAATACGAGTGCTGGACTAAAACCACCTATGAAATGTGAAGAGTTTTTTGCTGTTTCCACATAGCTGCTGAGGAGAAAAGTAGTTAAACATCTTGGAGTGCTCTGTTGCTCTCTTCAGCAGCAACACCTCAGCAGGGCTGGAACTGGGAGCCAAAACTACCCAAGCCCACACGCATTCAGATGCCCACATTCCTCACTCCTGGTTGGCACAGGGACAGCACTGGGATGCTGCCCCCTTGGCCGGCTAACTCCAGCAGAAAGGAAGAAGCAGAGATCACGAGACTGAGAGATGATTATGCTCAGCACATCCAAAACCTGCAGGCAGGCACACAATATCTCTACTGGGTCACTGGGTCACGCTGTCACAGATCACCATAAAACAGTTCCCTTTCTGACCACAGACATTCTGCAGCTCTTCTCCCTGTGCAGACTTTGTGCTTTAGGAAGTCCTGTGACACAGACTGAGAGGACAGAGTGCCACCTTTCCGTAAAAGGCACTTCCCAACCCCCTCCCTGTGGGGTTTTTAACTATTTTCTTTCCCTTTTCACACTACAGGAGAGGAAAAGGAAAGAAGTGGACATCACACGCTTTGAATTGCATTCTGGTGGGATTCACCTAGATATGACTGAAGGATAACAAGCTTAATCCACAAAAATATAATACCAAGTTCTTTAACAAAATATACTTTAGCAGATTTGGTATCAAAGAAAACCAACCTCTCTGTTCCCAAACTGAAAGATGAAAGTCTTTGCATGAACAAAACAAACACAGAAATTCTTGGATCAAAATACACTCAGCAGCATGAGGCTGAAAAAAATTTCCTGCTGATTTACTGCATGGTAGTTTGCTTGTCTAGCCTTTCGAAACAGCAATCTAACATCAGTGTGAGGACAGCAAGAGGGAAAATTGCTGCCTAAGTGGCAGGTTTGTTATTGTTTGACAATTCTAAAGAGTTCACTAGAAACTTCTAAAAAGAGCATCTTTAATTCCCTGAAATTACTGATAATCGGCCAAGTGAATGGAGAACAATTATGAGGAAAATTGAATGCTTCCAAATGCCAATTTGCTGTATATCCTGAATTAATATTGCATAAGCATATCTAGTCTCTTGCTGTAAAAGCAAAGGACTAAAATCCTAGGCCCACAGGCAGTCTTGCATGGCTCTCCTCACAGATTTCTGTATCATCATTTTTGCATTTTATAATCATACTTAGCATTTATGTGGTGACTTACATATTTAACCTATTTTTCTCTCACCCCCCCCATCTGTCAGGTAAACTGTCTTCTGCATTAAATGTTCAACAAGAAGCAGTCACACACAACAGCATGAAGCCCCTAATACAGCCAGAGATATAATCTGGTTTTTCCTACTAATTAAGTCAGAGCACACTTGAAGCCATTGTTGCAAAATACAGTCTTTGGAATTTTCTGTAATACAGCTATGCCAGCAGTTGGCCATGCAGTACAGTGAAGAGAATAAATACTCTGGGAAGAAAAGGGCTCAAAACATCCTTTTTTTTTTAGCTGAGCCAAAACAGATCTGTTTCTGCTGAAGGGCCAAAAAAGTATTAAAAGTTAATCCAGACATTTGTCAGCCTGTTTCCTGGGTAGCAGCTGATTTGCTAGCCAGTCCCACAGGAGAATACGACCAGCCCAAGCCATGGTGACTCAACCAGATGCTGTCCCATCCTCCTTAGTCTGCACTTCCTCTGCACCCAGGAGGAGCTGAATCAAAAAACAAATGCAAAAAAACCCTCTAAAAGTAATTTTAAAGCAAGACAAAGCAAACCTAACCAACACACTCCACGTACAAACAAAATGTAGCATCTGGATGAATGGGAAACCTGGCTGCTGGAAGGTTTGCAGGAGCAAAGGGTATTGGAGCAGTATATACAGATTTCTGTGGCAGACAGGATGGGCAGACTACAGAATTGGCTGGAATGGACATTGTAAACAACAAGAAAGGGGGGAAACCTGCACCACAAAAAATAAAACGTTAAGAAAACAAATACAGAAGAATCCTAAAATGAGAAAAGCATAGGTCCAAGTACACAAAGAATCGTTCACTACATGCATTGCAGCACTACTGTGAGACTCCAAACAAGACTCATAACTCAAATCCTGAAGACACCCTGTGATCATCCTGTCAAACACCTATATAAGCCCAGGCACACCATGCAATAATGTCTGCATTTAGTCTTTTAACTTCTGTTGGAAATACAGAAAAATATTGACTTTAATTTCAAGACTTCAGGAGACAGAGAATCCATCACAGCCCCAGGACTGTCATTTTTAAAGCTCTGCAATTCAGTGAATGTCTTCTATGTCAGACAATCCAGTTTGTGTTTCAGAAAAGGTAATTCAAAACGTCATCATGCACTTACACAAATCTAACATTACACACTACCATTTTTCATTTTGTGATTAACACTTGAAAAAAAAAGTGTATTCATGTGGGATGATCCCTCCTTTTCATGTCTTTAACTTTTTTTTTTTTTTGGTTTTCCTTTTCTTCAGTTTCTGGCATGGAC
Organism: Camarhynchus parvulus; assembly: GCF_901933205.1. Lineage (NCBI taxonomy): Eukaryota > Metazoa > Chordata > Aves > Passeriformes > Thraupidae > Camarhynchus > Camarhynchus parvulus. The sequence goes on along the minus strand of NC_044572.1, from coordinate 13,856,025 downwards.
CAGGTCTCAGGTTCTACAGAGAGCTTTGCAAAGAGAAAGGGTGAGCAGGAGGGCAGCAGCAACCTACTCACTTTCTCTCTCCTAGTCATACATCATTTACATGGGTCCTAGGGTAACTGTTTATACAGCACAGTAACATCAAGGAAACAGTTATGTATTTTTATTTGTCCCCAGGGAGGTAAACATTCCCTGCCACTAGCTCCTCTTCCTGCCCTCCTCCCTCCTCTTCTCTGATCCATGCATCTTGGTTCTTTAATTCTTCATGCCTTCTCTTTTCCATTCTCCTTCTGTTTCTGATCACAAGCTGATACAAAGTGGTTGTCTCCTTTCTAAAATTTCCATGAGGCATCAAGTTAACCCAGATGCACTGTGTTCTCAATCTGGAAGTCAGCAAATGGAAGCAGAAGGAAGGAGCATCAAGTCACCAGCTAACCTTCTCTGGGTTAAAGCCTCACCCCATCACACGTGCTGAGCATCTCGCATTCCACAGCTTGATAACCACAGACAGAAAGCACTGAGCACACAAAGAGCCTTCAGCAGCAGCCCTACCTTTGACATTTCCTCACTTTTCATTGTTAAAAATGACCCTTCAGGTATCTTACAAGCAAATGACAGGAAAAATAGCGAGGGAAAAAAATCAAGGAAGGAAACACAGAGCAAACAGTTTACATTGTAGTGAAAGTAATAAAATAGTTATGACTAAAATCAAACAAATGTATTTGATTTGGCTGGTCAAAAGGAAAATAAAACTGAATTACCACACGTATCTATGGGTGAAAATTATCATACCTCTAGCTAAAAGTATGACTTTAAGAAATTTTTCCAAGAAAAGATAAATGAAACACTGTATTTGGTTTAAATGTTACATATACAAGGATTCAAAAAAAAAAAGAAAGAAAAAAAAAGAGGAAAGGAAGAGAAAAAAAGCAAAAAAGGACTCAAAAATACAGCTTTCCTTACAAAAGCCATCGCTTTTGATACAGCATAAGATGAATTATTTGATTTAATTACTTACTAAACTCACTAAATGCTGTAAAAACATGTGGTCAATGAAATGCCTTCCTCCCACAGACGTCTGAAACTCTGATCCTTTCTGAGGAAATTCTAACTATGTACCAATCTTATCTGCTTTCATACAGAAAACACTGAAAACCTGCTATCCTAAAACTCACGACATCTGCCAGATCTGGGAGGCATAAAGTAGAGAAAAATACAACATTGATTCACAAGGACTCAGTGCCTGTTAAACACAATTGGATTTGCAGGAAAACCTTGAAAGCGTATGTACTGAGAAGATATTTAAAACATCTGGCAAACCCCGGATGAGGGGAGGGTGGAACACAAGCCCTTAACACAAGAGCAAATTAAAATACTTCATTAAAAATATTTTTCACCCTTAGTAAAACATTCCGACTTTGAAAAAGAAAAATAGAAACAAATGGAGCAAAATCCAGCCCTGGGAAAACTGGGAAACTGAACCTGGGATATGGTTCATACAGCATAGCACAAATTGCTCAGGATGAGTGAAGCTGATGTACTGCCTTCAGGGTTTGAGGAGTAATTTAATATTCAATTCATCCTATAATAGGAATCCCATGCAAAAAATTCACATGCACGAAATCCTTCTGGTAAAACACAGAATGAAGAGTCCTAGAAGCTGGCTTGTACACCAGCAGCCACAGCAGCCAGGCAAACAGCACATAAACAGCTGCATTACCATCTACCCTGAAGTGACAGCCACTGGGAATTAGATGGAACTTCCATGTAGCAGTGAAATGACACACACACAGGCACAGCTCTGCTCCCAGAGCTCGTTCTGCTGGGCACGTACCCGGCACTGGGAGTTGCAGTGGGGACACTGCGGGGTGTGAGCCTGGCAAAGGGGTGTGAGCCTGGCAAAGGGGTGTGAGCCCAACAAAGGGGTGTGAGCCCGGCACAGGGGTGGGAGCCCAGCAAAATGCTCCGAGCCTCACAAAGGCTCTGAACCCAGAAAAGCAGGCACTGCCCCGGGCACTGCTTCCCTGCCTGTGGCACGCTCAGGGCACAGATGACCCACAGCAAACCCAGAGGCTGCACCCTCAGAAGGCAGCTGCTCGCTCCCAGCACCACTGAGGACACGGCTCAAGCGTGCCCTGCTCGGGTACCCCATTTTCTGTGCGTTCTCTGGATGTGCTGCCACCGAGACACACTACTGCACGGCAGCTGCCAAGACACACAGTTTGGGATAAACTCTTCAACTAGCAGAAGAAGCAGACCAAGCTGCAGTAAACAAACATCTGTGAGTATTCCCAGCTGCAGTTTCAGGGAAGCTTTTTCACCCTTCACTTTCTGGGCTATCGGTTTTTAAACAGTTCAGTTTTGTCCTCCTTCTCCCCCCGCAGCTGCTTGCACATGGCTTCTCCTCCTGGAGCTCCTGGAGCAGCACCCTGGCAGTGACCTCTCCCCAAGCCTTCAGCTGCACAGCCTGCTACCCCAGTCACTGCTGAAGCACAAACCAGAAATAATATCTTGGTACCAGCACTAACTGCAAACAGATTTTCCCCCTACCCTTTATGGGTGGAAGAACTGAAAATACTTATTACACTGTAATGCTATGTTTTAAGCAACATAACAAAGAGCTATGGGAAAGCAGGATTACGGGAAGACTTTGCCCACTTGTGTTTTATTACTTTAAAGGTGAACTTAAAACAGCGGTAGAGGTAAATCATCTACATGTACAATACTCACAGAAATATCGCCTACTATGTCAAACTAGAGCAGTAACTTTATTCACTCGCTTAATGGATATTTCCCATGGATAAATGTCATGCAGTTCATTTGACAGAGTAGTTTCATGGTTTTTTCACTGCAGTAAGACCTTCATTTTTATTTATTTTTCCATGAGTCAAGAACCCAACTAAATTTTTAAATAAAACATGAAGAGACTACACTATGTAAGACCCTTCAGATGGAAATCATTGTGAAAGTCAGGCAGTGTTTGACCTACAATCTCTCTGTCATCTAATGAAAGTCTTAAACATCAGAGCTCAAAATGGATTGGAATAGAAGAAGCTAACATCATTTTTATATTTGGTGGAGAATGCTTTCATAGGCAGAAAACCTCCAAAAAGCGTAAAAGCAGAGAGTTCAAGTCAGGACCTACCAAAAACACTGAAAGACTTATTTGTGTATTATATAAGGCTGGTTAACAAGGCACATGTGTCCATTTTCCAACTTGTTAGAAACTGGTGAACATAATTTTTTTCTTTCATAATCTACTAAAAAGAACTGCTAGCATTGCTTCAAATGTCATTTCATTTAAAACCGTTTCAGCAGTTGCTGCCCATCATTATTCTGTCTGTAAACTTGCAAACACATTTACTTTAATAGCCTATATTTGAGGGATGCTCCTTTACACAGCCACCCATTCCAGAGGCTGAGTGTGTATACAGAGAACTTTCCAAGTCCACAGGGAGCCAGGATACCCTGAAGAGGAGGAAAGGCAGGATGGCTGTAACACCCTGCAGTGTGTGAGAGAATGGGCTACAGAGCCACCCAACTGCATAGAGCAGTGAAAACAATTCACATGCTTCAGACCTCATCAAGTCCACATCATGTTTATTCCTCCAGATTTGGGCTGGCTTTCAGTGTCACACGGCATCTCTGATGCTTCAACATCTGAGAACACGTGGCAAGGAAAAGCACAGCTGCCCCCTTTGCAAAGGTTTACCTGTTTGGGACCAGCACCACAAAGTGACCAGACACCAGTGTCAGACCCAAGGCAGACGGCATTGATGGTTTAACCATGAAATTACATCAAAGTGTCTCAAACCCAGTAAATTTTTTACTCTGAAAAAAAACTGAACATGGGACTTTCTGCAATCATGACATACCATCCACAACCCAAATATACCTCCCAAGCATAAGTAGGGCTGTATAGGAAGTTCCCATAGGAACTGTATATAGTTCCTGTATAGGGGCCATGCAAAATTGCTCAGTAAGTAAAACTGAGAAGCTGTTTGCTTTGTAACATGCCACTTATCCTTTCTCTTCTAAATTTGCAAATTAAATTTAAGGCAAAAAAGGCAACTTCCTACTTAATGATTTTTATGGTTTTTTTAATCTTTCATGTAAGAATTTATTTTCATGGTGGGAGTTAAATCACAGGCAGAACAGGATTCTCAGACATGTATTTTGGAACTGGTCAACTCCACTTCTCTACAACAAGAGACATTAGCCAGTGCACCTAGTGTAGCCAATGGGCCATTTCACTCTGAAATAAGCAGTAAAACAGGTCAGATGAACACATCCTAAAGGTACCAAGAATCAGAAACTGGGTTGCCTGGAGCATTTAGCTCAGATGCAGAACGTGAAGTCTGTTGGTATCAACCTCATCCGTCACGTCTGCTTTGAATCAGCTGTTGCCCAGCAATTGCCAAAAAAGTCCAATTTTACTTAAAGTTGTGAACATAAACAGTGCTGTACAGAGAACTGAATCAAATCCAACGCCTCAGGATAAGGTTTTAATGGCTGATCACAGTTTGCTTTCAGAAGCCTCATTTCTGACTCACAGGCACAATATTTGGAAGCTAATGCAACCTTGTTCTTGCTGTCTTTGTACACCCCTTTACTGTACGCATGCACAAGCAGTAGAAACATTTTAACTTAACCTCAAGTGCCACTGTTTGCTTTTGTTTGTAAACCCACATGGTCCCCAACTCCCTGTCTACAGATACAATCACTTCTACTTTCTGTCAATCCAAAACTATTGATAGAGCCAATTGCCTAAATCCGTAACAGAGGCCAGAAACCCAGGCCTGGAACACAGCCTGAGTTCATATTCACTCCAACCCCAAAGAGCCCAGCTCTGGCACCAGCCCAAGCAGTAAAAGCAAGGTGGCAGCTGTGTCATACAGGGGGATCCTGTCTGTCCTTGCAGTGTCACAGAAGGGGAGCTGAGCTGGGGGTCCCTGGCTGCAGAGTACTGGGGACACTGAGCTCCAGGGAGCCAGGCCAAGCTGTGACAGCAGGAGAGCAGGTGCTGGGCTGGTGCCTCATTCCCAGCTCAGAACAGCTCCATGGGCCGAAACCAAGCTAGTCACCTCCACAGCATCCAGTGCCAGGGGTCAAAAAGAGAAAAGTTCTTCTAAATACATACTCTTTATTCTCACCCTGAATGCTTCATCTGCCCCTAACATGAACCCACAACATTCTGAAGCTGGCACTTATCTTAATTACATAATTAATTTAAGATTTATAGCAAGAGATGGGTAGGAAAAACAACAAATTTTGTCTTTGTTTCAAGTATGAAATAAAGCAATAAATTAATGGAAAGTTATTTCTCACCCACTCCTTTATTTCAATATCATGTTTCAGTCCTTTTCAGGGCATGAGAGTGAATAAAACACAACCCTATTCAACTAGTAGCCATCTGTCTCTCTCTCATCCTCCTCAAAGGAACATGTCAAAAGACACAGAATTTAAAGCAACTTTTTCCCAGTAATCACCCAAAGAGATGGACTACCTCCAAAACACATCCCCATCTAAAAGAGTGTGTTAATATGCTGCAAATTTAGCAAGGAAGGGAGCAAGAAGATCCTCTTGTGAATTATGAACAAAAGCAAGCAACGCTAAAGTAAAAGTTTAGCATAATAAATACATTACTTTAAATGTAATATCTTAATACACTGGGCTTGTGATCAAAAATACCCACTTGTTTTTCTGGGGAGGGGGACATGCACTAGCTGATGCATTGAACACAGGGTAGCACCACAGTGTGGCACAGAGCCCCCAGCACACACCCCTCTTCATTAGCCCTAAAACACCAATCCCACAAGATCAGCCCTGCTTATGACCAAGTGAGTAATTAAGTACATTTGATAAACTTTGCATCATTTCCTGTTGAAAGATTTTTGGTCAGTAATTAATGTCAGTTGCCTACTCCCTCATACCCCTTCAAAGGCGCATTCCTGTTGCCTCAAAGCAAAGCAAAACACAACTGGGATGCCACTTACTGTTGCAGACTAGTGGCTCTGGATCTTAAGGATGCCTTGAAGCATACTGTTTTATCACATGTCAGAACAAGTATCTATAAATACTGCATCAGGTTTTCAGAAACTCTTGGGTAAAAAAATGTAATATGTACATATGCCTTCAGAGTAAAACATTTCACAGGATGGTTGTACTGTGAGAAAGCATTCCCTTCTCATTTCAGATTCATGCTCCTTTGCCTTCACTGCACTCCTCATTTGCTTAAAATGAAATTACAAGAAACAGAGAAGCAAACAAGAAAGTATCTATTTTAAGAGTTATTACATTTATGGATATCATTGATATGTGTGATGATAAACTCTTGAAATAAGCATATAGTTTTATCTCAATGGTATTAAACCCATGATTCCACAATATGACAGACTTGAGCAGCTACAGTGCAACATTTGATTGGATAAAATGGTATCATATTTTTGCTTACATAAAACCAGAGTTCCATTAAGGAAAAACTTGCCTTTCATTTAAAGAAAGGGAAAATAAAACCCAACAACCACCAAAGGAATGTTGAAATACTCTGAGAATACAGCTCTGATCTTCATAATAGCTTGTTGTTCAAGTGATCATTAAATCTATTTAAGATGTCAAACTTAGATTAATATTCAAAACTGACTTCTTAAACTGTTCAAATTCAATACTTACATCTTCATAACCCTTCCTTATTATCCCTCTTGTACTATATTCTCTAGCTACCTGATACCTCTAACCAGGTATCAGATACAATACTGTATTTTTATTACTTCTTCTTATTAGTACTTATAGATAGAAGTCCTCACCATATGGAATAATATCTCGAAATGCACCACAATTACTCAGGTTTCCTCCAGAGAATCAGTAAGGTCTAATTTTTTTTTACTTTATTGGTTTCAGGGATTTTTTTAATCCTACTAGGAGCAACAGTATTTTGCTTGCTGGTATACCAAGAAGATTGAAGATATTAAAGGTTAATTTAGAAACTTAAACAGTTTAAAATCCATTTGTTTTTACAAATGTGTCACAATCTCATCAAAAACACATGGTTTTTAAACTGCTCAACAATCCCAAATTAACAGCAGAGCACTATGCTTGGAGAAAACACCAACTGGAGATGACTCAAGTCAGAACTGTGCTGTACAAAGATCAAATTTAGCCTCACGGAAGAAAGCAGCACCTGGTACTGATTTTTGCTTCAATAACTCTGGCTTTTAAACAATCATATCCCTCACAGAGCTTTAGGGATAAAATGTGGTAAGAATTCCTGAACAACAAGAGCACCAGAAGGTGAGGAAACAGACTCTGCTAAATCTTCCCAAACTCCAATGCATGAGAAACCTTCCTTATTCAGATGCTAACAACTGAGGTGCAAGCCTCAGTTCAAGGTTCTTTTTGTATTATCCAGACAGTAAAAGAAACATAGAAGAGCCTGACAAGGGAGTAACAGTGTGAATGATGGTTTGGAAATCCTTTGTATTTCATTCCTGGAACTTCACTGGAACAACCGGCATCTGAACATCAATGATGGTGACCAAGGAGGTAGACCATGGAAAGCTGAGCTGATCCAAAACTGAACACAGAGAGTAGAAAACCTTCCCCTGACTTCAGCAATCTTTCATAATAAATGTGGATGATTTTCTCTATATTTTGTATTCAGCTACTTAATGCTGGAGATAACTTGATCTGATAAAGCTCCTAACATCTGGGTTTTGATGAACTCATCTTTCTCTTCCTCCATTTCTAATCTCTCAATTCCTTAGTTCTTCACATATGAAAATATCTTTAATTCCATACATAAAGATGACTCAGAGTTGAATTAGGAGTCAAGGAGACAAACAAGTGGCCATATGTGGGAAAGAGTGCTGATATGATCATCATTTTTGAGACCAGAACAAATATGAACACACCTCTGCCAACACACTGACATGGAGCGCTCCAAATCATGAAAGCAAAACCCCAATCTTATAAATATTTACATAATTCTCAGAATATACATTTGGGACTCTAGATTTGATACTTGTATCAAATCAGTGAAGTGACATATTTAAAGCAATTTTAAAGTACTTGAAATTCACACATTTATGCACTCCCATCTTTAAATGGTTTGCTTAGCACTGGATTTTTTGAACACTCAAATCTGAGATGCAAAACCATACACATTGTTACAATAGACACAAGAAATGGCTCACCTGGGGTCACCAAACAACCCAATGGCTTAGCCAGGAACAGGACACATTGTCCCCAGCAGCCCTCCTGCCTCAGAGCACAGCGAGGACAGTGCCCACAGCATGCAGAACCTGCCTCTGAACCATTCCCACAAATACTGCCTCACCAAATGAAGTGTAAACATGTTTTTTATCCCTATGGGTTACAAAAAATGGCTTTCGCCCAGAAATGCCAAGTCTCCTTATCGGATATGAAGAACGAGAAAAATATCAACACATTTGAAGTCTTGGATCCTACCAGTTTTTGTCTTTCCTTAACTAAATAAACCAGTCCTACCAATTCATCATAGTCTCCAAAGCAACTTATTCTTGTTACTCTCTTTTGACTCTCTCCAACTCATTTAGAATTCCCCCACGGCTGGCACCACAACTGGTCACTCCAGCTGAAATCTTCCTGCACACAACAGTGAGCTCACAGCAGCATTTGCTTTCGGTCTTTTGATAGAAGAGCAGAAAGCCTGATTGCAGTATAATAGTGCACCACATTGCCAGGATCCTTCTAACAGTATTGTGGATTTTGCTGTTCATTAGTACTGCCTTGCAAATGACCTTTTCCTTCCTTAGATACATTGGCTGTGCCCATTTCACTGATTTCAAAACAGTTAATAAATGTATCAAAAGTCAATGCTGAACTGAAACATTGCGCCTGAAACTCCATCTTAGCTTTTTATGCAGTACTTTATATTCCAGTTCAGATTTATTAAAATACTAAACAGTCCTTAAACTAAGAGAGCCCTCAGGGAGTATACTTGATATGTCCTACTAATTTATCAGTGAACAACTGAAAACTACTCAGAGAGCAGAGAAAGAGACACAAATCCAAAGGCAAGCAAGGTCAGGAACTTTATTATAGCAATGAATTCCCAGTCAAAGTCTGCATGCATGCTCTTACCTGTGAGGAATAAACTTGTGCTGATTGCAGGGTAAGAGCACACTTGCACACAGGGAACCTTAAAGCAACAGCCACGCTGCTGGGTAAACAATGATGTGAAGCTGTAGCAATTTCTTTGCTTCTCTGCACTTCTAGCACATCTTCAGAGCCAGCTGTGCACTCACTTCAAAATATTCTCATCTAGACTTTTTTTTTCATGGTCTGGATCTGTGACCAGAATACAAAATTGATGCTGAGAGTCCTGCTGAAATATATGATACAGACCACCTGAGCATGTAATTCACTGGAGTGCACCAATTCCAGCCAGCTCTTAGCAATTTCTTAGGCCGTCCAGCCAGTGCTCTGGAGATACTGACCCTCCAGCCTTCAAGAGAATCTTACAATTAGCCCATATCTCCTTTTTAAGGAACTGAAGCACCTACAAGACATCCTGAAAACAAAAGCAACTATCTTCTAAAATGCACAGGCAGCTGCTTTGTGTCACACTGGCAGAAAGCAGTACCACACAAACCCAGGGGGGAAGCTCTACATGCACAATATGCTTGTACACCTGCCTGCTAAATATGTCACTGTGGACATCATTTACTTTTACAAGCAATCGCTTCAAGGAGCAAATAGTTCAATTTTATTAATGATATTTGTAATCACAGAGTTACAAAGGTTGGATCTCTGGGGGCTATTTGGCTTAATCAGTCCGCACAAAGAAAGGACCAGGTGGACCAGGCTGTTCAGGGCCAATTTCAGTCAAGTTCTGTTCATCTCCAAGCACATGGAGATGCCACAATTTCTCTGAGAAGCTTGTTTGGCTGTCCAGGTGAGAATGGTTTTCCTTATTTCTAACTGGCATTTCCCTTGTCGAAAGTTGTGCTTGTTGTCTCCAGCAATAACGTGCCTATGTGAGAAGAATCTGGCTTCATTTTCTCAATACCCTTCCATTAACAGCTGAAGAAAAAAGAGACTCTCCAAGCCCCCTTATTCCCCTTAAGGGAAAAACATCAGCTCTCCAAACCTCTCTACCAGTCTTATAATGTTTTCCAAATAACGCTACGTATGAAAACTGCTTTTTCACTCTAACTGCTGAAATAGTCAGAGACTTGTTACACATAATCACACCAAGACAAATAACCAAGGGTGGTCTTAGTTCTTGAACAAGCTAAATAATTTTAAAGGAAAACAAGACAAAGAGATGACCCTTTTCACAGTATCTCATGAAGCTGAAAGGGATTTTATTTACAATATTTAAATGCAGTACTGTGAAACAAACAACTTGGTTCACAGGCAGCGCACCCGCTGCTGAACTGTCACTGCCTGACATCCTGTCTTATCTGCCAAATTGCTCATTAGGTTTGGCAATTTTCACCTGCACCTCCAGTTTATATTTCAGCAGGGAATAAACATCAGTCTGCTTTAACAATCTTCTGCACTGAGCTTCCAACCTCTTCCCAGAAAACATGCAGGCACAACACAAAAAATGCCTTGTGTACTGTATGCTTAAAAAAAGATGCAGCTGAAGTGATGAAATACAATAAAAAGTTTAACTTGGGTAACAGAAAAGCAGTAAAAAAGAAAGAGCTAGATAAGAAACATAAATAAATCAACTGCTTGTATCAATGAATTATGTTTTCACAGTGCAAAACAACAGAGGAGATATGAGCCAGCCTCATTTTTGTTTCCATGTTTATATGGGATGATGGAATTTGACACAAACACCCCCTCCCCAACATGCGAAGTACAGGCTGTGTTTGTGCATGGGAAAAGAGGGACTCCAGATGAATATTACTTTTCCAGCTGGACCTGATCTAGCTAACCTTTCCCTTGCTGGGAGAGGAGCGATGGTGTGATCTATAAACAAACAGAAGGGGTAGCATGGCAACCAGAACAAAGAGAGGAGAATCTCAGCAGGCTTTGAGCCCCAGCCCAATGCAGGGAGCTGCTGCCTGGGAGCAGAGGGTGCAGGTAAGCAGGGGCACAGAGCACAGAACCGCGTGGAACGGCCGAGGAGCAGAGCCCACGCACCAGCAAAAAGCACCGGAGATGTAAAACAAAACGTCTCAAATGCTATAAACCAATTTCAGCCGGAATACTGTTTTTCATTTGTTAGAAGTAAAATATTCACCGCCAACCCTGCAATTAGCTGGAAAATTACAATAATTACAGCAATTTTGTATCCCATCTCCAATCCAATTAATAGATATATGACCTTGTCAACATGTAATAATCAGGATCTGCATCTACCGCAAAACTGGATGGGTTTTATTTGCTGAATAGAACTTACACACTAAGAAGATAATTATTTGAAATACTGAGAATACCATTTGTATGCTATGCTTCACTTCACAAGTTATAAAGGAACAACAATAAGGATAGTATTTCCATTTTCAATGTATATTTAAATGAAATTCCTGAAATAGGTATGTTTAATATGGGATAATATTACTGCACTGGGATTCCAAGCCTGTGGTTGGAACATTTAAAACTGAAACACATCTATCAACATTTTAAAAAAGGTATTAGATAAATAGGAGAACATTTCTGATAACATATTTATTACAAATTGTTTCACACACCTAATTTGTGCATGTTCCTACAAAAAGTGTCAAAGAGCTATAATCCTTACCAACAGTTTTAGAAGTCTTCTGTATTTCTAAAGTTCTTTGTATTGAAGGATCTCAAATCCCTTTTTGGTCATCTTAGCAATCAGTGAACTAGCCAAGTGCACCACGTATTTTCCAGAATGACACCAAAGATAAGTGAGCTGTCCAATATATCACTGAGTTTTATCTGTACTATATGATTTTGATGCAGTAAAATTCATGTATTGTAAAATATACCAGATAATCACACTAAGGAGAAAATGTGTATGCATTTGCCTGCTCTAACCCCTGCTAAGTTGAGAACCAAGGAGGACAGTTTTTTGGTTTATGCATGGAAATGAGATGTGCATTTAGCAGTGACATACTCTAGTGACAGCAAAATGGAAGGGTCCTGAAATTCCAGGATACTTCTTTATTCTGCCATTAATCCTTCCCTAATTTAATTCTGTGTTGCAATGAAGCATAGTTATAGCTTGAAAAGACACACATTCAGCTCTTTGTAAGCTAATTTTTAAAAGCTATTCCCTCAATCGTACAGAAAACATTCTGGTACAAAACCCCTCAAACTTAACAGAGTAGTCACTTTTCCATTTGCATTTTACCTGACTGCTTAAACACAGATTTTATCCACTAATAAAACACCTACACAAAATCAGTCTCTTGGAAATTACACATGGTTATTTTAAACAATGTATCTGTAAAATATCAAAGGACTGATAATACTAAGAATCTTGTGGAGTCCCTATTTCAAAAGTTCAAAATTATAGACATTGCACATAAAAGGACACAATGCCTTATCCACATCGTCTTGTTTGCGTGCTACTTTTAACAACAATGAAAATTGCAAAGTAAATTACATTCCATAATTTTTCTTCTTAATAAGTTCAAATATTCAAAGAACCTGCCTGAGCAAGAAATGCAAAAAGTAATTCCTGTTATGTGGTTTTCCAACAAATGTTCATCACATTGAAATAAAATAAAGGGATGTTTCTGGATGTAGTTTCTGCTTTTCAAAGTGTCTTTTTGCAACACAGTAAATGCATATATTTTAGCAGGTGTTTTTATGGAAAGGTGACAGCATAACCTAGCAACATTGACAGGTTAAGTAGAAAGTGCTCCTATCTTTAGTTTCTTTTCACCATTTTGTTAATTAAATGGAACAAAACTGGCAAACCGAAAATTACACCGTGCAGCAACTACATTTGGAGATATTGCTGTGATTTTCACTGTGAGGACAATTTTAAACTGGCAGCCTAGAAGAAGCTTATGGCTGCTAAAAGCAATTTATAAATAATTTATTAAAACAGAACAGGTTTGTTTACTTGCATGCAGGAAGCATTTACGCAGTTTCTCGGTTCTGATCAGCTTTCGATAAGAACAGATAATGAATCATTTTTCCCAGCAGCATGGATGGGTAACAGCACTTGGCATCTTTGTAAATTTAGACAAAGCACACTGAGATACCAAGAGCATTTACTTACTTGCACGAAGGACTGACGGCGTGACCTCGATTTCACTTGTTGCTTGGTAAGGCTGGAAGGCCGATGCCGCGTTGGAGCCAAGCTCACTGCCAAAAATCTCTGGGCTCTGCGTGCCTGTCGAGCTGGCACTGGTGCCATCACCCCCATGGTGTGGATCTTGCTCATCAAACACAGCCACGAGCTGCAAATGACAATTTAATCTACTGTTAAAAAAAGACCTCAACACCATCAAAGCGCCATTGTAGATCAGCATTTCAACATTTCTCCCCAGCAAAGAGCAAGAAGTGTCTATCAGCAGAGACTCCAATCAATGCCTAGATCACATCATCAGCCCAAGAAAGGCAGCCATTAACTGGATCCTACAAAGGGTCAACAGCTCTGATAGGACACAAAACTCATCACTGTGAGCCACAGAAAGAATGGCACCAAGGCAGGAAAGCAAGGGTTCCACCTTCCCGAGGAAACCACTTCATCTTACCCAGAAATGCAGAAAACTGAGTGTGGATTTATACCTGTGCACTGGAATTCAACATCTGTGTTTAGATACCTCTATACACATCATTACTACAGAGTCAAATCACGAGCAAAACCACAGTTTTACAGAATAAAAACATTCAAGAAGAAGGCATGTTTACAAACACTGAAAGCTACAGACTATGCAAAGCCAAGGAAGTGTTATAATCACAACCAGTCATCATTTATTAATCTGCCATCTATTATCATGACTTAAGTTGTGGGCTTCTCTTCCAAAATTTCTTTAGTCAGATTTATGGAAATACTCTGTATCTGTTAGCCATCAACTTCTCCAAAACAAGTTTGAAATCTCAAGTCCCATTTAGAACTTTGCCAAGTCAGTAATCTAATAAAAATTTACTAAATCTGTGTTCACCACTGCAAGAAAAATGGGAAAACATCACAGTGATTTTTGATTAACCTGAGATATTTTTCCCACTGTAAATGATTTTGTGCACTTATTTGAAACAAATAATTTATCCCAATTTATCTTTTGTAACATACTGAAAGAGATAACACCAGCTCTTATACACATTTCATTTTAAAACCTAATCTTCAAGACAGAGAAAAAAGTGTTATGGATAGCAGCATTCTGCAGCCTGCAAATTAACCTATAATATAATATTTGAAAGACATTTCCAAGAAAGTATTACATTCTTCTGTTCAAATTGGTAGGGTAAATGGAGCAAATCAACTTAAACTACGCTGGTCTCTGCAAATTGTTTCTTCTGTTAGCAAAACAGCTAAAACTTTATGTAACTGAAAGGCATCAGAGGTCATTTTCTCTTTTTTTTAAGCGATTTCAACATCATCTCAGCTAAAAAGACTTTAATAATAGTCCCTTTACCCAAATTTAACTTACATAAGCATCAATAAAAAAATTTTAAAATGCAACTCTAAGGCCGAGTGGAAACCATTTGGGAATTCAGCTTTTGAAAGTACTCTCAGACATTTTGAAACTACAGGGAGTAGCGAACTTCTGCCAATAATTCCATATCTAATGCAAAATTTAGGCTCAGGCATGTAAAAAACAGAAAGAATAAACTGGTAATGGATAAAGGATCCATGCTCTCTCCAGTGCTAGTCGAAAGGCAGGTAGCAGCAGGAAAACCAGACTGCAGCTGCAGACAGCTGGAACATGTTTTTACCATAAAAGTCATTATTTTATGCTTGAGAAATCTACAAACAAAAGAGACGTGACAACACCAAAATGTCAGTAGCTCAAGAGTATTGGAAATTTAATTTTCTAACACAATGTGAAATATCAATGCTTACAAAAATATGCTTCTAAAACTTTACTCATAACTCTCTTACTGTTTTATAGCAAGCTAATTACCAATCTCCAGCAACTGAAAATAAATGAATCCACAAGTGAAGGTCTGTAAGATATTCCAAAAAAAGACAAACAAAGCATTTAAGAATTCTATGAAATATCAAATCTTTTTGTCCTTCACATGTCATGTATCAAGATAAATCCCCCAATTACATTCTGTTCCTTTGAGGCTGATTGAAAAATATTATTTGATGCATTCAGCTGAAAGTATTTCATAGATATTATATATATGCAAAAAGGTATGTGCATATAAATCTCTATATATGTTATCTCCTACACTAAGTCGCCTCCAGCTTTTTGCCTATTCCTGACAGTCTACAACCTATAACTTCAGAACATCTAAAAATGAATGTTTCTTATTTCAAGCTTAGCTTTTGATCTTATTGGGTTTTTTTCAGGTATTCACAGTTTTGACAGCTTCAAACCTTCAAAAGGCTTCAGTTTCATTAAAAGGCATACCAAATTGTAACATTTTTTTAGTGTGAAGAAACACAATCCATGTTAGTCTTATCCAAATCTAATTAGCATTAGGAACACAGGTTAGGAAGTTCATTGTGAAACAGCACTACAATGGTACAGTAGCCATCTGGACTACAATAGCTCAGTCCTCATAATAAGCCAGAAAGTCTTTGGGACTGGAAGATTTAATGCAAATAAACACCCTTGAATCTTGATTTCCAGACCCTGGCATGCCATTCTACAGGACTGAGTGTGTGGGAAACAAGAACAGCCAAAATATCTTGCACTGTATTATGGTATCGAGCATTTATCTGATTTCTTCAGAGACCCTTTATTTTATATGGCCCTTCAAACATCCTTTATTTAAATCAAAAGAGATTATTCAAGGAGAGGAATTGTACTGCTGGAGGCCCAGAGATCACATCGTGACTACTGTCCTTGCAGGAACAAGAAACAAAACAAAAAACTTCCAGAGACACCTTATGCAATGTGGAAGGAACCACAAGAGTAGGTCACTGGAGCTATGAAGAATTCCTTGCTGCAGGAATCCACAGCCATAAACACTGCTCTGTGCCAGGGAAAAGGTCTCTTGATGAGTCATGTTTAAAGACTACAGAAATGTTTTTAATTTGGCAAAGAATGGAGACCACCATTACTAGACCAGCTTTAATCAGCCTTAAATCAACGGTAAGCCTACGGTATTTTGCTGGGCTTTAGGCATCAGATTTACAACGAGAGCAGAAAACAAAGATGACTGTCTTTTCTGGAAACATCATCTTTACTGTCAGGAGACTACTTCTATATGGATCTTTTTCTTCTTTAATAAGAAATAAAGTTACCCTGATCTTTTGAGAATCACTCTATTATTTCCAACACCTGAGATGAGCTGTGCCTCCTGTTCTCTGTCCTTCAGTTTTAGATCTCATCACCTGCAGTGACCTGAGAAACTCATCATAACACCCACTCTTATGCAGAAATGACCACCAGAAGGACTGAACAAACCATAGTAATGCATTAATAAAGTCAATATTAGACCACTATCAGCTCTTTGAAAGAACTTCCACCGAAATTTAGTGAGTATTGATGCCATTCAGTTTAATTTTATTTTTCGTTGTGAAGACAAGCCCACATCAAAGACCAAATATCATATCAACAGCTAATAAAAAATTGTAATATATTTTATCTATCCAACATTCCATGGAACCTCAACTTAAATGCATCAAAGACATGAGAATATGGTTTAATAGGTTACAGTAGTTTTAATCACCTGAGGCAACAAGACACTCTGCATTTCTCAATCACTGAACTAAAAATCTGCAAATAGGAAATAAAATCAAGTAAAAGCAAACCACCTTGTCATCTCAAAACAAATTTAATAAATGATAGGCTTCATTCAGATTGGCATGCTAACATTTCTTATTATAATATGGCAAAAGCAACTGAAAGGTGAGAGGCTTTATTATCACCATTTATCATGGTAAGACGGCATAGGAAGTGTCACCAGTTTGAACAATATAAGATTTTGGTTCCCAATGAATATGTATATAACTTTTCAAGAAAAAATAAGTTTCAAATATTCATTAACACATTCAGACATAAAACCAGCAGTTTTGTTCGGATCATAATTTATGGAATATTAATCCCATTGCAGCAATGGAATTAGAGTAAACCTTCAAATGGTCAACTGCATAAAGTAAAATACTTTTTATACTCCACAGCAAGAAACACAAGCAATTTTGTGTAAATTACCAACAAAAAATACAACTTTTTTAAAAAGCAATAGCATTCAGTATTTGACCAACAGGTTTTCTCTTTTTAGAAATACAAAACTGCAATAAAACTCAACAATTACCCCAGCTGTAAAAAGCACACTTATGATCATTAGTATATTTCAAGAGGTGCAAGGGAATTTTTTATTGCCATCCTTACCCTCTGAAGACAAAAAAAAAATAGGAGTACAGTTTAAAACCAGTGACTTGATGCTCTTCTCTTTTGACTGATACAAGTCTTTCCACAGCAGACAGACAATGAAGGGAGAGTAACATACTTTTTTCTTTTGCTAAATATGCTAGCTTCATCAAGCAAATGCCTTATGAAGAAATTAATTCACAGCCTGAAATATCAAAATCAATGTTTTACTGAGGGACCTTTGGATCTGGGGTAAGAGGAAGGCATTCCAGCATATTACTGTATTCAGCACTCCAAAACACCAGGTTTTACTGAATTAATTACAATCCAACATCTTGTTCTTTCTAAAAGAGAGGATGAGCGTCTCTATTGGTCTGTCTGGGACTCAACACATGATGCTAACCAGGTTATATTTACTTAAATAAATAAAAGGCAAGAAGATTGATTTATTTTAATATTGACACAGCAGCAGCAGTCTGCATTCCAACATTAATTATTACAATTTCCGTCTATTCTAAAGTAATTAAAAATTAGTAAACACATATGCAGTCTTAATTAATAGACTAGATTAAGCATTTGAATGTTAATTAACTGGATTAAAAAACTATTTCCACCAGCAATGGCTGTTTACATTTTCATTAAGCATTACTATCATATAAACCAATTCATTACTATCAAATGGTCTGATCAGGTCATCTCTCTTCAGCACCAAATCACAAATCCTCCACTCCAAAGAAATTCGTAAAGCTGGAAACTTCTGCTGTATTCTTCCACTACTATGACAAGATTGTCCAAAAAATCCCTTGAATTCTGCATATTCCTAGGTACATGTCCAAAATTTGCTAATTCTTCAGTGATATTTAATGATGAATCTGATACTGGCTCATGCGTAGGCACCAGCAATGATTTCAGATTTATTTTAGTATCAGTGAGGATTACAGCTCCATTGTCCTGCTAGAAAGACAGCAACTGATCATTTGGTTTTCATACCCTCTGGGTTTCACAGAGGCTCCACACTTCTTATCCAATCTTTTTAAGACTGAGTGAAACTGAAATCACTCACCTTTTTAGATTATTAGGAGCCATTTTAAATATCTGGTTTCTTCTCACCAGGACACTTTGGAGATACATCCCTACAAGAACATTCCCAATTTGTTCTGCCTGTTCAGTGGCCAGTTGTTCAGAAGTTACTCTGCTGAGCAACCCAAAGTGTCTGCATTCCCCTGGCTGAACCCTGCATTTCCAAGTCTCTGCAACTTCCAGATGTGATGTTCCCTTTCACAGCTGCTATGGTCTTCTGGCATTTATGCTGCACAGCTTCTCCTGCAGGATGGCCATCCATTGACAAACGGCCTTTCACACCAGATGTCATTTTTCTTGCTCCAGGAGAACAAGGAGCACAGACCTTGTGAGACAGCTCCAAGTGATGGAGCCGCTCAACCACACACCTGTGGTGAGGCACCAATGCTGTCAAGGATTCTGGCTCTCAGTTTATGCTTAATAACTGAACCTTTTCTCAGGGAACTTATGGGCCTTGAAAATAGACTTTGGTGGTTCAAATAAGACTCTAAAATCTAAATTAGCCTTGTGGAAATATCTTCCCCTTAAAGTAGCTACTTTCAGCATTTCCTTTAACCTCCAAAGCCAGAGGGTTAAGGCCAGCCTGTCCTGTGTAGGCCTCTGTCTGCACTCATGTGACAGCCATGGGCTGCTGATAAGGGAGATTTAACCCCTCTCACAGCACAGCCTTAAGCTTTCAGACATGTGCAGCAAGTGCCTGGGAAGAGGACATGAAGAAGGCTGGCAAAAAATTTAAAGATGCACATCACTGGCATCCTTTTCTCAGCATAAAGCATTTCCAGTGTCAAGCAAGACTGTACAGTGGTGACCAACAGAAGTGACTACACACATCCTATGCAACCAGCACAGCTGAGGGAGATGACAACAGAATACAAGCACAGTTCTCCAGCAGCTCCTGAGGGTTGGAAAAAACCACTTTTACCCAAAGCAGTCTATGTATTACTCAGTCCATGTTACAATGCAGAACTAAGGAGTAGCTGTTTAATAAGGCCCAGCAGTAAATCAAATTTCAGCTAATGGCACCTCAGACTCCATAACATCCCAAAACACAAGTTGCTTGTGAATGAACAGATGAGTGTAAGGAAAAAAAAAAACATAAATTCAGGAAAATCTCTAGCAAGGGAGTAGCCAATTATTATTTAGAAATGAAAGAAACTAAATACAAAATCAATTCGTAGGTTTTCTGATGACTGAACTGACTGTAATAGCCCCATGGCAGACCCAAATTCTTATTATTCCTTGAGCTTCACTTCTCTACATGGCTCATTGAAAACCCATTTAAATATAACTACTGTTTCAATGAGCTAGTAAGAGAAAATACAGAATAGATACTTCCACAATAATACCCTATTGCCCACAGATATATTAAAAAAAAATCAATTAGCAAAATAGCAGCATCTAAGAGTCATTCTGTGCTGGATGCGATGCGCAACCTGAGCATCCCCTTTACAGACTTAGACATCACCCAGCATGCTAAAAGGAGAAAAAGGGAAAGCACTGTTTCAATTTAGGATAAGTTGTAGCACAAACAACAAACCTCTATATTTTCAAGAAAATCATTACCTGTCCTAATTAATCACTTGAGCCATGAAACTAGAACAAGCTTTTCATAAAACTTTTCAAAGTTGCTGGAAGGGAGCCAAACAAAGAACTTTTCACAATAACTTCACTGCATTATAGCTTTTGCAAAAATAAGGACATTTAAAAGGTCATATTCCACCATCATATTAATACTTTGTATTCCATTTTCAGTGAATTATACAGAAGTGTAAGCTCATACAGAATCATAGAAAAACCTGAGCTGGAAAAGACATCTGGAGATCACTAATCCAAGCCCTTGTTCAAAGCAGAGTCAGTGAGAGGAGGCTGCTCAGAGCCACATCCAGTTGCATTTTTCAATAACTTGAAATATGGACAGTCCACAACCTCTCTAGGCTCTCTCCCAGCATTTGGCCCTATTGGTCCTTTTCCCTGTATGGAGTTGAAACTTCCCTTGTTACAACATGTCTCCTGTCCCTCACACTGCTCCTGCGCAGCTCAGAGCAAAGCCCAGTTCCATCTCCACCATCCCTGACAGAGAGCAGTCACATCAAGGCTGCTGTGTCTTAGGGAGCCACACGGTCACAGAGCCCCCCTAAAGGTCCCTTAGCCCTGTGACAGCTTCCAGCCCACCCCGACAGCCTAATTCACCCTGACAGCCTCTGGCTGGGCCATCACTGCAATGTCTTCCTTGTATTCAGAAGCCCAAAATATTCCAGAAGCAGAGAGAAATAAACACAGAATCATTTGGGTTAAAAGGGACTTTAGAGATCATCCAGTTCCAACCCTCCTGACATGGGCAGGGGCATCCTTCACTAGAGCTCCATCCAACCTGGCCTTGAACGCTCTCAGGGATGGGGCATTCCCAACCTTCTGGGACAACCTCCTCCAGTGCCTGACCACCATCAAAGTAAAGAATTTTTTTTCCTAATATGTAATCTAAACCTACTCTCAGTTTGAATCCATTCCCTCTTGCCCTGTAACTGCATGTCCTTGCAAAAATCCTTCTCTCTCTCTCTTTCTTGTGGGCTCCCTTCAGGTACTGGAAAGCTGCAATTAGGTCACCCTGAAGACTTCTCTTCTCCAGGCTGAACAATCCCAATTCTCTCAGCCTTTGCTCACAGGAGAAGTGCTCCATCATCCTGGTGGTGTCACTCCAACAGGTCAATGCCCTTCCTGTGCTGGGACCCAGAGCTGGATGCAGCACTGCAGACAGGTCTCATCAGAGCAGAGCAGAGGGGCAGAATCCCCTCCCTCGCTGTGCTGCCCCACAGGGCTTTGGATGTAGCCCAGGGTACAGCTGGCTTTCTGGGCTGTGAGCGCACATTCCCAGCTCAGGCCCAGCCTCATCACTTCTCTAAACCTGCTGACTACAGACCTGCTCATATAGCCCAGGGTGGAGCTGGTTATCTTTACCACAAGGGCACTCCTGACCCATGTTCTTCAGGTTCTCCACCAGGTCTGTCTCTACAGGAAGCAGCCTCCCACCCACACTGCTGAGAGGGGTTATTCCAGCTCACATCCAGGACTCTGCATTTACCTATGCTGAACATAATCCACCCCCTCAAAACCCTATGAGATAAAATAACCAGTGCTGGAAAATACACCACAGGTCTCAGTGAAAGTCGTTCCCAAATCTGCTAAGTAAGCACCCCTTGCTTTCAAAGCTCAACATAACACACGAAGTTAAATCATATTTGCAAAATCAAAACTCATCTATTGATTTGAAGGACACTAATTTTACAGGTAGTTTTAAAATCTTCTGCTTTCATGATACTTTACATCTAAGAAATTATTCTGAAGTAAATATACAAGCTTTTTATTAAAACATCGCTTTAGCGTATTCATTTCCCATGGCACTTTGATCTGAGAAATTCTAGAATCAATATTAAATTGCAATCTAATCCTCTCCCAGTAGGAATTAAATGCACTTTTAGGTACTATCCTGTAAGTTCCCATGCTATTAAAAATATTTCAAATATATTTAAAATGTTAAAATATTTTAAAAACTAATTTCATATTATGCCTATTTAAAATATTTTTTCTCTTCTTCCCCCTTCCTGCTGAGCAACAGTCTAAAAGCAAGTGTGATTTTGGCACCCTGGAAAAGTCATTTGTGTATATTCTGTCTGAATTGCTCTTGACCTGACCTCTGTGGTGTAAATCAGGCTGAGGCTTAGACAAAGAAATAAGACAATAACTGAACGGAGTTAGAATTATTTCAAGGACTATTAGCAGTAGCTGCCACTGAGCTGCCTGCTTGCTTGGCTGGATTTGGTTCTCCACGACCTCACCCCCTGACTGTACCAGACAACACTTCTACATACAAGGTACTGTCCAAGACCTGAACCACCAGCCCACACGTACACACTGACAGACAGACACAAGGACAGACAGGGCTCACACAGATTATCCTGCAAAACCCTTCTGACATGCTTACCTGGCTAAACCTACTGCATGGACACAGCAAGCTCAACACCAGGGCTGGATCTTGGCCTTCATGAGCAGCTAACATCCAAAGACATCCACACTGGTCAGCTCTTAGAGACAGAACAACCCAGAAATGCAGAAACACCCCACACTTTGTGGACTGATAGAACAGGCAGGAGGACAATGGAGCCAGGAGATGGGTTTCTGTTCAGCAGGGTATGCTCACCTGGCCAGGAACAGCCCTAGAAGCTGCAGTTTGTTACTTTAAATCATGCTTTGAATGCTGCATTTCTGCTGTTAACTGGAACCATGCTAAGGAACGCTGCACAAGCTCTTGCAATCAGCTACTGATCCCAGCCTTCCAGCGAGCACATCCATCAGCACTGGTACCCACAGCTGCCAGGCCAAACCCTGCTGAAAGGGCTGCAGTGCCATCACTGCACCCTGATCCAGCCAAGGATGGAGTCAGCCATGGGAGCCCACACATGGGAAAAGCTGTAGACACATCTCACTGCAGAACTGGTCTGGTTGAGATTATGGGGTAAAGACACTTCCCAGCTTCCAACTAAAAGCAGAACTATGGTTAAGAGTACAAGAAGAGAGAACATCATCCCAATTTCTTTTAAACAATTTTGGTTTTCTTTTACCCTTCTCAGCAAAAATTAAGATACTGTGCTTAGAGAGAAGTTTGCTTCCCCCAATTGTTACAAGCCCTCTATATGACAGGTACTAAAATGCTTAAACCCATGCTTGTTTGGGCTATGAGAATAGCTGCAGAAAATATCTTTGTCCTAAATAGGACAGTTTTTCTATCACAAGGTTTTTATCATGGCATTTTTTAATGGGTTGTTTCTTCACAAACTCTTCCTTTGAAAGCATACATAATACTTGTCTATATATGCTGCCCTGTTATTTTCTTAAATCCTCAATTTATACAGAAAAGATTTCTTCCAAAATCCTTTTGTATCAACAGTCCTCTTGTTCACAGCTAAGGACATACTCTGCAAAATTATCACAATATATGATTTACCACGGTATCTCCTTAGCTCATTTTGAAAAGAAACCGAAAAAATTATATCCATCCTGGCTTTAAAGTGGTGCATGAAGAAAACATGGTTTCAGAAGAGAGAGTGCTGTGCTTGGGAAGTAGCTGGGGCACATCTGAGCATGTGAATAAGCCAATTTCATCTCCTCCATTTTTGACTCCTCAGCACAAATGAGTACCATGCGAACCACACTGAGGACAACGATGTTAGTATTACTTTCAAGACAATTTTACACTTCTAGAGCACACTATGAAAGTCTGCCTTTTTACAGGATAAGGCTCTAAAGGATACCCTGACTGTACTTCATGCAGCTGAGCTCGTGGTATGGGATGACTCTGCAGGTCTGCAGATTTCCAAGTCAAAAGCTCAGACCGTGCAGGAGTTCAGTATTTTATTCCTGCCACAGAGGTCAGCAGTTAAGCAGTGACGCTATGCAGTAAGTAATCCAGACACTGGGTTATTAGAGGGGCTGGTGTCACAGAGCAAGATATATTGCTGAAATAAAAATGTATTAAATCTTAACAGTTGTCTCATCTGTCATTGGGAGCTGCAGTCATTGAGTACCAAGAAAGAAATGGTTTCAAAAATCTCCAAATAAAAGGGCCAGGCTTTCCATTCCTCTGCTACAGGATCAAAACAGCAGCATTAAATTCTAAGATTTTAATTTCTACTGAGGTACAAAAAGGTAACTAGCTAGTTAAAGCATAGGACCATCTTTGCAAGCTTATTAAACTCCAAGAAAATAGATTTTGCAAAATACAGCTCTTCATTTTATATAGTGTGTGCTGTTCAGTGTAATTTGCATGCAAAAGCCAGGAGAATGTGATTAAAAATACCCATCTAGAGACACAGATGAAAAACTTCAAACATTTTCTGATTCCCTTCTGTTCCACTCATTATTTCAATACCTCACTACAACAAAGGAATAGATAACACTTGTCCTTGACACTAGCCTAAATTATCTTCAGCGTGCAATACAATACCGATTAAATTAGGCTTATTTTAAATAAACGTCAAGGTCTGTTCAAAAGGTAAAACTGTGTGCCTTTTGCCTTTTGTATAACACATCCCCTCCCCACCCCCCAAACTTCTCAGAGGTCTGAAAAACAATGAGATATGGTGCTTTTTTAAACTAACTTCATTATGTAGATTTAAAAAAAAAATCAGAGAGAATCATTTAACTCTGACATTTAAGACAACAATAACTGTATTCTTCATTTTGTGTATAATGACAAAAATAACCAGCACATTAGACAATAGTTCTTGCCTCCCTCCTTTAAATAAGGTTCTAAAATATCCAAAATACAAATGACTCCTTGTTCCCTCATGACTAACAGTTTTTATTATTTTAAGATGTAACAATAGTGAAAACACTGCAACTTAACTTACATTACAGCTATCCTTACAAAATTAAGAAGGTAACTGTCCAACAGCACTGGGCTGATTGTAAAAGACAGAGGCCAGGAGATCCATGGAGGTTGTCCCATCCTCTGGCAATCCCCAGACACTGGATCTTGACTCACCAGAGTTATTATGTGAACTTATGTCAAATACAGAGCTCTGCTCTTAACCAAAACACACTCCTTAGATAACATTTGGTAATCCAGAAAAGGAGAGATTCTTCTTAAACACCTTTAGGTTTTCTACTACTAAGATGACCGAGATCTCTGTATGGATTTCAAAATGCCTGGTTCACCCATATCCGGGTGGATTTCCATCTACCACACACTAACTTATTTCCCACAAAATAGCAGGTTTAATGACTTAGTAGCACAGCGCCAGGAATACTCACTAAAACCTGGGCTCCCAATGCCAAAATCGTTTTCAAAATTATCTGGAGCCGCTTTTTCAACAATATTCTGGCAGATAAATTGTGGAAGGGCATCCCATGTATTTTCTCTCCATAAAAATGCTAGAAACCAGATGCCCAGGTATTTCTGAAACTCTGCTTTTAAAAGCCACCCAGTAACTTTTCAAATCTGTTCCCTTAAGTCCTTATGAACACAAACAGGAAAAAAAAAAAAAAAACAAACACAGGAAGAAATAAGAGAGTAAGAAGGGAGAACCTCAGAAGGAAACTAGCAGGTTGATATCATCACATCCATCAGGAAAACCATATTCACTGGTAATCAAGGTGCTTTTCCCTCCTTGAAATGCAGGAACGACCAGTAAAGAACATCTCTGATATTACTCTAACAATAATTTTGCCTCAGTTTGTGATTCTTGACTACTTGTAGCAGAAGCCTCCACCTTGCACTGCTCCTTCTTTAAACAGGGATGCAGTGCATTATAACCAAAGAAACAGGAACATAAATAGAGACTTTTGACAGAATTATACTCCTAAATCATTTTGTGTGAAAGCTTGAAAGACTCCAAACTTATTTTCAGGACTAATTTTGAAAATTAATTCCCTAAATCACTGTGCAACTGGGAATAATGCAACTACATTGCCTGGATGAATACAAAAAACTTGTTAAAAAAAAATACCCAAAAGAGAAATTACAGTTGTATGCACAATCACTTCAAGCTACCAAACTTGGGACCAGACTATCATTCTTACATTTTACCTTGACTCACCCCATATCCATAAAATGCATTTTTCGACACATCATAAAAGTGTAGTACAGCCTAGGGAAGGAGACACAAGCATTGCCAAAACCCATCAGCTTCAACTTGTGGACAAGGACTGCTCTGAAAATCTCAAAACAGATCGCTTCCATTCTGTAGGTCCCCTAATGCTTCCCCATCTCCTCAAGGCTCATCTAGCCTATATTTCTCCTCTTTTCTCTCCTGGAAAAAAATTAAGGTTATAAAAGTAGCTGACACCTCATACCAGGCCAGCAGGCCTGTCCCTGGTTGAAGTATCTATATTTCATAGTGACTTCAAATATTGCTGTAAGGTTATTAAAATCATTCATGATTTTATCTGTGCCAAATGGATCATTACACTGTCAACACTCATCTTTATTATGCAAAAATATGCAGAATTTAACATCTTTTGTCGAGCTGGCAAAACAGTATATGCAGTAGTAACTCTGTTTTTCATTAAATTTTGCACAAGGTTAAAGAGTGTGCAGAATCTGATTGCTGAAGTCTCCATTCAAAAACATCACACAAGACAAGCTGTTTGACTCACGTAGCAAAAGATTATTTACTTAAAGCCTACAGACAAAGAAATTATTCTGATGAATTTACTCTGTCCTTTAATTTTTAGAATTATAAGCTAAATGTTGCCTTTTTGAGAGGGGGAGGCAAGACCTTTTTTCTTTTCTCCTTTTCTCATGCTTTTTTTCATGTCCTTCTGCGTGCACCTAACAATCCCGCTTGATAGAAACTGTCCATAAGCTCCAAGGCTAGCTCCAATCCTGCCTCCTACCTTCCAGTGCTCTCTAAATGTCCTTCAGCAGAAACAGAAGTGAATGCAATCTGGTTACCTCTTGCAAAAGAATAATTTCTTGGGAAGCTCCAGCCATCTTGAAATAGCTTTTCTGAATGTCTCATTAAATCTTCATTTAATTCTTCTTTCTTTGTATTTCTCCTGCCACATTTAATCTTTGCAATTGTATGAATTTTTTAGAAAGCCTTTTTGGGGTGCAGTTTGTATTTTGGTGCCGCACAAAGCAGATACATTGCATAAGGGTAACACAGGTAGCTGGGTAAATTATGCTGTCAAAAGTGATTAACATTTAAAAAGACTAAACAGAGGAAGCAGATAATACCTCCCAGATCTGCTTTTAATTAAAACATCTTAGCAATTATTATTAAAAGGCAAAGACTGAAAATGAGAGACAGCATAGCTTCTAAAGAGAATAGTTTTTATACTTTTCATTAGGGGTCACCTTTTCTCATGTGCAAGACCACTTTTACATTACCTGCCTCACCGGAGACCATTCACTTTATTAATAGAACTTTGCCCACACTAAAACAAAAAAATACACATTTAATCAGAAACATTTATGCATTCATTACTGTTTCAGATGTCCTTGCTTTAGGACAATGTTGCCCCTCAGTGAAAGCAAACCGTATTTAAGTCTCTGTGCCTAATTGTTGTATCCCAGATGATTTCTCTACTTTCCAAAATAATTACCAAACATTATATCACCTATGCTAAAACAGTAAAAGGGTATCACCAATGAACCCCAGAGTAGGAGAAATGAATAGCACATACCAGGAAAGTCTAACACGTGTAGCCTTTGCACATAAATCAAACTGTGTTACGCATTCTGACAGCTCCATCTAGCCACAGCTACACAAAAGTAACCTTATCCCAGGCACAATGAATTAATTTACATTCAGCACATACCAGCAATTGCACAAACTCTTGTGGTTAAAAGTGTCCTTTCCAAAACAACTGTATTGTTTAACAATTAGATTAACACTTTCATGATCGTATCTGTGCTTCAGAGAAAAACAGAATCAGAAAAGTCATGTTTTTAAAGGCCCCAAAATTAGAGCATCTGGATAATGTCAGGAACAGATGCTGAGATCAGAACTTGGCAGGAATTCCTGAGATGGGGACCTCAAACGTCTTGGGGAGAATGCAGAGCAAAATGGGATATAATGCAAAAATGCAGAGTGTGAGAATGGCAGCGTGCAGGCTATGCACATCTGATGGAGCAGATGAGCAAGAAAACCAGCAGAATGGCTGGCTGCCAGAAGTGGGGGGAAGAAGAGGGAAGCCTCTTCGTCATGATGCTCCAGCACTACCAATGTACAAACTGGCAGCTCATGGACCAGCCTCTGGAAAAGGAGCTAACTACTGTAGGTATCCTGCTCTGTGTGCCCATGTGTGTATCTGTAAATTAAAATAATCTGAGGAAAGGAACTGTCATTTCCTTTTATGTTCTTATTTTCTACAATGCCAACCATTCTTGACCTGCCTGGTGTAAAGATCAGGCAAGGCACTTGAAAGTGATCCAACTTTCAGACACAAAGAATGGCTGTAACACCTTCCTCAGAGACCACCACAGGGTTCTGAAATACACCTTAGTTAGACCTAATTTTAGGCACACATATTTGAAAGCACCGGCTTGAGACTGTATACTGAACAGAGGCAATGCATCTCCTTATCATATCCATGATCATTATCGTTATCAAATTCCTTATGAGAAGTGGCAAATGGCTGGAAACGAATTTTTTTTAGCATTTTGAGTTGCAGCCAATACAATTTACAGATCACGGATAAGGCATTTTGTCCTTAAGCTGATCTAAATTAAAATTTTAAATTATGTTAGTTTACCAAGAGTACTTGAGCTGTGCTAAGTCCCTTAAAACTCCAAGTGTTAAATCCTTAAGTTTCAAATATGTAATATTTCCATGTTACATTTAATTCCAAAATAACTAATGCAGAAGAAAAGGAGATTAGTCCTCAGAGGTGGACTAGTGCAGCTGCCTAAAAAAAGCAAACAAATTTAATTCTGTCAGACCACTGTGCTGGTACCAGGACATGCAGAGGCATTTGCCCCAGCTAATGTGTAAGAAACTCAATCCAAAGTGAAATTTTAAATTCCCTTAGAAATCACACAGAAAGAAAATGCAGTTCCCACTACATGCCAATTCCCAGAAATTCTCCCTCAACCTGGCATTGAGCAAAGCAAAATCAAAAGGCAACGAGCAGAGGGGCTGCACATCCCCCAGCCCAGTTCACCCACACACACTGCCAAGCACAAATGTATTTCAAAACTAACCTCAATAACAACAACATCAACAAAAATCTTACAATACCATTATTTCATTGAGCTTCAAAGAGGGACTCACTTCTAATGCCCACTAAGCATCTACTTTGGATGTTCTGGTACAGATATTTCTGACATGGGAAAGGCAAACACCACCTGGACTATCTCCACCATCCTTTCACATTCAGACATCATGGAGAGACAGGAGGAAAAGAGAAGGAAAAACAGCAAACAACAAACTAGAAAGGAAAGAGAAGTTACACTGTACTGGAACATGTATTTTTTATTTTCTCACTGGCATTTTAGTATTGTCCAATACAGGTATTTTATAATCTCAGATGCCTTGACACTTCTCAAAGGTGAGTGAAGAACAAACATATATGCATTTACGTAAGGGAAGAATCATGTAAGCATTTGTAAAAAACACAGCTGTACCACGGCTCCCTGCACCAGCCAGTGGACAGGTATGCATTTTTTCTCTGGGAGCGTGTGTATTGGCAGCATTAAATGTAACAAGGGCCTGCAGGGTGGGAGCAGGAGGCAGCAGCCCAGGCAGCAATGCCAAGGCAAAGGGAAGACTCCAATGCAGGAGTGGAGGTTACAGGACCAGCTCAGAAGGAATGCACAGAGGATGCAGTGCTGGAATTAAAGCACATGATTCACATATGCTACTAGCAGAGAATAGATAACAGTGATGTATCTCAGAGCCAGCACATACAAAACAGCCTCTCCCACCCCTTCATGGTGGGATTCAGCAGTCATCAATTTACAGCAGAAATTCGGGAAGTAAATTGTGCTGAGGAGCAGGCACAACAGTTGCTTCTTCTGAGGCCACTTAATTCTACCTCCAGTAGCACAACTGTGCCTAATCTCCCCCCACTCTCCCATGACTGCCAGAAAGTTGCAATCTTTATGCATATTTCTGTTCATTATTTATCTGATGCCTTGAATGAATAAAGTTTAGTTTATGAGTTTATTTTGGGCTTGTTACCAGCTATATTCCTTCAGTTCTAATTTAGCAAATTGCATCCTGAAATTCCAGAAGGATCCAATCAAGGCTTTGGTATGTGAAGTATCCTTTGAGAAAACAACTGAGCACCATCATTTTGGTTTTCCAACAATCCTTCCCACAAGTAAACTTTAGCTCCATTTGGAGCTATTTACATGCTCATTTCCTTCAACTCCCATCCCTAAAACTCATGAGTAAAGGAACTTTCTTAAGTATCTGAATACCTACAGCCATGAACCACCAGGTGAACCTGCTCCTAACTTGGAGAAGAAACTGCGGCCCTGGTGTGAATCACAGCAGTGCTGAAGCACCGGGTGTTCAAGAGAACAAGTGATTCTAAGAACTCAATTCAGTGCTCTGCATTGCTCTTTCAAGCAAGAATACTCTGCATGTTCTGTCTTCTGGATGCACATCCTGCATTCTGGATTCACACAATGCACCTTGACACTCCATGCTTCCCAAAACAGGGACCATGGTACATGGCCAGCCCAGAAGGGCATGGATAAGCTTTGTATAAAGAGGAGGTTGCCCCTCTCAGCTGACTGCACAGACCTGGAAAACCACAGGGAAAGGTGGATGAAGAAATTCAAAGCATGCTCAGCTTTCAAAAGCACAGAACAGCTTGGATCACCCAGCCCCTCCAAAAAAACCCAAAAAACTTTTCAGAGTTGTGAGCAAAAGCAATGAACAGTTCAATATAGGCTACTCTGAATATTGCATTGGAAGTACATTGGAATCTAATTTACACTTTGCTGATCCAATGTACTTTTCAATTCACCTTCCAGCAAACACTTCCTATGAGAAAGCCCTGAATTGGAACTGTGAGAACGGTTTTTAAATCCCGTAAAATAAAACTATACTGATTTAACAGCATGCTTGCCTTTCCACCATGTCCACTTTGATCCTAGAAATCTAGTAATATAGAAGAATTTTAAAAAATCCAAAACCAAAAACCAACAAAAAAACCTGTGCCTGCATAACTGTGAAAAAATCACTCAGCTAAGCCACTCAAGCTGTGATTAATTCTCATCAGAAACACACATTCGACCCAATTTTTTACTTTATAACATCAAGCTAGGAATGGGGGTTGTTTTTTAAGAGGTTCACTTAAAGTCCAGTATATCTTGCATGCAAGTCTGTCAGATAGAAGCAGTTCAAACTGAGCCGACAGAGACCAGCTTCCTAAACTCCTCCTGAAAGGTTTCCCTTTCAGAGCACAGTCAGACAAGGAAACAGTACAAGTTTCAGTGTTGGCAAAAGGCATTTGGTGGTGAAACCTAAAGGGATGATTCTACTTGCTCTTTCCTCTAATCCCTAAATAACTCTTTGGAAAGCTTGGGACATCTGTCATTTTCTGACACCTTCGGTAGAAAACTTAATTTAAGACCAGTGACCAAATTTGGAATGGAAAATTTCAGATCAACATACTATCTCTCTGCTTTGCTCCCCAAAACCTGGGAATTGATCAGTTAAAAATCCAGAACTGCAACTCCTTCCACCATAACCTGCGAACCTGAGGATGGGGCAACTCTTCTGGAAAAGGGCCATGCAACATGGAACCAGTGGGCAGTATAGAGCCTTACAGGTAACTTTTGGTGTGAGAAAATATGCATGCAAACAGGCCACAGCTGTTGGCTTGGTCTTAACCAGACAAGAGCTTCCTGACTGCCCAGGGAAGGGCAGGACGCACACACAATTCCACTGTGCAGTGATTTGGGCACTGACTCCAGAAGCAAGTACACCCTTCCAAACCAGGGTAAGGATTGCTGGCCAACATCTGCAGAGGCAGCACAGCCGGAGAAAGTGGAGGGCTACCTGTTACAACCACAGACTGCTGTTGGTTATAGAGATCCTTTGTATGCTCATCTTCACACCTCTTCGTCAAAGTCTAATTCATCAAATAAGAAAATGGAGACTATGCATAAATTTTACACTCTCTGTTAAGTAATTTACCTGCAGTAGGCACCAACACTGGTGGTTACAAACTAAGATGCATCAAAGATGCAAGCTGTAACTATATTCAAGCTTTACTGCTTCACTGAGGCACCTCAGTCACCAATGCCAGCTAAACCCCTAGTACTGACTTTGCACATAGATTCTGGAAGATGTTTTTCTGATACCCCAAAGTCTGGGATTTTGCACTGCTGTTCGCAGAACAGCTACCAGCAAGGAGCACCAAGTATTGCTTGGCACCTATTCAGCAGCCAGACACACTTCCTACAACCTGTAGGAGACCAAAGAGTCTCCTACACACTCAGCTCATTCTATTTAGACCCTGTCATGCAGCAGATTTAATTTTGCAAACTGACCTTAACATTAAAACACAAAAAAATTTACTTCAGTAACATTTTTTCCTGGAGAAGCATTGCATAATTTCAGATATCAACCTCAGATTCCTGTTTTGAGAAACCAGTTTCTGCATACCAGCAGGAATTCAGTCAGCCTGATGCTGAATGGCTCTCTGGGGGGTTAGCTATCTTCCACTAGCAGTAAAGACATGAGGATACCAGTTTAACTTTAGCACAATTCTGATGCCTAAAATTAAGAAACATAAGTAGCCATCTGTGTTACTCAATTGCAAAGTTATATGAGAGTGGAGAGAAGAACTGACTAATTTAAAAAAAGAACATTGTATAATTCCACTTAAGACTTGTACTTCCAATTATTAAATTCTTAGATGTTAACAAATATGGGAACTAACACCAAATATAATTTATAACATTTATTGATAAACCTACAGAACCTATGTTCAAAGAGGAACAACTATAGTGGTATTGCATGCTGTGCATCAGCTTAATCACGTGGCTTAAATTAAGGAACAATTGACTAAAAAGGCTACAAAAATGTAGTTTATGAGACTGACATGGCTTTTAATACAGTGCTCACCAGTTGTTTTCCAGATCAAGGCTGATGTTTTAAGTCTAATTTGAAAGCAAGAAACAAAAGGTTGCAAAGTGCTCATAACAACACCCATTCCATGATCTGATTTTTATTTGGAAGGAGTAATTCAAACTGCATCAAAATGACGTGATAGGTCATTTTCAAATCTTTGACTCAGCAAGCTAATAAGAGTTGACTGTGCTCAAGTAAAAAATGCATCAGTTAGAGACAAAAATTTGGATGGTCAGACATCTTTACTCTTGTATATATGGAAAGATCTTAGATTATTCTGACAAGTGTCCAGCTGAATTAGTCATACAGGCAATCAGTCAAGTGTCTACTGGCGTCACACAGAGGACTGTGGAAAGCTACAGCATCATTTTAATTAAAATACTGAAAGCAAGTTAGAAAAAATTCTTGTTAAAGGTACTCATAATCCCCAAAACCATCTAGGTGACATATGTAACCATAATCACTGAGTGCCTGCAGGTCCTGGTGTGGCCCACTAGCAGTGTGTCAGGAATGACACAGTCTAGACAAGACCTGAAAATAATAAGGGGCTGCCTGCCCCAGTTTCCCTGAAATTGTCCACAAGCAGAAAATAAAGGGATGATTTGATTTTTAGCCACTGAGCCCTGTGTGACTCTTGGCTGAAACTGCCCCTCACAGGCACTAACAAGGAACACAGCCCAGTTTTTGTTTGCAGGTCATTGTAGATAAGACCCAGTAATGCAACCAAGTATAACTCTGCCTTCCTTAGTGGAATACTCCACCCACTTACACTCTGACAATCAACCAGGAAAGAATTTCTTATCTTAACTAGGGCAAAACTGCCACCACAGCAGCTTTGGGAAACATAAGGGACTGCAAAAGCAGGTGTCTTTAGATTTAGGGTTCCAGATTTGTCCATCCATTATTAATGATCCACCTACTGTGTTCTTGTGAAATATGAATCTTTTCACGTGCTTTAAAATCACATGCATGGACTATCTTACATTAAAGACTTACACTCTACAGTATTAGACTAATTGCATGACTGAGGTAGAGAACAGATTCAGGCAGCTGGGACTGACAAAGAAAAGCTATATGTATATGTATATGTGTATATATATATATACACACACACATACACACGGGCAGCAGGTTCCTCTCCTCACACCACTGCCATCAGGTAAGGAATCAGGAACACATTCTGACTTTCAGCAACTGGACAACAAGCAAATAAAATTAAAATTAGAGTAAGCAAACACAGACTGTATTCTCCATGTGCCACAACCCAGCAAGTGCTGAGGACACATCTGCCTTACTGCTGGAGTGCTGTGACCATGATGGAGATGTAGCCACATCCCTTGAAACAGAACTAACAGAACTCCTCGAGGCAGTTTTGGCACATCAGATCTCCCCGAAGCGTATTTCCCTATTAAAGGCTATATTTCACTGCAGACTTTTCAATAGTTTGAATCTCCTATGACACAGATAAGAAAAGGTTCAAATCTCAAAGTACAGGAAACAGGGCAGCATCTCAAAGTGATGGCACCTCCAGAACAAGTGGGTGCCTGTGTTCACAAAGAAACGCGGCTGTGTTTGTTTTGGTTTGTTTTATAGAAACCCTAAGAAATTACCCAATGTCCATCTAACCAACAGCTTGCCATGTACCACTGAAAATATTTATATTGCTTTTATTTTCCCTAAAATCAACTTAACTAGCTCTCATTCTTCTCATATTATTTTAGACAGTCAATGTATTTTCCTCCCACTGGACAGAGAATGAACACATTATCTTTCCATCTTACAGGGCCCCTGACAGCCAAATAAAACATGGTTATTACTGTCA
Organism: Camarhynchus parvulus; assembly: GCF_901933205.1. NCBI lineage: Eukaryota > Metazoa > Chordata > Aves > Passeriformes > Thraupidae > Camarhynchus > Camarhynchus parvulus. The sequence goes on along the minus strand of NC_044572.1, from coordinate 13,821,127 downwards.
GAACTCAAATGAAATATTCTGAACATGGCAAGAAGTTATTAGCCTGATGTTCAGAAGACAAGCTAGAAATGGAAATGGGAAGGAAAAATATTTCCCCTATTTTATAGGCTTTTGTGGGAAAATTACCTTATCTTCTTGTTGAAATAGGTTTGAGTTGGATTTTGTTTCTGCTGTGTTGAAATATCCTAATTATTGCATTAGGAAGATGCAGGATACTAATTTTTATTAATCAAAATACTGATAAATGAGAAAGCAATTATCGAAAAACATTAATATTACTTTAACATCTTAAATTATACACACTAAATCAACCAGGTAATGTCATTTCAGTGCACAGTAAATTCACAGCAAGTAAGATTTGTGATATGACAGATAAAGCTAGAAGCACTAAATAAGAGCATTCACCTTTCAAACCTCTTTCCTGCTGCACTTTAAAAACAAGCCGACAACAAACACCGTGGCTGAAATGTTCCTTATACAGAGGTTGCCTACTTTAACTAGGCTCACCTATAATTAGACAGCACAATCTACTCTGCACAATAATTGAGAAATATAGAACAATGGAGCAACAGTGAAGAAAAGGGAGATTATTTATCTTGCACGCTCGAGTGGTGGTAAAAACCACAAAGTGAAAATCACTGAGATGTCATCTCTCCCAGTACACCAGTGAGAGGAGAATTGAGCTGAAAATTGTACTTATTACAATTTTAAAGACACATCCAGTCTGCTTTGAGGCCAATCTCAGCACAAGTGGCTCCCAGGGAGGAGCCAGGCAGCCCCCACCACTGCACTCAGCAGCTGCCCAAGGGACACTTGTCTCCAGCGGGTTCCTCTGAGCATCCTCACTTCCTGGAGCCATCCAGAGGGATCCACAGTGTTTGATCATGAAATCACATCCCTTGATAGCTTGCACGGGAAAAATGCCATTAAAGCAAATTAACTGTGCACTAGCATTTATCAGCAGGCCATTTCGACACTTGAGCAGTCAAGTCCACTGATACCTTCTACGTATATTAAAGACAGGTCCATGTGGAAAAGCAATTCTCAAACATTTCTAGAAAATCAGGCATTGACTAAGTAAGTTTTTAAAACCCCACAACATACACACAAAACAAACCAAACACCCACCAAACACACAGATGTCCTGGATCCATCCATCCCAATATTCTGATTCTAACAACCTTCAACAGCAGATACCATAAGAACAGGGCAAAAAATATTTTCTGTCTCTGCTCTCATGACCTGCTGCTCAAGGACATCCTAAACCACACATACAGTCTTTCTGTTTAGGCTCTTTAAGCCAAAATTAAATATAGATTTATAATACAAATATTTTATACAAATATTTTGAAAATTATATAAATCCAGGTCCTGGGATTTAGTGCTATTTATGCCACTTGTTCAGACCTGATCAGATCTGTTCTTTTTAAGCAGTGCATTTCAACCCAAAACTTCCAAATTATAAAACTAAGAAGTTTTTCACTATTTTTTCCTGTTACAATTTGTATCAAGTTTATCTACACAAACTTCAAAATGTTTCAAATGACCCTGAATATCCAGCATGTGTGATATCCTTGTGAATAACTCTAGAAGTCCTAGTTACCTCTAAAGACTTACTGTATTTTAAAATTTTAAGACTATTTACTTATACCAACAAAGTAATTTTTTGCACTGCTTCCTTTTCTGAGTTACAGAAATTCTGAAAGAGCCCCAGATAACAGCATCTCACAGCATGTATCACCCAAAGGATCAGCTTCAAAGTTCCCAATATTCACATTTTAATAGTCAGTTCTGGTTCTGTAGGAGTGCCAGGCTCAATATTCACCCTCATTCTCTCACACTGCAGACCAGCCACAGAAGTTTCCTTCAGAGCTGTGGTTACCTCCAGCCCACAGATCTCTGCAATGTGCTCATCTCACTCCTCCTGGAAAACTCTCTTGGCCTTTCTGCAAAGTCCCTGCAGTGAGCAGTGCAAACACTGACAAAAGTAATACAGAGCTGCTCTGAACTTTGATGGGTTTCTTTGCACTTCAAGGCTCATTCAGCAGAAGAGACACAGTTCCCTCTGTGAAAATAAGTTTTGCACTCACAAAATGGAAGAATCATCAAGAATTTTCTCCTCATTTGCAAAGGATAAACAGTTTTTTAGGCCTTAACTGTTTAGAGTAAAATAAAACAACAGGACCACAACACTATTATGTTCTGTTTTCTAAGTAATTCTGGTTTTCATTATTCTAAATCATATTATTGTACTTTATGCCCCTTTCTGGGAAAAAAAAAGAAGATAACTAAGTAAGATTTCAAAACCATTTAAACATATCAAAGTACTTGGTAAATAAGGTTTACATGTTCACTTTCTATGACACAGTTGGGAATCTTTCTATAAAAGCCAGAAGTTCTGGAACTGTAATTGTATAATGCCTTTCAAACCAGGTACTTCATCTTACATGTTAGAATACATATTTTTATAGGTCTGTATTGCCAGAAAAAGGAGGTGGGATGCATGGGAATCAAATAAAATAATCATAAGTTTGGAGTCCGTGATTATTAAGTGAAAAATGTACAAGGACCCTGCTTGAAAAGTAACTGAAGGGGCTGAAGGAGCAACAAAAGAAAAAAAAAAAAACAAAACAGGTCTAGAACTTGAACTGGCTTTTATGAAGTTTTTTCATAATGAAGCAAAATATCAGTACTTGTTCCATTAAGTTTTTTTCTTTTCCTTTCACAAAAATTAACACTTTCCACAGAAGCCTACTTATGTATACATTTTTATTACAATATCTGCATTTATTAATTTTTTTTACAATTTTCAACACTCTGCAACTAAATTTTAAGAGAAAAAAACCAACCTATAAAATATATATGCAGTAGTTACTTCTGTGGTCCTTGTCAGAGGTCACTGCTTCTATTAAGGCCATCTTGGATAAGAATTCATAGGGTTCATATAATCTCATTTTAGGACACCCAAGCATACTATTTAACCAGCATCTTACAAACCTATTCAAACCTGAGTTCTCTGAGTTACTTAAGCAATTCAACCATTGATATAATTAATTTTGATGTAAATCTCTCTCAGGGGCTTTAATGAGCCAAGTCAGGAAAATTCAAATTAAATTATCCAAATTAAATTAAAGAAATGTACACTAGACCTCAGAAGCTCATAAGTAATGATGTTAAAAATATTTCCCCAACACTACCTAGAAATAGCATATTAATAATAATGTTTAAAATGCAATTAGAAACATAGCTGTTACTCAAGAAGTCCTAGAAATATTTTTGAAATATTTAGTTGAAGTCAGGATTCTAGGACAAATAGACACAATGGATTTGCTTCTACATTATGCACCTACCTGTCCTACTGGTCAGGAATCAGCACTTGACAGTGTTGGGTCCTAAGGTTCTCGAGGGGGAAAGGGGAACACTTGTTTCAGACCTCCTTGACTTCCCAGATGAAGTCAAACACTTCTCACATGAGGCCAGCACACTCATGGCTACACCAGCCTCTCCCACTGCAGATTTCTTGGAACAGCAAAGAGGAACAGCTTGAGAACCCAGCAAAGCAACAGCCAGCCCAAAAACCAGCTGCCATTACAAACAGAGCCTCTGCAGGAAAGCAAACTGAAGGAAAGCAGAGTAAAAGGTAGAACTGAGTGCAAAGACACCATAATCAGTTTCCACAACCAGTTACAATTGCTGTTTTTCCCCAAACCTTAAAAATGATAAATAAAAAAGCAAGATGAGTAAGGCATCACTGATCCAGTCTATAATCTATGTGACCTCACATACACAAATGTACAATTAAAAAAACTGAATTGTTTTAAATCTATCTCATATTTATAAAGAATGTTCATTCCACCCAAGCAGAGTCTCCACATGACCAAGAACAGAGCCTATAAAACTATACCATGTTTCACAAGACCGGCCAGACTCAGGAACATCCAAAATTTGATAATTCTATTTTAGCAGAACAGCATGATAGATGGTACTTTTATGCTGTAACCTAATAAAATATCCTCTTTTGTCTCTCCCACTAGAAGAATATTATACTTTAAACTAGATCTAATTAAAAATAGCAGGGGATGAGGTTTGTATCAAAGACTAGCCCATGCAGATGGTGATCCCCACACAACACCAGACTGCACCTACAGCTGAGAAGTCCCCATGCCTGGCAGCTTCCCACTCGTGCCCTCAGGACAGGGAGGTGATTAATGGACTCTGCCTAATGGCAAAGTAAATGAATCAGCAGCACTAAGCTCCTCATCTGAAACATCCGAAAGAGTTTCAAAGAGGTGTCCAGGCTTCAGAAACTGTGCAAGGAAGGATGCCAGCCACATTTCTCACACACCCTCAGCCCATGGGCAGCCCTTTGGGAAGAGCACCCTGTGTGCCCTGCCAGGCTCTGCCTGTAGGAGCAGCGTGCAGACCCTGCCTAGAGAGGGTGTGGAGCACACACTGAGCCAGCCTGCACAGCTGCCATGGCTGCAGGAGCACCGGGAGGGAGCTCTGGTCACCCAGCAGAGAACCCCACGAGAGACTGGGAACTACTTCAGAGCAAGATCAGCGTCGCACTGACAACAAGAAATGAGATTTGCAGGGGAGGAACTGACAGCACTGCACACTCCCTGCAGCACCAGCTCCCTCCTGGAGCTCCCAGGAGGAGGGGATTCAAAAGGCACCTGGCATAGGAGACCCCAGGGCAAGGCTCTTCTTCACCAGCCACCTGCAGGGCACAAACATGGAGGATTCCCCTGTGAGGAAGCAAAGGTCCAGCCTGAGCTGAAAGTCCGATTTTCTGAGTAACGTGCCTCTTATGTAGTCTTCCCTTTCTGAAATGCTAAGGAATATATTCCTCAGACAGAGAAATAAAAGCCAGAGAGCTAAATACTATGTACTTGTCCTTTCAGGAAATACCAAATTTGTGCAGATAGAAAACTAGACTATGAAAGTCCACATATTAAGCAGTTTTGAAAACTTGAACTGAAAAGTACCCTTGAAATCTTCAAAAGTGAAGATTCAATAGTAAAATAATCCTGGCTAGCTTTGCTGTAAAATAGTCTCCATAAAAACAACAGTCACACTGAAAGCCATGTAGCAAGTAGAAATCTGTGTCTGTTTAGGGCAAACATTACTACAGGTCTGAACAGAAAGGCCTAAATAAATTTCTTACAATTACAGGCTGAGATTTTCAACACAGGTGAGTAACATGAGGGTAAATCTTAAAAGAAACCTATTTCTATCCTGCATTTGCCAAAATAATTTCATTAAGGTAGTAGACTGGAAAAAAACATTGCGTTCTCCTTCTTTGGTTCCTGTCTACTGGCACAAGAGACACAGATGTGGTAAATAGCGACCTTCAAGGATTTCAATGCTTTCCTTGTCACTGCTTATCTTCCAGGTATGGGGAATGAGCACAGGTGTTCAACTTCACCATCCCCCAAAACTTCCTTGCTATTTTCTCTCCAAGTTCAGATACAAGTAGTCTTAGTCCCTACAAACTACTTATTTCCAACCCTGCAAGCAGCAACACGTACCATGCTGCAGATTTTGCCAGTGCTAGCAGAAACTGTGACACTGAGCAGGAGGGACAATCAAAGCAAAAAAACAGTCATCCTATTTTTTTTTTTCACATTTCTGTGACACTGGAAAAATACTTCTTGCATATATCATTTTATCATTAGTTTCTATCACATGCATAAGGCAGTGTGTGAGGTTGCTTCTTTATTACAGGAAACACTTTCAAATGAGAGAGAAAGGATAAAAAAGGGCAAAATAGAAATAATAAAATGTAAAAATATGGTTATAAATTACAACAAAGTCTGCTCAATTTGTAGCAAATAATTCTTCAGATAAGCAAAAAAATACCCTGAGAACAAATCCACTGTGTATTTCATACCCTAGAATCTCTTGGTTTGGAGCATGCAATTTCTGCCCTCCCTCTCCTCAACAGAACAATTTGATATTTCAGTCCTAAAGTAATAATACATACAAACAGCTTCATTTACTCAGAGAAAACTGATGAGCCTTCATCTATAGTCAAGCTCTTTAGTGCTCAGATTTGACACAGGAGCCTACTTAAAGCTCAACAGGAGTTTGTGAATGGCTCTTTGTGTGACACACTAGCTCTAGAAAAATCACTTGCTTGTGGTTTTATTCTACTGTTTCCACTTCATGCGCAAAGTTTGCAAGAATCTAAGCAGCCATCCTGTCCCAGAACAAACATGTTTAAAGGTAAGAAATAAAAACGAATACCTGCATGTGTGGAGAAGCCCCCTGCATATTTACAAGGGAAATGTCAAAAAAAAAAATTCAGCTATTTCTGAAAGAATATGGGTTTTCTTCAGTTGTTACACTATCTTTCACTGAATTGGCCATTTTAACACAGTCCACTTCTTTTCACAGGTGGTTTTTTTTGGTCTTTAAAAAGGGTAAGACTCCTAAAAATCAAGGAACTTTTTCAAATTTCCTATTGTTCTAGGTATAATACCCTGTTGTCACAGATAAACAGAGTCAGGAATCTCAAAAAAAAGTTGGAAAATATTTGAAGCAAGCCAAATTGAAATCCCATTGATGCACAGTAGTCAAATAGTCCATCTGTATATACTTATCCTTCCAAGTTGAATTATTTCAACTGTCAGATAAAATGGCATGAATAAACAGTCTGAAACAGAAATCTGATGTATTGATTGTGATACACAATCAAAGATAGCAATGTTTTTATGAGACAACTTTCGTAAATTATTACTACATTTTGCCTCTGCTTTTTTATTACTCCCTCTTCCCAGAAATAATAAGTCCAGTCATTTTGCTAAAAAGAAAGTATTTCATTTCACAATTCACAGATAGTCCTGTATCTGCTGAAACATTATTTGCCAACTACTAACACCCCTACTCATCACTGACTCTGGTATTACCAGGCATTTTTAATACAGTAAACAGAAACTACTTTTCTCTTAAAATATGGGCTGCATTAAAATACATAACAAGTGTCACCTAAATATATCTTTCAGTTAAAGAATAGATTTTAATCTCAGTGTAGTGATTTAAAAACAGATAATTGCCAAGAAATCAAGGGTGAAAGCAGTATTTTATACAAAAGGCAAATGAAAAGAAGATGAACGCAAGATAACCATGAAATGTCTGAAAGACCAAAGAAAAAAACAGGGTTTTTTTTTTTCCCAAGGACTGTTGCCCTTAATTTAGATATAATTTGACACATTGAACTCTGTGTGTCTCTAAAAGAACAAAACAGGAAACAACCACATCCCTCTCGATACACTTGAATGAGTCTTATTAAGTTGAATGATGTTTGCTTGAGGCCATAAACAGCAATACAATATTCATCAAAACGCACCAGATTAAACTTTTCTCCCACTTGCTTACCTCTGGCCCAGCCGATTTCCCCTAAAAGAAGATCAATTTTGCACTGACAAACGTAAGAGTTGATACAAAGGCTTGCTGACATACCAAACCAAAGAAACCAGGAAAAGCCACTCCATAGCATGAGAGTATTTAACTCATGTAAATTTATGGAAACAACATTTATAGAGAAAAGTAAACTACTTAATAAGTTAATACAAATATTCTTAGAAAAGACAGACTTCTGGACACATCAATCCTTCCCTCATCAGTCTTCCACTAACATAAATGTCTATTCAGTTTTTATGAGTTGTATAAATATTAGACCTCTGGAAGTAATGCATTAGCACAGGGTTTTATCTATCTCTTCACTCTGCTCAGCAAAACAACCACAATGTCTCCTGCAGCTACTGGATTAGCCAGTGCTGCCTCATCTCAGGCTCCTACAGGGATGACACCTGAAGCAGCAAACAGGCTGCACATGCACAAAACTGTCACAATCACAAACGAGTCCTGTTCGTGCTGCAAAGAACAACGGGGAGAGACAAGTCAGGGAAGTGCAGCTGTCTTCAAACTCAAACTTCAAACCACTCAGCAGCAGGGACAGGCTGCAATACATGGCAGGTGGGAAAATGGCCCAGACACCTTCCAATGGTGGTGCAAAATCATGGCCTCCAGAATTCAGTAATGCCTGCAGGCCTTACGTGAGCAAAAGCTTCAGCCACCCACAGAAAAAGTTTTTCTCTCAAGTTTGTAAGTCTGTTGGTCTACACTTATGGAAAATATGTAACTATGGCAATTTCAAAGCAAGATTTTTAGTGTTCAAATCCTTGGCAGAAGCCAAGTGTCTTTGTATGTACCATTGCCTGGTTACTGCTTGACCCTTCTAATGGAGTGAGCAGTAACAGGAATAATGCAGCAATAAAAACCCCACAGGTTAATGTTTTATTTCAGGTTAGCACAAGGGCGAGAAGCACAGGATTGCTGCTCATTCTATAGCACCAACTAAATAATACCAACCATTGCTATGAAAGAAAATGCCCAAACAAAGGAATGATACAGTCTCCCAAAAAACTTAAAGGGTACCTTTTACCATAAGGATGTGCTTCCTACTGCACCTAACAGAAGAACTGTTAGGTTTAATTTATTTTTCTATTCTTTAATAGACTTTCTTACCCATGCACCAATAGGCAATTTTTTAAAAAAATTTCTCCCAGAACAGCAATAAGATTTGACCTTGCTCACTTGCTGTAACTAAAAGTACACACACATGAACAACAAAAAAGCACTTCTGAAGTAAGTGTTGCTAGCAGAAAAACACAACAGATGCAGATACCATTTAGAAATGTTCCATATGATCCCCAATGTGATTTTCTATATTAAAGTACAGTTTTCTGCAGAGAAGTATGGTTTGTAATAGCGGTAATTTTTTTTTCAGTTTGCTTATATTTCAAAATGTTCTGCTAAAAATCACAGCTCCTCAGTTTATCTTTATGGTTGACTGGGGCTGACAAATTCAGAGGGGGTTATGTATCATTAATATCACAATAAAAGGAGATGCATTAGTGTGTATAATTATTGAAATGTTTTTGTTAAACCAATGGGGTTTTGGTTTCTCTACAAAGAAAAAAATATGCTGAGGGCTGTAAAACAAAGGCAGAAATCCACAGTTATTAAACAAAAAACATACTATCAGGTGCAAGGGTAATGGAAAGCATCCAGAGCCTTCGCATCCATAGAAAAGCAGTGAGCAATTACCCTTAGCCTATGCAAGATGATAGAATGTAATTCACATAATGCTTCCCCAGACACAGGCTGTATCAACCCACTGCTCAGGAAATTTCAAAAGATCTTTAGAGCTTAGGTTAAAACTGAAACCAACAAGGAGAACCAAACAGGACGAGGTCCACACAGCCTGCTAACCACTCAGAGGGTTTGCCTGCTGGCCAGTTAAAGCTGGGAAACATTGACTTGAGGGGCATTCAAGAAAAGAAATAGTTCAGAATAAGTTACATATAAAGCATTATATATGATACTTTGACTTGCTCTTCCATTATCATATTCCCTACTGCCTATTTATTAGACCCTGATCATTTTCCTGGAATAAATGTTGAAATAAAAAGCCTTTAGTTACTCCATTTCTGGTATCACTTTCATGTAAAACATGCACCTTTTCAAGGTGCTAAGAAGAAAAAAATAGGATTGGATTACATATTTTCAACATTTTACTAGGTAAATTCAAGCCTAATGCCAGACTTACTCTCTTTTAGACAAAAATTGAAGGAAAAACAAACATCAAACACTGGCATCCATTAATGAAAAATGTTATAGTGAATTCTTTTGTTTTAGTTTTTCCATCAATAAATTCCATTCTATTTTCTCTGTCAATAATGTACAAAATAAAAGTCAAAAGAATACAACATCTTTGAGAACAGGACTTTGTGTGTGTGACATAAGACTAGCTTCCTCCTGTACTTCTGAAAGTCCTCATGTATTTGGCTTCTTCCCATAAGGCATCTTTCAGAGTTCATTTTAAGTCCACCTTTTCTAATAACAAATCCAGTACTTGGAAATCTGCAGCAATGCATTTTGGCATGAGAACATGAGTAGCTCCATGTTTGCACACTGCTGTATTATGACCTTTTCAGTACTACAGTTATCAAACACTTTTTAAAACCCTTGGAGACTTGGCATACATGTGTATGCTGATCACCTCATGAAAACATACTAAGATGGAACCTTATTTTTCTCCTTTCATATACTCCAGTCTCCCTACAGCAAAATTACAGACATTTTTGGCTTTAGCAAAACCACAGAAACACTGAAGGACTCAAGAAAAAACATTAAAACAAGGGGATTTCACCTCCAGGTCTGGAACACGTGGTGGTCTGTGAACCACTCCTTAGCCTGCAAATACAAATTATGAAAATCAAAAAGTGTTAATGTGCCAGGAAGTGTTCACTGCCAGGAAATCTGTATTTTCACTAGCACACTCCAAAGGTCTCTGCAAACCAAAGGAAGTGAAAAAATGTTCTAAAAGGCTATGACAAAATGCTTGTATAGAAAGGCCTTGCAACTTGGTGTTTGCACCACCATGTTTGAAAAAAGATTGTCTAGTCTTCTACTTTCTAATGAATAACCTAACCTGGCAAATCCTGGCAGAACCCATTGCAGCTCAGCTCAGAAATTAAGACACATCAAATACAGTTGTATTTGCTCCTCAATAACTGGAACTGCTGTCACACCAGGGTAATTCCACAACTTCACCTCAGTAGTAACGGGACACAGACATGGACTGCTATGGACAGAACCCTAGGGGAGAGACTGAAACTACCCAAGCACCTGTTCCATCTACCTACTCTCTTGGACAGGTAAGCGTTAAAATAAAATTATTTTGTAGTATGATTGCATCTCCACGTGAATGTCCAAATTATATTACTTAGCATTCCAAGGCAAGCCAATGTTTCATAGTGCCTGTAACACTATTATTAAGTTAGGTTAAGGTTATTAAGAGACTAAATGTCCATGCAAGTAACTTCAGAAATCTGTAAAACATAGAACAGAAACCTACATTCTTCAATTGCAGTCCTACATTTTGTTCAGCAGGGACATCATCTTTCACATTCCTAAAACCACAATTAGAAAAACACCACTTGCCCCAGTATGTCAGAAATTTGGTCCCTGCATCCCTTATCCTGTGCAACTATTTCTATCTTCAAGCCTCTCACAATGCTTGCAGAATTCACATTTTATAACGTACATACAAAATACATCCCGAAAAAAGTAAAGAAGAATTTGAATCAATATATTTTATTCCCTGCTGATCTCCAGCTATGAATCCTTTAAGAAGGTTAAATAAAAGGTATTTGATAAAAAAATTATAAGGCTTCCATTAAGACCTGTGAGGAACATTTAGGACATATTAATTAGAAGAAAGCAAAACACGTCTCCAAGACAGTTCTTCAGAGTCCACATCCAGAACAGCGATTGTATAGAGAGATGAAACATTTCCTAACATCATCATCACAATCTGAACATTATATGAACAGGGGAGACAAAAACCCAAGATTTTTTTCAGAAATTGTAGTAATATAGTTGAAGAAAGTATTTACCACCAGAGCTGATATGAGTATAAAATAAATTTAACTGATGAGAAACTTTAAAGAAGAGTCTGCTGAAAATGAATACAGAATGTTTTTTACTTGTAATGTTATAATTAGCTGTTCAAAAATAATTCTTCACAAGATGCTGTTTCATACTTGGCATTATAGTGAAGCCCACAGTCTGCATAAATGATGTCATAGGCACAAACAAGCCCAAAGAAACTCTAATTTGGGCCTCGAGAAGACCTCCTAGGTCAGAATCAGCAAGCAGCACTAACAGCTAAGCTGTTTTTCAGAAATAAACTGTTCTGTTTGCCATATGCATGCAAAGATGGTTTTTGTACATCAAATACAGTTAATATGTGCTTATTGGAATATAATCCCAATATTACCGGGTTGAACGTGCCTGGGCTTGTCTGGCCCTCGCTGCCTGACCAAAGGCGGCAGCCGTGGTGTTACACCCCAGAGATACCTTTGGTTAGTTGTATGCGGCAGCCAGGCTCTTGGAACAAGTCCAGGCAACAGAACTCAGGCTGGACCTCTGAGGAAGAAGCTTTAGGCGAGGCGAAGAGGAAAAAAGGAGATAGATCCGGCTAGGGGGTCATAGTCCAGAGTTTATTCCTGGGCACGCAGGCCTCTGAATGCAGCGACAACCCCGACCGGATCCCGACCGCATGGTCCTGTGTCTTTTTAAGCTCAGGGCAAGGGGGAGGGGAAGGGGTAGGTGAGCCACCAACCAGGTAGCGGGGGGGGGGCTCAGGAGACAAATGACACCTGGATGGCCCAATTGTCCCCAGGGCTGAGAGGCATCTTTTGAACTTCACCTATCAGATGACGGCCTTGCTGACCTTCTGAGATTGATGGACAGCTCTCAGCAGGAGGCAGGGAGAGGGGACGGGGGAGGAAGTGGGAAAGCCAAGACAGGACACTGCTTCACACTGTAACATGTGCTGTAGATAACAGAGCCATCAGCACCAGCCCCAGTCTGCACTGGGGACACGTTGCACTCCTGGGACACTCTCAGTAAGAGTCTGAACAGCACTTTGGAAACAGGCTGATTCAGAACGGTGGGAGTTTCTGTGAGTTGGAATGTATTGCTCTGGTTTCTCTTCAGAGCAGTAAGACACAAGTAAGTGAGGCATCTGTCTTGACAAGAACTGTACCACAGAGATGAAGACTGACTGAAGGACAGAGCTATCCCAAATTGTAGCACTTGGCCTGAAAAATAAAAACCACTTTTTCTAGTAATATGCCCTCACCTAACTCCAAAATTAATACCAGACAAAAAGCAAGGGGACAAGTTTGCTAAAGACTGGCATCTCCCAAAGACCATAACTGATTTGGAAACACTATACATCATTTTTCAGCCAAATCACCAGTGAATGGCAGCTAAAACAACTGTCTTCCTGTTGCCGTCAGACACAAGACCTGGCTCATTTCTAGTTTGCCCTAACAAGCATCACATGTTTTACTTGAGCTGGCTGGTTTCCACATTTGAATGCCAAGAAAACAATGACCAAATATCTCCCAGTTAAATCCCATGCAAAGCTGAGACAAGAATATTTATAGATAGCAGCTAATGCCAACAGCAGGGCATATAGCCCAACAGCTCATGGATTGAGCCAATTTTTTATTTTACTTCATAGAATCATAAAGATTGGAAAAGACTTCCATGATCAATGAGTCCAAACTTGGACTGAACACCACCTTGTCAACTAAACTAGCTCTAAATGTCACATCCAGTCATTTCTTGAACATTTCCATAGATGATGACTCCATCACCCCCCTGGGCAGCCCATTCCAATTCTCTCCGTGAAAAAATTCACCCTAAGGTCCAACCTGAACATGTACTATTGCAGCTTGAAGCCATTTCCTTTTGTCCTGTCACTGGTTGCCTGGGAGAAGAGCCCAAGCCCCACCTGGCTACAACCTCCTTTCAAGGAATTACAGAGTGATAAGGCCACCACTGAGCTTCCTTTTCTCCAGGCTAAACACCTCCAGCTCCCTCACTGTTCCTGTATGACACTCTCCAGACCCTTCACCAGCTTGGCTGCCCTTCTCCAGATATGCTGCAGCACCTCAATGTCCTTCTTGTAGTGCAGGGCCCAAAGCTGGACACAGGACTCAGGGTGTGACCTCACCAGTGCTGAGTACAGAGGGACAATCACTGCCCTGTTCCTGCTGGTCACCTCATTTTTTATACAAGCAATGCCACTGGCCTTTTTGGCCACGTGGGCACACTGCTGGCTCGTGTTCAGCCAACTGCTGGGGAGCACCCCAGGCCCTTTTCAGGCACCAGGCAGCTTTTCAGCCCCTCTTCCCCAAGCCTGTAGGGGCGCATGGGGGGGGCTGTTGTGACCAAGTGCAAGACTCAGCCCTTACATTGCCATGGTCCAGAGAGAACACAGAAGGGCTGGCTGAACACTCTTTCCGCTTCAAGTCTGAATTTTCTTCAATAGCCAAGTCTGAATAATGTCCCTCAAATTCCTTATAACAGATTATGATCTTATAAATTTTGAGACAGGACATTAACCCCGTACACCAACAGATGTGTGAGTTTCAGCATTACTAGTTCCTTACTCTCAGAATCTCCATAGAGAGAAAATGTCATTAAGACTAAAAGTAAACTATTGTTATTTAAAGAGGCAACAAACTTTTTAATATTTCAAGAAATAAAAGTCCAGTATTCTCAGTAACGTTTAAGAGAAATAAAAACTGCAGATGAGAAAAAATAAATGCAAGAAAAAACATATCAAGCAGAATTCCTTGCTGTTTCTCCTGACTCTTTCCAGTCCTCCACCTGCAGCTCAAAACCTCTCCCCTTTCACACTGACAGAGACAAATAAGAACTCACAGCCTCCATGGGCTGCCCTTGCCTTGCAGGCCAGGCACCACCCTTCTACCCCAGAGACGGCAATAGCTGGACTCCTCATGGCATTACCTTCTCAGAGATACGGGCAAGAAGGGTCTGCAAAGGTAACTACAAAAAACCAGAAAATTTTCGTTGGGGAAAATGCCACAACATTATGTCTTGCCTTCAGTTATCAAGGCTAAGTGTTAAAAGAGCTTCTAGAAAACAAAGCCCTTCACTGCTGCAAGCAGCAGCAAGCTACACAAGACATGTCTTACATATTTCAATTCTGGTGGGAATATTAGCTTTTCAGAACCCAAGGTTCAGCTCAAAATCTGTAATTACTCCCTCTTGAGAAGACTCACCCATACAAATTGTGCCTCACACAAGAGAGTAAGCACAAACTTCCAGTCTATGGAAGTAGAATTTTCAGTACCCAGAAAATTCACCTGAGTTCAATAGGACACCTGGCAGAGGTAGCTCCTGGCATGCAAAAAAGGTCAACAGAGCTGGGGCCTGTGCCTCATATGGGACAGCAACACATCAACAGATTTTAAAAGGTTACTTTCCCTGCATGTCTTTCATGTAACAGCTGTGTGGAAGTATTTCCTCCACAGAGCTACATTACCAGTGCAAAGTGCACGTGGAGGAGCAAGACATTGATAGGAATCCTGCTTAGGAGGGGATGTTCTGTTAACCAGAAGACAGCAAGGCAGATTACAAATCTCAAAACTGTCAGAGCATAAGCAAACCTATTCCATTCACAGCGGCTCATGCAGCTATATGGAAAGCACAGGCTCCCATACCATGAATATTGATGGCACTGGTCAAAATATACTGATGGTCAAAAGAAAAAAAATCACTTTGTTATAAATTAAATTGGTTGATTTCACCTTTTTTTTAGTGAATATGGGAACTATACATGCTTGAAGGACAGGAGGTTACATTTATTATGCAAAATACTTAAAATAGATCTTAATCTCATTTTTAAGACAGAAGGGAATTATCTTCACAGGTTAAGCGAGGGGCAAAAATTTAGGTGCATTTTTTTAGAAGAATGATCATACAACAGCAACCATGTGGAAGTATATTGTTTTCTGCATTCATTTTTGGGATCCTTAAGTTAGAAAAGAAAAAAAAGAAAACTGAAGAAATAGCACAAAATGTTCAAAAATTTCAAGGCCTTAATTAATCTTTCTGAGATGACAGTCCTGCTGATTCCTCTTTTTAACCTGCTTGGCAATGCTAATTTGTTTCCACATAGAATAGAAAAAAACTTTTCGAAAGATCTCAAATAACTTCATGAAGTAAGGCGTGGTGGCTTTTGTTTGAGTTTTTAATCTTTTTCCAAAACAAAATGTTTACAGTCAGACTGCCTGATCACTCATCAAGCTTCCCTCAGCCAGCAGCTTTCACTAATCCAGATGAACAAAACCTTCCAAGTCTGAACAGTGTCAGATGTGCACCAAAGCCCAAAGAGAAATGCATCAGCATTTGGCAGCCACGGCATGCACACGTATGGCATCCATCAAGTACTGCTAGAATGAAGGTAAATACCACCAAACTTTACAAGGAGAAACGTTTTGGTTTTGATCTTCTCCCCAGTCCCTCTGCATAATTTTAAGAAAGAAACAGGGCTACAGATGCCCTCACTGTGTGCTCACTGACCTGGAGGGTCACATCCTCCAAAGCAGCACAGAAGCTCTGAGATAGCAGGACCACCACTTACTTATCCCTCAGAATGGCATATTTTTATCTTGATTGCTCATCTGCAGATGAGAAGTTGCTTTCTTCTGCTAACTTCAAAGATATTTAAATTTTTCATATTTTTCATTTAAGAACAGTTCAGAGAACCTACACTAAGGTAGGAAAAACGAAGTGGAATACAAAATCGCTAGTGTGTAAGATGCAGGCTATTTATTTCTGTCATACTGGCACATTATACTGGGATAGCACCAGTATGTATATATATGTATGTGTATGAGTGTGTGTATATATATCTATAACTATATTATATATATATCACCATATTTATATATATATATCTCACCATATTTTTATATATATATGTAGCACCATATTCTTATCCAATCTGAAAACATTTCTGAAACCAGTTGTAAATTGTCCCTACAATACTTTTAGCATGAATCACTGTCCTGATCAGTTCTTAAAATTCAAAACTGTCCTTGTTATTTAGCAGAAACATGCAATCTAAAAATACTATTCTTTCTGAATTATTAAAATATTTCCAGCTATAGAGAACCATGTCTGCATTGCACTGATACAGTTAACTTCTCTGTGCATGGCACTGGTAGCACTGGTGCCTACTTGGGGATGAGGAAGGGAGAAAAAGCTGGAAGCTAAAGATCTTGCAGACAGCATCTCAGAGCTTTTAACATGTATAAATCAACGAGGTTAATGAGATCCTATTAGCATTCATTTCATTTTATTTGCAATGGCTTTAGATCAATATAGAAACTGCAACCCACCTAACTAAATCTATACAGTGCTTCCCAAACAGGCCATGAATGTATTCCTACTCACTGAAACTGATTCCCTACACACTCACACACCCACACAGCACAAAGTCAGGATACCTCAGAACATGAATTGTATATTTGGAACACAAACCATGCCTGCATTACACACTGCCAGCTTCTCACCTACTTTAAAGAGTGCATTTAATTCCTTTAAGTGACTAAACTGTCTTTGCCACTCAAGACACTTCTTCTCTTTCAGCATTTTTCTCTACCATTCAGTGGAATTTTCTGACAAGGCTTCTGGGAGAGGCCTGCAGACTGACCTCCCATGGAGCACCTACTCCAACTCAGTAATTAAAATTTTAAATAACATGTTTTTACATCCACTTCCAACTTACTCTAATTTACACTTTATGGTAGTTATCAAATGGACAAACACCATGATCCAATTACACAGCAACAGAAAAAGAAAAGGCTGAACAATTGTTATTATTCCCAGCAGCCTCATCTGGGCAGTAACCTCACAGTATTTAACAGATAAGCCTTGGTACAATATACTTGACATTTACATTTTCAAATGTATGTTCTATCCAACTGCCCTCAAAATATTGGTTTAATTAAGATATAGGACATTGCTGCTCAGAATCACTTCACTAAAAAGGCATATGTTGAATAGTCCAATAACCAGTATAATAAAATTGAGCTCTGTCACCTGGAAAACCACTGCTTAACTAGAAGAAAAATCAATATTCTCTTTTCTCACAATGTTTTCCATTTCACTCTGAAATCAAAGCTGCACCAGAAATGCATACTGAACACAGTCAGCAGTTCCAGAGGAACATAAAGAATACACTCAGATTTATGCATGATTTTATAGCAGGGGGTTTATTAAGAATAACTCAACATCTAACATGGCATTTAATCAAGATTTAAACTATTTATCTCTCCCAGTGAACAAAGACCGAAGTTACAGAAAGCTATTATCAATATGAAGAAAAAGCAACACTGATACCCATTAAGCACAAAGAAAGGCAAACATGACAAAAATGAAGAGAAATTAAAGGTCAACCTTATAGGATGGAAATCAAAATGCAAAACATGCATTCCAATAATTCCTGGTGCTTTAGGTGCTAAAACAACGCTCTGCAGAAAGTGGCTCAATTCACAGGGTCATATGACAACCATAAATCTTTCTTATAATGAAAAATGCATACAGGGGAAGAATGTGCAAGTTACTATTCCTTTCTGTATGTCAAGGAAATTTCCAGCAAATTTTATAGTTTTAGCCCTGTCCTAAACAAGTAGGATAAAAAAAAATTCACTCTAACTTTGAAAAAAACCAGCAACAATGCATTGTTTGAGAAAAACAATTCATTTCCCTCCAAAAAAAAAAAAGAGTAA
The DNA here is from genome assembly GCF_901933205.1 of Camarhynchus parvulus. Classification (NCBI taxonomy): domain Eukaryota; kingdom Metazoa; phylum Chordata; class Aves; order Passeriformes; family Thraupidae; genus Camarhynchus; species Camarhynchus parvulus. The sequence goes on along the minus strand of NC_044572.1, from coordinate 13,802,936 downwards.
AATGTCACAAAATACAAAGTGAATTAAATAACTTTGGCAATAAAGGATGTATGTGTTTTGCATAGAGGCAGAGGTCTTTATTTTAATAAAAGCTCCCAAATATCAGCAAAACACAAGCCACATTCAATTGATATATTGACGGATAACGACACCAAATTAGTTCAGTTAAACAAGCTCAATTTGTGAACTAACATGTGTATTACAGAAAATGAAAAAAAAAAGATAGTCTTACTGTGCATGTGATTATGGGAGGTTTCTAGCACAAATACAAGACTTGGGGGCTCAAGGCTATCTCTGCCTAACAAAGTACAGCCACTTCAATGTAAACATTATAATGCTGCCTTCCAGTTTTAAAATTCATTTAAGATCTTAAAATCTTTCCACCTTACATATGGATTCCCTTGACTTCTATACCCTTTAGCAAGAGAAAGAGTTTCTGTACACCCATTTCCCACTGCAAGTGTGTTTGAACTCTCACCAATTGATCCTTCTCCTCATTCCTGAAACACAGACACAGAACTCTCCTCCATGTACCATCTACTACCCACCTTCCAGAGGAACTCACAGAAATAATGACTCTAAAAATTCCTACCCTCTCATTTTAGTACAAGGAAAAGCCTCCTAACTATCTTTGCTAAACACATTGAGAAGGCAGCATTAGAATTAAATTTTGCCTTTGCTATATGTGAGCATTCTAGTCATGAGAAGCTACAAGTATTACCTTTTTGAAATTAAGACCAAGAAGAACCAAATGGATAACAAAATCTTGTTAAAGTATATAAAAGATACTCCTGCAACTCGGTTATCACCCACCGTCATACCAAAACCTGAATTCCATGCCTGGTATTCAGCATCTTAGAGGGATTGTTTGTTTATTTGGTTTTAATTGGGTTTTTTAGTTGCTCTTGCTTTTTTGCTGGGATGTTTCTGGGGTTTTTGAGAGTCAGCAGTAAGGGAGCTCAAAAGAGATGAACAAGATACCTACCCTAGAGCTATGAAATATTAACTCAAATAATCATTAGGGTAAGTAAAGGGAGGTGAGGACAGCCGTCATCATTCCCTCTGCAGCTTTACTTGCATCTATACTAACAAACAAACAAGAAGAGTCTGTAGTATAGCCAAGTCCATTTTCATCAATACAGCATGTCAATCCCATCCTTCCCCCATCACCTAAACAATCAACCTGCAACACTGGACTTCATAATCGGGTGACAAATGCTCTAAAATGAAGCTAACAACTCATAGCAAACATTGCAAAAACACACTGTCACTGCAGCCTGAACTTGCTCTCACAAAATGCTGGTGGTTTCTGCAGTAGAGAAATGGCAGGACTCAGAGGAAAATGAGAGCATATTCAACTTGCTTCCCTCTCAATTTTACTCTTGAGAATATTTTTGTCTCTGCTTCCTCACACCTCTGCCTTACCCGATCTACAGACTCTCCCCTGAGAATTCCTCTTATTAATATGTGTAGGAGGTTTTGTATATTCTGCTGGGATCTTATTCAGAGCACAGCTTTGTAGTGAAGTTGCATTAGCAACTACTGACATGGATGGTTTTAATTCTGGATTGTTTTCATTCACAGTCTGAACAACCTAAAAAGTGTAATGAAGAATGCACATTTTACTTTGCCACAGTAATAGATTCATCCATTCTAACACATGAGTCCACCTTACCTGCTCTCCTGAAACCTCATCTCCATGGTGTTACTTTCAGGAAAGATCTGGCTCCTCACCATTGACAAGTTACCTGGCTGACTTGATAGTGTTTAGACTTTGCAGCATTATAAGCATGTATTTTCAAAATATTATTTCCTAATAAGAAAAAACAGGACTGAAAATTGCCCAGATATCTGCACACCTCATCCATAGCTGTGTTCAAACCTACAGCCACCTGCTGCATCAACAGAAAGGCGGGAAACCAACTGCACAGATAAGGAAATCAAGGCAGAGTAAAATTAAAAAGAATATAACAAAGTTATACAATGCAAAGTTGTGCTCAACACAAAAATGTAAAAGGGGTTGTGACAGTACAACATAGGGAAAAAACAGGCACGTAAAAAGACCAAGACCATAGTTTTGGGTTCTTGTCTTCTTGTAACCCACACCTGATCTAAAGAGAAGCTACAGGAGACAATGGTGGCACCATAAAGTACTAGAGATAGTTCCTCCTTAACACTATGCTATGTTCATAATAAATTTAAAAAACTTTGCCAAATATTTTCCTGTAACTCCAAAGGATGTATTTCATAATAAATTGTTTTGTTTGGGGGGTTGTATTGGGTTTATTACTAGAGTGTACCTTTTATAGGAAAAATCAGACTCAATTACCTTTAAGCATGCAAAAAATTCAGACAAGGATGCAGCTTAAAAATATCTAAGTCTATGGGCATCAGAATAATTCAATTATTAGCAACACATAACATGCTTTTATAAACTACATAACTTCATTCCGATTATTATTAAAATCTCTAGTGAAAACTGAACTGAGAATTAAATTATTTCCTGCTTATTCACACTTGCCATTTTATTGGTTTGTTACTACATTGGCACCACTATACTTATACTATTAATTTTCTGTTGCGTTACCACAATAATTTTATAGGTTTACAGAAGCACTGTTGTGCTACTCTTAACCTGATTTCTTGCTCTTGAGATGTAAAGAGATCAGTTCAGCACAAAGTAAGGAAAATAAAGCTGGGTCCCATGTCAACAACTTCCCCATACAACAGCTTGTGCGTTAAAGAGAGAGGTGGGAGCTCAGTGATACAAAACTTTCAAGTCCCATGAAAATACACTAAAGTCTATTCCAGACTCACAGGGGGAAATGTATGCATTTTCAGTATATTTAATAAGTGTAATAATTGAAATGCTTAGAAGTTAGAGTGATTAAAAGCTACATTTATCTTTTCCAGCACATTAGTGTACAATTACAGCTGGTCTAAAAATAGGCAAAGTTACTCATAGCTGAAAAGATCAAAAATTGTATCACTTGAGTGACTTGGTTTATTTTTAGTCCAGTCTTAAAAAGATGAAGAGTTCCACTAGATTAGGGAAAACCATAATTGCTGTTGGTTGTCAAGCAGACATATTTTCTTGAACTGAAGACTAAAGCTGGGAACTTACAAAAAATTCTTATAAATAGATCATGAAATAATCTCCAATTTATGCAACTTGTCAATAAAAGACAGGTTGATTAACTCAGCCAAGAATAGTAACACTTTCTTTTTGGAAGTCATGCAGGCAAATTAGAACTGTCATACTTGGAAATGACTGTTTTAAAAAAAGTTGATAGTTTTTCTCACTATATCTAATAAAACAAAATGTCTGTTTATCTATATTTAAGCATACTACAGATGAAACAAACTTGCAATGAATTAACATAATCTGCAGAAAAACTCAATTTTCTGCCCTGCATGTGCAGGTGAATACACAGAACAGATGGATATCTCCCATTGCGAGTGTGGCTCAGTGTTTCTAAGCAACCTTGCCCCATCATCTTCTGTGACAAAAACAAGTGAAGAGTTTGAACTGCAGTCTGATAGAGCTGTGAATACTAATGACTAACCAAAAAAAGAAAAATCTTATCTCTCTTCGAATTCTGAATGGAACAAAAAGAAGCCACAACTACAAAAATACTTATTAAACTGAAAATTCAAACAATTAAATATACTTGCATCTTTAGTAATTATCTAAGAAATGAGAATTCAGATTTCAAACAATCAAATCAGGTAATTATTTCTTTCATATGCAGCACATAATATCCATGAACATATACATTCTCATAATGTGCAAGCACACAACTAGAGATGGCAACATTTCCTGGCCACAGAATTTATTTTAATCCTGTTACCACTTCTGAAAAGCCAACCCATATCAGCAGGAAATTAGCTGCTCTGACCCCACCAGCCAGGTTCATCATGCACCATCACACAAGAGTATTGAAAATGCAAATGCTGAAAGCAGCATACTGCTATTGTACCCCAAAAAGTAGGTTGAAGTTTTGTATTTGTTACTCATTTTCAGAAACTGCATTCTGACAGACTCACAGGAACTACAAGATAGAGTAATAGGTCAGAAATTTGCCTACTATTCCTTGTTCACCCACTCTGAATTTTGTCTAATACATAAGAAATATGTAAGGGGGAGGAAAACCCCATGTGTCTTGTTACAATCATTGGGAGGATGGGAGGAAAATGCACATACCAATTCTCAGTAAAACTACGCAATTAGCAATTCAACAAAACAAAACCCTATTCTTTAGAAGAGCAGTAATTATACTGCTTAAGGCACTAAAAATGTCTCACAAGAAAATGAACATTTTTCCAGAAAATAAAGCAAGCTTTGACAGTTTCCTGCTTACTAGAAATCAGAAGAAAAATCTGACTACTGTCATACCCCCTTGGCCTAAACAAGATGTAACAATTACTAATATTTTATCTTTAAAGGACAAAATCTCTGTGTTTGACTTTACCTAAGTTACAAGCTCTGCTCTACTATTGCAACTTCTCCAGGACAAAATGAAAACAAGCTACACACCATGAGAAGTTTCAGTACTTTCTGAAAAGGAACTTGAAATCTTATTGCCAAATACAGAAAGCAAGAAGAGCAAGAGGAAAATATAACAATTAAGGACACACAGGTTAATTTTCATTCCTATGCCAGAACATCATGGTGCTGTTGTGATTCAATTATTGAGAGACGCCTCTGCCCAAGTTATGGTGCAAACAAGACCAAAAGCCACAGTCAATAGTACAGCTTCTATTTAACAGTAAATGGGAGGCAGAGAGACAGAAAGGAATAGTAAAGTGAGGCGAGAGGGGCAAAGGGGGTGCCAGAAGGGGACAAAAAGAAAGGAGAGAGAGATAGATGAAGCAGAAAGATACCGCCACCCATCATGGATCCAGCAGCATCCTGCTGTTCCTTCTTTCACCCTGGTCCTCTCACTGAGGGTGGTCCTAGAGCTGTTCTTCCAGGAGTACCACCTTTATACAGTCCAAGTTCCAAGTATCCACAGAGCGTTGATACCACTCCCATTACTTGGAGTGATGGGTGTAAAAGCAGTTGCTTCCTCTCCCAGTTTGCCAGAGTGGGGAATTTTTGTCCAGATGCATTAACCAGGATGTGCAAACCAAACCTCACCTCTTGTAAGGCTTGGAATTAGCTCCTTTCAATCTCAAATTCCTCTCTTCTGCACCAATCTCACACTCCTGATGTGGTGGCTTACCTCACAGCAAGCTCATTCTTGTGGCCTTCACAGTGTTGGGAGGCAATTGTGATCTTTAACTCTCTGACAAGTGTCCACAGGGTGGACCAGAGCTGACAAGGTGCAAGCACTACTCCAGGAATCAGTGCCACACCTTCCCTTACAAGGACTGGACAGCTGCTTGCAGTTCTCAGGTTTTTCACAAAATACTCTGGGGGTTGGGAATCACAAAGAATGTCAAGCATATTTAACTACTTACACTGGCTGATCTCAAGAAGAGGGGAGAAGGGGAGATCTATAGGAAGGTACTTAGTTACAAAATGCTAATAACAATTATTAACAAACTAAATACATCTTTTCCCCACAACCTCCCTCAAGTGTTTTCTGTTTAACATAGCCTTGATGATGTGAATGTCTCCATGTTAACCTTGCAGACTGAGCCTTTGAGCCTGGCTGCATGTCAGGCAATGCACCAAACACAAGAAGCAGGAGATTTGCTGAAATCACAGATGTTGTGCTACAGCTTTTTTAGAGGCTTTGCTTCTACTCAACTGACACTTTAAGAGACAGGATTTAGGACAGTCACAAAGTAGCTAAAAATGGATTTTGCATACACAAGATTTGTCCGTGGCCTGAAAATTCAGTCTACTGTATTATACAAACATACAAAATACAGTCCTAATACTGTCAAGATGCTCTTTGGGAACAACTAATAGATTTTGGCCAGGTAGGAGAGATTTTCAGTATATTTTCTACATCAATATGTAAGACAACAAAGCAGTCTGCTGATGCAACATAATTTCAAATGTATGGTAAATTGAAAATGGGAAGTTCTGCAAGAAACATTTTATATATATAATCACTTACAGTAACAAAATTACATATCAAAGACTTACATAAAAAAAAAACTTCCTTCCACCACAGTATCACTAAAGCACATACCAAAATACTGTAAAAATGCTTTAAAAGAGCACACGGCATAAATATCAGCAATTTATGAAAAAGTTCCTTTGCAGTTATTAGTTTTATGCAACATTACCTAGAGATTCATATGTAAGTTATCATATTGATCTGCTCTCCAAAATTGAAAGCAACACAGACTAGAGAGAGAGGATGCAAAATGAATTCATAAACTATGAAATTGCAATCTCATTACCATTTTGCTTTTCCCATACTACATAGGATTGTTCTGATAGCAACAGGGACTCTAGCCAAGGAGCCACAAGCCTGGGACTAAAGATGCAGTCAGTTTTTCTGGGATATAAACAAAAGAACAAACTAGTAGCTGACTTTTAAAACACTTCTTTTCCCATAAAACATCTAATGAAGCTGTCTAGAAGAGAAAACTTTGCTAATAAAATTATAAATCACCCTTTTGGCTCCAACAAGGGTCACTTGAGAGGTTCTCCACATCTCTCAGAAGAGACTTACTTCTACAGAAACTGTTATCTTTGACAAAGTGCTGTTAAGATGCATCAATAAAACAAGCTAGTCAGGATTTGAAGTGATAGATAACTTTTATTAAACTACCCCGTTGTTAATAATAACAACAATAATAATAATGACGCTTTAGTGCAGATAAATCCTTCCTCAAGTGTGAAGCAAAACCCAGCTTTTAATAGAATTTAGAAAATTGCATAAGTACAAATAATCCTCATTTCTCATTTTTAATTTCTGTGTAGAATAAAATAGGGATTTTTTCCATTAGGTAAATTTCATTTTGTAACACTTCATTAGTCCAAATAATGAACAGATCACGCAAGAGTACACAAGAAAGCTTAAAAAACTACAGGAACTTTTCCACAAGGGTTTTTTACTTTTGCACACTAAGTTCAAGAAACGTTTGGACAAAACTCTTGGGCACATGGGGATGGGGCTCTGCAGGGCCAGGACTTAAGACTCCATGATCCTTCAGAGTCCCTTCCAACTCAGCATCTTCTGTGACTCTGTGAACACAGCCTGGGATCCCTCCTGGATGCCACAGAACCTTACACTGAGGCAAGAAGTCATTCCCCACCCCAACCATTTCACATCTCTTTGGTGAGGTACAGCTGTCCTTCCCTCCACAATCTGCAGAGCTCTTGGCCATAATTACACCTCACAGGAAAAACAAACCACATGGCAGTCCTCTCGCCCTGCCTGCTGGGACTCACTAGAGATGGCAAGCAAGATAGGATTAACCAAAGAGGCTCAACTATGTCTTGCAGTTAGGAGATAATCACCAATTACTGCTTCAGACAAATCTGATTTAGCTTTACTGAAGAAGAAGAATTGTATGAGGGGGAGAGAAAGGGGGAAAGAGACCCTAGGATTTTGATAAAGCAAACTGATTTTCCACTAAGAAAATCAAATTTTATACTTGAAGTGTTCTCTCCTGATTAATACCACTGTATTTTCTAAAGAAATTCTCAACTAAATTGAGTTATTGATCAATTCAGGGTTTTATTTAATTCACTGCTGGCACCCATTTCTCTTTATCTAAGTATTTATATAATAAAAATAATAATAAATGGTCATCACCATGAAAGCTGAATGCTTTACAAATTCTAAGAGGTATGTAATAAATGACTTCCTTGTTTCATTGAAAGTCTTATCTAAAGCAAGTTTCTCTATAATTAGATGTATAGACAATAAATAAGAAATACACATGGATTTGCGCTGTTTGGTAAGAAATACCTTGTTTAAAAGTATAGTTCATTTCTATCAAAAAATCACTACACCATTTACTTAAATTTTATTTAAATTTGACATTTACTGTATATCTCCACATTATAAATGACAAAAGGAAAAGCAAGCAATATTTGGGGTTTTTTAACATCTATTCTTCCTAAGATTTAAATTAAAGCAAATGTTTAAGGGAAGAATTTATAGATCACTATTATAAGCCAGTTGTTCCAGGTAACTTCCTATAGATATCATACTAATCTTTTAGACAAGTTATGAATACCTCATCTTTGGGGCAACAGAAAAGCTGTGGATGCTCCATTCCTGAAAGTGTTCTGTGTCAGGTTTAATGGGGCTTTGAGCAACCTGGTCCAGTGAAAGATGTCCCTGTCCACGGCTGGGAGCTGGATTAGATGACCTTTGAAATTTCCTTCCAGCCCAAATCATTCTATGATTCTATGATCCTGTTTTACAACAAGATATTTTCAATTTCTACAACAGCAAGAGCCTTTCAAAACCACTGTTTGTTGACAAAGACTGTAGAGCCCACTAATGCCATGATGAGAGAAAGAGCAGCCCAATACTGGCCATCAACACTGCAGGGTGGAAATTTGGGTCAGCAAAGAAAAATAACAGCACATGTTAAATCTTTAATGAAAGCATATCAAACTTCCATTGTCCACAAAGATGTTCATGTCATCTCCTTCATGTTTACTAAGATCATCCAATGGTAGGCTTGGCTATGCAAAAATAATCCTCCCAGACATAACCAATAAATTCATTATTGATTAGCCCAGTACTTGATTTATCACCAATCAAGCACTGGGCTAAAATTTCCTCAGGAATCTTAAACAGTATTATAGTCTTAATTGTCTCCTCAAAAACAAGCAAAAATAATAAGAAGAGCATATCATAGAAAACAAGATGCCACAGGTACACCGTGAATTTTTATGATGTTGCGACACAGCACATGTTTATCAAATTAGAGGAGGATGAGTAAACAGCAGCAGATTCACTGACTGAATGAGATGGGAAGATCTATATGTGGGCAAAATCATCTTCTAATTCTAAAATAGGCTTTAATATAGTACTGAATGTACTAATATACATACAAGGTACAAAAACCCATTATCATTTTCACCAGACACGTAATTCCTATTTATGATACACAATGTTGTGTATCATCTGTAATCACCAATTTAGATTATGAAAACCCTCAAGCAGTGGAACCAATAAATCATAGAATAGGTTAGAGCTATTAGAAAACATTAATTCTATTCTCAGAGCTAAATTACATTTTGCAATTTCTATCAATGGGTTTGAATGGAACCTTGAAATGATTAATGTTTTATCAGAGATAGCCCAGGCACTGTACACAGAAGCTGCCATTTAGAATTTAATGCTGGTGATGTGTTAGTGACCTAGTAAAAACTGATAGACTTATCACCAGTCCCAGCACTGCTGAGCACAACAGATTGCAGAAGTAAACCATGGATTTGTAATTAAGTCTGCAAGCTAGAAGGCTCAATATTTGGTGGCTGACGTGAGGTACTGCCAGCCACAACTCTGTAACAGTCCCAATGCACTTGTGCGAGGGAAAAATTCCCTTGTAATTGGTATCAGCATAATTGAAATGTATGCATGTAATTCAGGTGTGTGAATGAAGGCTCCCTCTGCTGTCAGATGAACTTTTGGGAACAGAAGCTCAGAGCCCACCTCAGCAGTGCTCTCCATTTACTGTCTGCTCATCTCTTCACACTCCCCAAGTAAGAAAAAAAACTTAAACCACATTGTGCAACTACTCCTGTAAGATTCCCCTAGCCAAGAGGACAGTTGCACAGACGAAAATACCCAAGCATCTACAAGAAGGTAAAGAAGCAGTATTTTAATATAGAAAAAGTGAGGTATCAGTAGTCCAGGCTTGTGGACAACAATTATTAAAAATGACTTAAAAATGCAGTAAAACAAAGATCAGAACAGTATCTACATCTTCTGATCTCAAGTATCTACAATGGATCTTCCCTAAAAGTTGTATTTAAATAGAGCAGCCAAGCTGCACAGTGGATAGCAACATGATCAACATACAGAGAGATTGAAAAATAGTCAGATGTCACAAGCAGTGGAGTATACTTGGAAGGAAAAGGCAAAATTTAAACATGTAAAAATAAGAAGATAAGTGATCCTATATCACAGCATTAAAAATAAATTGAAGTCTATAAACTCTGAAGTAAGCCACCTGAAGAGGAACAAGACATCTCCAAAGAGCTAAGCAACATTTATTACAAGCCTCAATAAAGCATCCAATAATGATTCAAGCCATGATTCTTTTGCAACCTTTAGAATACACTGTGAAGGATTCTTTACTACTAATTGGTGGTCTGCTTAGATCATTTAAGGCCAATACAGACTAATGTATATACATAAAGTATGTAAAGAGAGAAGCATGGTGTTCTGGTAAAGCCATTGATGGATAAGATTGTTGTGAAGAATAAAAAAAGTATACTTTGCTTAAATTAACAATGCTTTCTTCCTTTTCTGCATCAAAAACAAAACACAATTTTCTGTAATGATTTATTATGTATTATCACAAAATCATCTGTCATTCTTCTTCCCAAAGAAAAAGAAACAAAATCACATCTAGAAGATTTTTATCAATTTCTTACATACAAGAAACTCGTGACTATATTACTGATGTATAAATATGTCTTTAAAATCAGTGGTAAATTCTAACATTCATTTTCTCTCCCACCAAAGAACTCCTCTACATAAAGTACAGAATGGGCTTTGTTCTTTTGTGTTTGCCTGAAACTGGCATGTTTTTAGTTGTTTAGTGTTTTCAGTAAAATTTCTATTAATTCTTTCTTTCCTCAATGGAAGTGGAGATTAAATCTTGTCACTTCTCTAAAGCAAAAAGCAAATTGTTCTCAAGCAAAGGACTTGACATATAATGCATAAGACCCTGTTAGGAAAAAAACAAAGCAATAAGAAGAGGGAATAATCATGGAAAACATCTTCCCCTTTAACACAACACTACAGCTGAGTTGATCTTGCCACTTCTAAAATTCCTTCTCCAAAGAAGTATTTAAGAAAGCTTATCGGAAATGGTAGCAATAAAGCAATAATGACTGTGGTCATTATAGAAAGTTTGATTAATTGCTATCACAAGCTGGTGAGAAAAGCTAGATTTTCATTTCCTTGCACTTTCTAATCTGAAGACAGATATGGGTGAGATGCTTTAATCAGTTGGGACTTAGATTTTAACAAAATAAGTGCTACTGTTTTGCTACAAGACACTTTTCAAAAAAGTTAGACTTCTAGTAACCATGGAAAGTAAGATGTCGTTTGCCCTTGTCAAGTGCCAGCATTACAGGTCACAACTCAAAAACGAAAAAAAAAATCACAAGACAAATCTCAGTTCAAAAGTGAGGAGGTGTGGATTCCTCCTGAATACCAAGCCTTCCCAGAACAAGGAGTCTGTGTCTGAAATACTTTTGATTCAACTACATAATTCTGTTCAACCAGACCTCTGCTAAAAATGTACCTACATAAGGATTATTAGTAAAAACAATTCTTAGTACATCACTGCTTCTTTCATCTGCTCCTTGGCTAACAGCCATCCCCATAAAAATTGTTTAGACAGGAAAAAAGTTTACCCTGGTTTTTTTTGGTTGAAGAGGGCTTAAAAGCTCTGCAGTAGCAGGAATCTGATAGTTTGTTTTCCATTACAGGAAAATTAATAGGTGAGTCAAAGATTATTAAATTATCATCTTCATCAAAATCTGCTACTTTGAATAAGGTTACTACCCTGAATGAGAACAAGGAGGAGAAAAAAAATAACACTTCTGACTAACAAAGGCTTTTATTAAATCATTGCTGCTTTTTCTCACAGTTCTGTGAGAAAGACAAGATTAACTTCTTTTAACTTTGTATTACTGTGTATTTCCACTGCTCCCTTCCCTCAAGTCTTTTTTTCTTCTTTCATTACCTGGTTTCCTCCACTAGTCAAACGTACACCCAGACAGGCAGCATCTTCCTTCCCTTCCCACCCTTGTTCCAGGGTATCTGTTGTTGAAAAGTAGCTCAGTAGAAAGAAGTGAGTCTGTGCAATTCAGCCCCCCAGCCCTTCCAGTGCCCCCTGGCCCCAGCTCATACCCTGCACTGCTAAACGTGGCCAGGCTGCCTCCAGCTGAAATAAACATCTGCACAAGAGACCTGACCTCCTCCAACCCCCTTTGGTAAGCTGTTACACAGAAACTCAAACTCCAATGTTTAAGCCTAATTTAATGAGAACAACTCCCAAAAGCATTTTTATTGTGAAAACCATAATTTTTTATCCTAATATGTAATTATGTGGATGTGGCCTCTTTTTAAGTCCTGTAAGATTAAAGAGCTAATTGCAGTTTAACTCCTTGAACTTGCAAAGTTACCAGAAGGACTGACAGCAACTTGCAGAGAACCTCTGAGGGAGACAGAAAAAAAATCAAATCCCAACTGAAATAGAGACCCTCTGTCAGATCACATATGAATTTTCCTAAATAAGTGGTAACCACCTCTGAAGACCAGAACATCTCTTCTATTCATAAAAATCAAAGCCTAACCAAAAGAAAACACAGACTTTTGGTGGTTTCAGCAGTATGATTACTTTTGTAAAATGCCTTGTTGTCACTTGCTCCAGTACATTTCATCAAAGTATTAAATAGCTGCACTATACTTGGCATACTAAGCCTATCTGACTTACACTAGTCACATTAATTTAAAAGTAATAAACCCAAGCAGACAAAGTCACATTTCTTTTGTTCAGGAAATAAAAGTGCCTTCAGCAATAGTCAATCCATATAGATTACTTAGTGGAAATCTAACCATAATCTCATTTTACTGTATCTTCTAGAAAAGCTTCAACTTTAAAAGAAAATCAGCTTCCAGGGAACAAGTCAGCCAACAGCTTATGTAAGAATCTAAGAGACAATAGCCTAAGTTAGAACATACATGGATGTGAGTATACATCTGTACTAATTATATATGTACATGTCATGTAGACATTATTATCACTTAAAGATCAAGGGGAAAATGTGGAACATATCTAGGAACACAATTACACAAAAGAGGTTTCATTGTACACTTTTGTTTAGCTCAGTTAAAGCTGTTCTTGAAACTGAAAGGGAATCCTTGTTATTACAAAAAACCAAGAAAGGAAACAGTTCAAATATAAGGGAAAATTAACAATTAAAAAATCATAAAACATATTGAAAGAGAAGGAATAAGGAAATTATAATTTCTTTTCCATCAAGTTTCATTAAAAGGAAGCAGAATTGAGACATTTGCAATGCAAAAGAGTCAAACAGATGTATGAAAAATACTAGTAACACAAAGGTCAAAACAGGATGATGAAAAATAATGATGTTTTTCTTCTCTTTACCCCCACAACTAAAATTTAGCAACAATATATAACAAGTGCTTGGTCAAATTATTATTTTGACTTGGTAATACCATAACTTCCTGGCAATCCAAAGTTTCCATATGATAGAGCTAAGAAGAGTTGGAGACTTAACTATCTGGTCTTCCTCAGTAAGGAGAAAATGGGAACAAAAGAAGTATTTTATCTTGTAAGGTGATTTCACTCCCTCTTTTTTCAAAATCCTCGAAGACTAACCACACACAACATTAGCAACACCTCTACAAGCCTGGGAAAGTGCCAATCCATTTCCTACTGCAATCATTTCATCCCATTCAAACCCAGACTCCACAAAGCATTTAATACTCAAGGTTAAATTTCAGCTTAAATAGCTGCAATTAAATGAATGTAACTGTTCTTTGTTCAAGTTCTTCACTGAACTGTGTCTACAGGGAGAAAATCACATATGTTATGTACACAGAAATGCATGGAAGTCTTCTTTAAAAAAAAATTGCAGTAAGAGTAGGCACAAGTAGGTTGTCATCTTATTGCAAAAGTTCCATACCTTCTTGATGATTTCTCATGGGCAACTCCTCACAACACTGACTCCTCCTTCTTCAAAGCACAGCCAACTAACTCCAGCTCTCTCCTCACCCAGCTAACCCTTTTGTAGCACTCTTCTTCTTATTGGACACAGCTGTGGCCTATTAAGGGCAGGCCTGTTCCTAATCTCTGGTAATTAGTACAGCTGCAACTCCTCAGGTGTGAGATTACCTTCTGCACTATATTTTCTTGCATTCTATCCCCCCACACAAGTACAGAAACTGCCCATCATTTCAGGGTACCCTCCAAAAGCATCCACCATTACATGAAATAGAAGGCATAAAAGGACCTAGATGTCAATAGTGTGTCAACACTCAGCTATGGTTATGAAGTTCAGTCTCATGAATTTGGGCACAACTATGGCTGCTGAGGCTTAATAACATGCTTTAATTCTATTCAGTTGGGAAATTAAATTGCCTCATTTACTATGATTAGATAAATAATACTCATTGCACATTTGCTTAGAAAAGACAAATTTCTGATAGTGTGCAGTTATACAGGATGAATAAAGGATGGTTTTAATCACAGCAAGACTTTCTTGTTTCCATCCTGTAGTGCAACCCCTCTCAGCTGTGTGACCCCCACCTCTGACCCACTCAGCAGCTCAGGAATGGGGGGGAGAAATCACCCCTCTTCAGAGCCTTGCTACTGACACTGCAGCATTTGAGGCACAAGCAATTTAGAGCAACTCATCTTCAAAGTCAGCCATGAAATAAGACAGTTTTGATCATTTTCAGAGGTCGCATAAAGCTACTCACTCCCAAGGAGAAGAGCTGGGACATGTGGCAGGTTCAGTAGTATCTGACACACAGCATGATATTTACATTTTCTTAGAGACACCAAATAAATGAAGGCGACCCATTTTAGAAGCGTCTCTTATGTTTCCAGGTCTGAGAAATGAAAAATATACTGTCTTTCCTGATATGATTCTTTTAAAAAAATCCATATGCTTTGTGTTTTTTTATTATTATGCTTTTATATAAAACAGTAGTTTTTCCTGAGGTAACTTATTTAGGAAATATATTTTCATTGCCTAGACTTAAATGACAGAGTAACAGGGATGTGCTGTAGCCTGAGGCTGCAAAGAGGGTGTTCTCTGAAGGCCCTGGGAGTCACCCAGCATCCAAAGCTCAGCGCTGTCTGCTGGGGTGGCCACACCACCAGGAGTGTTGGTAATGGGGCTCAAAAATGTTTCCTCCAAGCAGAAGAGTGCCCCACCCAAGTGTTTGTGTACAGGTAACTCCATTAAAGCCTGCCCAGTGAGTAATACAGGCCTGGACATCACAGAGCAGGACCTGATCCTGGAGACCACACATATTAGCACACCTACAACAGCCCAGCCAGCCTGTAGGGATGGGCAAAGATCCCTGACATTGCAAGAGCTTGCCTGCTTTTATCCATTTATTTGCTTGACTCAATAATACCTGAGAGCACATTTGAATTTAATTTCCTTTGGTTTAAACTCTAACATCTTCTAAAAGAACATCACACTTAGAAAAAGCCCACTGTAGCTGGTGCTCACAGATAAAATCTCGGATAAGCACACAAGACGGCACAGCTCGTGACACCATGGCTTCCCCCCAGCAAGCATCAGTACAATCGCCTGCAAGTGTCTAATACCCTCCCAACCCCAGCATGGCTCTCAACAAACCCATGCAAGGTCAGTAAATAACCTTCTGCAAGTAATATCCTGCCTGAGCAGGAAGCCACAGGAAGGCAGAGCCTTGGATAGCAGAGAACATGGGCAGCTGGCATATTTAGAATTCATGGACTCCATCATGTACGTACTATTGGGAGTGTATGCACTCCATTATCACCAAGTGGCACCAGGATGGAAACACAGACACCCAACAGTACCTAATAAAAGCAATGGTCAAGAGTCAGAAACAGTAGCGGCAGAATGAAAAGTCACCTAAAAGAATATTCTGTATGTACATGGGGTGAAACCCACTTGCATGCTAAAAGCTTTATTTATGCTTTCGTATGATTGCCTAGGATGCACTCCTTTTTCCTTATGGAAAGAAGAAATATTTAAGCTTATTACATTTCTAGTTGTCAGAATACACAACGGAATGTTCAGAAACAGATTCAGGCCCCTACAAAAAGCAACCTGAGCATACATAGCCCAAAATGTTTTGGTTCATTAGGCCTCAAAGAAAAGCATTTGTACAATCCATTCGAGATAAAAACTGAAAGATACCATGTGAAAGAAGTCAAGTTAAGACCTGCCAGCTAATGCTGAGAAAGCTGAAACAGAGGCAATTCTCTTATTATATACTGTATTAAATATTTTCTTCTTCTGAGTTGTCAAGACCTGTCAAAGCATTTTTTTCTCAGCAATACTCCACCATAAATTATCTAAAACACATTTAAAACAAATATATATACACACACATAAGTGAGGCTTTCCATACATCTCTACTGTTCCAGATTTTTCAGTTTTAACGTCTCACATAGCAGACAGATGTACAAACCATTTTACTTTTGTTTACAACCTCAAATATAATAAGTCTTTATGGCCTGAAATATGAGCTTTTAACAACATCTGTGCAGTTAGAAAATATAGCTCAGCTGCCTAATCACTGTATGGAGAAAGAGTCTTTTCAAAAGTACTATCTATTGTAAATACATATTAGTGGCACAATGTTAAAATGATTATATTTTTATTCAATTACAATCCACTCTACATGACAGTTCAGGTAGCCTAGATCACAATTAATCTTGATTAGTGAAACCTGCAGCATTGTACTGTTCAGAGTAATCAGGATGATTACACAACATATGATCTTTATGTTTCTGTTTTGTCTCTGCGGTGGTTATCAGATACTTATCAATTTTCTAGCCCGGAAGAAAGGTTAGACAGGATGGCAACACAGGAGCCAGCTAACCTGAATACATTTCACTTGGGCTACAGAAAAGCCATAAAACCAAACAGATTGAGTATGCAGGGTTTCTAATGTTTATGTTTCTGAAATCTGACAGAACCTGTAAAAACTGATTCTTTAGAAATAACAGCAAGTTTTAGTACACTTTTTAATTTAGATTATAATTTCCTATAAGCATCATCAGTTGCTGGGGCATGTTGATTTTATTTCCCTCTCATGCCAAGTACAGCAGACACTTTTACTAATGATGGTATCAAATTGATACAAGAGGAAAGCAGATAAAAGAAAGAAATCTTTTCAAAGGCAAGAAAGTGAGGAAGAGACTAGAACCAGATAATAAAACATCCTGAGTAAGAATGAAGAACTGGAACTATGTAGATAAAGGAGCCAAGAGCAAGGCAAGATGGAAGAGGCTGGAAGGGAGCAAGGGGAATATATGTAATTCAGTAGAAAGGGGCAGAAAAATCTTCACCAACTAACACTTGCGCTCTTGCAGTCAATAACTGGAAATATTCCTCTTGTGTACAGCACTGGTTAAACATCAGGATTATTTCCTGCTTGCCTGCATGGAAAGTGAGATTCAAGGAAATACTTAACTTCTCTGTGTTACAGCATTAGCAGAGCTTTGGGCAGCAGAACTAAGCTCTCCACAATCAGCTGAAGCCAAATGTGGTTGCCAGTTTGCATTTCCCAGCCACAAGAAATTCCACTCAAAATGGAAAAATCTTGAAAACTGCTGTGTGAAAGTTTAAAATGTACATTAAAAGCTTTAATTCTAGCATTGCATCATGGAAGTGCTACATTTGGTTACATAATTATTTTTAGTCATATTTTGAAATTATTATCCTACCTATTAGTACCTATGGCTTATTTATACATAAAGGTAGAGACGTCTAAGTTTGTGTGTAGGAGGCAAACAAACAAAAAAAGTCAATAGTGAAAGGCTTATTTTGCTACAGTCTGATGTTTTTAGGTAGATATATATATATATATACATTTGTGTCATGTATTATGAAATACAAACACAAATACCAGTTCTTTAAATTAGAGAATAAACATTGAATGTCTATATTCTTTTGTGCCTATATTCCAAATTACATGTACAGGCAATATTTTTCCCAGGAACAATTTATATCATTGATGTGAAATGCATCAATAAAATTCCATACTATTTTTGAACATGGCCTAACATAAAAACAGCATTAAAAGTTTCTTATTTCCTGCCCTTAGCTGAACCTCGGAACTTCCAGTAGGACATTTCTGCATTTATGATCTAATCAGCAGGGTCAACAAGAGCCACGGACCATGAAATGGAAAGAAGCATTTCAGTGGTTATATAATGACACCTTAACGTGCTTCTCATTAATCAATTACTGCCATTAGCAAGCCTCTGAAGAAGGAAGAATTGCAATGACTCTGCAATTAGGCAGCTAACTACAACTGTCACTATGAAACAAAAAATCAAAAACACAAAACCAAAAAAACAACCAAACAAACCAAAAACCAACCATCTAAGGAAATAGGGAAAGAATTAAAAATCACAGAGAAGCAATTACTCCGCAGATGTTCAAGTCCCAAGCAGCCTGGCAACTTACAGCTATGTAACTGTGTTAGCAATTTTAAGTTCCTTGAGAAAATGCTGTAGTGGTGTCACTGCAAGTAATATAAAACAGATGTTAAATATTTTACCAATACATGCATTATACATTATGTACATCCCTGAAATGTTATTTTTTTTTAAATCTATCCAACACAGTATGCAATTTAGTTTTGCTTTAATTTTAGAACATTTCTTTTACTTCCATTCCTACCAGGGACAACAGTTTTATCCATATAGGAAATTTAGTGTGTAAATTCTTGTCATGAAACAACTGTTCAATGAGATGGTATAGTCCAAGTCTGTGCACACAAAAAAAAAAAAGCACAATATATAGGAGTTTAATAGGGTTTTTCCACTTTTTATCATTTTGCTAATCCTCATTCATCCGCAAGCTAATAAATTAACTCATGTTAATTACATAATTAGAATGAAAACTTCTCTGACCAAGAACTTCATTTCTGTAAAGCACTGATCTCATTGACTGTGCCCTATAAATGGTAATGACAAAGCTTGATTACAAACAGTGACATTAGAACATCAGAATATTGAGCTCTTCTGGGAATATAGATATCACAGTTAGTATATCACAACTTAAATATTGCAATAAATACAGCCTCCAGAAAGCAGCCAATTTCTACAAATCTCAGTGACCTCTGCAATAATACAGAAGGTTTCTTTATCCTAGCAGCCAAGGCACCATTTCTCAACCTCTGCTGCACTTACCAGGATTTCCCACCAGCAACTGTAATTTTTACCTTGGTTTCCAGTTTATTTTCAGCAATAAACTGGAAACCAAGGTAAAAATTACAGTTACGTATGTGTTATTGTCAGAGACAGCATGACAGGAGCTCTCCCTACTATGTCTAAGCAGATATACAGAAACACACACTCAGGCACTTACTACTACTCTCACCACAGCCCTCAACACAACAGATGTTTTGAAACAAGTTTTCTTCCTGTCAACCTTGAATTCAAAATCTGCAAACACCTGCAGACAAGACTTGTCTTCCGTGCTTTGTAAAAGAGTGCAGCCAAACAGAAACTTTGCAACAGAAGCACTAACTCTAATATTAATTTGACCCAAAAAGCCACACTGCACCAGAACACAGCATGCAAGACTGCTGCTCATCTTCCTCTTATGCTGCTCTCCCCGTCACTCTCCTGCTGCTGCCCATTTCACTGCAAGCTACATTTTAGCTCCTACTGAGTTTCAGCAAATTTTCTCTTGGGATCCTCCATCTGCCACAGTAGATCTGCGACAAATGCAAGTATTTGAATTGCTTAATGGCACAAATCAGTGCACCCTCTGATCAAGACTAAAACTCTCTGATCCTTCGTAACTGAATTATCTATTGTATTTGGTTTATTCATAAAATATGAAAATAGGAAGCTATTCCCATACATGTTGTCATTACACGTCCTCAGCAATGAATGATTTTTCAATTTAAACTATTGTATTCAAGTAATTTTTCACAGTGATGTCAGAGCTCCTGAAAAAGGATAGTAAAGATGAAAAGTGAATTTTAGAAAAGCAGAAACATCATTCAGTACCAGCCACAAAACTCCAGGTTAATATACATAAGGAATATCCAAAATGTTCCAAATCCTTGGTAAGGAAAAGCTGATATTTTCTACAAGTAGTAGCACTTTTCTGTATATCTTCCCATGTGTTGCCTTTGTTCTGTGTTAATGAAAGATCCCATGCAAAGATAACAATTTTCACCCCAGGTACCTGAAGGAAAAACCTGCTGCTTTTCTCACATTCTTAAAAGAACACCTAACGTTCTCCCCAAGGGGAGAATTTTGCTGCTCCGTTATTTTTGCCAACTTCTGAATTGAAAGATGTTCCCTCTTGTTCGTGTGGCTGGGTGGGAAAGGCACACAGCCAAGAGAAATGAAAATATATCCACACCCTGCTCAAAATAAAAAGCCATGACATGGATAAAAACAAGAAGGGAAAAAAGAAATCCAGAAAACTACTATATTTTTTTTCTATTAAATGAAAATTCTGTTAAACTCAATTCACTATTTTCTATTAAAGGAAGCAATAAAGTCATTAATAAATCTTACAGTTGAAAAAGAAGGTGGCCCAACACTTAGGGAAGCTAAATTGACATTTAAGAGAGCATTAAGGTGAGGAGTTTAGGGGTGTGATTTGCAGACCCCATCCTTGCACCCAGGTTAGTTCAAACACCCTTGCTCAGCACTGAAGCCAGCTGGCCTCACACTGAAGCAGGTAAGTCCTGACATGATTTCTTCTGCTCAGCAGGGAATTAACAGAGACTGTAATTTCCTAAAGAGCAGCAATAACACAAATGAAAGGACTTTCTACAGTGATCAGCTGACCTTTCATTAGCACTCCAGCTGCAGACCTGTAAGAAAAATATTTCATTACCCAATTGGGCTTTTATAAAAGTACACACAGATGCCACTTAAATAAGGGTAGTAGAGGAATTAGAAATGTACAGATCCCTAAGAATAGAAAAAAGTATGCAAGTATTTAATGTTCAGCATGTCAGGTGATTCATAAATCTTAGTATTAAGCCATCTGCTCAGCTCTCTTCTCCACTAATTCAGTCCTCCACGTCAAATTATGCTCCTAAGTTATTTTTGTAAACCAGAAACCAAAATTTTGTCCAAAAGGTTGCAGCACTCCTGGTGTATGTGCTTCCCAGCCTGGAAGAAATGCCACTGGACATGTGGTTACTGCTGTGGCTCAGAAGAATAAGAGGAGGAACATCAATCTCCACCTTCGGGTGAAGGTTCACAGATATATCCACCAAGGCTGGGGCAATCTCTATTGCATTAAGGAAACTGATGGCTTCAAGACCCTGCAAGCCAAAGGAAATGCAGCAAACTCATTCCTGTCAAAAAGTTTTTGATGCTAAACAGTCATACTTAGGATGCTTGATTGCAGGAGGCAGCAGGAGGACAAAGAAATTTGGCTGCAAATATGCTAGCTCATTGGAAAGCAAAACCATTTAGCACTGACAAACACACCAAGAGTATGTACATTTTGTAGAGGAGCAGAACCTTCCAGAATTGTTCAGCCTCCTCAGAGAAAGCAGTTCTTTGTCAAAGAGAATTTTTTGGAGATTTTTAGAGATTGCTGCCATAGTATACCACCATAGCCCAGGCCAGACTTAATGCTGAGCTGTTTACTATCCTAATTTGCACATTAATCACTAATATCAGCCAGTTTTCCTTAGAGCTTTTTTGTTTTCCTTTGTAGGTTTTCAGAAGAAGCTCCAATTTTCTGATTGTTTTCAAAGCTTAAGAATGCATGTAGTAAGGCAACAAACCTCAAGAGAGAAAATGAGAGAAAAGAAAGCCTGTACCTTCTCCACTGAGAAAATTAATTTTAGCAGAACAAGCCTGTATTCCACACAAAGACATTCCTCCTTTTCCCAGTTTAGCTGATTCCAAATTTTCCCAATGACCTTGCCCAGATTAAATTTACCGTCAAGCAATCTTATCTTTTAAATCAACAAACTGGATTAGTGATAGTCTGAGCTGGGAAGCAGTTTTCACACGCCTACCAAATTTGGACCAAAAAACATTTCCAAATTCTATTCAATTTAGCTAAATGCTTGCAACATCCACTTTCAGAAGACTATTTCAGAAAAGATCATAATTAGCTACAAAACCCAAGCTGAGACATTGCTTGAGAATTGCTACAAAATCCTTATATATACACAGATAAATAAACAAAGACACTTCCAAAACAGCAGCAGTGAAAGTGAAGCTTGGTTGTGAAAGGAGAATATGTAATTGCTTGGAAGGTTAACTTCACTCCCAGCTCAGTATCTACATTTGAAAAGGTGTAGAAAGAACTCACCATGATCACCAAGTGGAACTTAACCTACAAAGAACCAAAACCAACCCAAGCCCTCTGGAGCTGCCATTTTATTTCTTCTTATAAATGGTTCTTATGCAAGGTTGATGCTGGGAACAACATGGAAGGTTTGCATAGATTTTGAATTCTCTAGTCTTTTGCATATTAAGTATTAATACACAGAGGATCACAAAGAGACAAAGTGTCAATAACTAATCAAAGTAGAGATAAAATGAAAGATTGTTTTCATTGCTCATCACCATTTTAATACTTTGCATATCAAAGGCCACTAAATACTCTATTCTGAAAGAAACAAAGTTTGGTAGGGGGGGAAATTTAGGGAAGCAAGCATGCAGATTAAGCCTCCTTTTTTGGGAAGTTGCTCCATCACTTTTCTCAATTGCCCTTGAGCTGAATCCTGGGCAGCAGCTGGTCACCAAATAATGGGATGGTGAGGTTCTTATTTTTATCTTTCATAATTTATTTGTAAACAAATAAGAATAAATAAATAACAATAGTAATGAATTACTCTCTACATGGATATGGAGAGAAGAAGAATGGGATTAGGAACAATATTTCTTGTTGAAGTGCAAACAGCAGCAGCTGGAAGTCATTGCAAGGCCATGTCTCTGTAAAGGCTGTCAATGATGTGAGACTGAAGATGCTCTGCCTTACCTTTATTAAAATTTTGTAACAACATGGCTGAGGTTGGAAAGAAGAGTCACCTATTTGGATAATCAGCCATATTACGACTGCTTTGAAGCACACAGCTACTGCTGAATTTCAAAGTTTTTTCTTCATTGTTACTTACATATTTGTCTTAGAACTATGGATGTTCACTGAAAAGACTGCAGAACCATGCCACAACACTAATAGTTATAAAAATATATTTCAATAAGATAGTTACAAGCTGTTTTTCTATAAAACTTATTCATATCTTGGATGTGTCTAATACACACACAAGAGGTACTAGTTCTAACAAGCAGAATGCTCTCACCACTAGTGCCACGTATGAAACATTTTCTATTTGTTTTTAACAGCAGTGTTAAAATTATATTCCTGTCACAATGTTCTTCTCCATACCTTACCACAAATAAGCTGTCTATGATTTTTCATCCATCTTACTCAGAAAAGGCCAGCATCGTGGCCATTTTCCATAAATACAGCACAAGTGAAGGGGTTCTATTTTGTTTACTAAATTTGGGAATTGGACCAGAAAACTGATAGACATTTTTTCACGAAGAAGATGAGTTGGCTATTTCTGTTTTAATATTTCAAAATGCTCTGATTACTGACAAAAGCTGAACAGAATGACAAAGGATCACCTTCTCTGAGACCCTGATGCCATGCAGGCAAGCACTGCTCAAATCATATGATGAGTTGCTGCCTGTTTCCAATCCTTATGTCCTCCCACTTAAAGTTAAAAAAAAATTATAGCAATAATAATAATAAAATAATAAATTAAAAGAAAAAAAAAAAACACAACCAGCTGGTCAGACCAAAATCTTTCCATTCTGAAGACATCAAGACTCCAGCAAGTATTAAGTTCTTTAACAGGAAAAAACCCATAAACTGTAAATTTTGTCCGGTCACTATGAGGAAGATCAGCTATTTGCACCTGCTCAGTCACAGTTATTTACTTCAGAAATACCTGTGCCAGGAATTCCAGCTGCACCTGCACAGCAACATCTGAACCATTAGAAGCTGAGGAATACTTCAGCACAGGCTTGCCACAGAATGATGCTCTGAGGATGGACTAACCTGTTGTGGACAACAAACCTTTGTCTTTAATCAATGCTTTGCACAAAGCCTTCCTCTATCCATGCAGACATCTTCAAAAATGCATTGTCTCTGTCCTCCCATCTTTACAGAAACAATCATGAATATGTCAAGATGACAAATCAAAAAGGATATTTTGTATCTTAGTCAAAGGAAAATTTGTGATAAGGTGTGGTCTAACAGTAAACTACTGATCTTACTGAGGTACAGCCAGTTACTACCTTAATGTTATCTTAATTAGCACAGTTCATCTTCCGAAGACCCAACTGGAAGGCACCATGCAATGTTCAGATGGGACATAACAATATATAGATATTATTGCAAAGAAAGACTGGTGGGTGAGGGGGGAACTACACTTTTATGCATATTTTTAAAATTCTGGCCACAAATCTTATACACATGTTTAAGTCAGTATTCCTGTTGCACTTCATGTTAGTTGACTTTGTCTCATTACCCTGCAGAGAAGAGAACAAAGAAAACATCACACCAACAATGCTGTTTGCAATCCACCCATTTGGAAGCATCAGAACGTTTGCTCTGATCATAGCTTAGCTGTACACACCTGGCTTGTGGTACCTGTTTCCCTCAAAAGGGATGGGGGCTTCAGACTCCACCTCCAACTTGCTGGCTACAAATTCCTATCTGGCCACAGGGCTTCTGCCCAAGGAGGGTGCTTGTAACTGCAGATTGTGTCTGAGTTTCTGAG
This sequence comes from Camarhynchus parvulus, assembly GCF_901933205.1. Taxonomy (NCBI): domain Eukaryota; kingdom Metazoa; phylum Chordata; class Aves; order Passeriformes; family Thraupidae; genus Camarhynchus; species Camarhynchus parvulus. Next base: position 13,778,268 of record NC_044572.1, on the reverse strand, counting down.
TCCTTGCCAAAGCTGAAGCCACAATTCTTGGTCCTGTGGGGGACAGACCAACCCCTTTGCCACCCATCTTTGCCCCAGATGCTTCTTTGAGAATGAGGCACACCCAGAAAACTTCACTATGGAGTGCAGGAGGAACTAGCAAATGCCACTGACCGCTACATGTCCTTCCACCCTCAGGACACTCTGAGGTCTTTTGGTATTCAAAATATGGTACTGTGAGTAAACTGGAGTAGAACTGAAAAGCCACAGAGTTACAGAGGCTCGTACCTAATGATACAGTTCCCATTTCTGGCAACCCCCAAAACTGGTTGTTTCCTAAGTCACAAATAACAGGCATGATTCACTGAAAGGCTCACCATGCTGAGTTTCCAGTTAACTTCTCCTCAGTGCAATGACAAAAAAATAAAACTGATAAAGGATCAACATGAAATGAGAATATATATGTTCAGACAAGGCTCTGTTTGCTGATCTAACAAAAGACTCCCAGTGTAAATTTCACAAACATCATTTCCCCTGCAAAGTCCATGCTCAAATGAACTCTTCCTTCCTCTATTTTCTTGAATGGAATCAGAGCTCCTTGTTCCATGCAAACATGCAGCAACAACCTACCTCCACCTGCTTTTCTCTGCTATCAGCTTCTGGAGTCTCCCATGCCTCCACAGTGATGGAGCTGCAGCGGATGCAGAACTGTGAACATCTGTTGGCACTATTTCCATAATAAAATTATACAAGCCCTTGAAGAACTAAGATCAAGTGAAAAATCCAGAAGACTTGAAAGCCTCATTAGCTTCTGGTTAATCAGAATCGGAAACTGTCTTTAGAAGAAGGGGGACTCTTGAGATTTCTCCAAAGACTGTTTTCACAGCTGTAATTATCAACTGGTAGCAGGAGAACAGAAAGCTTTAAACCAGCATTTTTCAGAAGCTCCAAGAGTGGTTTAGTTTGTTTGTAACTTGAAAACATTCTCCAACAGCAGATGAGAACTACTGATCCCCCCCATGATAATGGCAAAATAGAGGTACACAGTCGAGGGAGAAAACAGCAGCAAAAGGTTCTTTTGCTGCCATAAAATTAAAAAGCTGGCTGTGATGATGAAGGGAACAAGACCAAACGTACAAAGCTGGGAAAATAGATGGCACTCACAGCTGATTTCAATGCTGCTTTTAGTAAGTCAACAAAGAAACAAACAGGAAAAGCACAGTTCTTTCTGCCTTTATCTTGGTGCTTTTATGTGCAGGGAAATCGAGCTTCAGGAAGGTGTAAAACATTTGTGTAAGGGTCAGACACACCTGGTTCTTGGGCAACTGGAGAAGCAAGGCATTAGAAGAAGGAGGAGGGACTTCTACAGAAGTGATCATTTGGATAAATCTTGATAAGTAATACTAAAGATTATTAAATTCTGGACACATGCCACATTTCTTAAGGCTATTCAGGTTCCTTTGAAATCTTACAATCACCTCCACTTTCTACTTTCACAAAAAAGATCTTTCTTAAAATTTACACAGTTTCATTTCAAAGCTAATGCAGGCACAGGAATTTCCTAGTCATAATATTAATATTTTCAGTACTACATTTTGATAAGGTGCACTAAAGTGTCTCAAGCACAAACTCACAGTGACCTCTGCTGAACAGTTAGTGCATCTTCCACACAGAAAATGGAGCTGCTACACTGCCAATCGCAGCACGTGCAAATCTGTCACACTAGCAGCATTTTGAAGGAATGTCACTGCTTAAGCTACAAAACCCACAGCTCTGTTTGATATGGAACAGATAAAATTTTATGCAGAATATCAAGAGGAATCTTCTGATAAGCCAAAACAAAAAGATTAGGTTTCCCCAAAGCCCTACATGTCACTTTGTGAGCTAATGCCATTGGCTACACCCAGTAATTTCAATTACTCACTAAGGGATTACACTTATTTCAGTAAATTAAACAACAGCAGGCTGCTTCTGCTTCCAGGGCCTAAATAATGATGGTGGTGAGAGCAGCACTGGCTGCTGTACACTTAAGAATATTTTGATTTTATAAATGAGAAAATTCAGAAATCTCTGTCTGACATGGTTTTAAGACTATTGCAAATATTTCTATTCCTCAAAATCCTCTTCCTAGGCTAGGTGCAGTTGTCCAAGCCAGCCTTGCCAACACTGGACAGCTGCTTCTCTCCAGCTGTGAGCCCCAACAGAGCAGCATAAGCAGAGAGCTGCCCTGGGCATCTGACATCACCCTGGGCTCCTCAGTGCACAGCAGGGACAATGGGATGGAATTTCCTCTCCCACCTTCTCCCTGTGCAGTCTCCCACACTGCCTGCTATGTGGGAGAAACCCAACTGCTACTCCAAGCCACAGCTGTGTCTATCCAGGAGCAAGGGTAACCAAAAAAAAAAAAAATCAAGTTCAACAAAAATTTAGGAACTCCTTCAGCTCCTTCTGGACTCTGTTTCCAAGGTTGCCAGGAGTAACATGACTTCAGCTCCATTTCCCTCCATAGCTTTCATTTTCTTCCTGTCTTGAGACACAGCAACCATGTTCTGCTGGTGGACTCCTTTTTTCTATTCAGATTTAAGTAATTTTTTTTTCTTCTTTTCCTGGTAGAAAGTAAATAGTTGAGTCTCAGACCAAATCAACGATACCCCAGAGCATTTACTCCAGGACCCAGAAATAATAGGAGAGGGGTCTCAGGGCACTTATCCCACACAGGGGTACAGAAAAAGCCTTTCGGATGAATAAACAGTTACTTTGCAACTACATCATCTTTTTTTATGAAATACAGAGAAAAAAATCCTGTACACAGAGACATGGTACATTTCATTCAAAGCCAGCCAAACTAAATGCATTAAAAATATTCTTCTAGCATAAATAAATTTTGCTAGGAGAAGAGGTCCCTACTTCCTACTTTTTTACTTCATAGCAGGTGGCTGCACTTCTGAATACAGAATGGGAGAAAAGAGCTCATTTATTTGTTTCCGCCATCAGAAAACCATACATATTTCAGACTTACCAGTGTTTACAAAAATCAAGTTTTTATCACTACTTACAAGAGCCATTTAATCCACTTGTGCACCTCCATATGCAAACTTGCTTTTATTTAAACAATATCCAGTCAAATAAACTGTATTAAACTGTGAGACCACCATAAATAGCTTAATATTTAAATCTCTATATTGCTTGTAAGTTATTAGGCAGAAAACTGGACTAGTTAAAACTGCATCTCAAATTGCATTACACACCATGTTGCCAAGCACTTAATTTGCATATCATGCCACCAACACTAATACTTCCCTGAGAGCCTTTCAGATTACTCTGTTCATTTAGGCACAACAGCTCCCAAGGCCATGCTCCTGTATCAAAGCTACCAGACAGCACCTCTGCAGTGCCCCACAGCTCTAAACCATCAACACCTGTGGGATTCCAGATTTTATTACCCTAACCAAGTTTCTATTTATGATGAAGACAAGACTTTTTATTTTCATCTTAAATACCAAAATAATTGTGAGATAAGAAAAGCAGCGACAGCTGGAGTATCCCCAGGTTAAAAGTCACAGACTGACCATTTCAAAACAGTATGGAAAGAAAAGATACACATCAAATCTGAGCTGAACCCAGGATTCATTCAAGTCCTAACTAAAATTTCAGGTTTTCGAGTCCTTAATATTTCATCAGACTCTTGTGATTCTAATCCAGGATTTGAAAACATAGATTTTAGCTTAAACACTGAATGCTTCTTCGTGTTATGAAGACACATTTTCATCATGAGAATTATATTCTCATTATGAACTTCCAACAAATTCCAAGGATTTCTAAAATGTAACCTCTTGAATTTTCACTCAAATCATGATCTTTGTACATTAAGGGAGAACAGAACTGAAGCTTCCATGATCTAGCACAGAATTAAAGACAGATTTAACTTTCATATCTCTAAGCAGAACTAAAGCTCTAAGTTAACAGACAGCAAGTTGTTCACATTATTTCTGCACAGATCCATGTCAAGCTTTGTGATTCTGACACTTCCAGCGCTGACATTAAATGCAAGATCATGGCTGCAAACCAACCCTTAATGTATTCTATGGAGCCCATTTAACAGTATTTGTATAGTACAAAATGATATCATATACAATTAGAATGTGTATCATATGCAACTCTTCAGCTGCTGACTCAACAGAAGATGGTAACTTAGAAATATTTTATGGTATTTTACAGTAACTATAAAACCACAATATGATTTCCTTATTTTTACGACTCTAAATAAAACTCAGATTTGTTTTAAGCAAATGAAAGTGATGCTCCCATAGGAAAATACATCTTTAGTTTTTACAACATTCCATAAAACACAAGATGTACAGAGGGTTTATTTAGCTTCAGAGACATATTTTGACATCATAAAAATTCCCATCTTTGGCAGTTCTGAGTGACTGGAATTAACTTATTTACTTTGAATTAACATAATAACTTAACCAGATGGTATGAGAGTTACAGTTGATTAGATCAATGACAACAATGTCACCAAGTCTGAGCATCTGACCTTGGCAAAACAAATACTGCAATATTTACAGTTAAAAAGGCAGACAAATCTGTAAAGAATGGCTGTTGGTAAATTATATGAACACAGAGCTCTCCTCATTAAGAGAATATGCTACCAGAGAAACTGAATGTTATCTTGTCACCTATTCTGTGAAGCTTCCTGTGCTATGAAAAATATTTTTAATATGCATTCCAAGCAGCATTCATTTACATATATGTACTACTTCTCTCTTTTATTGGTTCATTTCTAGATTTAACAGACATGAAGATAATTGAAATTTTATATAGCACACTAAACAGAATACAAGCCATGCACTGATTTTAACATTTTTATAAACCAAAATTACAATCAGGTAATACACATGCATCTTTTATTTATTACAAATAAAATACTTACTTCATTAATGTATTTTTACCCTAAAGCTTCTCTGAATGTCCAAATAATTTCCCAATTGCATCTCAAAATTAAACCCTTTAGTTTTCATCTCTATACCCCAGGGCTTTACTGCACAACACAACATATTTTAATATGGTTAAATGCTACTGATGTTGCAAAATGTTATTCCTTATTGGAAATGGTCATTAATATCACTTCATACCTCAGAGAGTATGGTAGTAATTTGGCAATAAAACACACTATTATCATCGTCTTCTAATAACCTGAAAGTGTTGTAATCCTAGGGCCCTAAATGTGTTACGGAATATTATTAGAACAAGCACATTCTGGTCATTATTTAGATGGGAACATTTCCCAAGTCTCTCATACCTCATTCAGTAATTGCACACTCCTGCTATAATTAAATCTGCCCATTTTAAATTGTCCATAATATTCTGAGGTTCATTTTCTGGTCCTGTGGGACACATCATTGACTCCATTTTGGGAACAACATACTTTTTAATGATGTATTTTAAATTGTTTATTTTTATTTAAGTGACTGTCTAGAATAATAACTTGAAACATCCTGAATTAGATAAAACAGTTTAAAGTGAGGGAAATGAAAAAAACCAGCAGCAGCTTCCTAAATACATAAAACAAGAGTGAAATACTTCTTCCTCCTTGAAATGACTTTACCTACTTGTCCAGCACTAAATGTACTGTCTTCCAGGGGAAAATATTGCTTTGGGATGAGCAGCATTCACTGGAGACAGCCAGGTTCACAGGAACAGAAATGCTGTCCCCAAGGCTTGGCCAGGAGCCTCCCTACCAGAGCCACGTACACACAGCAGCCACACATTGCACTGCCTTCAATTCACACTGAGACACCCAAGACAGCAACAAAAACCTGAGTGAAGGGCTTAAATCAAGAAAAGCCCAAGGTTGCAGTGGAGTGCATTTAAACAAACAACTAACCACATCCAAGTGTAAACTGTTCATTGTGAATAAATTTTGAAAATGTGTATGTTTGAAAATGGGTATGTTACAAAACTGGTGTCATTTATCAGAATTAAAAGTAGCAGCTGCATGATCTGGTCTGCCCATGAGGCATCTCCATCTTGCCCTGGCAGAGCTTGGACAAGAGCATCAAAGGAAAGCTCACTGCTTCCACATTTCAGCTGAAAGCAAGCCTTAAGCCATTTTCCCCCTCAGCTAAATAAACCTTCACACACAAATCTCAGAAGGGATCTCCACCGGATTTTCTGCACAAATAAACTGCAAAACTTGTTCACACCAGGCAAATTGTAGGGAACTCATAAGCAAAGAGAGAAAGCTAACAAGTGAGGCAGCACCCTCAGCTGAACTGCGCAGATAGACCAGGGATCTACACCATACTAGAAAATCAAAATTCCTCAAGAATGGCACCTGGGTTCACTATTTGTTGTGATAACATAAGGGGGGAAAAGTGTGTTTATATTTAGAAAAATAGTAACACAAAGCACATTCCAAGGGCATGTGGAATATATACAAACCTGAAGGGTGATACATATCTGTGTCACATACAAAATGCTGTAAGAAATAAAGAAGTAGAAAGCAGACCCTATAACCGAGAAGTACTGTGCTTAATGGAACAGTTCACTGAAATGGGAAACAAACTCATGCTTATGGCTCTCTACAAGCAACTCTGGTGTTATAAAATGCACAGAAAGATCCAGCAGAAATATTTTGGCTACACTGTAGGTAACAAAAACATTTCAGGGCTCAAATAAACTAGAAAGAGAATGAAAATCTCCTTCAGCTACCTGTCAGTAACAAGAAAGCAAAAGCATCCAAGAGCAAAAATTTAAGGATTAAAGGGGGATCAAATTATTGACAGGGACAGCTTTAAACATCTGAAAAGTTAACCTCAAACATAAACAGGAACTGTTGGGTTTAAACCATATTAAATCATCACAGAGGAGACTGCAGTCAAGCACTCAACAGTCCCTATACTTGTGCTATTCTCCATACATTGTTAATATTCTACATTCTCATTTACAGCTGGTACTAGATATCCACTGAAAGAAACACCGTTCCAGAGTGCCTATCCTCATTTACACACATGTGAATGTACAAAAGTTGGACAGAAGACCCCAAATCCAGAATACTTGACTCTCTCTCTCATGTGCTACTCTGCAGTTGCAGGAAGATCTTTGTCAGACCATCATGCTCTCAGATATGTATTTAGACAGTTTTACAAATCTGCAGCTCTACTGGTTTGGATCAAGTACAGTGTTGGAATTCAAGTAATGAACTTCCACTTGGCACCAGTCATGCTCCTGGTACGTTGCTGTTCTGCTGTCAACTAATTTAGAAACAAAGCAGTATTTTTCGTTTTTAAACTGTCTGATTAAGGAGATAAACATGTTACAAAATTACTTTTGCAATTATAGTGTTATCACCCCAGAGCAGAAATAGTAGTCTTTGTCCTTCAAAAATTATTTTAAAATTTTCTTTTAATTTTTTTTTAATTTCTGATTCAAGATAGTTTGATATATCTGATATGTCTCCAATAGTTGGAATAAGTTGGAATAATTGGAATAAGAAATAGAAAAAAGCAATTCAGAAATTAAGAAAGGAAAATGTCTAGGAGAACAACAAATCAAGAAGGCCGAAGAGCTGTAGGCTGTAACACCTTCCTGAAAAGAGAACTCTGAACTTCCAAGCAATGACATGACTCTGATAGCTTAGATCATACTATAATATGTTATAAAAGCTGTAGCATTATGCATTCCTTTTACAGAAGATAATCATGTTTGAATCCTTTAAGACAAAACCAGATACACTAGTATTACAAATTAGCTGGCCAAACTTCCCATAAACAGTTTTTAAATATAACAAAGATTTCCCAAACATCTAGGAAAAAAAATGATCCAATAGTCACAGTCATTTGTTGGCATTTGCAATACACTTTTAATTGTCTAGTGAACAAACACTAACAAAACCTATGTCATAAAACTGCACCTATGGCTATTTTATCCATCTACATTTATAGTGACCTACGTGTCTCTGAAGAAGTTACAGATTTTGTAACATTTTAATAGAAAGTTAAAAAAAACAGGTTTGTAAATTCCTATCTTTGATATCTTTAACATATACTAATTTTCATCAATGCAAAATGAAGACCAGCTCTTCTGTAACAAGGTCTTTAAAAAAATATGTATCTCACTAAAAGACATGCAGGTAGAAATATATTGCCTCATCTACCTCTCTGCATAAGAGCAAAAAAAAATAGGACTATTTTAATAATTCAGAAAATTATTTGAAATCTAAATAAAAACTAATAATTCCCCAGCCTTTTGTGGGGAAAGGAAAGGTAAAAAAAAAAAAAAAAAAAATCAAAAAGCCCCTGAGTGTAATTAAGCAGATTGAACACAAGAGGTAGCTCGTGTCTCCATGTTCTTCATTCAACTAAGAAACAGGAAAGCAAATGGAATAGCAAATACAGCTATCACGATGAAATATGTGTTTTTAAAAGCAAGATGGACAAAGGGATTTTTGTGGCCTCAAAGAATTCATGGAGAGCAATGAGTAGGTTATTCTGGGTGTACCTCTGTGGAAAGCACCCTGTTCACTCTGAGTCATTTCATAGCAAAGCCCTGAGTCCACAAAAAAGAGTTCATTTTCATCCAGGCTGCTTCTTTCTTTCCACACTGAAAAGGAATGCCATCTGCTTCACACATAACTCCAGCATTTTCTTGAGGATCATTATAACTTACCCTAATTCTAGACCCCTTTTGTATGGTAAAGACACCTTTTTGAAAACACAATTATATTAATACTGAAAATGCAATTATAAATGCACAAGTTTTCATTCCTGTTTTCAAATATGTTAATTAAAATATGTCACAGCTGCAGGGGAAAAATTTGCTAAAAGGAGTGTGATGTGTATAATATTATCAAGTAAACTACAATTATTACCTCTTCTTGATAAATATGTTTAGAAAATTAATGTTTCAACACTGCATATCTAATCACTTTAATCATCTTTTATTACAATGGACAAATCCATCAAAATCTACAGAGATGCCCTCACTGTTAGGTTTCTAAAAGCATGCACTAGCAACTTCCAAATGTTTCCTAATGACAAGAATTAGGCAGCTGGCCACAACGCCCTGTACCTGTCTGTGGGTCACTCTCAAATAGTTTCTCCCATTAATTACACACATGCAGGGAACCAAAAGAGAATATTCATTGTGGCCAACTCGGGGATGCAGCAGTCTGAAGTAGGCAGAGCAGCTCCCATCCCTGACTGCTGCCCCTCAGCAGCTCACCCAGCTGTCAAACCAGGGGCTGCAGAGCAGTTGTGAGAGCACCAAGCTTATGCTCACCTGTCAGTACTAAATTTACTGTGAAAAAGAGGCTTTTATAAAGATCTTTTAGGCTTGCCTAAAAATACACATCATCTTAATTTTAATGCAATTTCTACACATTACCTATTATTTAAACCCTAAAGGATCAAAAATAACACCCAGGACCTTTCTAAAGTTTTTTGCAAAAGAATAAAAAAAAGCTTGTATGTAAATGCTACAGGTACAGTTCCTTACTCAACCAAGATACAGTTGCAGGTGAATTTTAAACAAGTAACCTCTCACAACCACTGGTAGGTTTGAAGCTGTCTCTACTCAAGTTAGATGCAACATTCTCCTGTGTATGTACACAGATAAGCAAACATAACTAAATTTCAGATTAGGATCTGTTCTTCGGGGTAGCACCCTTAGGGCAGATAGGCCCCTGAAATGGCAGGACCTCAGTTTTAGCAAATGTTCTTCAAATATATGAATGCACTCAACATCAAAGATCAAATTAGGACCTACCAGTTAACCCTTACCACAAAAACAATGCAAAGAACCATGCAGAACTCTTTACTTTGAATAAAAACTGTTCTTATCAACAAGAGATTTCCTATGGGATAAATGGAGCAAGGGAAATTTTGCCAATTGCTACAGTAATGTGCAATATTCAGTGCCATAACAAATCACATCTTACTGTCATCTCAGTACCCAATTCCCATTCAAAATCTTTAAGTAACAGATCTCAAAGCACTTAATGTTTTATGCTGAAAAGCTAACAATATATACAAAAACATTTAAAGCATGGTATGCAGTGACCTGCACATATGATCTCTACAGTATAAAATTTACTAAATGCTTATAAAAACATAAGAAACCACAGATATAGACATGCAGAATATATAGATGTATATTGTATATTCCCTTAAATGGGCAAATACTAAAACACAGAAAGAAAAAAATACACTCTAAGTGTATATTTGAGATTAAATCCCCATACCATTTAACTTCGCACCATGTTTTTGAGAAACATATAAATGCAGCTAAAAACTATACTAGTTCCCAATGTCTACTGAAAAAAATGAGAATATTATGACCTTAGTTTAAATACTGGTTTACTTTCAGGGCTCATTAACATTACATAAAAATATGCCATTATTAAAATTTTAAAGGGGAAAGAATATTATAAACTAATATCCATTTCATAATTTGCAAATCTATTATAGTCTACATTTCTTTTCTCCATGTACCCATTTCAGGTGCTGTTGAAAACATCTGAAGCAATGATTCATTACAAAAAAAAATTTATTTAAATAACTTACATAGACGTAGTGAAATATTTAACCTAAGCAGCTCAACACATTTTCAACACAGCTGTAGCTGCTCAATGGAAAATACAATTTTCCCTGTTTAATTGAGTGTACAGTACCTGTGACAGTGCTGGCACTACCTGTGTGAACTGCCAGACTGCTAACAGGGAGAAGCAGGTAATTCATCTAATGCTCTTACCCACCTAACATCCTTAAATGCTGATGTTTATTTGACAAGACAAACCAGAGGAATCCAATCCTGGAACACACAGAAGCTGAAGCACCAAAGGAGATTAAATATGAACTAGGTCAGCTGGATGCCATTTCATTTTGGCCTGAGCTCAAGTAAAACAGAACACAGGTAACCTGACTGGAAAGCCAACAGAGAAGGCCCAGAGCAACAGGAGCCCTTAGCCAGGACCAGCATCACCCCCCAGTTAATTGCATGCTGTTAATGAAAACTACTTCATTGCATCCCCCAGTGTTAAACAGACTCCTGGGGCTCCTTTGCCAACAGGGACAAAGGGGAGCAAGAGGAACCACTGAGATGGCCGAGGCCGGGCTCGCTACCAGAGAGGGGTGGGAGAGAACCAGATAACAAGCATGCTCCTACAGTTTAATAATTTCTGAGAAACAACTTCTCAGCTCTGGGTCAGATGTCTGGAGTCTGTCAAAGTCAAGGGATTTAGGCACCCAAGACACTTCTTTAAATTGTAGCTCTAACAGCATCTGGACACAAAGCTTTTGCAGAAGCTGACTTGAGCTCCACTCACTAATCTGCTTATGCTCCCTTGGTGGCCCGTACCCAGAGGGGCTCCACCAAACACAGCTCAGGGGGGCCAAAGTATGGCTGCTCCTCCAGCAGGCTCCAGAGACAAACCTGTCACCCAAAAAGAGGGGGTGTCACACAGAGAGGAGCCTCACACTAGTCACAGTCAAGTTTCAGAGAGGGACATCACACACTGATGTGTTACCATCACATTTGTGAGCATCTGATCAAGGCAAACATATCTGAAAAGGTTTTAATATCATTTGTTGAATTACTAATAGTAAGAATTGTTTTGAATACTACAAATTAGGCATATTACAAATCAGAAAATCATAGAATGTTAAGGGGTTTGAACGGATCTTAAAGATCATCTAATCCCAACCCACCCTGCATGTGCAAAGACATTTCTCACTAGGTCACATTGCTCAAGGCATTACCCAACCTGGCTTTAAAAACTTCCAGGGTTAGGGCAAATATACTGGGTTTTAAATGGACAGAGAGGAAAGGGAGGTACTTGGTTTTCGGTCACTAACACACTTACTCCAATATAATTGCCTAGACTGTTTCAGATCTTTCTCAGTTTGAAAAAAAAACCTGAATTACCATAGTCCTCTTTTATTATTCACTTAGACCTCACTATAAATAGTCTAGATGAAGAAGTACTCTTTCACATTATGGACAGAATACAAAAAAATGCTCATATTTACACTCTGTGAATCCATTTCCATGCTGCTACGCCATTGCATGGTAGAAACATCTCTCCATCTTATCAATAACAATTACAAATGTAGTAAAAGTAGCGAAAAAAACATTAAAATAGCTATTTAAAAATCCACACCACTGTAAACCTCAACATAATAAGTATTATATAAACTAGTCACTTAATGAAAGCATGATTTACATTCTATGCTGTAAATTCACCAACAAATAACATCTTTACTTGAGCATGCAAAATACCTAGCTATAGCCACATCAGCACTACAGTCTTAGAAAAGTGGAAAGTAAAAATTATGTTTTTAAAAAATGAACTTTTAATTTACAGATTCATCTACTGATGCCCATACAGAAAGCTAAAGATATCTAAAGTATGATTAACAATTTTTTTTTCCAGACAACCTATACAAAGAAGTTACCATTACAAATCATTAAATTTTGTGATATAAAAAGAAAAAAAAAATTACTCAACCCTCTGCTATGGATCACATAGATATTTTTGTTAAGTTATATAAGAACAAGGTATCTGTCCTTAATTCCAGCAGCTATCTCAAAGGTCATTACTTTGGATATAAACTTGAAAAGGGGAGAAATAACCCCTAAAACCCCACAACATTTAACTGAACTCATTTCATCTATCATTGTAATGGCCATCACACAGTGATCAGTCTTCTGATCACCAGACATTAAAGACTGTGACAGAAGCCTTCGCTACTACTCCAAACAGTTTAAGATCATCCCTCAGTGATGCCATCTCCTGCTTCCCTCTACAGTTCATTCATAGTTCTGTCTAAGAGCACAAGTCTCAGTCACCCTAAAAAAAAATGCTGCTGACCTTCTACTGTTGAGAATAAAACCTTGATACTCACCCTTCAACTTTATTTCCTACTTTTCTCTTTTTTCATTAGCTATAGACAAACTTCTCCCTTATTCCATAGCTGTTAAGTTTTTAGAGCTTTTGGGGACAGAACTTGTCAAACATCTTTCAGAAATCCAAGTGAGAAATACTATATGGATCATCCAAATGCCACCAGAGTAACCTAAACAGATTTATGAAAGATGACTTCTACTAACAAACATATGAGATAGAAAGCACATCAACCCTCCCCACAAGATCAGATTCATAAAACCATCAGGATGTAAGAGGAACAACCAATTGCAAAGTCTTCCTCTGTGTTTGTTCCTTTGTCAACTCAGACTCTGCTCCTGCTTGCAAGCAGTTGGATTGTATAACAAAATCCGAGCTGGCTGTGCCACATTCCTTCTCCTCATTACCAAGGTGTACCATAACAACAATTTCTCCAAAACAGACTTGCCCAAAGTAACACAGGATGTTTGTGACAGAGTCAAAACACAGCCAGCTACAGGGGGAGTGGAAAATCAGTTCTTCCCCTGAGGTCCTCCAGTTGTTCTGCTGACTCCCAGAAGAGAAATATGTGCATCCTCTCTCCTTACACAGTTAGATCACTGGGATTTCTGTGTGTTCTGCTTATATGCTGTACTGGAATGCTCTTCTTTAAAATCTGGAGACTTCCTACTTTCTTTCACCATCTATCATCTAAAAAGTTTTCATTTAAAAAAAAAATAGGTCCTGTCTTAATTCCATCTACACTGAAGCTTGTTACCATGTCACTAATTTATTCCTTCCAAATTTTTTCTATTAAATTAATTCACTGTGTTACAGATGTTGCTATTGATTTATCTACTGAACTAAACACATAGTGAAGCGGAAAGTAAAACCAACAAAAAAAAATTATTGCTTTTTTCCTCTTATTAATTTTGTCATGGCTCCAAGAGTAATTCCCTCAACAGCAACAAAAAACCATATGCTTTTCCACTTCAGTCGCTCTGTAAAACCAGCTTTCTAGCAGCAGAATTAAGAAAATAAGTCGTGATGAAAAGAAACTTGAAAACAAACAGAAAGAACAAGTTACTTTAAAATGCAGGCTGCATTTTAGAAATTAACATAACTAGAATTTTTTTAAAGGGACAATTTTCTTCAGATTATTATTTTATGGTACAATTTTAGGATTATAACAGAGAAATCTGAACCAAAATCAGTAAGCCTAAAGGTATTTTTTTGTTTGATCAAAGCATGAGATACGGCTGCTCCATTTTTTGAGTCCAACACAAATGCTGATCTAAACAGTATGAGCAAAGACATACTGGGTTTGGGTTTGAACCCATACAAGCTGAGTTCAAATTTGCAACAGGTTTTCAATTTCAGGATATGAGAATCATTAAGTGTTTACTAAAATGCAGCAGAAGATTATTGTGTTAATCTCTGCAAGTTACCAAAACATAAATCCACTGAATGCATCACTAAGTACCTATCAACTTTTGGAGTGATTTAAAAGGAGCCTATCTGAGCTCCATATCAACAAGTTGTTACATTTGGAAATGATTAAGAACAGGTAAGAGCAGTTTCACTTATTTGTTTAACCTGGATTCAATATCCATACAAGTAACTAGGAGGTCCTATGGAAATCTGAAGGAAACACTGCCCTTTCCATAAGATGGATGCAATACATTCAGAGGGGCTAAACAAGCACTTTACTTCCCAATAAAAGTAAAGTGAGTGCACACATAACAGTCCATGGGGTTGTTTTTTTGGCAAATGAAAATACAGTTGCTTTTTGGAAGCCATAAAAAGGAAGGGAGTGGGAAGGGAATGAACAGGTACATCAAGATGGTTATCCTGATCTTTGCACCAGCAAGCATCACATACCAGCTCTGTAACACCTTTACAGAACAAACCTTCAAGTTATTAGCAAATACTCTTTTGCATTTGATGGCCACTCAGAAGACTGAGAATGGGAATTAAGAGAACAGAGCCAAGATGCAGAGGGCTAGACAGAAATGCCCTGAAGACCTACCCTGCTCAGGTTGGACCCTGCTGCCTACAGCCACAAACCTTTAACTGGCAAGCTAGTTAAGCAAGGAAAGCTCCATATCCAAAGATTTAAATAGTTTATTACAGAGTTTATTTGCTTATTAAAACACCACTTTATCACTTGGAAGGACTAAAGTCTTATATTTTTACTAATTAGTAGACGTCAGCTGTTATTCTTTTAGGATGTATAACAGGGGGGGGAAAAAGTTTATTTCCCTGTTCTGTAATCCACGTGTAGCTGTTCAGATGCCTAAATGCCAGCTCCAAGACATCAGGCCAAAGGCAATGCTCAAGTTATTTAGTTCATTTGCATCTGAGTTAAGTGTCTATATTCAGTCCATCCAACTTCTGATGGAGCATGGAAGGAGGAAGAAAAACGAATTCATTATATTTTAGTAACTGAACATATTTTTACATGTACAGAACTGAAGTTCAGTGAATTGTTTTGTAGCAGCAAGCATCAACATTCGGAATAATTCAGGACATCACTGTCATTCTAAGAAGACAAACTATTACACCACTGTCTGCATCTGTTTCCCCCAATGCAAATCTGCCCATATCTGTGAGCAAGCACCAGTGCCAATGCTCCATCACTTGTCTGTGGAGCAAACAGGTGCAGGAGCTGATAGGGAAGAGTTGGGAGTCTCAGTCTGCATGTGCAACACTGGTATTGTGCCTCAACAATGTCATAAAGTGAAAAAACCACTGCCCGGTGTCATTCATCAAAGCATCGTGATGGTGTCAAGAAAAGAAATATGTTCTCTGCTGTCAACTTGTTTTAATGAAAATGCATTGCAATATTTAAAAAGTTCTCAAAGCTGACTTCTATTTCTGACAGCTGACAGATTTATGAAAGTTATTTTTGATGAAAAATGAGCAACAAGATTAACAATATTCAAAACAAAGAAATCAATGTAGTCTGCCTGAACATGCCAAAGTACTAATAGAGGAAGAGAAAGTAACTCAGTAAAGCAAGGTCTGTAGAGGAGAACCTAAGGCAGTTTAACAGCAATGTTTAAAGTTCACAATATTTTAAAAATTGGAACAGCCCTTAATGAACAAATTGACCTCAAATGTGACAGACTGTGGAACACTGTGGCTCTCTCAAGCACAAACACTTCATGTTTGATCTTGCTCTCAATAAAAGCAGAATGAAAGCAATGAAAGACAAATGGTAGAGTTATTGCCACCTCAATTTTCTGAGGTTTTCTTTTCAGGAAACAATTCTGTGGAATTTCTTCGGTTTTGTGAGGTTTTCCTTTAGTGGTTTTTTTTTTGTTGTTGTTTTGGGGGCTTTCCCCCTTCCCCAAGGAATTAGCAAATGAAGTAGAAAATGACATTAAGGAAACTTTCCATAACTCATTTAAAATATGATCGGCACAGGGACAACTAAAGCATTTGTAAGTTTATAGTAACCTTTTCAATCATCTCTTTAGTATGTATAGCATACAGCAGATCTGAGTTCAAGAGGCTGTGTAAATTTTTTGTTCTGACCAGTAGGAATAACTGTAATCATCATCCTGTTCTGCACTACCTCTTTCTAACTTTTGGTCATTAATTCTATCTTATGCTTCAGAAACCACTCCAGGAAAGATTCTTTAAACCATTTCCATTCCTACAAAAGTTATGGCTCTACTTGAATATAAAAACAAGAGGAGATAAAAGGCATTGGTGCAGGAGGAAAGCTGCCATATTTGCCATCATGGGAACATAACACACACAACTGCAAGGTTGAACATAAACTCTTTAGAAGGGACAGGTAAGGAAAGAGAAGTTGGGTAGCCCTGTATATGTTAGGAACAGTTTTGATTGCCTAGAGCTAAATGATGGTGATGTTAGAGCTGAGTGTTTATGGTAAAGAATCAGGGAGAAGGCCAACAGAGTGGATATCCTGGTGGGAATCTGTCACAGACCACCTAACCAGAATCAAGTTGCAGAGGAAATATTTTATAAGCACTTGACAGAAGACTCTCAGTTCCTGGCCCTTGTTCTCATGGAAGACTTCACCTTACCAGATGTCTTCTGTTTCGAAATACAGCAGAGAAATAGCCCAGGAGCTATCTGCAGATTATGGAAGGTGACCTTCCTGACACAACTGGTGAGGAAGTCACCTAGGGAAGGTGCCTGTTGGTCCTGTTATCTGTAAACAGAGAAGGACTGATAGGTGATGTGATGGTTGGAGGCAGTCTTGGGCACTGAGTTCATAAAATGATAGCTTTTGATTCTTGAAATATGGAAGAGGCAGAACTGCCACAGGCAGCAGAACTGTGACCCTGGAATTCCAGAGGGCAGACTTTGGCATGTTTAGGAAGCTGGGTGACAAAAGTCCCTTGGGAAGCAGCACTGAAGGACAAGGGAGTTGAGGAAGGCTGGACATTCTTTAAGAAAGAAACTGCAAAGGCACAGGAGCAGGATGGCCCCACATGCTGAAAGACAAGTCACTGGGGAGAAAGATGGACCTGACTGAACAGAGAGCTTTGACTGGAACTCAGGGGGAAAGAAGGAGAGCTTATGACCTTTGGAAGAAGAGACAGGTCATGCAGGAGGACTACAAAGATGTCGTGAGGTTATGCAGTGAGAAGATTTGGAGGACCAAAGCCAAGCTGGCTCTGGAACTTAAATCTGGCTGTTGCCATGAAAGACAATAAAAATGTTTCTATAAATACATTAGCAACAAAGTGAAGTCTAAGGAGTATCTCCATTCCTTACTGTATGCAGAGGGAAGCACAGTGACAAAGGATGAGGAAAAGGCCAATGAACGTAACACCTCCTCTGCCACAATCTTATACTAAAGAGCAGTTCTACGGGTACCTAGTCCCTGAGCTGGAAGACAGGGATGAGGAGGAGACTGAAACCACCATAATCCAAAGGAAGCAACCTGCTACACCACTTGGACACACTCAAGTCTATGGAGCCAGATGGGATCCACCCAAGGATAGCAAGGGAGCTGAGGGCAGTGCTCAGTGAGCCCTTTTCCATCATTCACTAGCAGCCATGGCTAACCAGGGAGGTCCCAGAAGATCCAGGAAACTGCAGGCCTGTCAGGCTGACCTCAGAGCTGGGAAAGGTCATGGAGCAGGTGATCTTGAGTGCCACAACCCAGCACATCCAGGACAACCAGGGAATCAGGCTCAGCCAGCACTGGTTGGTAAAAAGCAGGTCCTGCTTGACCAACCTGATCTCAGCCTATGACAAGATGACCGCTGGATGTGTCTACCTAGACTTTACCAAAGCCTTTGACACCATTTCCCACAGCATTCTCCTGGATAAACTGGCTGTTCATGGCTTGGATAGGCTCTTTGTTGGGTAAAAGACTGGCTGAGCAGCAAGGCCCAGACCCAGTGGTGGTAAATGGAGCTACATCCAGCTGGCAGCCAGTCACCACTGGTGCTCCCCAGGGCTCAGTATTGTCTCTGTTACCTGTTTAATATTGTTATCAGTGATTTGGATGAGGAGATTGAAGGCACCTTCAGTCAGTTTGCAGCGAACACAAAGCTGGGCAAGAGTGTTGATCTGCTGGAGGGCAGAAGGGCTCTGCAGAGGGATCTGGACAGGCTGGATCAGTGAACTGAGGTCAACGGTGGTCTGAGGTTCAACAAGGCAAAGTGCAAGATGCTGCACTTGGGTCACAACAACCCCTGCAACACTCTGGGCTGGAGGAAGAGTGGCTGGAAAACTGCCTGGAGGAAAGGGACCTGGGAGTGCTGAATATGACCCAGCCTGGGCCCAAGTGGCCAAGAAGACTGGTGACATCCTGGCTTGGATCCGCAATAGCATGGCCAGCAGGACCAGGGCAGTGATTGTTCCCTGAACTCAGTATTGGTGAATCTTGAGTCCTGTTTCCAGTTCTGGGCCCCTCACAAGAATGACACAGAGGTGCTGGAGTGTGTCCAGAAAAAAGGAACAGAGCTGGTGAAGGGTGTGGAGCAGAAGTCTTAGGAAGAGAAGCTGAGGGAACTGGGGGTGGTGTTTAGCCTGGAGAAAAGGAGGCTCACAGGAGACCTCATCACTCACTGCAACCAATGAGGTCGTAGCAAAGTGGGGGCCCATCTCATCCCCCACTGACAAGTGCTAGAGCTGAAGGAAATGGCCTCAAGTTAGGCCAGAGGAGCTTCAGATTGGATCTTAGGAAAGATTTCTTTACAGACAGGGTTATCAAGCATGAGAAGATGCTGCCCAGAGGAGTAACTGTGTCACCATCCCCAGAGGTATTTAAAAGTGTGTATGAGGCACTTAGGGACACAGTTTTGTGGTGGCTTTGGCAGTACTGGGTTAACAGTTGGACTGATGATCTTACAGGATTTTTTCAACCTATTCTTTGATTCTATGATTCTAAATCTATAATGCACTATTTTTGCTATTTTTTTATTTTTCATTTCTTGACTACATCTAATTCATCTGAAATGTAATTTTCCTAAGACTGACAAGGAAACTAAGATCTTGATTTTTCAGTTTTAAACTTAGATCACATGAGACATCTCACTATTTCTGACCCTACTGAAAACTAGAGTAGTAAAGCCTGTGGGAGAAAAGAGAAAATTAAAACAACATCAATTTTTCACAAAGAAAGTAGCCTAGAAGAAAAGCTGTCAGTCACAGATGACAAGAAGCCAGTTACAGCAGAAGCGTGAAATGTGAGCATCACTCTCTCACTACTTTCTGTTTATTTTAAATAACAGATGAACAGTCATTAATATTTACTGTATTTCAACTTAGTCAGATAACACAATATTCAGCCTGAAGTCAGATTAGGCAGCAGCTGGTTAGATGGATGTCATCTGTCAGGGGCTGTTCCTCTAAAAGCCACTAATACTGTCAGTGAAAATTACAGTCTACAAATCAAAAGAACGTTAAGTGTTTGAACTGAAACACGTATGAAATCAGACAGTTCCCACTGGATTTTCCCCATGTGCTATTACCTCCATGATCAATTCACACTTCAAGTGACAGAAATTGCTGAGAAAGCAAAACATTGCTTGCTTTCTATCTGAGAAGTATACTTCGAGCCAGGGGACATATTTTTAGACAATTAAAAATAATTTTCTTTCATTTTAGTCAAGAAATATTAAAGTCAAGCTGCTGTAAAGCAAAATGCTCACTCACTCCTGTACGGGACAACAGGGGGCAAAACTTTTTTGCTATTACAAAAGTGATAACATCTTAGCTGGAAATGAGATAAAATCCTTTTCCATTCGGAAATTCTGTAACATTAAAATACAACTTCTTCTAATAGTATTAAAATGAAAACAAAGTTTTCACTCAGAACTTCAGCGACTGTTTAAAATACATGTCAAAATATTGCCTATACAGCACAAAAAACTCCCAGAATTTTTATACCATGCAAGGATCACCATTCCACAAAAACAGTGGCATAGCACTTAAAACATACTTTTAAGTACAGGTACTGAAGGGGACTAAAGGGTACTAAAACACTAATTTTCTGTTAGTTAACTGTTTCTGCTAAAGTGCTGAGAATATGAGCATTTTGAAATGGAGTGTTATGATATATATATATCCAGAAACTTTTTTTTTCCTTTTTTCTGGTCCCATCTACTTTGTATTTGGCAGGCTTTTCCCCCTTAACTGGAACAAAATGGCTAAACCTAGAAAGTATTATTGCAGCTGACAACAGTTTCTTTTGAAATGCACCATTCCTATTTTGAGGATATAATGCTGCAATGCTGCACAATAAGCAGCAAAAAAAAACCACATGCATGCTGCTTCTTGCTAATCAGGGAATGCCACCAAGAATTTTAAATTAATAATCAGTGTGCAGCGGTACTGGCTGTGTGCCAGCAGGATGCTGAGTTTGTACAGAAGGGTGGGCAGATCCCCACTGGGCAGCACTTGGAAGGCAAGGCAGGAGTGTACCCTCGTGATGAAGGCAGCTCCTGCAGAGCAGGTTGGGACAGCAGCAGTGTAACTGGAACGTCCTGTCACAGCCACCAGCACAGTGGAGGCTGGACCACAGGATCTGCAAGGAGATGCCAAGAAAGCTGGGCTTAATCAGTTTAAAGAGGAAGCTAAAAGAGAAGATAGTTGCTGTCCTCTGTGACTTAATGGGTGGGAAGAAAGAAAACAGAGCTGGGATCTTCTGCAAGGTGACCCAGAAGTGGGAGGAGATGCAACAGTCACATTAATTGCAACACCAGGAAGTCAGATGAGGCTTTAGAAACAATTTTTCACCTTGTCAGCAAACACTGAAACAGGTGCACAGAGAGGCTGTGCAATCTACAGCCTTGGAGATGCTCAGATCCAGATCACACAGGACCTGTCTGCAGCAAGGGGTTGGACTTGATGCCTCCAGAGGTCCCTTCCAGCCTCAACCCCTGTAGTTCTGTGACTCTGTTTTGTCTCTTACTCTCCTCAGTGCCTACATTGCAACAGCAGATCAAAAGCATTCAACCAAGGCAGGGTGAGTATTTGCAGCTGGGAGAAGTTTGGTGAATACACCCAGAAGCCACCAGCTCAGCACACTGCATTCGGCCAAACCTAACCCAGCACTCTGTGGGACACCACCAGTCCTCTGTGGGCACAAGCAAGAACAAGGACTTGCCTTCCCTGGCACCTCCTCTCTCAGCATGGGTAACACGAGCACTGCCAAACAGAATGGCAAACTGGCCATTGTGCTCCCTTGGCTAGCAGGGCTGGAGCCCTGAATGCCTTTTTCACCCAGCTTTGCTAAGGGACATTCATTCTCTCCTGCAATGTCCAGAGCTCTGCTGACAGCAAAGCTGCTCCCAGCACCAGACTGCTCCTTGCAGCAGAGGCCATTGTAGTTCCCCTTCTCCTACGACCTGTCCTTTTTTTCTGGCAGAGTTATCAGCACACTGACCCCACAACTACAATTCCCAGTGCTGAAGCCAGGGAGAGATGGGAAGCACAGCCATGGCCAGGGAAGGTGGGAGGTCACACTCATCTGCAGCACCACCACAGTCCTAGATCAGCTAAAATCTGCCACAAAGCCACACTTTCAGGAACCAAAAAGCGTGGTTAATCATGTTAGCTTTTACATGTGCTATGACAACAATTACTCAAACAGAATTAAAAATAATAGCTCAATTTAGATCAGATTAACCTCTGAATTGTCAGTTTAGTATTTTGCTTGCATTAAAGAAATCACCAACTATATTTGAAAACCTCCTGGCAACATGGTGTTATTTTAAGACCACAACAAAATATTCCTTGAGATGGTATGCAATACCATAATAACTTCCAGGACAAGGCACCAAGAGAAGGAATCCATGACTCTGGAAGAGGACAACTTCTCTCTCAGTGCACTGGAAATCAGTAGCAAGGAGAGTACTAACCAACACCACCACAGCAAATGCCATCAAGGCACAATGATTTACACTGCTCTAGGGAGCACTCCAATACACACATCTACCACAATCTCCATGAACAAGCCTCAGTAAGAAAAGGAAAACATGACTTCAAGCCTCACCATGGCCAAACCTCTCACTATCATTCCACACTGCTTCGATTTTATTCTGTTTAACTGAAGGTGAGCCTACTTCAGCAACTACAACCCACCTCACCCTGCTGCGACCACAGCTTCAATAGTAACAGCCAACCACTCTGGTTAACAGCTTGCCAGGCTCCACAGGGAATGAGTTTTGCTCAGCCAACTTTCTACTAACAACCCAGCTGCCAGAGGAACCTACACACTCTTATCTCCCAGTGCTCTGTTGCACATATCACATGCTTTTCCTCTTTACACGCTTGTCTGGTTTCATTAAAAAAAAATAGGATCAGATTTTCACAACAAATCCTCAGGCTCACACTTAAAGCTGATTTCCCTCTCCCCAAAGAAGGCATTTGAGATTCCCCAGAGAATTCAAAACAAACTCTTGCAAAAGATAGGAAGAATATCACTAGATGAAAAGTAATCATAGATCATGGTTTTCAAAAATAACATTGTAAAATTAAATGAGATTAATCAATTTTTCTTTACTACTTAATTATCTTTAGTGATTACAAACCATTTGCTGATAGCTGGTGCTATGGCTTTTTGCTCACCAGACCTGTCACACACCAATAGTCCTGGTCCTGGCACATCTACTACATATTGATGTGAAAAACCATTACACTTTTGGGCAACCCTGTTCCCTCACATCACCAACCTTCCCAGTGCCATTTTTCCACTCATTGTTTCTTTCTAATAAGACAGCAGAAAGGGTAACTCATAGGCCTTTGCCTGCTCTCAGATGCTCATAACAAGGCATCTGGACCACTTCTGTTAATTGAGTCATATTTAAACACAAGGACTGGAAGATTTTCTAACAACACCCTCTTTGTATGCATTGCCTTGCATCTGGGATAGCAGGCAGTGAACCCCATATGGTGCAGGAATTATAGAGCTTAAAAGAAAAGGGGAAAAAAGTTTGTCATCTCAATTCTGTAGCATTCCATGGAAGAAAAATAGGAATATCAGTGACTAAACCACAAATCTGCAGTCTATGCAAGCCTTGTATGAGCATGGAACTTTGCCAGGTTCCAAAATGCTGTGTGCAACACATAAGCAGTTATCAGGAAAACAGTTTCAGATCTTAATTAATCCACTGAGGCTCCAGCCCATGTCCCAGTAATCAGTCAGCTGGTGATGAAAAGAGAAACAAGACTTGGGAGGCTCTCACAAAACAGCTAAAAATAAAACTGGATCTATTTTTTATGGTCCCCCGCACATACGGATTTTGATCTCCAATTTTTACTTATTTACACTTTATACTTCATGCAACTGACGTTGTTCTTCATTCAAAACACAACAAGAGACAACTACTTCTCTTAAAACTGTCAAATATTTTATGCATTATGTTGTGTAATACTTGCACACCTAAGAAGACCAGCCTACATGTTTCTGGAATGTGATTTCTATCCAGATCAACCAATATGACAATATCAGCAGCCAGTGAATGTAATTACCAGATTTTCCACCTCAGAACAGATAAGCCTAGGGAAAACAACATAATAAAAAAGTGATCTGTACTAATAAATAATTTGATGGGAAGATTATCTTGAAAGAGGTTCATTGCTACCTCAGATAGGATATTTGATTATTGCTTGATGATTTTCCATTTCTAGTAAGTTAGCTAAGCTAACAAAAATCCCATGGAACAGCAAGAGAAACGCAGCAATTTGCCTTAACATTTTCTTACATCACTGTAATTCAGAAAATGAAAAAAATGTTTCTTTAAAAATCTTCTCAGATTCTTATTACTATTTTACCAGTAATTAAATAGTTTTCATTAGAGCGGAGGTCAAAATGAAATTTTACCACAAAAAATAAAATTAAGAAATTAAACTGCAAAAAAGGGAGGTCAATGATACTAAGGCCAAGGAAGCAGAAAAAGATTTTGCAACATGCTGTGATTTTGAGAGACTTTGATTGATATCAATCTACCAAAACATTTAAAAAATTATTTTGGCTTGCCTGCCTGTATAAGCAGAAGCAGAGTATTGTTCCTCCAGGGAACCACCCATGTAAAACCACATATATTGTGAGCAGCAAAGTCTCCTATTGTCTCCTAAAACAGCAAAGACCAAAGCACAGCTTTAAATATTCTCAGATGTCAAACATCTATTAGAAAAATGTTTGTAAAAAAATTAGAAAGAAACTCAATCAACAAAGAAAAGCAATTTTTAAGTAACATTTCTCCTGGTGCTGTAAGTGAACATCTGCTCACTCAGCAACCCAGGCCTGGAAGGAGTCTGTGTGCCCACCAGTGACACTGAGCACAGTTAGTTCTGGCTGCTTGAAAACTGATCAGATCCTGGTAACTTCAAACCCATAATTTTTAAAGTCCAACAGTAACAAATGCAGTTGTGCTTTGTGTTCAACTGCATTTCCAATACACACAGAAGTGGCTGCCCCTGTGGGAAGGGGGGAGGGCAGGGAGGAGGTAAGAATGGTTCTGTCTCACTTAATTATAATGATCTGAAGATTGAAACAAGACCAAGCCTGTAGGAAAAATTAACTGTTCTTACACTTACTGGAGCATTTAGAAGAGAAAAAAATACGTTCTTGAGTCAGAAAAGCCCTTATTTAGATCTTTCCAATACACAAAAGTTATCAAAATGGACCTTTGTCTAGAGTGCTTCATTTCAGATATATCACCCACTAACATGTTGTAACCAAGCCAAAGTAGTAAAAGTCTCTTAAAATTACTCCCATAATTCTGCATCTATGAATACTGGAGTTCAGACACACATCTCTGTAAGAATTTTTAGCAAAGCACTTTTTCTGGAAGTGACACCATAAAAGATTTAGCTAAAGCAGATGATGCCTTTTTATTTTTAATAAAATCAGAATTTAGAAGATTAAATAATGAAACCAGCAAGACTACACATTCAGAACTTGTTCAAGCAACAGCCTGAATTCAGTAATTGAGCGTATTTTTCATTAACCACTAGAGGTCACACAGTAACCATGGCAAACATCCAAAAAATGAGTGGAGTCAAGAACCTTATGGTCTGTTAAATCAAAATACACAGGTACTCACTGATTTGCACCCACAAATAAAATTCTGAAATTAATGTGAGTAGCCTAGTTCCCCAAAAGATTCAATGAACTTGAATGTTCACAGATGTCATTTAGTATTTTACATTTTCATAAAATTGAGATTTATTATTTTTACTTTTAAAAAACACATCAAATAATGGGTAGGAGTGCAGCAGGATTGTCAGAGCTTGCAGCACTTTTGAAGGTTTTTCTGATTTCTTCAAGTCTTTCCTCATTTGAACTTCTGGAACTTCAATTCAAGAAAAACAGCTTCAGCTATGCCTATAATTAACACTACAGAATCCCAATAAGCTGGAATGTTCTACTATTTTACTAGTGAATTTCTTGCTATTTAAATAGACATTTTAACATTCCAAGAACAAGAGAAATAGTAATAAAACCAAATATGATCCCACACATATAAGATACATTGTATTTTTAATCTTATACCAAAATTTACACGGGACACAATAACTGACATTCTCTTACATCTGAATGGATATATGCCCTCAAAACTTTAGATGCAGTTGGAATGGTCAGGGTCTGAAAACTACTTGCTTGCAAGAAATTCACTTTAGTGCTACTGAAAATCTAGTCTATTTCAAAACTTTTGAAGAAACACTATTTGCAAAGTGTTAAAGTGCTTTATGTTGTACGCAGCTAATTAAAAATTCCCTGTGAAGTTCATTTAAACCTTTCAAGAAGGTGCACACAAGTGCAGAGTAAGAGATGGATCAGAGTCAGTGATCCTGTACTCCTTCCATGTCAGATTAAATTTTAGGGATCAGTATACAAAGATACTTTGACTGACTCACTTTTTATTCCCTTTACGACAGTTCACGCTGCATCTTCTCTTTGGAGAAATTTCATTTAATTAGATCCCAACAACAAAATATAAAGAAAGACCTGTGCATGAAAGTCTTTTACTACAGCAGAGCAGCACTGCCAAGGCACTAAACTGCCCTCTAACCCAAGAACTGGTCCCACCAGAACAGGTGCTTCTGTTGACTTGCATTACCTGTTCTGGAATAAGTAAGATATTTCACTCCCTAAAGCTCTCAGTCTGGTACATTTCAACATTAAAAAAAAATAACAACAATGAAGAGCAGTGGAACAGCTGTAATCTGAATAATAATTTCAAAAGTTTCAGCACCCGTCATGTTTTTCAGCACAACAAACAACACTACCAAAGCTCATAGGACAATTCTTGCACTACAGGAGCAATTCCTTGAGACAAAACAGAAATCATAAATCACGTCTTAAAAGCAGAAAATATGCAGACTTTTCTCAACATAAAATTAAAACCATAAATCCATCTAGCTCTTAAGAAATATTACAGGAAAAAATACAACTTTAGTTGCACACAAGCTTGTATGCTCACACATACCTACAGACACACACATTTTAAGTCAGCAGAGATTCCTTACTGCTTCATAGTAACACAGCCAGATTTACAAACTCCACAAAAATTTAGAAGGCAAGAATTTTTTCTGAGGAATATCCAAATACAAACCTGCTTTTTCTGTGCCTGCCTTTTCTGAGCACCCAATGTAGCAGACTTAAAGCTAAGAGACTTGGACTGTCTCCTAACTTTCACTGAATCTCTCCGGCGATCATATGAAAAAGACGACGACTTCTTTGTAATTTTCCTCTTAGGTGTGTCTGCCATTTCATCCAAAGTATGGTTACATTCAAGTAAAAAGCATCCCAAGAAAGTAAAAACTCAGTATCATCAAGCTCCCACCAAGCTTGTATGAAACAGTCTTCAATCTACAGGAAATCTAGCAGCCTGTAAGGAATGGAGCCCACTGAAGAACAGTTTCAGTTCTTCCAACAGGTTGTAAAAAATGAAACAATCCAATGGTCCTGCAATGCTGAATGTCACTGAAGAGCAGGCAGAACTCCTTCTTGCTGTTTAAACTCAGACAGGCTTCAGCAGTGATGCTAATCTGAAAACGTAGTGACTATCCTGCTGAGCACGCTAAAGGTGAACGGGAGGTAGCTCCCTGCACACCAACTGGGTGTGGAAGTACACCAACAGGGTGTGGGGATGAAGCAGAAGACTTTGGGTTCAAAGCATCTTCTTAACTCCTTCCTCTCTGGGCTACTGCTGGGAAGTCAACTGAAAAGTCAGACTGGGGAAAGCTCCTCAGAAAAAAAACAGCACTACTTTCCTGTCTTTGGATCCAAGGCCCTTTCTGAAGAAACCTTCAGCATGCAGTAGCCACCCCATTAAATGCATTAGGGGGCCTATTTTAATCTAATTTAAATATTCTGTGCTCTCTCCTTGTCAGTAAGACTATTCACACTACAAACCTAGGAGATACTTCAACTTCTAAGTCAACTAGAAAATAAAGTACCTGACTCTGAACCTTACTGTCCTTCCTTGGAAATAACTATGGAGTTATACCGGTCTCTTAAGACCTGTTGGTATCAATGGATAAGAGGGTAATGAATTCTCATCCCAGTGACAGTGTGGGAATCTTATCAGACAGCTGAGATTGCAGCTTTTGTACCAGGACTGTGTTTAGGTAGGAATGTCTCTCTTACATAAGGTATTAGTCAAGGAACTCTACAAGGGTGTAGAGCCCTGAGAGTTGCTGCTACTGATTCCCATTAAACAAAACACATCCAAAGGGCCAAGCTCTACAAACCATTTAATCCATGCTGAAAGACAAGGACAAAAAACTACCTTCTGACAAACTTAGGCACTGACCAGGGTCTTTTCCAGAAACTCTTCCTTATTTTATTCATGATGCTACTTCACGTACAAAACAACTATGAATAATTTATAGTTGCAGGATTATCCATTACTGTAATTAAGCTCTAATATGGGTCAGTCCTCTGGTGTATGAGTCTCACTACCTCTGTTAGGAAATATCTGTGAAGCTGGAACAGCATTTCTTTTAAGACCTGCT
Organism: Camarhynchus parvulus; assembly: GCF_901933205.1. Lineage (NCBI taxonomy): Eukaryota > Metazoa > Chordata > Aves > Passeriformes > Thraupidae > Camarhynchus > Camarhynchus parvulus. The sequence goes on along the minus strand of NC_044572.1, from coordinate 13,749,941 downwards.
GATATCAAGGAATAAGTAAGTAGTATTAATGAATCCCCATAACCAACCTTTCCTGCAACTTCTTCCTTTGTTGTAGGATGAATAATCTACCTCTAGTACACAGTGATGTTGCTAAAATTAAGCAAAAGCTATCAGAATGTTAAGTATTTATTAGCCATAATGGCCTAATTCTAGATTCACTGCACATTTTGTGGAGATTTACACTGTGAAAGATTAGAAAGCACAGCTCCATATTATCTACAACTATATCTAACCAGTGAATCTGTAATTATTACAAGATATAGAAAAAATCCATTATTAAATATTTTTAGTACTAAGTCTCTCTTAATTGTGATGTGTTTATAATACTGTAGCAGTCATTATCTGTAGCCACATAATGACCTTCAATGTTACTAATATTTGACACTGAGACCATGATCCCTTCATTAGTCTGTGGTTTTCACCAAAGTCTAGATTAAAGAAACTTTTTCTCACAAACTGAATCCTACTTAAATTACCAGTTTCTGTGATTTACAAGCATGACCTTTTTGAAGAGTTAAAATAAGCAGAGAATTCAGTAGTATGTGCTTGCAAATGACATCTCAAGAAAAAACATAGCCTCCAGAACTTTGTGAAGTATCTATGACATTTGATAAACATCACAGATATTCTGATTAAAATTAAGGTCAAGAAAAGTTAGAAAACCTTTTGCAGACAGCTACTCTTATGACAGTTCCAATTGATACCCCAGAGCTTGCACTGAAAAAACAAAGACCACTTCTCAATACCACCTCTGATTCTACAGCCATGTATAGTTTGCTTCTGACAACATCTTTTCAAGGCTGAGATCCTGGTCCATTTAGACACTGCTGGTGGAGGATGTTAATCTGTACCTGGAGTCAGTGTTGGCATTTGCTCTGTGCTTTTTGCCGTGTCTACAAAATCATTTTTGGTTGCTTGGTTTGGTGCTGGAGGAAGCAGAGGGCTCATCAGCAGCACACACAGCAGAGAGATCCTACCACCCCATGCTGCACCACAGAGACCACTCCAGCAGCTCCATAGGCACCACTGAAAAACAAGGTCTCAGCCCAGTCATGTTCCCATTCTTCTTCTTCCTTCATACCTCAACTACTCCCAACTGCAAAGTCCTCTCCCTTTCCTCCTCACCTTGCCAGGTCCTTTGGGGAATTTACAATATTCATGAAATAGCAGAAAAATACTCAGTTTTGCAAGGAAGAGTCTTCTGCCGCTTGAGTGAACAAATCTGCCAGAGTTCTTATGAGCCAAGCAGCAGCACTGGGATGAAAACACTGGGCAAGAGACAGAGACAGGGCAAACTGCTGGAAGCCTTCTGAGACCTGGTTATGTGCCTTGCACATAAGCCACTGTGTCCAGAGATATATTACAAAATCAGAAACATTCTCCCAAACTAAGAGCAAGCTCAGAACTCATTAGTTTCTGTATTCAGTTAAAGCAGTATCTCTCCTAAAGCACATCACCTTTGCCAAAATGATATTACATCCACCATGTAATTGTCTACTCCCTGGATGCTTCTGCAACTCTTCGTGAGCAGCATTCACCATCCATGTGTGGTTTCCCACACAATAATGGAATTTGTCACTCCAGTATTCAAATCTTCCTCTCTTCTTTCAGAACAATTGCAAACATATTGAACAATACATGCTTTACTTTCCATCTTCAAGCCAGTTACATATCCATAAAACTCTTCCTCTTATTCTGTGCCAAGTCTGTGGTGTTTTTGACTGTGCTAACCCAGTCACTGTTGCTCAGGTCTGTCTTTCTGCTGAGAAAACAGGCATAATACTGTGAAATATTACTTTCTTGACAATACTGTCAAGATCTTCCCCAGTATATCATATTCATGCATGAGCCTGCTATTCCTCAGAGAACAGTTTTTACCAAAAAATTCAATTTTCAGAAGTCAGATTTACCTGCAGCTCTTCAGATCTCCCTGGAAACTGATTTATGGATTTACAAATGTCAGTCCTCTCCTACATGAGAGTTCTTAGTGCAAAAATACAACTGTTTCAGTATTACAGGAAAGGAATTGCAATATTGCAATTTTTCTCAAAAATACACAGCAAATCATGAATGAAAATGCTGTCACCACATAGCTAGGAAAAACTAAGTGATGATGAGATCAACAATTTGAAGAACAGTGCTGAAAGAGGTAAAAATTAAGGACAACACTTAGGAGACAACTTTAGCTACATCTAATATCTCTTATGGATTGAAAAATGCATATTCCACTATTCATGATTTATGACCTTTATTTCCTCACTTCCCTGGATATATGACTATCTATTAGTCTCATCCACGAACACTGTGAAATTAAACTTTAGTTGGCTATTAGAAATATTACAAGCATTTAAATACCATTCTTTGACTGAAGATAATATTTATATTTTGAGTATGTTACTTTCAAATCTGTTTTTATTAAATAGCAGCTGGGAATAAAGGCTGTGTAAATACTTTGAATTTCTACTTTAAATTCATCAGCAAGACAGACCTAAAAATCATCATGTGGCCATGCCAGCATTGAGTCAATAGTGTTAATGCAAAAACACCTGGTTTAAATGGACACATTCTGGTTTTACCAATTTTTCAGAATTTCAGTAATACAAAATGTCAATCTCTAAAAGCATAATTAAAACATAAACCACTGCCAAACAGCAGATGCCATCAAGAGCCCATTGTTCAAAAACTGAAGTTGTTTAACAGAAAATAATCATGGGGTTGTTATATGACAGGTTTCTTTCCCAGTATCAATACTTTCCCAAGCTCGGTGGCTCAAGCAGTTATTTTAAGCTGTTACAAGAAAAGAATGCCTTATGCTCAAAATGTCTTTTGCCAAGTCACTTGTGAGTAACAACAAATTGTTTCAAGGTCATCTGTTTTCCTGGGATACTGGGAATGAAGACACAGAACAAGAAGAGAGAAGCTGCACAGTGTGGCAGAAGATAATAATGGATATAGTTGAAAATTAATTTGATAGAAAGGTTTTGAGGGGAAAAAGGGTATTCCAATTATGGTATGGTAAGTACTGCAAATCATATTTCCGAACAATTTTTTGGGGCATTTTAAGGTTTTGCAGTCAGATTTGCTGCATGGGACCTGGAGAACTTGTTTCTTCATTCAGTCCAGGTTGTTAATCTGTTAATGGCAGAAACAAGAAGCACAAAGAGTTATTCTCTACTCATGATTTTAGGGTTGTATTCTTAACTTGCAGAATCAAAGAGAAATCACATGTAAATTCTGCTGCATGTTTGCTTAAATGAGGCAGAGACACACAGAATTTAGAATAAACAACACTACTTTGAGTATTCTGATTATGTAATGATGGAAATCTAAAGATAACAACTTTAACTGCACAGCTTTCATTGACTTCAAAAGCTCTTGAAGATTTTTGAGTGAATGAACAGGCACAGGGTTACCAAAATCTCATTCCTTCTAACAGATTCCTGCTGTCACAGGCCTACCCTGAATTTACTACAAAAATGGGGTCTTGCATAACTGGCCCAAAAAATAAGAGTGAGAAAGCAAGAATCAATAGCAGCAGGATACTGTAATCACAGCCCTTCAGTCCCTAGCTAGCCTTTAACCTTAACATTATAATGCATTTGCTCAAAATAGCCTTATTTCTGTGTAGGCTCCCAGTTAACATTTGTTACAAACAAAATACAGTCATCCTTTCCAAACCACATTTTGTGTATCACATGCCTCTCTAACTCAAGAGAGCTTTCCAAGAGGAAGTAAACAAAACAACAGTATTATTTAGAATTGACCATCTGTTTTAACACAAAACCCAAAAGTTCATTTCCTTTCCACTACACTGGGAAAAGGTCCTAATATGCCTTCACATTATGTGAAGAAGCTGCCCAATGACTTTTTCCCACTACAAGTCTTCACATTTCAAGCAAGCAGGCACTAACTTCATAATAATATTAACAGAATCTCTGTAGGTCTCTTAAAAGCAGATGCAAATGAAGCACAATTGATTTCACTGAATTTCAGCTGCAGTTTGCTTACTTAACACAGTTAACTATAGTTCACGACTGTTTACAAATTCCATTTCAACACAGATCCATGAAATTAATCTCCATCCCATTCTCACCAGAAGTATTCCACTCAAACCAACAACTTGTGTGTCTTTCTGGGAGGTTCAAAGTTTGTCTAAGCAGCACTAAGCACCAACATCACCTTGAACTTCCAGTGACCTGGGCCAGACAGAGCAGCACACACACAAACACTGTGGGAAGCAGGAGACTCCAATCCAGACCAAACCATATTCCTCTGGTTTTTATCACTGCACACAGTGGGTGTAAGCATGAATTGTGCAGGGTGAAGAGCTGACTGAATATTTGAAAATGTTAAGCAAAGAAGGCCCATGCCTGCCTTAGAAAATAAAAATAAATTAGAGAAATAAAGCCAGGTTGTAAATCTGAGCATATACCAAATTACTGTGGTTATTTTTAAGAACCAGTGTTGAATTTAGCAGTGATAAAGGAATTTATAAGATGCCAAGGCCTTTAGGATTTACATGCTGTTAATCCCACATTAACTTGGCAAAAATAAGTATATTGGAGCAAACAAATTTAGGAATAATTGACATTAGGTTCACACCTACATTGTTTCAAAGTAGCTCTATTTGCCCAGCTAACAGGCACTGGTTGTGATGATCAAAGGCAGATCCTTGCTCTCTCAGGAAGAAAAACTCTGATTTCTCAGCAATATAGCTACACCAAACACAGACATCTTGATCTCTAAAGCTTCCCACTGAGCAACAGTCTGAGCATTTCTATTCATTAAAAATTACATATAATTGCAAACAAATTATTTTTTCAAGTTGTTCAAAATATAAATTACTATTTCACTGAGAATTCAAATGGGAGCAAGTTATATTCATACACACAATTTGGGTTTGTTGGTTGTTGTTTTTTTTTTTAATGAGATTACACCACGGTTTTCTCAATATTTTTTCATTGATAAACAAGGGTCTGTGAGATCTCAAAATAAGAACTTCCATATTACATCCAAAGTATAAGAATTACCCAAAGTGTCTACATGCCTCAGTCTAGCTGAAGAAAAAACAGTTAAAAATGGTTTTGTTGGGTTTTTTGCTGCTGAGAATGTCTGCCTACTAAAAACTGAACTGAAGTCATCAAGTATGCTATCATCAAGTTGGAAACTTATCAAGATGACATATGCTTTTTGAGAGTCTTCATGGAGAGGGCTACTCTTGCAAGTTACAGAAATCCAAACAAAACAGGTTATTAACCTATCTTTAAAACATTGGTCTAATCACTACACACACAAGAAACCTGTATTTTTAAAATAATGGAAGTAGGTTACACAGCTGACTAAATGCTAGCTGAAAATAAGATCTTGTTTCCTGTAGCCAAATATTTTTCACAAACAGTAACAAGTCAGTCCATTTGTATTCAGGTATACACAGAGATATAAATGTAAAAAACATTTCTGTTTCCATATTTGAAAACTATCCATATTTCCATAGTAAAACTTGGAAAAAATACATTTCAATAAATATTAACAAGTTTTCTAAAAAATATTCAAATGAGCATTTAATTTTTTTATTATAATGTTATTACCTTTAACTGCATTAACCAAGCAACTTAACACACAGTGATATGTGTAATATAAATGCCCAATCTTATGCTGGCTAAGTTAGAGTGCTTTATGCACTTCCTCAATGAACTAAGTTAAAGGGCTTAAGTAAAGCTATTTCAGAAACAAAGGAACAAACAGCTTAGCAAAATCAGTTTTTCCATGTAGTTTGTTCCATGTTTTACTCCTTTTTTTTTTAAGGAGGAACAACACTGAGCATCACAAATTATTCCAGAAAGCAACTGAAAGGGCTAACCCTTACTCATCCATTCTGTTTTAGTAAGTGACAAGAGAATTACAAACTATAGGGACAGAAGAAGCTAAATAAAGTCACCCTAGCATGCTGCATTTTAATGTGAAGGACGCCATCAAAGATACTTCTCTCATTCCATTCAGAACAGCTGCTCTAAGGGTCTTTGTATTTGTTATAGGACAAAACATTTTCTCCATGGAGACAGTGGAATAGGAGTAAATATATTCTTCACATCACTTAAGTGTTTTATTTTACTATGGCAGTTGACTATACAGAGCAATAAATCTATCAAGAGGACAAGTGGTCCTTTGCTGCTCTGTATTCAGTATTGTGCTGATATGACACTGCACAATTACAGCATAAAGCACCACCAAAGACAAAAATTACATTTATCACTGATCCTTAAGTCTAAAGAACCATGGTAAGAGCAAACTGATTTTCAAAAATACAGATGTCACGTAGTAAGTAACACAACAAACTTCTCTTCAAGAATGTAAGGAAGTTCCTTATGAAAATGAACACTAAAACACTAAGTGTTCAGTTTTCCAATATCCTAGTTTTTGTCCCAATTTTTAAAAAAAAGAGACATATAGGAAAATGTTTGATTTTAAGCACAGCTAATCCTACAGACTTCAGTAATCATTTAATTACATGTTTAGACACCATCTGTTTAAATGCCTTTTTATAAAGTATGCTTAAGTGTACAGATAAGATACAAAATAACCCTAACTGGAGATCTATTCCAAACCTGGCATTAAATGAGAAGTGTATTAGTGTATAGCAACACAAAACCAGTTGATACACTTGCTATGGAGGTAAAGTAACAACACAAAACTAAAGGAAGCCAGGAAGGTCAGCTGTAAAAACACACCACAGGAAACAAAAAACCAATGACTAATGACCAAAATACGTGAAAAGACCCAAACTTGAAGGTCAAGTGAGAATGACTAATTCAAGGATATAAACCAGGATAGCACAGTGCATGTTTATATTGCACCTTCCTAATCAATGCTGCAAGGTCCTTTAAAAAAATGAAATTTAACTCGTAGGTGCCATCAGTAGAGATGAGCTTGGCAAATGCAGAGATAAATATTACTAATTGCTAAGTATCTTGTCCATCTATACACAAAAACAATATTGTAATAATGACTTTGCTTGCTTCAATTGCAATCAGTTTTTCAGCTATTAGTCACGCACATAAAAACACCCACAGAGTTTCACTGTGAGGAATTACCCCACTTGAAGGCAGCAAGGCAAGGTAAGAGCCAAAGAATAAGGTCTTGAAGTCACCAGAATTCAAACTTCTGAGGGGAAGAGCACATGAGGAGCTAAGAAGTGCATTATCCAAATAAGTCTCTGTGTGTGTATATATATATAAATATTTATATTTAGTGACAACTTGCACCAGCCTCCTCAAGGCCTGTAAGCAAAAGCTAAACTAATCACACAGCTGAGCACTTCACTATGAGATAACCAGCTAGAGGTTTTAATTAGCTTTTCATGAAATCTTATCTGGGCACTATTTTTATGGAAGAAATTCCTGAAAACTCAGCACTGTTACTCTATACAGCTTGAGTAATCCCAGCATTTCAGACAGTGAGGAGTCTTCATGTCCCAAGACTCCTCACATAATTTTTCTTTCTAAAGTCCTGGTTGAAATAACCATGTCAATTAAGTTTCGTCACAAGAAATAACTACAGGCAAAGTATGTATTTCTGAAAAATTAGCCTAAGAGTCATCATTTGGCCACTTTTCAAGGAGCCTTGACAGTGCCTGTTCTAACAGACGCAATTAAAGATACTGTCTGTGAAAGAGTGTGGTCCTGAAACATGCTTCCAGACTGAAGTCTGTATCAGGCTCAGATGCTTTCAAGAGCTTCAGCTTTCTAGAGAAAAGTACCATATTTACATGACTTCACAGTTTGCCACAGTGTTTCTTACCCACATTTTTTTGAACAAGTAATTCAAAGATACTTGTACCTATAACTTCAACAAATAGCCAATAAACAAAAGGCCTCTTAGTTGACTGTGATCTAAATCACTACTTAAAAAAGAATAAAAGCACTCAAGGCTCAGCAGTGTGCAATTACTGTCTCAAGTTCTCTGTAACTAGCAATTCCTCCAAAAACAATTTTTGGAAAAAAAAAAAAGCCAACACTCAATAGTTTAAAACCAGCAGGGTTTTTTGCACATATTTAACTGGTAACACAAAGCTACAATATCAACTTAGTTTTTGCACATTTATTTTCCACTGTTTGAGGTATTTTCATCCTTGCAACCTCCTTTTCCTATCTGAAATGTTAAAGAACCAGAAAGGATGCAAAGCCCATGATTTCAATTAAAAGAAAAACCCTGACAGTAACCAATTTCTCACATCTGTCAGGCAAACTACATAAAAAACATGTAAAATCTCTGTGTTGGCTCCCACTTTGGGACACATACAGGAAACACACACCACTGATGTTCTGATGTGCAGTTTGTGCCATGCTGCTTTTGTAGCCATGGGTACTTACACGGTCTTTGTCATCAGCTACGTCACAAAGAATGTCATCAAGATCCAAGATCCCACCATCCCCATGCTCCAGTCGATGGACTTGTATCCAGTAGTTTGGATCCTGCATAAAAGAAGAAAATAGTATCAGATTATCACATGTCAACAGGAAAATGTTATTCCACCATATAGTCAGCATCACAGTCCTGCAAATTCTTGACATCAAACATCTATTTAGGTCATATTTCTGTAAATAAATTTAAATTGAGATACCAAGCCCAAGTTCTTTATTCAAATTGCCTCAGACTAGATATGTAGTCTTCCCTCTTCTATCAGATCTGCATGAGTCACAATCCCATCACTGACACATAGGACTCTGACATATTCCAAATATTACTGCACATTACATTCCCAATATTCCTTCCATAAAAGGAAGAAAAATACATTGTCCACAAAATAAAGCATGCCAGACTGTGGTCAACAGGCACAAAAGGTTACATGCAGCTGTAAAAGATGTGAGGGTTTTACAGAACAGCTATAAAAGGCATAAACCAACATTTAAACGCCATCAAATCGCTTTCCACCTGTCCTTCACTAGAGGTGGTAAATGGAATATCTAAAACCTGTACTAAGAGCACTTTCACATTTGAAATAAAAAAACATATATACACACAGATACATATACACATACACACACACACATATGCATACAAATGTGTGTGTGTGGCTTTGTGTTTATACAGGTGTCTATCAGTAACTGGGAGGACTGGCTTTACAGTCTTTATTACTACTTTTGATAGCAAAGAAAGCCATAGGGAGCAAGGCTGTGTCCACAAAGTGTCTCCAGCATATGACCCAAGTGCTGGTTAGTACTTGACATGCTATTCTTAAAGGATTTGTTTCCTAATGGGGGAAAGTTGCCCTGTAACCACCTGGCCTGATCATGCTCCATAATCCTGCTTCTCAAATACACCCCCCAACGCCCCAGGCTGTTGTTCAGTGTCTCACTGTAGAAGAGCTCCCTTGCTTTTCACTGAGAAGTCATGGCTGCACAAAGTTTCTGCTGGGAGGACCATCAAAATTGCATCCACTTGCAAAGTTCCTGACTTCCTAAAAATAGCAACTAGCATGAGTCTGTTTAGGTATGGTGTCTAGAAGTGACAAAACAAACAAACAAAAATAATAAAAACATCACACCAAAGCCAAACCTGAACCGAACAAAAACCCACCCACACTAAAAATAGAAGTCATGAATAAATAAATAACCTCCACCCTAAAAGGCTTGAAAATATTTTGATTTCTCAAAGGTGGAACAGGATAAGAAATGGGACTACCAGAACTCCTTTAAATCCATATACGTATTTAAATCCTGACAGAACATGCTCCACAAAAGAACATAGATATTCATCTTAGCTTTAATATCCTAGAACTCTATTTGCAAATGATATATATGCATAGGTCAAATAATTTGGAGATATCTGGTACTATGAAACTTACTTCATTGTTTGTATAAGTACATCCTCCTTAAAAGCTGCCGTATGTCATCATCATTAGATGATCAGATTTCAGAACTTCATTTTACAGTCATTAGGCTAGCAATTCCATAAGTTAAATTACAGACTTTTTTCTCTGATTTCTTTAAGTATTAAATATCATTACCTTCCATTTCTTCTAAGCAAGTACTTATACAATTAACTGGATTTCTTGTATGTGGGTTTTCTCTAAACAGACTTACTGTTGTAGCATATTACAGGAGATAAGTTAGCATATTTTTTAAAAACAAATTTTTTAAAAGTAAAGATCTGGGAATATTTAAAAATTAATTACCTTATTCATACTGTCATGCATGTAGAGGTGCCTACATAGCCAGTTAATACACAAACCTGCTCTGTAAAAAAGGTACATAATGCAAACAACAAGGATAAACTTGTAAGTTTGAATACTCCACTAACACAGACAGGGTTGGACAAAGTCACCTGTGAGCACCAGAAATCTTTCAAGATTTCTTAGCAAACATGTTTGAAGGGAAGTCTTTGCAAACTCTGCTCTCAGATTAAAAAAAAAAAAAAATCCTTCCTCATCCTCCAGTCCATTAAAAAAAATCTCCTCTGCCTCTCATATCTACACCAAAGACTGAAACACATTTGGAAAGACCAAGATTTAGAAGACACAATCAAACAGCCAAGCTGTGAAGCACCTTGCACTCCTGAAGGACTTGACTCAGGTTTCCTCTGCTGAGATTCTCCATCTCAAAGCTAAGCTAGAACTGAACCATAGCCAGCCTTCACTGCAAAATCACAGACAGAAAACTTAGTTTGGGCTTTAAGAGCACCTGATCCCTCATATGTCACCCAATTCACCATTTTTGTTTGCAACAATTAATCTTCTTACTGAAGAATGGAAACATTAAAAACAGGTAACTGCAATACTGGCTCAGTGACCTGACTACATCCATCAAAACAAACAGCACCCAAGCTGAAACTACAACTTCAATATCCATGTATCCTTGTTTTTTGCTTGCTACCACAACTGTTTCCTACCTCCAAGGCAAATGTAAAAAACATTCACAACTACAGAATCAATAGCAGAAACACCCATTTCTAAATAACTATGGTGCTATTTCAGCATGCACAATCTACTTAAAAATAGCTTTGATATATAAGCTGCTTCTACTAATTACTTCCTTTAAAAGTTTCTCAATATTGCATAAGAAGTTTTAGATAGACTTCATTTTTACTGCATCACCTATTAGTACTGCCATAGCCTGAACTGCTCTGGTCGCTTTTCCTGTCAGACAAGGTCCTGATACAAAACAATACATGAGCAAGACCAGACAAGAAATATATAAAACTAGTTTGGCAAGAACTTACTCTGGCGGGATTTGGTAAGTAAATATGAAATAACAATGCAACTTTTCATTAAAGCCCGCTCCAAACATCAGAACCGACTTCTCTTGGGGCCCTTTTACTCCATTAAAGGTTTTGCATAAATCAAGGAATTGGTGGGGGAGGACTGGAAGGGAAGAGAGGTCTAGGAGGGAAGGGAGTACTCACATCGTACAGAGATTAGTTACACTATACTGGGGGAAAAAAACAAACCAAAAAAAGAAGAAAACAACATTGAAACTAGTGATTTTACCAAGTTATTAAAAACCACAGCCATTTATGGTTCCAAGTTTTAGCAATTATTTCTATATATTATTCAACCAAACAACATGAAAAAAACCAAACTGCATACATGTTCACATTTAAATTCCCGTTCTGTGATCTAAAATGAACACAATGTTGTACTAGAGTCAGCTCATATGCACTGTCTGCTAAATATGAAAGAAAGTGAACCAGACTTGACACAGACTGGAATGTAAGTACTCCTACATGGATGTTACGCGTGCATCTGTATTCATGGCTTGGTCAAGCTGCATTTCTCAATCTCAGCCAGTAAACAGATATTCACAGCTCCCTATGTAATAGCAGTAGTACAGTCCTCAAACATTTTCTGAAGCAGTCAAATACACTGTTTTGGCTCAGACCAGTTCCTAAAGTGGAAATTTGCTATTTCCAGAGCTGACTGGAGTTGACGTAACTTTGTCTGTGGGGCAAAGTGGTCTGGTCACTCCTTCAGGACACCGGAACACCTTTGGCATCACCTTCTCTGGGTCGCAGAGAGGGGCTCTCAGGTGAGATGTCAAAAACAAGTGACTGCCACCACAATTTACCCACAGCAATCTGCTCAGGGCACCTGCAACAGGGTGCTTACACAAGTTAAAAGGAAAATGGTTTCTAGCTATTAAACAGGAAAAAAAAAAAAAAACTAAGTAAATCAAGTTTATAAAAGTCAAGTTTCTGTAAAAAAAAATTAAAAAAGGAAAAAAGCTACGAAAAAAAATTTTTTACATCTCCCACAAGTTTTTCAGGAAACCTGCTTCAGAGTTACCATTTAGTCAGACATGATGCTGTTGTTTCAAAATCTGAATTTGTATAGTAGAATCAGATTTTCATATTTCATTAATAAAACAAAGCTACATTTATATTCTTTCACTGCTATGACTGTGTAAAAGGGTACTGCACTCTCCAAATCTGCAATGCATTTAGACAGAAAAGCAAGTGGTGATAGAGAACTCATTAGCTTCACTGCTCCACCAATGTGTAAGTTAGCAAAGTACAATTATTTTGAAAAAGCTGCATAGATGCCTTTGTCACTAGCTCATGTAGAAGAACCAGCAAGTTCAGTTCATTGAATGAATACAAGGATAGAAGCAACGCTAAAGCTGATTTATAATATCTTCATTTAAATATTGCATCACTCAGCTCAAGTCTAAGCAAGTCAGATCTCCTGTTTCCTGTCTACACCCATTTAACTCTTCAACTTGATGATGATTATAAAGGTACTCATAATTTAAGCTCATGTGCACCACATTTTCTAATCCTCAGCAATGGAAGTTAAATATTTGCTAAGTGAACACCAGCACTGAGACTGGAAGCAAGAGCACATTACAAAGGCAGCAAGAATGCAGCCATTCACATTCTGTTTATTATACAAAATGACTTCCAAAAAGCACAAAGGAAAAACTGAAAAAACCATTAGTTTAAGTAGTATCATTCAGCATTCTGTAGCTAACAATTTCATGTTCCCACATAATGCGAACAAGGACCATATGTGGAAAACAATATCTAGAAATCAGAATGGAAATAGCAATGTGTTCTTATTAATGGCATAGGAAGATTTCTTATTCCTTTACATCTAAATACATGTTTTGGTCTTCATAAATGTACCCTTTCCAAAAATATATTTTTAACATTAAAAGTAACAGTAAATAAGATTATTCTTTAGAATACTTTGTCCCTATCTCACAAGAAGACAGCGCCAAACCTCTGAGAGGTAGCAATCTATTTAACAGAAAGTAGAAAATCAGGCTCCTAAAAGCCTGATGAACAATGCTTAGTGTTTACTAATTGTGCCCACTACTGTGATTTGATCTCACCTGTCACCAGCAGGATGTCCTGAAGCATCAGAAAAACGACATTAATCGCCTGGCTACAATTACATACTTGGAGCTGGCATGGCAGAGGAGTGTGTGTGTGTCATTTCTCATGTGCTGCTTGAAGCCCATGCAGGGAACACCCCTGAGGGAGGACACCAAGCTCTCCCCAAGAGGTCTTTGTACTTCCTAACTTTGCCCACATTTCCCAACTGTGTTTCCCTTCAGCTGGGTGCAGACCAGTTGCCACTACAATTTGTTACACATCTGGAAATCAAGTAAGACAGGTATTTTTCCCCCCACACTCCTGTATTTTCTGATTTGTTCTTGCCCAAATAGGCAATGTGTTTTTTACCACACAACACTCTTGGGAAATGGATTGGCTTTGCCAAGCTGAGCTCCCAGGGGCTATCCATTGCCTATCAAGACCCACTGAAATTATTTAAATTTAGATATAATTTATAGCTTTTTGCTTTAACACAGATCCTTGTATGATTTTTAAAAACCACTATCAGCTGGACAGTTGTGCACAGGTATTTCAGTGTAATTCTCAAAGGAAAACGGACTCGCCCACCAAGACAAAGGACTGAGAAGAAGCATATCCAAGTATGTAAATATAACTTCTCAATTATACATCAGGTGATAAAGGGAAAGTAAGTATATATTATTTGTTTCTGCTTAAAACCATCTGGAATTCAAGATTATAAGGCCATGTGTGTGGCTATCTTCACTGGATTGAGTTTTCTGAGAACAGATAAAGCCTTTGTGGCAAGAATACACACAGATAAAAACCAACTAAATCACCAGGCTGGGGTGTGTACTGGACGTGTCTGTTCAGCAGCATATGGCACTTGGGCATGTTAACACTGTCTGAAAGGAAACTATGGTTAAAAAAAACTAATATAACTGAAAATTTGCCAGTGAATTCATTCATTTCCCTGTCTAGCCCGGTGCTGCAGGCAGGAACCATCCAAACAAGCAGTCGGGTGCCAAAAGACAGCCATGAAGGCTTGCAATGTCAGCTGGCTTCCAGTTACCTTCCACAGCCTGAGAAGCCAGCAAGAACAAGTCCCTGGGTTTAAATTGCATCTCCATCCCATCATCTGTCTCCTTGAATTTCAGGCCCAAAGATCTGCAGCATAACACACACGAGCAGCAGTGAGAGAATCAGCTCCAAAGCTGACTGTGCTCTCTAAAGTACATGGATGCTGCAGCACGGACAGTGGCAATACTGGTACAACGTAAGTGCATTCACTGTCTTGGCAAAGGCACAAGCCACAAAAACACTTAGCATAAATGAAAACAGCCCTTCTAAAGGCTCAGAAAGCAACTGACACCTGTAGCAACTCTTAAGTTACCAGGTGATGAGTTGAAGGGACAGTTATCTTTTCCATTTCTGACCTCACTCCACCTGCAATCACACCCCTCACACAAATTTTAGAGCACGTTCACACACACTTGCCCAATATCCCATGAAATCAAGAAAAAAAGGGCTACAGAATACAACAGAAAACAGCTGAATGTTGTACAGCAGAAAATAAGCCTTATCCCTTTCATCTTTTTGATCCTTAACCTGTAAAACTGCCCTTTGTTCTGAAGAGGCACCACACTAAAGCTAATTTCTTGCTATTCTGTTTTACTGAGAAAGAGGAATACACATTCAGGCAGGTGACACTTCATGCTGTAACAAGAGAGCTTGGTCTAGGATTTGACTTTTTCAAACACACCAGATTATACATAATGTCCTTAACCAAGGGATGCACACTGATTTGATAGGAACCAGCTATGAAAAAGAGAAAAACACAGAAGCCTGATCACTGAAGCAACTTGTTCCACTTCTGCACTCACCAGTGCTTTCCCAGCCTTGGTAAAAGGGCTTTAGTTTGCCAGAAATCCATCCAAGACAGAATTTGAACATATGGCAAGTATCACTCTTCCTGACACACTGAAATGTTAGACAGAGTATTTATGAAGCAAAAAAAAAAAAAAAAAGTAATATTGGGCTTTGCAGATGCATCCTGTATGCCCAGTTTCAACAACAATTTACTCAAAAATTAATCACATTACACTATCAATGCCAGTCCTCAGTACAGAAGCCTGATAGCCAAAAAATGAGCCAAACAGTCATCCACTTCAGCAATTAAATGTCCCCTAAAACCTATTAATTGAACTAATATGGTCAGTAAACTGCTGGAACGCTATTAAATATTGAGTTGTGCTGCATTACTACTGAGTACAAAAAAAGAAGCATCAAAGAACTACTTAATCTTGCTTCAAGTGCCAAGAGGTTGGTATTAAAAATGGTAAATTTGGCTGTTAGACACTCCACAGTTTACATAAAATTTCAAATATATATATTAAATCCTTGCTTCTATCAAATGAAGTGGTAATTTCCTCATCTGTAAGGAAAGTAGTCCAAGGTCTGCTGTAGCAGTAAAATTCCTGTCTTCCTTCCCTACAAGGATATGCAAGTTCTTTCTATTAATACATTACCCTCATGCATCATGAAAGGCTGGGATTTTTATTTAACTCATCCACTTTACCTAGAAGTAATCTATACCAATGCATGAGAAATCATATCACTAATTGCTTTAAATCAACTTTCCTATGTACTGCATCATTTCATCACCTGTTAAATAGAACAGAATCTCTATATGCCCAATAGCTTCATGTCAAGGAATAATTCAGATTGGAAGGGACCTGAGGACATCCCAGAATTGGACAGGGACCATGCTGAGCAGAGGTGGATGATCCCCTCCTCTGTGTCCTGGATATGCCCTGCTGACAGTGCCTGCGGCCAGTGTGCAGGGCCGGCTCCCGCCCACTCACTGTCCCCAGCCCAGCCTGTGGCACTGCCTGGGACTCCTTCTCTAATGCAGGACTAGGCACAGAATCCCAGAATTGCTTAGGTTGGAAAAAGCCTCTGAGATCATCAGTTCAGCTGTTACCCCAGCACTGCCAAGCTGACCACAAAGCCACGTCCCTCAGTGATACATCCACTCATCGTTTAAATACCTCCAGGGATGCTGACTCAACCACTGCTCTGGGCAGCCTCTCTTCATGCTTGATAACCCCTACTGTGAAGAAACCTTTCCTCAGATGCAATTTAAAGCTCCCCTGGTGCAATCTGAGGACATTTCTTCTCATCCCATCACTTGTTACCTGGGAGAAAAGACAGGCCCCCACTTTGCTACAGCCTCCTTCAGGTAGTTGTAGAGAGCAATAAGGTCTCTCCTGAACCTCCATTTCTGCAGGCCAAACAACCCTCAGCTGCTCCCCCTAGGACTTGTGTTTCAGACCCTTCACCAGCTCTGCTCCCTTTCTCTGGACATGCTCCAGCCCGTCACGGTCTCTCTTGCAGTGAGGGGCCCAAAGCAGGACACTGGCCTCACCAGTGCCATTACAGGGGGACAATCAGTGCCCTGGTCCTGCTAGCCCTGCATCACTATTGCTGACACAGGCCAGGATGTCACTGGCCTCCTGGACCATCTGGACACATACTGGGCTCATGGTCAGCCCAGCTGCTGATCAACACCCCCAAGTCCTGGGCTTCTCACTACATTGCACCTGTCTCCTGGCAGCCTATCTCAAAAATATTGCACTGAGAACATTGTTCACTGTCAAAACAAATGATATGGTGACATTTCCTCACAGCACACAGCCCTGTGACCACTAGGAGGTGCCACCACCAAAGGGCAGGTCCAGGTCAGCGCCTGGACTCTGACACAAGCACCAAGTAAGGCACCTCCAAAAAAGGAAAAGTTACTTTGTGCTGCCACTAGAACACATGTGGCAACCAAATTTGATAAGCATTAAATGAAGAATAAAGCTTTACATTTGGCTTTGAAAGAAGAACACACTTTTCACCACAATTACTGATAGCTTACACTGTGAGCAACTACATTCAGTTTGCTAAAGGGAAGAAGTTAAATATGACACTGCATCTCTAAACTCCATTATGCCCATGCTGTGAGCACCAAATAACACTGTCCTGCCCAAACTGCAAAAAAAAACCTTTACATGGGATTTATTTTAATCCCATTTATTTTAAATACCATTTTCTGTCCTCATGGCTGTCTTACTCCTCAGGGAGCTTCAAATTCAAGGATTGGTGGGTAGGACTTTGCAATATAAACAGCTTTGCAGAGCCACGTGAAAGGAATGCACAAGTTATGTACATGACACAAAGTTCACATAAGTTATGTGAATCACAGAAAAATTAATCTCAATTTAGGTCAGCTATGATATTGCATGTTTTTGATAGGATTTAGAGCTTTTGCATCCCTGGTGCTTTAAACCCTGTCAGCCAAGCACAGGGGTACCCACAAGATCTCACTGCCCCTCTGCAGTTGCTGTAAGTGGGGTGCACGTGGGAGGAGATGCCCCACACTCCCTGCATGGCAGCACACACAGCAGCTGGGCACTGCCTGCACAGCAATTCCCTGTCTGCTGTAGAGGAGGAGCAACGTGCCACCTATGGCTGCTGGATCAAGGTGGTAAATGGAAAAAATAAAGTGGCAAGCTGACAAATGTTGAAAAACACCTACAAATCAACACCAGAATAGATATATGGAGCATTTCTACTGGCTTTCCTGTTGTAGGAAAACCCTGCTAATAGTGAAAGGTTTAGGAGTTTCCCTTGTGCTCTATAAAACCATTCTCAAGACTATAACTATATTCCCCATCTTTGTCCTCCTCTCATGGACAGAGCTTTCTACACTGTCTAAGGAGGCTGACACGAGGCCAGGACCCCCAGACCCCACCACTCCACCATCCTGCCTCTAAGGGACACCCATGGAACAGAATCTGTGTTTAGCACACATGAGCAGGTACCTCCAGGTCAAACCCACCAAGGAGAACTGGTTTCCAGTAAGTATCTGCAAAAGCAATGTGGAAATAATCACGGCATCCTGTTAATTTATCTCTTAAATACTTTTCAAGATACTTTAACCAAAGTAGGCCTTATTTTCATCTCCAGGGAACAATTTGTAGCAATAATATTTAGCTATTACTTTTCCAAATTGCTCAATCTTTTTTGAAGGAGCATAATTTCAATTCCTTCTAGTGGCACTGATTTAAGTATGTAGTCACTCTTTTCTAAACATGCCTAATGCTTTTCTGAAACTTCAAGAACAATCACTATATAAATTCAACTACTATAATCATGCTTATTTTATAAGGTTAAATAAAACAGATCTGCAATTCTCTTTGAATTCAAGGTTCTGATTGCTGCTAATCCAGGGCACAAACTCCAATGCAGCATTTGATGTTAGTGTGAAGGAGAGGAAGTACCTTAAAACTACACCTCTATAAACAATACTCTCAAGGACTATTTGTTTTGTTTTCAAGTGTATTTCATTACTTCTGAAGGTATTTTTTTTAATTGACACTAAGGTTTACTATGGCTGTAGTGCTACTGACTGAGCATGCTGTAGGGTATTCCTGTGTTTAAGATGAAAAAAACCTACCACCATATCTGCCTGGAGACTTCACCAGGAAATAAAGGTAGAACTAATGCTAACTGGTACCAGCTCCACATTTTATCTTTCCTGCCGTTTTAATTCATATCCGTGTTTTGTTCAGAGATCAACAGTAACAGCTCCTCCTCACAAATCAGCAGTAATCCTCTTTTTCAAATCAATGACTCCACTCAAGTCTAAGCTTGAGGATAGCCCCAGTATAATCAGAATCTCACTGCCACACTCCTGAGTAGTCAAGAAAGCCCATAACAGAAAAACTCTAATGAAAGAACCTTACTCGTGACTTAATGAGGACTCTTTTCATTTTCAAACTCCTCCCTCAATCTCACTTCCAGTTCCAGAATTTGGTATAAATACAAAAAAATCACCTGCCAGCTGCAGCTGCCAGGTGCACCACAACCTCCCCTCTCACTCTGGCTTCTCAAAACCCACTCTGCTCCTCCATCACCTACATTTGCTTATTATTCACCATCACTTCCATACCTGGCCAGAAGGCGAAAATAGAAGGCATCCCAAGAGGTTAAAGCAAATAGAGATGACAGCTCTTGGAAAACACTTATTTAAAAGCACACTCCTTTCACTTACCACAGCAGCATTTCTTCCAACCAGACACTGCAAACCCCTCCCAGAGCCAACTGCACCAGCACCCACCAACATAGCCACAGCTTCCCACACTAAGCCCTGAGAATGGATCCATTAATGCACTAAAAACCTCCTTTTACTTCCTTAGCTCTCTTGTCCCCTGTCACCCCCAGTGACAGGGAGCAGCTAACAGCACTACACTGAACTCTAACCCATTACATGGCTTCCAAAATCGCTTCCATCTCTAACGGCGTGTCTGCACTCGTCCAAATTCAAACAGAAGATTTTATTAAGAGAGAAGCAAAACCAGCTAGTCTTCTTGACCAGAAAAGAAAGCAGTAAAAAAATAACTATTAAATCAGTGAGGCAATGCCAAGCCCTATTTTGAACAAGAAGTAAACCTTCAAGTCTTTTCGGCTAAGTTGTGAGTATATCACATGTAAAATTGTAAAAACTATTTAATTTTTTGAGCTCAGAGCACTTCAATTTGCATCTCCAGAAGTTTGGATTAATATAAGAACGATATAACAGGGGTGTTTTCAGTCATAACTTATACTGTGGCCTAAATTAGAAATTGCCATCTTTGTAACAAAGTCAATTTTGGCAGAAGGTACAGAGAAATTACTACAATTGCACACACAGGGACAATGTTAGAAATATACTCAAGCACACCATAATATTCCACCTAGAATTATACCTTCAAGCTCAGTAAAACCCAAGTGATTATCTTCCTTCTCTTCTGCTAGACAAATTAGAGAGTATCCTCTACTTAGTCAAACCAGAGTTTGAAACCTCCAGTTCCTAGCTCTTTATGTGCTTTCAGAGCCTCATTGAAAATGTTTTCAGTGTAACAGCCTAATTATATTGTATACATACACAGAACCATAAGAATTATTCATAACTCATGGCAAAAATAGGTTTCACACAGGACTAAAAACTAAATTAAAATAGAAAAAAATTATGTGTCACGTGTTCACTTAGTGCAGCTCATGTGTTCACAGAAAAGCAGTATTTTTAAAAATACTGCAACTTCTGTTTTCTGTCATTAATTCCTATAAAACACATACAGTATGCTTGAGACTAAGAAGAATAAGCAACAAACCTGCCTAATAAAGTGTAGAGGGAAAAAAAAACAGGCTCTTCGAAAGTGCACAACTTTTCTTTCAGAAAACCTGTTGATTTTTAGCCCCTGGGATCTCTCCAATGGGTTTCCTACCCAAATGCAGACAGAAGAAGGTGGCTGTAATATCTCTTGCTAGCTTTGAATGATCAGAACACAACCAAGGCTACAGGCAGGTATATGGAGATTGTGTCTTAAACTCCATTACAGAGAAAAATTTGCATGATGTTCTGTAACAGAGTAGAGAAAAAAAGAAAATACTTTGATGAATAGAAAGAGACTAAAATATGGCATCTTTTTTTGACTGGTTTAGCATATGGTTTAGATATCGTACACTAACAATTCCCCAGCCAGGGCTGCAACAAACAAACCAAAGTTTTAAACCATTTCATTTGAACACAAGGCTCCATCCATGTATTTTGTAAAACACTTCAAATAAATTAATTTAACTTTGTCAGTTTTCCTGTAATAGCAACTGCACTGTTAAAAATACAATGGAAGTTTCAATAACTTAAATGAGTTTTTTTTATAAACCCCCATACTTTTTTAAATATCGAGATGTCTGGACTGATAGAAGCTTGCAAGCATCAAAATAACAACCTTGTGTGTATATCTACATACATATATATATATACACACACACACACACTCTTGTATATGAAACCTGCTCTCCTGCTCCTGAAGCCAAAACTACTGTTCTTGAAGAAGTCTACCTCAAAGTCTTTGTATTTGGATTCTCAGACTGTTCTTGTACTCTGTGTACTCTATTTTGACTCAGAAGAATAATTACGTACACTTACACAATTGAAAATATTCCATTAAATAACATCATCACTTCTTTTCCAGGAACAGGGGGCTGTGCTTTCTGAAGGAGAAATCCTCAGCTTGGCAGAGGATTTCTACAGCTGTTTTCACAGGCTTTTTCCTAGAGAAACTCCCAGCCACGTACAGATTAAAGGCCCAGCACACAACAGTGGGACAAACAACTGCACACACAAATTGGTTACACACAGCACCTGCACCTGGGCACTGAGCTGCTCCACGGCTGCACCAGACAGGCTGCCAGGAGAATTCCCAGGGCAGATCCTGGTCTATATATAGTGAGCTGCTCAGAGGTCATGAACTTTCATTGCTTAAGACACAGAGCAAGATGCACCAGCTGCAAGAGACCGATAAAGCTGGCCAAGACCTTTGCTGTCCTCCAAACAGGCAGTATTTCCAATACACAGAACCCAGCTCCTCTAAAACGAAATCAAAGCTTTGCTGTATTTTCATGCATTACTGATGAAGAAAAGGGAGAGGCAAGAAAAAGAGTCATGTAGGCCTCAATTTAAAAACCAGACTGTTTATAGGAGTAGATGTAATAAATCCCGTGACTCTAAGGTAGGTGATAGGACACAAACACAGAGCACACAGGGAGGGATTGGCCTCTCCCAGCTGTTGGAAATCAGACACTGACTCACAGCAACACCCTCAACTAGGCCAAACTTCTGTTCCAAGTCCACATGTGTGGACTTCACCAGGAGGTTTGCATCATACAGCAAAATTTAGCCTTAATAATGTTTTATTTCACTGGATGACTTACACACCTTCTACTCTTCTGATTTTGTAAAAGACTGATGTCATTTCACTCTGGTCTTCTACACACATTGCAGGTTGTTACATTAGGAATGCAGGTCCCCTTCATCAAGAAAAACAAAGTAAAATGTAAAAATGAGCAATAAAGTAAACCTTTGGCCTTTGAAAAAAGAAATGTTTTAGCCAACTTAGCGATGCTAGGAATCCTCCTCACCCTGAGAAGAAAGCTTTCTTAAATGCCAGCTTTGTACAAACCAAGCTTGAAGTAAAAATGTCAGCTTACTCAAAGCTTTTCTTTGATCCAAAGCTTTTCTAGAAAAGACTTTAGTGTCAGTGATTAAGACATCCAGCATGTATTGAAAAAGCTGCAGGTTTATGGAAAGCTCTGCAGAATATGACCTTGCTGCCAGTCCTTCCTCCTCCATCTCCTCCCAGCTGAGCATCCCTGACCCATGAAGACTTCCTCTCTCTGAAACAGCCCTTCACACATTTTAGCAAGTATTTTTCACAAGAGCTATCCCTTTCATTTGCACGTTGGGGAGAAAAAAAACTTACTTTTACACAACAAAAAATGCGTTCACTAGCTAGTTCTATTACTTGAAACCATGGTTGTTTCAAAATTCATTTAACTTTAGGAAAAAAAAATATTAAACTGCCTTGGACTCAAAAACTTCTAGAATCATAAAGCTTATATAAAACATTATTTTTGGACTATCTACATCAGATGAGATCAAATACAATACTGTACTAGCCAAACATTCTCCTAAAATAAGGACAAGGGAAAAAAATACACATCCTCTAGAACTCTGGAGTTTTTCATCCTTCCTATGAGAAGTACAATCATGTTGCACAATACAACAGAACATATTCAAGCTGTTCTCTGCAATGGTCTGTAAAGTAAAAGCAGACACTTTATCTGATAATTCAGAACAAGACACATCTTCTAAATTAAATCAATTTGAATTTAGCACACTGATGTTTTAAAGCGGTAACTTACAACCTCATATGATAACCTCTAACAACATTTCTTCAACTTTGAAATTTACATCAGTCTTCTCTGGATAATTTTTTTTTAATTAAAAATAAGACTCTGAAATTTTTAGTAGTTTAGCACTCATCTTTTGATAAGCTACAAGCCACCTTCAAGACTCACAGGAAAAAGGTCATGTTTTCAAAACAGCTACTCTTCCAAACACCAAACAAACAAACAAACAAGATTGTGCTTAAGCTTTCATTCTCACTCAGGTTCAGAAGACAAATGTTCCACTGAAACAACTAAGTCAATATACAAATGACAGACATGAGAAATGGTTCCAAAATAATTACAACTGCATATATCACTCTGCACAGAGATACATACTCAGGATGAAAAATCTGGACCTTGGTCACAACCAAAAAGGTCTGTGTATTTTTATTCACACCACCATGACAATCCAATAGGGTAAAAGACAAAAGTTACATTTTCTTTAGGATTTTCAGACCTCAAATACTAGACACGTAGATGCAAAGCTTTATTTTGAGCTCACCTTTTCTGTGAGCATGAAAGCCAGGTGAGGCTATAGGTACTTATTGAAAAATGTGAAGAGAAGCAGAGCTGGGTGGGGTGTGCAGAGCACGCCCAGAACTGCAGGGCAGCAGCGCGCGGCTGATGCGCTGACGCACAGGGAAGCTCCCTGCCACCTCCTCCTCCACTCCACCTGATTTCTGACAGTAACACACAAGCCAGAGATTTCAGCAGGAACCAGAATCTTGCCAGAGATGGACCATCTGCTTCAGAAAACTTACAGCTCATAGTTGATCCAGTTGAAATTTTACTGATGTATTTCAGTGGATTTCCTAAAATTCATTTTATTATTTCCAGACGGAAGTGTGGACAGGGGTGCTCCACAAGTAGGAGGTAACCATAAGCTGTCAGTGCTAATTTAGTTACTTTTAACTCTGGAACACCCAGCCTATTTTGGTGCAAGTTCAATTAAATGAGAAGCACTTTCCACTTCTCTGACAGGAGTGAAGTCTAGCATTCATGCCTGTTACACTGCTTGTGTCGCGTGGCACAAGGGCTCCTCTCCTTTGCCTCTCTCTGCCTGGTTGCTTCTGAAGCTAAAAAAAAATAATATAAAAGGGGGCTTCAAACCAGAAATAAACTTTAATATACTCTAACCAGCAGCAAAACAATCTTTGGGAAAATTACACAAATCCCTTAAAGACTCTGGGGCTTTGTCCCACACCACGAAGGCTTAAGAGTCTAAATTATATGGATGAAGCATGGGTTAGCTATGGCAAGCAGAGGGGAGGGCACAGGATCAGTTCACTGGGTGATGTTCATCCATCTTTTGAAGATATGCAGGAGAAGCCCTAAGCAGAGCACAGAAATGTTACAGGAAAAAGATTAAAAAGGAGGAATTGAGGAGAACTCAGAATTTGTCATTTCTAACAGATCTCCATTCCCTAAAAGAAAAGCTCATTATCATTTTAGCCAAACTCTAAAATACAGTTTGTCTTTTGACTACAACTTGCAGTTCAAACTTTCACAAGGCAGCCCAGAAACAGTGGAATAATAAGCATTTTGTGCAATTACTCTGTATTTAGCTTTAGATTGTTTCTGCCTACATAAGTCTCTCTTGTTTCAGTCTTACAGGCAAAAGGAAAAGGTTATTTGAGACTTCTGTTTCTGACATTCTCTTTTGATTACAGACTAAATCCAAAAGAGACAATCCTGAAAGGCCAAGACAAACGTGCAACCACATAATTGGTCTGGCTCAAATGGCACTGAAATCAGGAGAAAGCATCCCTAACTCCAGAGAGATACAGTCTGTGCTGAAAGCCACATTAAACTTTGTTTACTGTTTGCCTGAAAAGCCATATACATATGCTACAGGAATGTTTTGCCAAGCTCGAGCTGTGATGGTAGATAGGCTATAAAAAACCCTTGTCTTCTGCCAAGATGTGTATAGCACATCTGCATTATTTTTCTGGCTCACTCTCAGAAAACATTTTAACTTGGCATAGAGCATCACATCTTATTCTAGTGAAGTTCTTGCAAGAAGCACTTGGGAAGCAAAGCAAATAAATGAATTTCAGAAATACACTTGATTTCCCTAACCCATGAAATGTGCAAAGAGGAAAATTGTCATTTTGCTATAAAGCAGGCACTATGCTATGACACAGGGCAGTTGGCACATATGCATAAATAGTGGAAGTGTGTCATCTCATTAGTTTATATGACCCCTCCTTCAGCAGATGAGAGCAGATTTGGTTTATATCTGAGAACAACTAAAAGAAAAATCTCAAACATATTGCCCATGACTTCAATGAAATAAAGGATAAACAAAGGAATTTCAGTGTAATCGTATTACTAGAAGTTTTGCTCAGCTACAACATGCAGGACAGAAACAACTGGAGGTCATATACTTTACTCCCCAGCGCAACACTACTTCCCGCCCCTGAAAAAAAACCACTGCCAAGATCTAAGCCACCCATCCATTAACGTTTTTTTCTATACATTTTTGTTGTTTATTCTGTTCCTGTTTATGTTGATTAAAGTGTTTTATTTACTGTAGTTAAATTAATATTGGTAAATGTTTCATTTGCAAATTTAAAAAATCTATACTAAAATTACTTTGTAATTCATTAGATGGATTTTTTCAGCTTCTTTAGGAAAGGAGAAGGGAGAACCAAGGCATGCTTAATAATCTAGTACTTATCTATTAGGTCTTCAAACAAAATTCTAGTGCTGGCATACCTGGAGCAATCTCTTCATTCCCCACCACCACCTGCAGAAGTCTGGCCTTCAGTAGCATGGGTGACTGCAGGGATGGGGTAGAGGAACAGGACTGCCCCAAGCCAGGGCAGAGCTGCCTGCTAGGATAGATTGGGAATCCCATTCCCCTTGGGACAGCATCGCATCAGCAAGGCACAAAACACCAGCCAGAGCCCAATGGGACAAAGCTCTCCACCCACGTGACCCACAGGCAGTGTGACTTACCCAGGGATGCTGTGACCAGTGGCCCCTGGCAATTAAGCATGTTAAGCCAGCTCATGTCCCCAGGCCTCCCCAAGCTCTCCCCCCTACAACCTTCAGTAGAGCCTGGGTCTTTCTTTTTGCTATTTCTTCTCTCCTTAATTGGCTTTCACAAGGTCTGCAAGTAAGCAGCTCCCAAATGCTGTCTCTACAGTAATACAAAGCACAGCAGGGAAAACAGGGTGTGGAAAGAAATGCCAGCACTGGCTCACATTGGCTTCAGCAGCTATAAAATAGCCTCAAATTCAACTCACAGGCACTTTGGCCAGCAGTGCCAACGGCCCTTGGTTTGCTGGACAGCAACTGCTACTCCTCTCACCAGACCCAGCACCTGGCACGTCAGGTGAACAAAACCAACGAGGCAAAGAGGCCTCCTCCATTTCACCAAGGACTGTCACTGAAGATACAGGGGAGGATGGGAGGCTCACTAGGCAAATTCACTGCAGGTTGGCCAGGATAACAAGATCCTTCCCAGCTTCCTCACCTTTCCTACTGGGTAAAAAAAAAAGAAAAGTCTAAATTATGTGACTTTTCCAAGCCCTCTGCCAAGCAAGGTTTACAACCACACAGACCAAAGAAAAGATACCATAGCAGAAATCACAGATGCATACTATCTATCTCTGGGGGAGGAAAAAGCCCATGTAAACCAGCCACCATAAACCAGGAAACCACAGATAACCAGGCCATAAACAGTCTTCAACATCCTCACAAATATACTGCCCAAACACTAGGCTGCTGCTGACCAGCCATTTCTGCACATTAAATCCCCACTGTTTATATGAGAGAACAAGAGGATTTATTCCCAGCATAATGCACTGTTGAAGCTTGTAGCTTCAACAGCTCCTTACAAACCATTACTGGAAGGCAAGAAATGCAGAGGGCAAGAAATGCAGAAGGCAAGAAATGCAAGATAGTCCTCCTGCGGCTTAATGAATTCACTCTGCAGTCACGTGCACCCAGTTATTTCAATGATCCGTAAGACAAAGCATCCCCCAATCACCCGAGCTCCAAAATTCTCTCTTCTGCCAACACCACTGCCCAAACCATTCACACCTGCAACAGTCCTCTGGCTGTTCACACATACACACCAAAGGGCTCCAGCACCAGTGTCACTTCACACCAAGCCCTTCACACACGCTGACCAGCTCCTGTGAAGCCTTGACTATTTGGCAAACAGGCATTACACAAAAAAAAAACACAGAAAAAAAATTAAAAAAAAAAACCTACACATTTTGCAAGATTTCTTGCAAGAGAACACTAAGTTTCTCTGGTAACTTACTAATTTTGTTGATACTGAACCTTCTTAAATAGTAAGGAAAATTAAAATGCACAAAATCATAAATAGCATCTGTTCTTCAAGAAACACAAGAATTTTTTCTTGGCTTGTTTTGTTTTTTTTTTTTTTTTTAATCATTGTTTTTGTTTGTTTGGGGTTCTTTGGTAAAGGTATTAGGAAGCCAGAAAATCAACCGTCAAATGACAAAATGGGATGCAACTGTGGACAAAGCAAGTAAAATATTTTGTCTGCTTTGGTTCAACTTTTAAGAGTATTACTAGCATGGCTTTCTCTCTACACACAAGTTATAAAGCTAATTACAGAAGATGCTTAGCAAAAAGTATTTCATTTGTTGCAGTCTTTAAAATAGGAAACGTTAGCTGGAGAAATAGCTATTGGTGCATTAAAATGTAGGTACTGCAGCACAGTGTAGATAGCCACTCCATATCCAAGAATTTACCTGCTACATCATGTTGTACAGAAACCATAACAAAAATTACAAAAACCAAAACGAATATAAACCAGTTACTTTGATTAACTGAGTTCACTGCTAAAAAAGTCATATTCTGTTGAAAATGATTTTGCATTCAAGCTGTATTTCAGGTTGCACCCCAGGCCAGTCACTCAAAACCAACAAGAAACCCAGCAGGGCCAAGGCACTGTTCCCCCCCTTGTGAAGCATTCATGAGATCCAATCTGCACTTTGGCTGTTGGTACTATGGATGTCTGGTTTTCTGGTCTTAAAACTTATTGCAGATTTTTTTTTAATATAACCATCCTGCATATCTCATTTTGTTTGTAACATCCAGAGTTGCTGGACTGTGAATACAAATACACTTGACTGCAAATGCAGTCTGGAGTACAGCAGCAAGGATGGATAAAGGAAATTTAAACATGGGTGATAGTAAGTTATTCTGTTCTTCCAATTCTCTTCTGTTCCCCCAGGTGTTTTCTTTAGGATAAAATTATTCCTTTGATTAAAAATCTGGTACATCCATATATCATAGTTACATTTATAAGCCTTCCAGTACATCCTGACTCAGGTTTGTTTTCACTAGCTTTGCTTTTAAACAAGCTCAGCTGTTTAGTTTTTTTAAAGCTTATGATTAAGCAATTCTTCTTGCAGGAATCAATGCTGTGCATTACACTTAAGTGGGCTAAAGGTTTCCCTTCCTGATGTCCCTCAGTGTACATTTATACTTTCCAGAGTATTATTTCCAGTGAGAGCTTCAGGAAAGGAAGCTCACTCTGAAACACAGACAGACTGTGTTCAGAATTGGTGCCAGAAACCTTCAACAAAGCACTTCAAAAAGGACTCTGCAACAGCCACATACATTCTGCTCTCTCTCCCATTTTCTGCATATTCCTGCCCCCATTAAAAAACACATCATGCCCTTCCTAACACACAAACAATCTGCTTTCTCAGTATTATTTTTTTCATTTATTTAGACTCAAAGAAGTTCATATTTCTAAAAGAAAAATTATGGACAAGCCTCGCCCTCCTTGTCTGGAAAGAATATGGTTCCTTCATTTGAGAGGGAAAATAAAATACGAGTACAGTGGAAACAGAGGGAGAGGAAGAGGGTACGGGCAATACATATCTGTGGGGGGGCTGTTGGGGTTTCTTTTGGGCGTTGTTTTTATTGTTAGTGCTTTTAATCTCCTGTCGTTGTTCTGTTGGAAAGGTTTTTTAACTTCACAGCTACCCTGAAGTATCGGAAGATTTAGCAGCAAAACAGATTTTCTCTGCAAGAACAGTACTTGAACAGTAAACTTGGGAATACCTGCTTTTCATTTCAAAGAACATTTAGCATAATGCTCTATCTCTATAGCAAGAACTGCCTCTTAAGAACTCTAGAGAGCTCTGTTCTACCAAAATGGGCAGGATGCTTAGTGCCTTCTGTAGTTACAGGGTGTGTTGGGAATACCGCTGCTGGAAAATTTAGAGCAAGACTCTGACTTTTATGACCTCAAGTGAGAATTTTGCAGTATAAGCAAAATATCACAAAGCAATTTTTCATGAAATCCTGTGCCTTCAAAAAGCTTACAAAAGCTTCCATTCTTAGAAATAGTGTTTATCTTCTCTGTTAATGACATGGGCATGGTTATTAAACAGATACAGTACCAGTGCAGAAGCACAAATGAGGCTCACAACACACTATAAACTTTAAAAGGACACCAATGCCACCTGCCACAAATACCAACACTCTTCAGTGTTGTGGTGACTCTCAGCAGCACAGCCCAGCCAGCAGCTGCCCTGGGCACCAAACATCAAACACATCTGCAAATGCAGGTGAGGTGGCAACACTGAATAGTCCCAACACTCAGCTCAGAATGCTGCAGGGAGATGGGGCGCAGTCCAATACAGGGTGAAGGGCAAGGGAGCACTGCTGGGACTGCCCAACACGCTGTGCCCAGGGAAGCTGGAGGGGCCACAACCACAACTGGACCTACTGCAGGTGCACAGGACCCCAGGGAACACAAGGTACCACTTACCAAGCCTTGCCAGTGAACCTCAGCCTCTGCAAGCCATCTATGCTGCAAAACAGTTCTTTGTCAGTCACAAAGTGCAGTGGGATCACTGGCACAGGACTCTCCACCAAGATGTCCACAACAAAGCACTGAAGCACACACAAGAGTAACCTTCACACCCTTCATTATCTGCCCCCAAGGGACTCAAATGAGCTTCTGTAATTACCTGTAAATCTTGACACAGAGTAAAACAAGCCATACTACTCCATGGAAAGGATTTACCAATTTTTGGTTTTTGCCTGAATAAAAAAAAATGTAAATACAGAAAATTGTCTCAAAGTTTTTCAGTGGTTGAAATAGCAATCTCCTCCCAGCCTAAGGTAACTACAGATTTCACTGGAAAAAAAAGTCACATCAGAAAAGCCTTTTTAAAACAGTTGATTTGATACTAAAATATTTTAGTAGCAAGATCTTGAAACTTTTCATGAACAGCAGAAACCCCTGCAGGTAGCTTTGCAAATAGACTGCCTTGAAGAAATTAACAGTGAAACTGAATGCAATGGTGGACACTTAAATGCCTCTGTCAATAAATAAACAAAAGAATAAATCAAGTTAACAAGCTCTTGAGCGTTTATTAATTGAGAGGAAAGCAAAGCATCACAGTTCCAGGCTGGATGGGGAGAGGCCCCACCTTTCAGATGCTGTGCGTGCATTTCAGCGGGACCACGCAATGAAACCCCATCTCCCCTCTTAGAGAGGGACAGTCACACTGCCATGCCCTGCTGAGAGATGGGCAACACCCACCTGGAAAACAGCAGATTTTCACATCATAGCAGACCTATTTACAGATCCAGCATGACATATTTTGATGTCATTTGTTGAGTTTGACAAGGAGCAGCATAAATAGTGGAAGGGGGATTTCTGCAGCTACATATCCTCTGCACTCTCCCCTCAGTACTTCTTCTGTTTTCAGCTGTATCATTCAGGTAACCTAATACCTGTAGCAAAATAAAACATTTTGTCTCTGTCCTTCATGATTTTATTTTTAAATCAATTTACAAAGCAAGAAGAAGGGAAAATGGAAGCTAAGTCAAAGCAGCAATGCAAAAGCAATGAGATATTCACCTCAGGGAAATTGCTTTCTACTGCAACAAGACACAAGCATCTTTTTGTTGCTGTCAAAGAATTAACTAGAGAACATGCCAATAATTTATAAGGAAGTAGACATGTGCATAAATTTTGGGAGGAGGGGAAGATCTACTAGCTTCTGTGCTGCAGAAAAGCAGAAGACAGTGGTAGATAAAAAACAGAAATTTTTACTCCAACGTTTCTTAAAAGAATTATAGATGGGTAACAGAGCTCAGACTTGGAAAAACCTTTATATATTCTTCCTGTGGATTTCACTGGAGTCTGTAGGTGCACAGTATTTGAAGAGTCTCAGCATTCTGCTGCCCCAGTTTTTCCTTTGTGCAGAAAGAGGAATCTGAATATCAAGCCTTCTTATTAACTAGGGGAGGGGAAATAAGTGTGGAAGTGTTTAAATATAGAAAAATGTTGCCAGTATGCATTAGGTGTTACTAATGCCCTCACT
The DNA here is from genome assembly GCF_901933205.1 of Camarhynchus parvulus. NCBI lineage: Eukaryota > Metazoa > Chordata > Aves > Passeriformes > Thraupidae > Camarhynchus > Camarhynchus parvulus. The sequence continues at coordinate 13,718,475 of NC_044572.1, read as the reverse complement.
ACTAAAATATTAATCAAATGAAACAAAGAGGTGCCTTCAGGGAAGGACAGTGGTAGTTTCTGGGTCATGAATTTTTCTGAGCTACCCCCAGCATTAGCAGCATGGGAACTCCTTCAAAAGCTCAAGGAAGACTTGAATTGACTGCATGTTGCCTTCAACAAGTTCACCCTGGTGTATACACTCAGGCAACTTCTGCTGTCCTCCAGCTCTCCCATGATTACAAACAAACCTGCCATTTTCAAACATTTCCCTTCCTGGTTCCTATCTCTTCTTTCATACACAGCACAAATGCTTCTTCAGTCCCACTCCTTGAAGACAGACTTCTCTCCCTTCCCCCAGCCCTCTCCGGTGAATTCTTAAGCAAAAAGAAAAAAAAATCTTTCACAACTTTTTTTTTCACTAAATTTGTCCAAAGGCTACAGAAGTTTCTGGTCCACTTCAAAGTGTTGCTGGCAGGGCCATAACTGAACCTCCTTCCTGCTTCAGTACAGGCATTACCAGAAGGATGATTATCCTTGGCCTTATTATGGCCTTATTATTCCTTGCCTCTGGCTACCCTTCTCCATTTGGGAGCTAACCTACTTGCTCATCAGGTTCTTCCCCATTCTTGCCACTGCTGACATTTTCCAAAGCTTCTCCTAGAGCGACCACTTGTTTGCCTCACCCAAAAAGTTCCATTTTGGCTCCAACATATTCTCAGCAGAAGGCTTTTCCCCCCCTGCAAGCAATGTCCCCACAGCCCTGAGGACAGCCATGCACAAGCTCCCTCCCCATGCCCATTAAGAAGGGAAGTGCTGCTGCTTCTCCAAGAGTCAACAGCACAACTTACAATAGGCCCCAAACACAAGTGAGAAGTTAACACATATCTTGTTTTGAGATCAAAAACATGTTTAGGATGACAAATGCATACAGCCTAAAACTGCTATTGATTTCACCATCAGTGATGGTATCAAAAAAAGAAAGAACCTCCCCCCCCCCCAAAAAAGACAAAAAACAACCTAAAACTTAGAATCTCTCACACTCCAGCTACCTACTGGTTCTGCAAGTTTACTCCATTTTACAAAGCAACTGCAGTTTCTAAAGCATTATTCAAAACTCTGGCTATAGGGCTGAGAAGGCACAAGATCATTAGATCATTCCAAATAAAGAGGAACGGTAGGAATGAGAAAGACAAAGCTTATGGTCATTACAAGCAATTGTACACTAACCTCCCCTGATGAAGTGTGCAATCACTCCTAACAGATTTTTCAGAGTTTTCCTATGTTGTTTTTTCCCCAAAAAATGTTTTAAGTTGCAGTAGAATAACTAACAGCTGAATGCAATGATTTAAAGAGATTATACATTTTCCTTGGAAGAATTCCTTCTCCTGACCAGTGCTGATACTGGTATATATTTTTACAATGCTAGATAGCCCTGTTTCTTTCACTCAGATACCAACATCTAATGAGCACAGATATTTTAAATAATTCACAGTAAAAATTCTATGCTGAACATCCACCGTGCAGAACATGAAAGATTTTAGAGCAGTCTAGTTTAAGGCTGGGAGTTGTTAATTTGAATACCTCATTTCAAACCACTATTAACGTCAAGATGTTCAAAGCCCACTTGTATCAGCCTGGCAATGTTGGCACAGCAAGACTTTCAAGAACCTCAAAATTGTGCAAATGTCTGAAGTGAATACTCTGACAAAATAAAAACTTCAAGGAAGTAAGTAATAAACTTGAAATTTTAGGATTTACCTGGTGTGAACTCTCATGCTAGCAAGGCCTGACCAGGCAAGCTTTGTGCACTGAAAAGGTGCTTGTTTTTTAGTCCTGAACACCCAATGCACCAACCCAATTGCTTCACAGGTCACTGCAGATGGCAAAGCATCTTCTACCTTTCAACAGAATTTGGCTGAACCGATGGATTCTCTGATACTTCATCACTAACTCACCACATCCTGATTTACTGCTTCACGGAAACTGCTATTCACAATATTTTGCATTTGTTTACACTAGGCAGAGATAAAATGGTGAGAATTCCCACCTGGATTCACAGAAACAACATTTCCAAGCTGAGAAGCATCTCTTTAAAGTACAAGAGCAGCTCCAAAATAAAAAACTAATGGTGTCATCACCACATAAGCAGCTCCTCTGGCTTTACACCATGTTAACAACGGTATACCTGAATTTCAGTACATGCAAATATAACTATCAGTGCTCACCAGGAAAGGTTGGGAAAATGCCACATGGAAACTGAGGAAGAACTGGCAAAGCTCACAGGGCTCTGCACTGAGAAGCAGATTTGTTTTACTGGGCACTCTCCTCCCAAGTGCCCAGTGCCCACGAGCACCCACCCTTCATCTGCCAACCCAACAAACTCCCAAGTACTGCAGGACAAACCAGTAATAATAGCAATAATAAACCAGTGATACAGAGCAGGGAGTTACTAAGGATTAGAATGAGAAGCAGCGCAGAAAGAAAAAGAAGGCTCCCTGGTAAAATACCAGTACCCAGTCCTGAGAAAGAAGCTGGATCTTCTTAAAGTTTCTTCCTTTTTTTAAAAAAAATTTTAAAAATTTTTAAAAATCTCTAAACAGATTTTACAATTACTAGGCTAAGAAACACCAGTTTGGAGAAGAGTTTTTCATTGCTCACATAAACAAAGACATGACTTGCAAAACAACCAAGAGAAATGTATTTTCATATTCCATATTCCTCTAACTTCAGCACAAAACAGCTCTGGCAGTTAAAACTGTTTCAGCAGAAGAGCTAGGTTTGCAGCCTTGAAAGAAATCTCAGTATTGTGCTGAGCAATGGCAAGCAATAAATATTAAAACAATAGGGGTTACAAAAATCTCAGTTCAAGAACACCAGAAGTGGTACAAAGCCCCGATGCCTGCCCATCCTGAACTAGAAACATTACCCTTCAAGACTGCAAATGAGCATTTCACCTCTCAGTACATCTTCTGAGAGGTGAAAAAAATCCAACATATTGAGACAACCTGCTTGTGTGTGATAGCGTTCATGCTACGAAATCAACTGGAAAAAGTTTTACTGCCAAATTTACCAACACTAGCAAGCTGTTAGCATCAACATTACTCCAAAATCATGCAAGTAACTGCCTGCAAATTCTAGACCTGCTTATCTTTGTAACAGGCTGTAGATGAGGCTAAGCTGACCCTGACTACCTCCATAAGGGCATTCCACTACAAACTTCATTTTTTAAATTACATTATATAAATTGCCAAACAATACACTTTGTTTGCCCCAACACACTATATAACAATTTCCTACTTGCAGGAACAACTGTTTTCTGCTTATACTTTTTAATTAGAGTTACAAAATGTTTACAGTAGAAGGAACAATGGCCCTGATTTCTTTTCAAACAGCTTCTAGATGTGCTGCAACATGCCTGTGTATCTGATTGACACCACTTTTCACTACACAGAAGTGGCAATACAACCCTGGTACTTCTCTTGCACTTTTTCCAAGGTTCCTAATATTTACACCTCACATCTCATCTGTAAGAGTAAGGCGTGTGTAAAACCTATCTGCTTCTATGTGATCACCACTTACTTAGCTGTCTGCTTTCAAAGTTGCAGAAAGAGCAGGGATACTGATCTTGAGACACAATTATTTGGTTGAAATAACCAATTTCAAATTCAGTAGATATACTGTAACGTAAAAAGTGTGAACTAGGAAGCAGTAGTGGGGGAAATTAGATTACAGATATGAAAAGGGTCTTATGTTCCTTTTCTTTAAATCTGGCGGTTTGGAAAGTTTATCTGAGCTTGTTTAGAAAAATATAGGTATGATTTCTCTAAACAATTTTAAGTTGCTGACCTTAAAAAAAAATCCATTAAATTATTGATGGAATAGGAGTAAATGCCTTACGCGGGAGAAGCTGGAGTGTGCCAATTCCTCCTCCCAAAAACAGATACAAAGAAGCCTTTCTCAACATGGCTCAGCTCCATGGAGTTAAATAGTCCCCAGAGCAGAGGGAAGTCTGTTCTTCAGAAATGAGTAAACATGCACAACCTCATACAGACATCGTCTAGCCCTCACAACATCCTGCAAGGCATCAACATTTCTATCTCATGTAAAGACAGTGCAACCTACCTTTGGCCACACAGTGAGCTAGCAGCTATTTTCAGGGAGGTAGCTGTGTTTTTTCCATGCATATATTTACTTATACACACAACAGCTACTCAGCAAGATCACACCCTAGTGTAAAAGTGGCCTGTGACAAACAGACACATGGAAAGACTGGGACCCACCTGGACTGGAAATGTGTGTGCCAAAGGGATTGCAGCATGCTGCAGCCAGCTCCTGCACTCTAAAAACTGAGCTATTTCACATGGCTGCTTCAGGACAGGTGATTCACATCTTAAAGGCACTTATTTCTCTGCACAGCCTCTAAACAGAGCTTATGCATACTCCAGTCTTGTAGATTAACAGTTAGGCTACATAAACACTGCCCTACACATCAAACTTAACCAAGGTGAAGGAAATTAAGACAGCCTAAGTATGAGGATATCAATTTGTAGTACCAACAAGAGCTGCAATTAGAGATTTGTGCAGTCTCTGGGTAAAACAACAGCATTTAATACAAGAAATTTTGCTACAAAAGTGTCTTAAATCATCCACAAGAAGCTGACACAGAACAACCCATGTAAGTCTCCCAAACTGGGTTTTAATTCTCAGTATAGAATATGAAACAAAACCAAGAGTAAGAGTTTTGGAGATAGCAGCATACACATCTAGAAGCAACAAATCCCATGGTGGCAAACACTTTCTGTGGCTAAACCCTGACAAGCACAAGCCTTTTCAATGAAAGCTTCAACATCTTTATTCTCCTTGTTCATGCAAATGTGACCTTTGTGTTCTTCCTCACAGACACCTTGGTACACACCCCCACTCCAGTGTGAGTATCTAAGTTCAGCATATTCTCTCAGTGCCCACCTGAAGCTTCAACACAGCCTTGCTGTGCTCAGAGTCCAGGCACACACTCCATCATGTGAGCAGGGTGGCTGCCTGACTCAGCTGTCATCCCAGCTGATTCACCCTTTCTTTTATTGCTCCTTCCAACTGCAGAGAGACACCTTTAACCAGCAGTGCATAGAAAAGATCATAAGGTAAGATGCTACTTGATTACTATAAATTATATTAAAGCTTATTCTATTACATTTTTTAGCTTGTGAATGCTAAAAAAATCATTTCTTCTGTGAAAAATGATTGCTAAACAACAAAAACATCATGCTCAGATCTTCTGTTATTTCTTTTGTTCCCAAAATAGGTATCTGAATCACTAACACCATTCACCAGTGAATGGGCTACTCTCAAAGAGTTTTAATATTTGTAAGCCCCTAAGCCACAAATGCAAAGACACTTCAGAATGCACATGCATTGCTCAGGAGTATGAACATGGTTCAGCAGAACTGCAGAAAACAAAACTCTAAAGATAAATTACTGGTTTACATCATTGTGGTTTTCTCCTGCTAGAAAGGAATCCAGCAGATCCTTACACTCATGTAATTTATCAGCAACTGAAGAGCAGCCCCCTCACTTGGGAGCCACATTCCCCAGACTGCCAGAGAGCTGAAATCTCAATATTTGTCCATGAGGAGAAGCAGGCTACCTACAGCAACTGATGTCAGCTGACTCCAAAATGAAACTTCATGCTCATCCCAAACTACTACAGAGGAGCAGAGGGGCTTCTGAATGACTGAATACTTCCATGTACCCCCAGCCAAAGAGAAAGGCCACCCATGCAGAGGCTCTCTGTCACAGGAAGGCATTTCAGAGGGCCACTCTAAACACATTCTGGAAACTTAGGGGGTTTTTGAGAACAAAACCCAAATTCTTTCTTGATAAAACAGCAACTAAACTCTACTTCAGAACAATCTTTGTGTGTATGAGAGAGACAATAAACAAAATATCAAAATAAATACAAACCCATAACAGTTACAATTCTGAACAAAAATAAGCTAACTTCAGTAATTCCTCAAAATGTCAGTAACCTGACTCTCAGGATACACACTTAACTCCTTAATTATGGACTCTGTTCCTGTAACTGAAATCCAATGAAATTCAATCCTGTGGTTATCCAGAAGACAAACCATTGCAAGATCAAATGTAGTCTCTTGCTACTTTACCACTTTTCAGTTTTCCATATCAATTATTTTTTAGTTCAAAATATTCATCCAGAACAGGAAGGATGATTGTCATCACTGAGTCTGCCATTATCCATAGGTAAAGAAAAATATCATTCATGGGGATCTCCAATGCCACCAGAAAAATTCAAAGATAATCTACTCCTGAAAACCCAAGACCCACCACATTGGCTTCAACACACAAGGCCAAAAAGTCACATTCTGTATTCAAACTGAAACTACAGTGCACATCCTCAATAGCAGGAGAATTACTCAGCTGGACATTTATCTTTAAATGCACTGGCTTCAGCTTCACTTGAGGTCCTCCAAAGGCCAGCAGGGCCAACCCTGGGAACTTCTTTGGCAGGTGATCAGGAGGGGCTGTCACTCACTCATGGCAACTTTGGGCAGGGTAATGACAAAGGATAACCCAGCAGTTCCCTCTGTCCCTGGATGTCACAAGCACCCATGAAGCAATTCCCTCCACGAGCACTACTGCAGCGACCCAAGCAAATGACACTGGTGCCATTCACCTCATCCAAAGAGCAGGCTTACAGACATGAACAGCCCAACACAAATACACCCTTTTGCCTTCTCTCCTTCCCACCCCCGTTCCCTGCTGTAATCCCCAGCGATGCAGTCATACCAAAGCACCAGCCTTGATCAGAGCAGGGAACTGCACAGGTCACTCTTGGGAACAAGGCCACCCCTGCTCATGATGGGGAGCTGCACTGCACAGATTTCATGGCACCACATATATCCAACTGCAGGGCTGCTACCTGAAGAAACAGCAAGTCACAAACTGCTAAATGGGCATCATTAAGATTTTAACTCCAGAAGTTTACAAGTAGCTGTACTGGCAGATCCTTTTGCCTGGACACAGTTCTGCTGATTTCAGGGTACTTCTACCCAATTTCTTACCAAACCTGATCCCATAACACACCACAACAAAATAACCACTATCCTGAGGGGCCTGGTACCATATATGCTCATTCCAAGATTCAAAAGCATATTTACTAAGCATGGCATTTTCACAGAGTACAGCATAAGAAGAGTTGAGATCTTTTGCTTTTTCAGATGCTCTACCTTCCAGATTTCATAGGTAAATATCAAATTCCAGACACACTGCTTTTCTCCATTGATTCATACAGCACAAACTACAAGATGCTGGCAAAGTTTTTATGCTTTGTAGATGAGATACAGGGAAAAACATGAATAAGCTTTTTAATAAGAACAGAAAAGCAAATAAGGCATTTCAGTGGCCAGTAGAGCTGGGATGACTCCTATTTATTCTTTTGTGCACATACAGCTGAATGTTAACAACCATGCTCATGCACTGTGCAAGTGAAATAAAAAGGAGGTACCAAAAAAAAGAGATCAAACAGTTTGCCCTGGACTGATAAAGCAGCAAGCAAATATCACAACTGGAAGTGTGCTTTGTTTGTGAAAGCACAGTGCCCATTGCTACAATCAATTCCAGATGAGGGGGAAAAAAACAGTAAAAAAGAGAGGATGGAGGAAAAAAGAGAACATTTTGCTTTCTGCCTGGAAACACAAGATTCAAAAAAGAAGTGTCCTTCAGGGTTTCTGATCCTCAGGATATACTAGTTTCTCCTAGGACAGAACTTCCATTGACTCAGATCACAGTCATGTTTGAGCAATCTGTAAATCAATGAACATATCTGATTTTATAGGCTTTGTACTTCAGTGAAAAGTATATAGGTATATAGTACAGACAATTATCAATTTCCATTTTTAACTAAACTACTTCCTCTATTTCACATTGGTCAGTTTAGGGTGTTTTTTTCTAATATTGATTCTATATCCAGCTTGCTTGGTAATAAGCTCATCCAGTGCATTTTTTGTTGATGAAATGCTGACCATACACCCTCTTAACATTAAGTAAAAGTGTTCACATGAAAAAAAGTATCACTAGCTCTTAAATAAATATTTTAAAGTTATTTAATGGTGTACAAATTCAATATAAATGCAACCTGGATAGAACAGAAACAGAAATAGCCTTTTAAGTCATTATCAGAACAATCTTCATTTGGAAACATATCCCACTTACAAAGTACAGGGTAAAGAAAAAGAAAACAACATCTGAATTTGCAGAGCCCTACCACCATACATCCATTCATCACCACTCATTGCAATTCAATTACTTTCAATAAAACTCAACTTTTTTCTTAAAAGTTCTGACTCAGCAGCATTTGCAGGACTCCCATGACAGTATTGCTGATAGCTTAAAAATCTGTCACTGTGAATCTTGCTCACAGGGCGAGCTCAGGAGAGACTCTGGAGCAAAATCGCCCTGCTCTGACCATTCCTGCCCAGCAGCCACCCCTTCTGTTTGCCACTGCATGCCTTAAGGAACAACTCATCTAATCAGTTAATCAGCAAGATTATTAGGACAGCACAGAATTCTTCAATTACTGTTCTGGTACAGGGAATAGCCTGAGTTTAAAACAGCTAAAAAAGAAGCCCCAAGAAAGCCTAAAAGACAGCTAGTGGGCAGCCTAAAAATAAAATAAAACAAATACAGTACTAGTTTGCAAAGTATCATTATTTCTTTCCATAGCATCACTATATAAATTCAGAAATGCAGGAGGATGAGGAAACCTTCTAAACTAGAATCTCTGATGTACATGCAGCACATTAAAAAAAGGGGGGGACACTGCTGCGCAAAAATCATTTACAAGAATCAGAAACAACACCAAAAGAAAACAATAGCATCTAGAATGTAGTAGAACAGAATGAACTTTTCTGAAAAAGCCAGGGACAGAGATGCCATTGAACAGGTCAGGAATAGCTGTTTCCAAAGGGAGCAAAGGAAGCAAAGCATCAGCACTGTTACCCTCAGGACTGTTAAATCTAAATACAAGCAGCTTTTCTTTCCTCAGGGGCTTTCTACTGGAGAAAGCTGTCTAAAATAAGAGGAATATGTCAAAATAACAAGAAACACAAAATAATTCATGTAAATCGTTAAGAGACACGTTCTACACAATTTCATGGAAATCTCTCAGGCTCTCCATGCCTAGTAACAGCATGTTTATCAAAGCTGTACAGAGTCACTTGAAAATACAGGTTCTAGAGGAAAAAGATGAAAAACAGTTATAACGTCATCTAAAATTATTTCATAAATTCCCCCAACTGCATAGTCCACCAGCCACATCTTTGCAGAATGCTGGAGATAACACAATGACTATTATAGCAGTTAATAAAACCTGAAGGCTTCAACAAAAGCAGTATTAATAAATGGCAGTGATGCTGTAGAATGTTTTTAAAATACAAAAGCTAAACCATTTGCTAAATTCAAATCAATCATTCTGAAAGAAGTGATTTAGGGTGGAATTATGATTTGCAAAACCCCAATTTTCAGGATTTAGTATTATTATTATTTAATTTGTTCTACAGCAAGCACTCCCCTGTTTGCTGCCTCTGGCCCTACTGCCGCCCTGCACGTTTCCTTATTCACAATACAGAGATCCATCCTAATATGACATTATAATTACAATACAGAGATGCTAATATGATGCTTACACCTAACAAGGGGAAACCATGTTTTTTTGAGCACTGTATGCAGAAGGGATTAAAAAGTTTTGGTAGACTGAGTTCCTTTTGAATCAGCATCTGTAGCACAGTAGTCTACAAGGTAAGTTGAGACGAAGGCAATTAACCCCATCAATCTAAAAAAAAATGCATAACCATGAAGACAGCTCTTTCTTACCCACAGCTGAACACTATTAGAGCACTTACCCACTACCCAGGTTTCTTGGCCATGTCCACCTTTACTTACAACACTTCTGTATTAAGAGAGTATTACAGAACTTTAATGAGGAAAAAAAATCAAACACTGATTTAAATTCTACTATAATGGATTCATATTCTCCCTTCTTCAATTTTCTCATATTTAAAGCAAATACATCACTGACAGATCTTGTCTGGCTTCAGTGTGTCACTTAAAAATAAATCATTACTCATAAATCCCTTTAGATAGCTATACTGAAGTCAAAGCTAAGTATTTCCTTTATTTACACTCTAAGTTACAAACATTTAAACAGTACTGGTATCAACATCCTACACTGTCAAAGACAGATACTATATCAAAGTTTCAACCCAAGTTTAAAAAAATTACTTAAGAAACAGACATTATTAAATAGTTAAACATGATGGACTCCACACTTGACAAAAACTAAGAGACTTTCTTTCCAACAGCCAGTTACCACAAGCTACTCTCTTTTCAGCTTGGGAAACCAGGTGTGTCTTTTCATACAGTGTCTGAGCTACAGGACAGGAGAAGGACTAAGTACAGCAATATTTTACCACATCCTTACTAGGGAGGAAAGACAGTCTTGCAATGAAGGAGTCAGCAGGTCAGCACTTTATTTCCAGCTTGGTTCCGAACTGTTTGTGTGGTCCTGGATCAGCCAGTGACCTCCTGTGCCTGCTTTCTCTATGCACTCTGCAGGCATAAATCCCTAAATCCATACTTGCCCATGTCATCCTATGATATTTGCTTGCCGATTTAGTTTTTGAAGGGAAAGGTGGCAAAGCAAAGAAGAAAACTGCCCAGCTAAGAGGAGTGGGTGCTGAAGAGCCATCTCCTTGCAGATAGTTTGGGTGTTGCATGCTGTTACCACTGATGGCTGCAGCACAAGCAACCAGTACAGCAAAGTACATTTCTCTTTCCTAAGGTCAAAGAAAGACGAAGAGAAAATCACAGAAGGACTTAATGCCAGTACTCACTTGCTGCAATTAACATCATGCTGTTGTGAAATGCATGTGTTAATGAGGTCCTTGCAGAGAATGAGCCACAGGAATACACAATGCTGCTCCCAGGTGAGCAATCCCGTACTCCATCATCTGTGTTTGGAATAAACCTACACAACTTCCCAGTTAATGCAGGCCTGTCTTGGTAAGCAGTGATAAAAAGGAGCCCACTCCTACTCTGTGCCCCTCTTCCACACCTGAAGAAGCAGGGCATTTATACATACATTTCCCTTTTCCAATCACAGTGTCAGGAAAGAAAAACTAACCACTTATTTCCTGTATCTTCACCACAAGATTCAGCCAATGTTTCCGAAAGGAACCACAAGACACTGTAACTGTTCCTTAAATCTGAACCACAGCATTTTTAGTCTGTCCTGTTCACTTCTACATATATCTCTTTCTATAACTCAGGCTCATGTGCAGCAGGAAACTTGCTGAAATGGAGTAAGCAATAGTTTTCACAAAAAAATACCACTCGTTTTTTTACTGTAAATTACTGAAGCCACATTAAACTTCTCTCAAGATGCTCTGACTTCTGAATTAGAGCTGAGAACTGTGTAGGGACACAAAATGTTCAGTCCTTTTTAACGACTTGCACAACCTGTACGCATAACCCCACCTCCAAGTTAAAAATTAGGCAATTTGAAGTAGTTCATCCCATAATGAAAGCAAGTTATAAAAACTAATCATCTACTAGTGAGGAATATACCATGGCAGCCCAAACACACAGCAAATCAGAGCCTCTGCTCACCTTGCAGTTACAGGGCTGGTGCCTGCAATGGGACACAGCAAGCGCAACCCAGCACCAGTGAGTCTGGATACAGATGTGGAAATTCAACACCCTGGCAATGACCAGGGCAACAGTGTCAGTCATGACACAAAGGGGAAGGTTTTATTTGTGGAGTTCTATACCAAGCATAATATGTATTAAAATCCATGCTTTAAAAAAAAAACAAAACAACAAAGTGGTAGATTTTATTAGTTCACTTTATCCTTCTGCATATTTAATTTTTTTTCAAGATTACTTTATTATTTTTTTCTCCCTTGTCCATTTAACAACATTCCCAAACCAGTAGAGTCTGTCAAAGCTAAAAGCCTTGTCCCGCTGCTGGTGTATCACCAACATATGTTAGGAGCACTTAAATTGCAAGGCTGCAATCTGCTCTCTGAAGGAGGCTGGTAGCAGGTGTGACAGTCTGATCAGCAGAATGAACTATATATAAAGATGCAAGCAGTGGGGGGGAGGACTCCACAGCTTTGCTTTTACATATCATGCGGTATTTGTAGTCCTACTTATTCAGAAAGAGGGAGAGGAGAGCCACAAAGTCAAAACAGACAGACTTTGGCATCTTTGAGCTCAGTGTTTGATCTCACAGCCCCTCTCTCTTGAGAAAGCAAGTGAGCAGCACCAGGCTGTCTCTGATTTGCTGTTCATGCTAACAAATGCACAATTTGCAATTGCAAAGAACCAACCCTCTTATTTATTGCATCTAGGCATAGCGTACAAACCCAAAGCCATGTGGTCTTCCCTAAAGACTGGCTTCCCTAGCAGCCCATCAGGTGAAAGGCAGGCTGCAAAGGGCTGTTGATTATAAACTAAGTTCAGATCTCTGCTTCCTATCTCAGCTTCTACCTTACATTGAAGAGTAACACAAAACACAAACTGAATTATCACACTCCACACTTAAGTTCAGAAGGAACAGCACACTTTTTTCAAAAAGTGATAGGAAAATTGTGAATGATAAACAGCATGTTTCTAAAACACTAATTATTTACAGAGAAACTTTTTTATTTCAGTATCACACACGACTTTAATCCCCAAGAGCAATCAAGAAAAAAACGTGGACTCATTGTGTCTTAATTCTCTCTATTCACCATGTCTCTGGCATCCACCAGCCTTTGGAAACAAAGTCTTTCAGAAGGCAACAAAACACTGGCTCCCTGAATCAGAAGCAGCTTGTGAAGGCTGCTAGAGTTAAAGCAGTCTTTACACACTGTCTAATCACAGACATAATACAAAGGGTAACATGGACCACCCATAAAACCCATAAAATCTGCAACTTCTCTGCTGCCCAGAGAAGCTGCAGGTGCCCCATTCTGGGAAGTGTTCGAGGCCAGGTTGGATCAGGCTTTGAGTAACCTGGTCTAATGGAAGGTGTCCTTGCCCATGACAAGGGGATTGGAAAGCCCCTTCCAACCCGAACCACTCTATGAGTCTCTGAAAACAAGACACACACCTTACAGAATTAGCTATTATGATTTAAAGATTCCAGATAGTTTAATAACTTTCACATAAACCAATTTTTAAAAGCCTTTTCGTTTTGTTCTGAGACCAAGCAAGTGCTGAACTATGAAACTGAGGCAATTTAGAATAAAAAAAGACCATTTCATGCTAATTGGACTCAAGTACAGTGGATGTGGATGGCTATGGTAAATATTGGAATTTCAATTGAGAAGAGTAATATGCATGCATAAGCATTACAGATCCATCTTGACAGCATTTTTATAAAGGGAACAACTATGTGGATCTATCTGATCAAACTCAACAGCCCACAGGACACCAACAGCCTAGAGCACTGCCCAAACCTTTCCTCAGCCATTTACACTGGCCACCAGGAAAATAACACCACAAAAAGCAGATTTAATCAAGTCTGAAATACACAATTGTAAAAAAGTATTTTGGAAGTAGATTTAGAATACAGTTCCCTTCAGCAGATTGTTTAGACTTTTCCAGATGCTAAAAGGCAAACAGCAGTACATTCAAGCTAATTACCTCATATTCAAATATCACAAGAATATTTAACTCAGCACAAATTAGCTTTTCATACAAGCTAGCTCCCCTTCACTGCTGCTTCCATTCCTCAGCTAGGCAATTCCACCAGCAAAAGAAACTTCTTACCTCCACAGAGACAGAGTAAGGACCAGGAGCCTTTTGAGCTAAATATTTCATAAACACCAAAAGATACAATACAGGATGTTCATTACCTGTGGCTTCCAATTTAGCAAAGGTTTCAAGCTAACAACAGCTATTTTATGGCAATGCCAAAGCAACAAAAGGGTCATCAGGAATTTATTTCAAACAGCTATACTAATAAAGGAGAGAATTATAAGACACTGATTACATTTCACACACATTAACATCTGGGTTTAGTTTACCAAAGAATTGTGTTCCCAAGTGATCACTGGGTACAGGGTGAGGAGACTACTCCATTGCCTAACACAACCGCATGTTAAATATGCTGTTTTACATACAGAGCATAACATTTTCTTTTAGATCAGGTTAGTTAAGTCCAGAAAATATAGAAGGTTTTCTCTTCAAATGGAAGCTCTTAAACATACAAACATTTTGCATACAGTTATAGTCATTTAAAGTCACATTCACTGGCCTTTTTACAAAGAGACCTTATGCTAACACAGTATTCTGAATTTAAAAGTGCTACTTTATTTCAGTCAGTCCACTTTTTCTTGATATTTCTTCATTCAAACCTCAATTTTCCAGAATTATTATAGACAGCATTCATTTATGTTATTTTTCATTTGTAGAAAAACTAGAAAGAGCAACTAAAGCTGCTGTTAAAAAAACTCAGTGAGACCAAAAACCATCAAATCTATCTTCTCAAATCAGTATTCTTAATGACATTTAAAAAATGTTCAATAGAGGATTTGGCAACAATGCTCTGAACTTGCACCATGCCCAGAAGACAGGACTCGGTCTGACTGAGCGAGGGTGGAGAAGTCTCTTGTGCTGGGCCTTTTCCTTTCCCCCATCCCCAGGCACCTCGTTCCTACAATGCCACAAGAGAAGCAGCAGCTTTGGCAGTGTTCAGGGGTTAACTCAGGGCGCACCCTCACCCTGATGCAAACCTGACCTGCTGCCTCACTGAACCCTCACACACACCTCACAGGAGCCCTGCAAAGCTGGCTACCCCACTCCAGGAGAGCCACAGCCATTGCTGGGCTACCTCCCTCATCTCCCTGCAAAAGCAGCAGCATTTCTTCTCTTAACCAGCATTCATCTCTACAACAAAAACCAGAAACACCCAGCAGAATAACTGAGGTGTATAGAGATGACTACTCTTCTACTACTGTAATACTCTCCAAATTACTATAATTGCACAATACTTTTTAACTTTTAGCAAAGCCTAACACTTCAGGCTAGCAGTCTTCCAGCAGCCGGCTACTGCCAGAGACAAATTCAAGGTGAGTAAAATCCCTTCCCTCCTCAGGCTGCACACAGTGCTGAGGCCAGAGCTCATTCACCAGGAATGGATGGCCACCACAGCCTGGCCACCACAGCCCTGCTGCCTAAATTCTTCTTCTTTTGGTACCTGGCTGCTTTCCTGGTGCTCACAGATGCAGGCACAGTGTCTTCACAAGAAGGCAGAGGGGCAAACTGACAGCACAAACAAATGCACACTTAACACAAATAACATATGGTCCAACAGGTTCTTGGAGAGGTCCAATTAAATCAAGCTTTGTTATTTCACTTAGCAGCTTATTAAAGAAGCAAAAGGTTCTGAAGCTTCCAATTTATTGGGGTTTTTCAGCTGTCATTTAAGTTGTTATAGCAACAAAACTTTCAGCTGTGTGGTCTCAGAGACACTCCAGCAACCCCAGAAGTAATTTTTCCAATATTTACCGAATTCAGCTCCTTCCTGTTCAGGTCCTTAAGAACTTGGAACAAAGTTGTTCATTATATGCGCAAAGATGTGTATTGCTGCAAGGTTCTCACAAGTAAGATACTGCTTCTGACATTTAACAGAGGAGAAAAAAACATTATGTGGCCTTTGCCTAGGGGGAAGATAGAGTAACTCAACAACTTTGAAAGCACATGCAAAAAAGATGGGGTAAGGTGAAACTACTTTTCCATTTACTAAGTGTGGCTAGGTTTCTTCAAACAAATGAAAACACCTAGGTGGATGCACACACAAACATACAGGCACTCCCAGAAGTTCTATCTCAATTTAAAATACTTTATACCCACGTAACTTTTTTTTCTAGTAATACACATCAACACCAGAAACATTTTAAATTGCTATTCTGAGTCTGTAAAGACATGCACACCCAGAAAAAAAAATCCTATAAATGTTGCCACTTAAAAAGAAAACTGCTAATGATATACCCGCTTGCTCCTCCTGCAACAAATTCGTAATTTCACTGCATCAGCAGCAGGCTGAGTATGAGCAAATGTGGAGAGTATGGCCAAAAATGTGACACTGCTTTTCCAAAACAGAGTCTATTTTCCCCATCAAATCAGGGATACGCTACTTTCACTAAGCTTATTACTCACAAAGAAAAGCTTCCTATAATAAATTCCACAGGTTGATTTTTAAAAAAAAGCCTTTGGGTGACATCTGTTGTGCCACTGAGGTCAATTTTTCATCCTCTTGCTAAAAGGACTGCTTGCCTCCAGGGCACCAAGTTAACCCATTTCTTCCCATCTTTGGCATTTTCTGTTTGTCTGTACCTCATGTACTGCATTAGTGTCTTGCTTCCATGCAAATTCCTATTTTCCACTCAGGTGAAAAGAAAAAGTAATGGGAGTCATATCTATCTATCCTTCAAAAGCATTTCTGTTGTCATTATATTGCAAAGGTTTCACATAGTTGTCTCCTTATTACGAGACTTTCATACCTCCTTGATGTTTCTCATAGGCAGCTCCTCTAAGCACTGACTCTTTCTTCCTACAGCAGCCAACTGACCCCAGTTCCCTTCAACCAACCAATCCACTCTTTTATAACACTCTTCTTATTGGCTACAGCTGTGGTCTGTTAAAGTCAGGCCTGCTCCCAATCTCTAATAATTGGCTCAGCTGCAACTCCTTAAGGGGTAAGATTACTTTCTATACTACCTCTATTTTCTTATATTGTATCCCCCTACACATTTCCTTTCACCAAAGTCCAAGGACATCCCATCCTTTTTTTCAACCCCATAGAAGATCATCCTTCTCCCAAGTCATTTCCCTTCTGCCAGCCCTATTTTTGCCACCACAGACATCCTGACAAGCTGGAGGCAACACCAGCCAACTTGTCCAGCACCAAGCCATGGTCTCTGGCAGGAACACAGCAGCACCCCAGGGCCCAGCTCCAGGGGATGCTCATCTCTGCTCCTGGGCAGCAAGGATCATCCCCTTGCACAGAACCTCTCTTGGTCTTCACTCCTCCTCTCCTGCACCAGAGACCCCAGCCTTGAGATGCAGAGTGTGGGATGCAGTCCAAGAGTTTTAGTGGGAAAGTAGGAATGCATTTCTCCTTTTGTTTGGGACTAAATAGGTGATTAATGTGCATCACTTTGCCACAGGGAACTGAAGTAGAAAATAAGTTACCACCAAGTTACCTAAGTTTAAAAAAAAAAGAGAACAAAAAAATACCGCAACAAAATAGTTATTAAAATTATTTCAAATTTAACAAATACCTGGGACCAACTTTAAAAATAACTAAGGGTACCCATAGGAAAAAAAATAACACTGCTGAGGTATTGTAGCAAGGAAAACTAATGTGATTCTCTCAAAAAACAAAAAGGCCTTAATATTTGCTGTTAATTTAAAATTATTTTCCCCAATTTAAAATTTGACTCATTTCTCTTTCGCTAGCAATATTAGTCATTTTGACAAGTATTATGTATGTCTGTGCTGCTGTTTTTCTTTTTACTTTCTTGGTTTTTTAAACAGCCCCACTGGATTATGTAACTTAGCTCAAAGGCAGTTTGGTTTTTGGTGTTTTTTTATCCATTTTCCAGTACCAGACTTGCTGAGCATTACATCAAAATGACCTCAAAGAAACAAAGAAAATATATAATGTATATTAAAAAGGAGGGAAAAAAAAATAAAGCACAGATGCCCTAAAGTATCTTCCAGAATTTTTTAACACTTTTTGCTTCACTTTTTATTTTCTTACTGCTCAGAAAATATTTCTGAGTGAGAACATCTGTGCTATTTTCTGGATTGATGTTAGAAGAATTGCACTTTATTTTCAATATACATAAGCACTGGTTCAGCATTGTTGCATGTTTTATCCATTCAATTTATATTTGGATGAAACGGTTTGTTTTCCTTTGAAGAACCAGGAAATTGTTTTAAAGCTACATGAACCATATTCTGTATAACTAAGATCACCAGCATTTCTCCCCCATTTACTCCGTCTTATTTTACCAGATTAAATGTGCCACGACCAAAAGATGTCATAGTCTGGTACAACTGAGAAAGTGTTACTTCCAGTGGTGTTTTTGTAACAGAACTAAAACATCTGTGACTGTTATAAGTGAAGTTAAAGTGTAAAAAGCTATGAGAATCAGATGGCTTTCCACTGGCTGAAGGCTATATTGCCCAGGAGAAGAAAGGCTGGCAACTCCCTAAACCCCAGATTGCCTGCAGGAACTGTTCCCCAAATGCACTGAGCACTTTCACAGGCTCCTCCACAGTCCTCCCCTCAGAGCTACAGGAATTGCTCAGCAGCTGAATGGTGCTTTGCTCAAAGGGAAATCACTCTCCAGCCACTCTTCCACAAACACACGCTTCACTTTGGTCACTGTAAGTAACAGTGAAACACTGAGAAACCACATCATGCCAAACTGAAATCCATGGTGCATCCCATCCAGGCAGAGATAGGTGCTGCTCACACCAGCCAATCCCAGCAGTACCACACACATCCTTCACTGAAAGCACCTTCAAAGCTGAAGGGCTTACAGGGTGTCCACTTCTCAAGACCCTCTTTTTAAACACTACAGAATTCAGTCTTCTTTATTAGCTTTGAATAATCCCAAGTGTCTGCTTGCTCAAATCACAGGGGTACAGCCCCAGCATGGCTCTCAGGCCTTTTTAAGATGAGCCTCCTCCCTTGTTGCATGGATGGCACAGAACAAAGGCAAGAGCTGGCAGAGAGGGCATGGCAGGGCTTGTGCAGCTCCCTGCCTTGCAAGCCCCAGGTCCCTCGGGCACAGCACTGCTGTACAGCAAAGTGCCCATGCCAGGGACCTCCGCAGCCACTGCCACACTCTCCAAAGGTTCATGTCTACCTTCACCCTGCAAATTCTCTTGCCATGTGCAAGAGCCACCTGTATTTACAGATGAGCCAATGACAGAAAAACGTTGATTTGGCTGAAAACTCAGACAGAATTGGAGAAAAGAGGTTAAAAGAAAGTTTTCCATAATGAGCAGAGGGAATTTATCACTGTAGCCTTGCATTTCCAGCACCAAACCTGCAGGATCACACAGCAGCTTCCTAAATGTGAAGCAATCATGACCCATTTCAGTACTGATCTTCCTTAAATTAGCATCTCTCCAAGTGCTGCTCACCAAGCCCCAGCAGAATGACGCTCCTATCAGCTGGGTTTCACTGCACTGTTGGGAGCCCAGCGTCAGTGAAGAGGTCAAGAGCCAGCTGGAGAAAACAGCCCAGAGCCCCACGGAATCCTGGCTGACCTCAGGTAAATCACTGAAATATTACCCAGCCAAAACTGAATGTGGAGCCCAGACACATCATCCTGGGGTGTCAGCTAGAACTAAACTGACAGCCAACTGAGCAGCAGGGGTGACAGGGATTTTTTGGCATTTTGGTTCCTTTTTGGGGTTGAGAGGATTCCTGTGTATTCTGGAAATCACCTGTAAGATTTCTTTCTACTTAAAAAAGGCTTGAGATTTGCACATATAGAAAAATGAAATCCAAATCTAAAATAAAAAAAAAAAAGAAAAAACCACACACAAACAAAAAGAACTTGAAGTCGTTTTTATGCTAAATTTAGCCACTGCTGCCCTTGAGTATAGCCAAAGGGGTCACTGAATGGGCATTGTGGCAGATCCATTTAAGCCTGTGGCAAAAACCTAGTGGTCAGGCTCAAGGAGAGAATGTGCCAAGAACAACACAAAGCCCAAGTAAAATCAGCAGATTTTCATACTAACCCAGCCATGTGTTAGGCTCTACAAATGATGCCCCAGTGACACAGTCATGAGGAACTGTGCAACTGTTTGCTCTGTAGAATGTAACTTGCATCAAAGCTGCTGTTGTGTACCTGACAGAGAACCAGCTGTCTGAGAACTGACTTTTAAGCAAATAATCCCCGTTACCTGGCACTGGGGGGATAAAATCAAAAACAGAAAGAAAAGCAAGTTTCACAGACACAATCACTCAGGCTTCAACCTTCCTCCCTCGCAACTCCCTGCTGATGAATGTCAGACCTACCAAAGAGATGGTACCAAAGCGTTGGGTGGCCTAAGCCCCCAGTGTACAAATTACGTGAGAATATGGTCATCTGACACCTGTTACCTTTGCTTACACTGCCAACTCTCCTGGACTTCTGGTCTCTTATCAGCAGCAGCCTCTAACACTATCAAAGAGCAGATTACAATTTCTTTTCACAAATATTATTGCACTGCAGTTTTCAAATTAACAATTGAAGTATTGTTCCATGCAACATCAAAACCCCCATAAAACTTCATCTCCTACAGCATTTGGCATGGGAGAGGGAAAAGGTGTCTTGAGACTTCTATTAAAATCTTTTTGATTCAGCAGGAAAACTGTTAATTTACTAACTTTAACTGGAAAATGAGGGTTATATATGACATCTAGGATCACCACTACAAGCTCATGATATGCAGGCCATCAGCCTGAACTATCATGGAAACCAAACAATCCCTCTAGGGACTCAACGTGACACTGAACAACTCTAGCGAATCTACAACTTCCTATTTCATATTCTTGCTTACCATGCTCATTTACATCACTTTTTTTTTTTAATTATATCTACCCATTGCTTATTCATACCTATTTTCACTTGCAAGAAAAAGAAGATAAAAGTTAAAATGCTCACAATACCCTCTGCAAAAATCAAAGCACAAGAGATTATGCTGACCGTCAAAAGTCAACCAAAAAAAGGCAGAAACATCTCTGGCAACATCTAGATCAAACCAAAGTTACAAGATGCACAATTACTTCCTTTCAATAGTTGCTCGATACATCATTTTTATAATAATTTTCCACCTTTTAACACTGGTTCAATATTTGATAAGCATGTTTCATCTCAACTGCCCATCTGCTTCCTCCCTTTTGGTGCAGATGATGGTGCAGGCCATCATCTCTTGCCATCAATGTTAAAACATTCAGATGTGGCTGACCTCCCCTCTTAAATCACCCTTACCTTCTTGCAAGCTTTTAACCATTAAATTAATTGCTAGGACTACACCAACTCCAAATCTGCACAGCCCTTGACCAGCAGGGTCTGGAAAACACATCTACCATTCCTCAGGCCAGCTGTCCCCTGCCCAAGTTGTACTCCTTTAAGGCTCAGGCAGAGATTGTGCCAGAGGCTGCATCACTCCATCAGCCGCACAAAAGTGCACCATTAGCGTGCCCCCATGAAAACTGGGTTTCATTTAACATGATCGATTTTGCTGACTCCACTTGCCCTGAACAAGGTGGACATTTCAAACATCTTTTATCGTTTGCTTGTTCATTTCCCACAAACACAACCTGCAGAAAGAATGCATCATGTTTCAGACACAAAGCTTCTCTTGGAATAAAAGCAAAAGAACAGAAAAATTTATACACACTACATAGACCAGCCTTTAAACACAGCCTGTCATATTAATAATTAATTCCACATACAAAGACTTAGCATTGACAGCAGTGTTAATCCATAATAAATTTTTGGATAAATTTGAGGATTCACTCAGAATCCTCATCAAAGACATAGCACCCAGAACAAACTGCAGTTACCTGCAATTGTGCTATCTGTATGTTTTGAACTCCTAAAATTTTACAGAGAGGAGAACTGTACTATTATGTGGATTGTTCTCCATAAGTACATTTTCCATTCTCGACATGTCTCTTCAACCTAAATAATACCAAGCCAGAACACTGAGGGCAAATTTTGAAGTTATTCACTGCTGGCACTCTGCAAGCATGGTTTTGGGCTGCCTCACTACATCTGCACAGGGACATCATAAGTGCACTGTTCTGATCACTTACTGCTAATCACAACTGGGAAACCGTGACAAAGTGGGGGGAAATCTGGGAAGGGCTGACAACTCAGTTCTCAAGGAGTTCTCCTGAAAGAACTGCTGCACATAGTAGACACACACATTCTTGCAGGATGAGAAATGCTGCTTTTCCTGTAAGTATGAAAACCATATAGTTCATTCAAATATTTTGAATAATCTTCCACCAGATATGCTTCTTTCCATACAAGTATAGTGGTGATGTAGTAGATTTCAGTGTCAGCTTGATACCAGCTGCCAGACTGTAAGTTCATATGGGCACATATACTTTGATCCTCTCAGTTAGGAATTACTTTGTCCCCTTTCTTGTCTCCTTATGAACTGAAGATTTGCTCATCTGCTACACTAGCACAGAAAGGAACCATCTAACTGCTATGAAAATACAGTCATCTGTGGAATTCCAGCATCCAAACCATACAATTACTACGTTACTCTACTGCAAGCACAGCAAATAGCATTATACACCTACTTACAAAACTTACTTACTGTAAGATCCAGTTTCCTCCCACCTAAACATCACCACAGAAAATGTTCAGCAAATTTAAGTTAGAAGTAAGGTTTGACAGTGACCATATAAAACACTCAGAGAAAGTCCATGGACACTGCTGCTGTTTTCAACCACAGAATTTCCATCTAATAGAAACAATCTTGGTAATTGCAGCTACCTCAAGTCCACACCAGCGGCATTTAGCATAACCACCATATAAATACTAATAAATAAAACCACCATGTCATTTTAACCCAGAATACAGAGCTTTTGATACCAGTCAAAGTCTGGCTGCCTCTCTGCAAACTCTCCCTTTAATAAGTACATGGCCATATTCAGAGTTACTTTTTTTTTTTTTTTTTTCCCCTCCCAGGCTTCCACAGGTGGGCCACTTTTGTTCTGAACTGAAATTGGAAATGATGTAACCTTTTCCTGGGGACTGCTGCGTGTCTCCCCTGTGCTTATAACTTCAATCCCTCCTGGGTTTAACATTATGCTGCAGAATGCAACTGCCACCCCTTAATGTAACTAAATACTTGGAAGCCAGGATGCAGCCCATTGCCACAGAAGTTACACGGGCCAGTTTTGGAACAAAACACAGCAAAATAATTACTTTCATTAATGCTGTAATACTGAAGATCAAATGCTGCAAACATTTCTCATCTGAATGGCCCAATGAGGCATTCAGTGTTCCACAGTCTCACTTTACTGATCACTGCTTTACCTTAATCAGAGAAGTACTTTCAGCCCCAGTCTCCTATATGCAAGTAGATTGCCATGTGCATTAACTGCTGTATATGAATGACAGCTGACAGCCATATCCTCAAGAATCTTTTTTCTCTTTTTGCAGATGGAATCAGAATATGTTTGCTGTCTTCAAAACCATGCATTTTAGGAATCAGGTGGGGAGGTGATGGGAAACTCAGTTACTTTTCTCCTTCCAGCATTTGGGATTCTCTATGAAAAAACTGATTTTAAAAATTTTCTCGGGAATCACTTCAAACCAATCAATGAACTGTTCACAATATTCCTTCCATTGCATGTTTCAGGACAACCTGGCAGTCTGCATTTGCCAAACTTCCAGGATCAGAAGTGTAAAATGTCTCAGAAGGGATGAGGGGGTGAAGCATACTAAAACTTCTTAGATCGATAAGGCAGAGGAAAGGGGAAGGGCACTCCTGGAGTTTCTCCGCCAACGATGGTCACACTGCCCAACAAACCAGTTGATTAAAAAGAAGTTTGCAGCAACAAGAAAGTACGGGAGGGGGGAAAATGGGGGGGGAGGAAAGAGATAAAGAAAAAAAAAAAAAAAAAAGGAAGGGAAGAAACTCAAAGCCCAACAAGTTGCCCATGGAGGGAAAGCCAAGTCTGCAACTCCCTGCACACGCACAGCCCGGGATTTCAACATGGGGCTGCGGGAGGCCGGCGCGGGCGGCTGTCGGGCTGCGCCGCGGGCCGGGCCGGCGCCCCCGCACCCCGGGGCACCGCGGAGCGTCCCGCAGCGCGCAGCGCAGCCTCCCCGCGGCGCGGCGGGCGCGGAGGTGCCGCGGGCGGCCGCGCTGCTGCGGGCCCTCGGAGCCTCGCCCGGCGCGGGGGCGGCCCGCGGGGCGCTGCCGGACGCCCCTGCGGCGGGGTCCCTCGCACCGCCCTCAGCGCCGGGCCTGGAGGGCCGGGAAGCCTGGAGCTGGAGTTCCAGCCCTCCGCGGCGACTCCCGCCCGGCCCGCTGCGCCTCGGCCCCGCCGCCCGCCCGGGGCAGACCCGGCACCGCCGGCCCCGCGCTGCTCGGCCGGCCGGGTTCGGGCGGCTCCCGCACGGACACCCCCGGGGGCCGCCGGGTCCCGGCGAACAAAGGGCCGAGGCCCGCCAGGCGCCCGCGGGGAGCCGCGGAGGGGCCGCGCTGGCCGCTGCGGAGGGGCCGAGCCCCCCGCCCCCGCGGTGGCGCCGGGCACTCGCTCCCCGCGGGCTCCGCCGCCGCCGCCGGCCGCCCTCGGCCCCGCTCTCGCCGCTCCCCACGGCGGGGCAGCCCGGACTTTCCCCCTCTCTTCCCTCCCCACTCCGGGAAGCGCCATATTGATCGCGGGCGCCGCTCCCCGCGCCCCTCACCTTGGCGATCGCCTTCTTGTACCGGGTCACCGCTTGCTGGATCAAGCTGAAAACTTTCATGTTCCCGTCCCCGCAGGGCACGACCACCCGCGTCCTCCCGAAGCACACCGTGACTTTCATCCTGTGCGGCCGGGGGGCTCCCGCGTCCCTCCGGCCCCGCGCAGCCTTCCTCCTCCTCCTCCACCTCCTCCTCTTCCCCTCCGCCCTCCGCCACGGCCGCCCCCGGCCGGGGCGCGGCGCTCAGCCCCCGGCCGCCGCCGGGCTGCCGCTGCGGGCGCCCTGCCTCCGCCCCGGCGTCGCGGCCGGCCCGGCGAGGCGCGGGGAAGGGAGGGCAGCGCAGGACGGGGGCCGGTGCTGCCTTCCCGAGGGCCGGGGGCCGCTCACATGCCGCGGCGCTGCCCGCGGCCACCTGCTCGGCTCCTGCCCCGGCGCGCAGCGGCGGCGGGCGGGGCGGCGGCGCTGGCTCCCGCTCCGGAGGCGTGGGGCGGTGCGGCGGGGCGGGGGCAGCCGGCCGGCTCCGCGGGGCGCCGGCAGCGCGGACGGGGCGGGGGAGCCGGCGGGCCCCGCACACGGTCGGAGAGAGCGCCCCGAGCGAGCCCGAGGGGCTGCGGCTGCCCCCGCCTCGCTCTGCCCCGCCGGGTAGCGGGCATGCGGAGCCGGGGTCGCATCGGCACAAGGAGCCCCGCGAAATCCCGGTCCCTCGGCCCCGGCTGGTGCACTGGGGGGAGGAGGCACCGCTGCTGCCCCTTCTCCTGCCGCCGCCCTGCCTCAGGTACGCGGCTCCGGGGAAAGCGAGGCATGGCACGGCGGAGAAGGTGCTCGGCAGGGCAGCACGGCGGTCCGCTGTTCCTCCCGGTGTCCAGGGGCACAGCCACCCCTCACGGCCGAAATCAGATGGCCTTCCTGGGCTTTGGGGCATCTGTTAACGCAAGAGGACCTACACTGTGCAAAACCTCCTGCATCATCAGTAACACCGGCATCAATGGAACTGCTGAGCAATCTCCTCCGCAGAGCCGTCAGAAGTCATAGGGGTTCAATAGGTATCGTGCACTTTTTTCCAGGGATTTCATTGAGGACAATGGAATTGCACAGTTCATTGGTCATTCAGTGTGGCCTGACAATATATATCTTTTGTGTAGAAATGTAAAACAATTTAACTAGTGGGAAAGCAGAGTTTGGAGGACAGGAAAGCAATGAAAAAAAACTTTCTCCTTTTTTTTTTTTTTTTTTTCCCTGAACTTACACGCAGCACTAAAGATCTGAAATTCAAGCAAGCTCTGTAGCACATAATGTCAACATCCTTCTACAACACCGGACAACTCAGCACGTCCTCTGTGTCCTGCCTGGTCTGCAGATCTCTTGTCCCTTAGCAACATATAGTAAATTTAGAACTCAAAGCTGGTACAAAGAAGTGCTCGTTTAGTATACAAGGTAAGGAACAGTATTAGGTAAAACAATTTAAGAACTTCAAACCTGGTACAAATGGCAAAGCTGTCTGCGGTTTAGTAGGTAAAGAGGAAGGAGAAGGATTAATGATGTTTTCAAAACACCAAAGGTAGAATTATTGGCCTGTTAAGTCAAGGGTGAGAATGGCATCCCTAACCCTTTGCATTCTAGTTAGGCAGTTTTATTAGTTACATCAGTATCTGGATATTTTTAAATGGAGGAGTCAGTTTTAAAGCAGGAAACAAGCACACCTGCCATGTTATATTTTGTCATATCCCCAGTGTTCACTTGTGTGGAATAAAGACAGCATGCAGTAGTTCAGAAAGGCAGAAATAAAATAAATCCAGTGTAAACAGTTTACAGCTCATGACTGAGACAACTGAGTACACTCTGCAGTTTTATGACCACAGCTCATCGAGTTTATTATTGGAAAAAGATGAAAATGTCCTCTAACCTGCTGCTTCTGTACTTTCTAGGTGATCATAAGAGCTGCTGGGAAAAGATGAAAGAGCTATAAATCCTTGGTTTAATATACATCACCTAAAAAACTTGCAGAAAGGACTCTGAAAATGTGAAGTCAATAGAGCCTCTTTCCAGGCTGTTTTTAACAAGAATTTTATAATGTCATAGACTTTGTAATATTCCTTATATGTTGTAATATATCCATATATATAATGTATTATATATAATATTATATATTATACTTTGGTTGTCATTTGCATTTATCTGCTAAAACATAATGTTGCATATTAGAAGCTTTACCACGCTGCTCTAAAACTTGATATTTATAAAGCTTAATACTGTTGCTGGTCAACAGTAACTATTTCACTGTTCAGATACAGCTACAGGTTTTTCGTGTTTTTCTGTGATTTAATTCCTGCTCCCACTGTCTTTAACAAGTTTCTTGGCAGTTTTCCCAGCTGTTCTAACACTCTCCTGGAAAAAAAACTCCAACAGTTTAGAAAGAAACATTGATAGTTTTTCCATTAAATGTGTGAAATGGGAAAAATCGGTAATGAAGTACAAGAAAACAAGAAAACAAGTCTATCCTGGGATCTGATTGAGACCAAAACTTAAAGACTTGCACTGGAATAGTGATAGACTTAACAGGAATGAGAACCTCCAAGATTTGAATTTCTTCCCCACTAGATTCACACACAAGTAATACATACATCATTCTGAAAACATTTTAAATAAAATTTACCACATATAGTATTTGTTTTGTTCTTCCTTAAAAGAAATAATGAACTTTAAAAAACAAATGTAACAAGGCTGTGAGATTGTATGAGGTCTAATTATGTAAGATAAATGAAGTATAAAACATTATTATAAGAGATTATGAGAAAAGGATTATACTAATCAGGAGAAGAATTGGCAAGAGTTGCTGGTTTACAAAAATTACAATTATTATCCACGCTGCAATATGGGTGACACATATATAATTCTGGATGTTGAACTTTCCTGAGCTAACATTCCACAGAACTGACAATTCATTTATTAACAGTACGTTGCTGGAGGATTTCCATGAAGACATCATCAGTCTCGCAGGAAGGTGGTGGAGCATGGGATGGAGGGAATCAGAGCTTGCAACTACTACTGATCACCAGTCAAGTTTTGTTCAAAACAGGCATTCCAGATGAAAGCCCCTGAGTAGACACTGCAAACATGCAAGGAGTGAGAATCTTGCAATTAAATGCTGATTATCAAAAGCCTTTTTTATGTGAATGTTAAAATATTCAGACAGTGGAATGATGCTGATTTCCAGAGCTGTCTCACAGTTTATCCCACCTTTATACTCTGCATTGGAGAATTTTCATGGAATAATTCTGGATGTGTTCAGGTTTACTTGTCTTTTCATGGCATACAGATATTCCCTGGTTTCACAATAAAATACCAACTCCAGGTACAGTATGTTTTAAGTTCACTCTATTTTAAATATAGATATTTCCTTAAGCCAATTTAAGTTCATTCAGTACTGTAGAAAGACCAGTGTCAAACTGAACAGCAAGAGTATTCTTTGAAGAATTACATTTTTTTAAAAGGGCCATTTGTGAAAATGCCTTAGGGATATTCCAAACAGTACTACTTTTAATGATTTAAGATAGCTACCTGCTGAAACACTTCTGCTGGGTTATTAGGTAAAGCCTTAATTTCTTTTTCAAAATTCTGAATTTAAAGCTTGAAATCATTTACATTTTACTCTGAGGTAGAAATTTGATCAAAGTAAACATGTCTGTGACTGAGATCTTTCCATAGATAACCTTTCAGCTATAGGGGTGGGTTGATTTCTCAGCTGTTATATTTTGTGACTTTTTTCCTGCCATACTGATAGTTCTTTGACAAAGGAGTAAAGGATTTTCTTTTATGAATTAGAAAATCATTAAAGCTTATTAAATAATTGTGGCTAGCCTTGATTTGGAAAAAAAAAAAAAAAAGAAAAGGAACTGAATAAAAACTTATTTTCTACAACTTCTCAAAAGGGTCTGGGATTTCAGGACTGAAAAGCCCTCGAATCAGTAAAAGGTAGTCACAGAATCACACATGTATTAATGTTAGACTTAGACTTAGGGGATGCAGACACACAAATTTGGGAAGACAAGAACTTTCTTTGCGGTATAATAGAAGAAGGAAATTGTAGCAAAGAACAATGTATGATTTTCAAGAAAAGCCACAAGACTGTTATCCTTTCCAGGGGCTCCAACCTGTGTCTCAAGCAACTTCAGGTAGTGGGAAGGTGTTTAGGGCTAAAGAATGTGTATAGGTAAATTCACTACTCTCTTTTTCTGTATCTATACTGGTCGTATGCTGTTTTAAAAAGAATTCTGTTCAAGGATTTTGAATAGTTTTCTTGATAATGCACTGGTGGTTTTCAGCCATCATGGAACTGTTTAAATGGAATTGCTTTCTCTAACTTGTATCAACTAATAGCTTATTGAGCTGAGATCTGGGAAGGCTTGAACTAAGATATATTAAGTTAGTTTTTGGTGTGGGCCCTTAAAGGCAATCTACAGGTAAGGAAGCAGAATCATTAGAATCATTCAGCAATCTTTACAGAGGAAAGGAAAAGGGAGAACATGAACACTGAACGTCAGCAGCTGAGACCAGAAAATCCCTGCATAATTTCACAGGACAAAGAAGAAGCACTTATACAGATTTAGAATTTTATCCCTGACCAATTTCAAAGGGCAGCTCCAGGCATTCAGTCATCAAAGCTTCCCAACACCTAAAAAATGAAAAGCTAAATGCAAAATTTCCTACCATGGAAAATATTAGATAATATAAGTAGAGGGGTCATTGCTGCCTAGCCCTACAATATTTAACACAAACATACAAGCATATCATCAGTAAAATTAAATTTGTAGCAACTGTTCAATTACCAGCAACTCTTAAAAATTGTAAAAATAAAGCTGTTAAAAATAGCAGAATTTAAGAGATTTAAAAGCAGCATCAGAAATCTAGGCGAACGTGTTTAATATACACAAGACTTAACTAAAGGGTACTTATAGAATATATGATCTTGAGACTCTAGAATGTCCATTTCAGTTTTGTCTTAAAGCTTTTAGAAGCCTGGTACTTCCTTGAAAATATCAGAAGTTACTTCACTTTTAAGCCTCACCTATAAAAGCTACTTGGAGACATTTTGTTTCTGATGAGAATTTATTGGATCTTTTCCTTCTCCTTTTTTTCCATTCTGCCTGTCCAGAAGTTTGCTCTTTGCATTTCTTCCAACCTTTCAGTTATTGATGAAGCTCTTGGCACAGATTTCCAATCTCTGAAACACAGAATACAGAATTCCAGTGACTAAAAAAGGCTTGTGGAGTCTTTTCACTGACTTCTGTGGGCTTTGGATCAAGCCCTTGGGCCTTATCTACTCTACCCAAATAACGAATAAACAATATCAACACAGAGCTACAGTACTGGGCTCATTTGTCAAGTACTTGCCAGAGGTGGAACAAATTCAGATACTGCCAGAGGAACCCATTTGCTGAAGAGAAGCTGTGCCAAGTTATTTGCCACTATCAGGTTTTATCTATTGATGAGCATTCCTGAAAAAATACCTTCCTGTGACATGAAGAGGAACACCCACGGGATATGTTAGTCAAAAGGCCTATCAAAACATGATAGAACATATATTCTGCCACACAAATTATTCATGTGGTTTATAAACATATTAAGGATATATTTCTCAACTGGTGTTCCTCTTTAGGAATCTCTGTTTAATTTCACACCCTGTTCTCATCCTCACTGGACTAAAAGTGAATGGGAAAGTGTCATGGCTATCAGAAACATGTTATCTTGATGTTTGCAGGAAAACATTGATAAAGCTTGAAGGGAAGTACATCCCTTGCTCAGCTTCTCCTTGTGTTGATGGTAATAGGGAGGACTGCATGGGGTAAGGATATTAGAGAGAGATTTTCCAATTTGCACAGGAATTTAGAGGGATAAGAATATGGACATGCACTTGGAACACGTTCATCTCTGTTACACATGGAGTTAAATACACTCCTGATGCAAACACATGCTATCACTCCTGCACAAATATTTGCTCCTGAGCAAAGTCCCATGGCACCTGCAGAAAGCCTTTTCTAGGACACAGGCCAGCAGCCAAGTGTCAAAGCATGAAGGACCAGCAGGGAATGTGTTACACATTTCCTTGCAGGGAGTGTGACCAGGATATACAAGATCACCTTCACTGCTGCAGCAGAGCTACTCGCTGAAAACTTCCAAAAATTTCCAAATACATACTATGACCAGAATCAAGTACTTGAAAGAGGAGTGGGGCAAAAGCTGACAACTGAAATTTGAACACTGCTTTTAAGATCGTTCTTGACTTAGAGGAGACAACATAACAAAAAACTAATCAGAAAGAGGTGACACATTATCTCTTTCATTCAGATTTCTCTTATTTTCCTTTCATTAGCCTCAAAATCTTCTTTCTTCCCCTCCTCTTTCTAAATTTTATGCTCTTTTCCATACTCAGTCCCACTTCTCTTTCCATCTCACATCCTTTTATTGCCTTCCCTTCTTGTTGTCTTGCTTAGAAGTATTTGCAGCTGCTGAAATCAGTAGAAAGGAAGACTCACATGAAATAGGAGAATCCCCAAGAGCTAAAATACATGACAGATTGTGGCATGCCACCAGTAATCTATTTAATTCAAGACAGAAAAGATTATGACAGTAAATGGGTAGGTTTCCCAAAATTCAGTACAGTGTTATACAGCATAAGGATGTTTTGATTCCTCACAGAAGCAGCCCAACAGCTTAAACTGATCTGCAAAGATTCAAAATCTGTAATCAAAGCCAAGCTGTCTTCTCCAATACAAAGTCAACTAACTAGCCCTGGCAGAGGTAGGATATCAGGCCCATCAAGGTGCAACAGGTGAGTAGAGCTAAAAGCAATGACAACAAAATCACTTGATAAGGCCATCTTTTGGGTTTTAATCTGTTGTTGACTATGATAACACATGGACTAGAGCACGCTGCAGGAGTGTGTCTGTGGAGAGCAGCAGTAGGGCAGCTTGAGAACCACTGCTCAGTGCCAAAATGAAGTCTTCACTCAGGCCTGATCTTGTTTCACTGGGCAAAAAGGCCCTTCAGCAACTGACATTCCAGGGCTCAAGGAAACACTGAGGAGCGTCTCTAGAAACCAAGATTTCCCGCACGTTATAATTACAGAATGGTCTTCAGGACCACACCTGAGCACAGGTCCTGCTACTGTCAGCAAGGGCTGTGTGTTCAGATTTGAGAGAAGAATATAAAGCAGATTAATTCATACATCCAAACCAAAACAGATAGATCAGATGGACAAGATTAGCTCACCAATCTTCCTGCAGCTGGAATTAGCAACTCAGGAGCCTTCTAATTTGCCAAATTCACACTGTGGCTCCACACTAATCCAGCTGACGCTCCACCTTCACTTACCATGTCACCTGTTCTAGGATTTCAGTTTATTCTAGATTTAAAAACTGATCCTTCATATGGAATAAGTGCGCATTATATATACCTCCGTAAGTTATCTAAAGTTTATATTCTCTTTTGGAAAAAAATTATTACAAATAAATTACTAAGAAGTAAAATTATGTCTCAGATTGATGAGTTGCAGTACAGAGAGTCACTAGTACAGGATACTGCTTCATACAAAAAGACAATGGAAATAAAACACTGATTCAGGTATGCAAGTGCATTGTACCCAAAGAGTGCATTATACCTACGATTGCTCTCAAGGACTCAAAAATTGTCTTTCTCACACCACAGAAATTACAACTTCACCTGTTTCCAGCACAAATCCAAAACATAGCCCTGTACCAGCTATGAAGAAAATTAACTCTACCCCAGCCAAAACCAGCGCTCAGGGAAGCCAATCGAGTTTAATTACATGTAGACTCTTGCAAGAGTTCAATCATTTACATCTGCTGGGGTGAAACAGTTATTTTCTATCAGGGAAAACAATTTCTTCTTAAGCTGTTAAACCAGTAACATGGTGGGCGATTTGTTTCACATATGGCTTTGCAAATGTGTTTTCTTTCTCTCAAGATTTATCAATACACTGCTACAGTTTTTCAACTTTTTTTCCTGCAGAATCAAGCACTTACCAGCTCACAGCTTGAAATAAGAATGCAATGAATGCTGTTTTCTCTATACTTTTTCCACCTGCAATAGATTTAAAAGTCTAAAGCTACTGAGCGGGGATGTGGAGGGAGCCCATGTCTTTCAGTTCTTACTGTCGCCAAGTGCAGCTGCGATGGACATGGGGACCTTAAAGTTGGAGAGGAGCAGTTTATCCTGCCTGGGGATTTCTCCCCCTCACTCCTGCAGGTCACTGACCTGACAGCCAGCTGACACACTCTGAATCACAGCAGTGTCACTCACAGTGTTCCAAGGCACCTGAAATGGCCAAGGCACAGTAAAATCCTAGCGACTAAACTGGAGCAGCTCAAGAGCTGCTTTTGGTGCTGCTGACTCCTCCTTGTCCCCGGCAGGACGCAGAGCAGTCGCTGGTTACAGCTTTGGGCTGCCTGCTCCATGAGGGTGTTCCTTCTGTCAGGGTATCTGGTTTTGTCTTCCAAGATTAATAGCTCTGTTATTTCACCCTGCTTCTTTCAGCACTGTGGGGAACCATTACAGACAGGCACCCTGTCCAGAACAGAGCCCTTCACACCCTTTGAATTGCATGGTTCGTACATGGAGAAGGTGGTAGCAATGCTTGAGGGTCATCTATGCAAGTCTATAGATCGAAATTTTCTGAAACACTAAATATCCACCACTTACCATCTGTAGATCTTGATCTGGTTTAGATCTAGAAGGAATTTTTTAGCATATTTAGTGTATACTTGATTTCTGCTTTCACCTGTTCTCTTAGGTTTGTTCTCTTAGGTTTCTCAACTGCAAGCAATGTATTGGAATATTTGTTTTTTTCTTATTAGCAATGTTGTATAAATTTCTTATGTTTTTTTACAGTGTATTAACTCTGGAAATTAACTGTCTCTGCATATTTTCATATACTTGTATCTTTACCTGTGCTTAAAGCACCTAGGTTGTATAAAAAATTGAAAAAAATCATACAAATTTACCTTATGATTTGATGGTTTTTAGCTCAGTCACATAAGCACTGAAATTCACTGTAAAATGGCTATTTTGAATGCCATGTACATGGGCAAATTGCTAAAGGTAAGATAGCCAATGTGACTGCTCATACATTACATTACTTAGGTCAGTACTTAAATTCCCAGTATTTGCATAGGATTACACTTGTGCCACAAGGCCCACTGGTTAAATAATAGCCTCATCAGAGAGCTGATGCAGGGAGTGATTTTTCCTGAGAAATTTTTGGTTTGATCTCATCCTCTCCATCCTCAGTCAGATCCTTCAATTCATGCCCCTGTTCAAGATTGGGGTTTTTTTCAGACAAGAAACATCTGCTAGGTGTAGATCTCTTCCTTCTTCCATACTGCCTGGCACCCTGGTTTGCATAAAGCAATTACCTGAACTTGCTCTTCTCTTGTGATGGCTGCAAATTTGTATTCCTGCTGTTCATCATGAAAATATTTTATATCTTTTGCCCACCTTTACAGGACAGCTTTGTATTCACAGCGTCTTTAATTACTATGCACTGAATATACTCTCTTGTCTCTTTTA
Organism: Camarhynchus parvulus; assembly: GCF_901933205.1. Lineage (NCBI taxonomy): Eukaryota > Metazoa > Chordata > Aves > Passeriformes > Thraupidae > Camarhynchus > Camarhynchus parvulus. The sequence continues at coordinate 13,684,403 of NC_044572.1, read as the reverse complement.
ATATATAATATTATATACTCTCTTGTATATATTAATATATAGTATCATATACTCTCTTTTTTTCAGATAGGATAACTTTTTCTAACTTTTTCTAGTTGCATATTTCTCTGTTTCATCAGATCATAACTTCACCTATTCCCTTTGACATTTTTTCAGCTTTTTTGTATTGCTTATGCAATATTGATATTCCTTTTTCTATTTTTGTTCTCTTTATGTATACTGATCCATGATATATTCAATAATTCACAGCTGCTTACTAAAAAAGTCTTTTCATCCCTAATGCAAACACAAACACATTGCCCAGCTGAGGGATGTAAGAGCTGTGTATATAAGGCCCTTGCAAGAATTTCTTTTTGCTAACAGTGCAGCTCTGGTATCCCATCACTACCATGATTTCTCTTTCTGTTCATCTTTTTAAATGCAGTCTTCTTCTCCTTTGGCAGTTTTTTCCTCTCCTCTCTAAATATTTCTTGCAACTAATCACCAGAGCTGAGAAATATCCATCCCTGCAGCAAGCCACAGTCCTCTGTGGTCTCAAATTTCTCCAGCTACTAAAAAAAAGGTAAAGCTCCCCTTTAATCACAGTGCCCACAGAAGGGACACAAAACTAAATATCAGGACACATGGGCTGAATGAGGCCTTTCCCTGAGGCTGCCCAAGTGGAACAGGAGGGATCCAAACCTTTCTCTGCAAATACAGAAGGATAAACTCTGCTGTAGCTGCTGGCATCGTTAGGAGACTCTTCTCACTGGCACTTGTGGAACTCATTGTAAAGCCCTGTTTTGGTGCGTGGGAGGCTGGAGATAATTTTAGTGATGGTGAAAAGTGCCAGACTTATCAGACATGGGAGATGCTGCTCTAGATTTCACTTGTGTAGTGCCTTATGTCTACTCTAACTCAGTGGAACAAAACGTTACTGGTTTGACCGGAGGGGGGTTGATTTAATCATTGTTAGCACACTTGTTTTGCAGCGCTAATGAGTAGGCAAAGTTTTCTCTTCACAGAACCAGTACTGTATAGGCAGAAGGATCAAGAGCATCATTTTTCTGGTGTCTGCCTATTCTGCTGTGGAGTCAGCACTTCCATGCACACAAAATTATTCAATATATTTTTGGTACCACAGCTAAGGGAATGAAGAAGCTTTCTTATACATCAAAACAGGGAAGCCATTAACTTCTTATTGGAGGGCACAAACTCAGCTTTGAATAGTCTTCTGTTGTGCTTTCTTGGACACAAATACACTTCTTTAGTATTTACAAACTCTGGAAAGCCTTGAGGAAAAGTGTATATTGTGTTACCTTACTAACCAGAGGCAGGATAGTTATTTGAAACATAATTTATTTCTTGGCTTTCCCCACAGTGTTTTGATAATTGTAGTGAAAACTTTAAACAAACAAATGAAATGCAGTATATTTTTGTATCATTGAACTATGGGAATTTTATTGAAGGGCAGAAGAAGAACATATTGTTTTTGCACTGGAGCTTCCACTGGTCAAAGAACACCATCCAGCCATTGGAACTGACAGTTAAAGCTTTTCTGATGTGAAATAAAAGACATATCAGAGCTACCAGTTTCATCAGCCATGGCAGACAGTGTTGGTGATCATTTTCAGTAAAGGTGTCCCCATGACAAAGCCTTCAGTCCAGCACCCTTCACTTACAAGAGAGTACATTTCCAACCAATCTTTAGCATCCACAGTGGAATAGAAGGGATCCATCCTGAGCCTGATTGCCTTCACACTGCAGGAAAATCTGGCTCACTGTCATGAGGCTGAGGCTCATATTCATTTTTGAATATCTCTCTAAGGATTGCACTGCCTCCCCAGCAGTAACTCGCACATCCAGGTAGTCCTGCCCTCCCTGGGGCAGATGTTCCTCTGGACTCCTGAGCTTTGTTCCATGAGCTGCCTAATCCAGTTTACTCTTCCAGCTGTGCAGATATCCTCAGCACTCATTTTATAGCATTTCACCTGATGGTGAAAGAGACCTGGTAAGGCACCACTGCCCTGGAGAAAATATAGCCAAACACCTCCCTGCCCAAAACCCCAATCTATTATCTCAAGCATCTGCTTTTTCTCCTGCAACCCAGGGAACAATAAGAATCTCTGAGGCTGATGGGACCAGTTTTCTTCTTCCTCTTGACATCTTTCTCTCTGGTCAAAATCTTCTCTTGCCAAAAGCAACTCGGACACAGGCACTGTCTGCTCTACCTGCCTGCTCTCACTTCTCCCTAGAAATGCAATGATTTCCCATCTGACCATGTTAATATCTGTAATCATGTGGGCTGAATAGGAAGAGGAGCTGCAACTCTGCTTTATGACACACATTCCATGTATCACTACCCAAAATAGAGACACATGTAAAATGACTGGTTTCTTTAGTATTGTTTTGCATTGTTAGATGAAGAGGAATTGGAAGTTAATGAAGCTGAGAGAGCAAACAATAGAAACATATAAGAATATATGGGCCCAAGAAAAAGCCTCACAAATAGGCTTGAGTGAGCCTGAAATAGGATTTAGATCTGAAAAACTGTTGCTGCTTAAGATCTACCCATAGTAATGGAAAACAAGGCTTTGATTATAAATAAACAGGACTGTGCCACAGACACACCTTATTTCATCACCAGTTTCTCATCAGACTGTGAAATAACCCACAGCACTGAACTTGACTGTTCATGTCAACCAGAAGAATCCAGCATGTTTAAAAGATAGATAACTGCAAATAGTGAAGATCCTTAGCAGTAACCTGAATTCAGACAGTTTTAGTAACTACTTCACTCAACCTGTTTTTGGATCCAAGCAGAGCTGGCAGAAGAGAAAAATACCTCAGCTCTGGAAGCCAAGGGCAAAGAAACAATGTGGGGAACAAAATGAAAGTTACCTCGTGAATGGCAAGTTTTGGCTTGCTTCTAACTGCAGTAATAAGGCAGCAAAGTGATTCACTCTGGCAGAGTTTCCCAGCTTGAGGAGCTTGAAGTAAGACAACCGCCCACCACAACCTGCTGCCTGTGAGCGAGCTCAGGAGGGGGCCTAGGGCAGCCCGAGACTATTGGGGTGGTATGGGAAAAGTAGGAATGGAAAGCTCATCTTCAGCAGGGTAGAGATAAATGGGGGAGGAGAGAAGAGAGGTAGTAGCAACGGCATTGCTTTCTTGTAAAAATAAAACTGAGTTCTATGAAAGAAAAACCGTTCTGCTCTTTCACAGATGTCAGGAGATGGATGTTCACATGTGCCATGTGGCACTGTACCTTGGAGGAATTGCCAGGTCACCCTATGAGGTCTTCATTTTGTCTTCGTTCATTGAAGGAAGAGATATACATACATATTTTAGAGGTGGGTAGGAAGGGTGGCATGACCTACCTGTGGCAGGCTAGTGACAGAGTGAAAAAGAAACCAAAATAAAGCCGATATTGATTTTCTGCCTGAGAGTGGTTAATATTTATCTAGATGTTCAAACTGGATCAGGCTGCAACTTATAAAAACTTGGCCAATCACAGCAAGATTTTCCAACAAACCTGTTCACATTTTTCAAGTACAGACACGCTGATACAACTTAAAAGAAAGGTACAGAATTGCAAGTCTCATTACTGTCACTTAAATAAAACCTCCAAGACAATTAATTATGTGTGTATACTTCTAACTTTGTCAAAATGTATGCAATAGGTAATAAATTTTATTTTCTTAACCTATATTTAGGTGGGCACAGCAAAGTTTTTTTTATTATTACTTCCAAATCACTTATCACCAAAATCGTACTTTGGCCCCAGGCATTTTCCTCATTTCTTTCTATTCTGTAATTCAGTGACCACAAAATTACACGAGGTTAACTATAGAAAGATTAATTTTAGGTTGTAACCATTTCATCTTGCTTGGGCGTTTCTCCCTGCAGGCCATCTGATAGCTTGATACCCACAGTCCATTTGCCTTTCTTCAGGGAACTTATGCTTAGTGGCTTCAGTCCCATTCAGTGTGCAGACCCCAAACAACTAACAATGAGTCTTTTGATGCTTCCATTAAAATTTAGAGCCTATTGACAGTAAGTGGGGTTTTTTTAACCTTCAGCTTCTTAGTGGTAGCACCTCAGAGGTCCATGGGCCACAAACCTAAAGCTGCTGAGAGCCTCTGTGAGTTGCACAGAGTTACTCCACCTGTTCTGCAAAGGGGCCTGGCTTTAACCTGATTAATGAACAACAGTAAAGTTGTGGGCAATGTATGAACTGCATGGGATATGAAATGCATCAGCCATTTGAAATATGAGTTCAAAAATGATATACAGGTTCTTGTACAGTACAGGTATCAAGAAATGCCAAGGTCCATGGTCGTATCCAAAACTCATGTTTCTAGTTCCTTCCTTCCTGTACATCTGTAGGAAGAGCTGCCTACATTTGGGCCTAAGAGTTCATTGAGAACCATTTTACAGCCTGGGGGTGTAAAACTTCACAGCAGCATGGTAGGACAAGCTCATTGAAGAGAGTCCTCCTCCTCCTGCAGCCTGCCTAACCCCCCAGCCCTGAGCAAGGGTTTTCCCCAAGGGTTGCTTGAGCCCCAGGAAGAGAGAACTCAGAATGAACTAATGGCTAATTAAATGAGCACAGCCTCATTAAAAAAAAACCAAAAAAAAAAAAAAAACACCAAAAAACAACAACAACAAAAAAAAGCAGCTTGAAAAACTCATGCTTTGAAAGGTCCTGGTCACTGGCATGGAAGCTTTTCCCCTCTGATCATGTTCCTCTCTGGTTTGTTTTTATAAGTTTAGGCAGCTCTCTGCTGGTACAGCTGCTGCCGGAGCCCTGCCAGAGGAGCCATAATTTCTTAATAGCCTCCACCAATGAGCTGTCCTGTTAACAAAACAGAAGAGAAAACATAGTTGTAGAGCAGGCAGATGTAACCTCAGGCTAAGGAGGCAGCCACTTGTAGCACCTTCTCTAACGTGGCCCCAGAGGAAACCTGGAACTGGTGCACCCAGGAGCAGGTGGGATGTGACCCTCCCTCCTGAAACCAGAAGGTTTCTGTCCACCTACTTAGACATGTAAAGCCAAGCTTCAGCTGTGCACCGAGGCGGGCAAACAAACCCAGGAGATGCCACATGTCCCACTCACTTCTGAAGAGGGGCCTGGCAGTAACACATTGACAAGCCAGGCCATCAGCTATTCAAGATGATCAAGAGCAGTGACATTTCCACATTTTCAGAGCTCTCAACAAACATAGCTAATTAAGTCTTGCATCATCTCCGCAGTTAAACACAAGTACGTATTCATCTCCCCTTCTGACAGAGGAGGAAGCTGAAGTCTGGGGGGTATTTAGGGCCATGGAGTGAGTCACTGGCAGAGCCAGAGATATTTTAAGAGCTGTAAGCTCCATGATCACTGCCTTTTCATTTAAGTTATTAGACTCAAAAATGCCTCCTTCTCCATGTGAATTATAAGGCAGATATTCTCCCATTATCAGTAAGAACGGAATGACCTCTTCCTCAGTGTGCCACCAATCCTGGAAGTACTGTGACTTATTTGCAGTCCGCAGAATATTTCTCATTGCATGTACTATTCAGGTAGGAAAAACAAGAAAAAGGGTCTCCTAGGCATGGCTGGCATACATGACAGGGATGGTTCATAAAGTGCCCTACTTTCCTGCCAGCCCCTTCTCTGGCTGCTCCTGCCCTTCAGAACACAGTGTCTGTGGCTCAGGATGAGCAGCTGCACTGGGTGCATTTCAAAGTCTATAGAAATAATTCCTGCCACGTAAGTGTTACAAGAAGACACAACAGGTGGATGAAAGAGAGAACTGTAGAAGTTATCAGTGAAATCAGCCTCTCTCAGGCCTTTTTTCCAAGCCCATTTCCAAATATAACATGGACACACAATTTCATTCAAATTTACTAAATGTATGTCATAATTAGGATTCAGAGTAATCTAATGCACACATAATTATTTATGGACAAAGCAGTAGGTGTGTGCATGGGCGTCTGAAGGCAATGACTTCTCAAAGCAAGTGTTGCCTAAACTAACCTGCCCCAACTTGCAACCACGCTTTTTCCAAAGCAGAGCAGTGGGCCAGCAGCTGGGCGTAGCACAACAGGAGACTGCAAGTCAGAGATTGGAAAGGTGACATGAGGATCACTTTTCTAGCACTCTCATCTTGAGCTAATTTTCTGAATCTCCGTTTTCCTTTGGCACTGGGAATGTCTCAGTGCTATAAAATAAAAAGGGCTCAGGAGCAGTATCCTGGGAAGGCATCTCCCTGAACAGTTCTGAGTATCTGCGTCATCTCCCTGACTCAGTCAGGAGCAGCAGGTAACAAAGAATCAACAGTACTCAGGACCAAAATTCCTACAGGACATCCTTCCCAAAGAAGAACCTTTCCAGGAGCAAATAAATCAACTTTGTGAAGAAATACAACAGCTATATTGTATTAGATTACATGGTTTAATGTAAGTTGAGTGATATTGTTTCAGACAAATTTTGCCCTACTTTATTTCCTGGGGAATTAAAAAGTACGCAGGAAATTCTGAAAAACTGGTCAGCACACTTGCCAGCAAGCCATAACATAAGCTGACATTTTTACTTTAATGAAGTACTATAAACTTTTGGAATTACTAAATATTACAGATAAATGCACGTGCTGACAGTTATGTTTCTCTTTTTAGAACACTTATCTAAGCTGGGCATCTTTCTCATCAGCTGAATTTCATCAATGGCTGTAATCTGGTGTGTCACTAGTTCTAAGCTTGCCAATTCAAAAGTAACTCTGGGTGCTATTCTGTTCCCAGCAGCACCATCTCTATATCTGTATTGCAATCAGAATCCTTGTTTACCAGGTTAATACCAGGAGCACAAGCAGAGTGTGGCCCAGGCTACAAGAACACAATCTACATGACTCTATAAATACCACCTAGATTCCAATACAATAAAAAGTAAAATAATATTTCTCAGTCAAAATATACCTTTGACTACCAAGTTACGCTCATGACTGTGTTGCACACATCCTTTCTGTTAACACTTTTTAAAATTTTATGCTGGATCCTCATCCTCCAATCCACACATTTTGCTCCCTCCTCCTTTGTTAACTCATAAGCACTTTGGAAATACACCAGTGCCACAAGGCAGACTAAGCCAACACGTGTAAGGACATAAAACCTGCCACACTGGGTCAAGAACCCTGATCCATCTAGCTCACTATTGTAACCTCAGAACTAGGAGCAGACGTTTTTGGGAAGACTACAGAAGACGGAGTATTTCTAGTGTGAATCTTCACATGGCATTTCTTCACAGCTTCCAGCACCACACTAAATATGTATATGACTGATGTAATATTACATATTTCCATGTTTCCAGATCCCCCAGTGCTAGAGGATAAAAAGAAACTTCTAGTGTAGACTTAAAGCCTCCAGGCTAATCGGAATTAGCCCGTCTACTGTAATTCTCATCACCAAACTCTGCCCTGTCACACTCGTTTTCTTTAGTCCATTAAAACCATTTGACTAAGAGGCTGGATAAGTGTCCATGGAACACTGGGAAAACCATAGTACAGAGGGCACAGTCACAGTCACTGCATTATTTATACACACAAACCTCCCAGCACACAGACATTTCTTTCCAAGTATCAGCCCAGTGACCTTCTGCTCAAGGGCCCCAGAGGTGAAATCCTTGGCTGGTTTTTCATTCAGCCCTTAGTTAAAGTTCATGTTTCTGTCTCAGGGCACTGAGGTTTAGCCTATGGGCATTAGGCTGTCTTGCATCCAAGAAAACACTGTTGACCCCATGGAGGAAAACAAAGGAATTGGGCCAGTGTATAACATGTGTTTGTTTACAATGGCACATTTTTAGGAACGTGCTGGCTTACTGCAGCACATCCCAAATCCCAGGAATTAAAAGAGCTACAGTGAAGGGGAATTGCAAATCACATTTTCCAAGCCCTCTGGTTTCTCTCTGGGAGCAATGCTTTCAGCTCCACCCAGCAGCAAAGTGCAAGCATATGACAACCTCGCTGGCACCAGATGCTGGGACAAAAGCTTCGTGCTCCCAGAACAGCTCAGCTCCCCCAGGGCAAGGGGGACACCCCACACCTTCCTATTCCATAAAACAGATACTGAAATGATCTCCTAAAGAAATGAAAGCATGAAATGAAGCAGCTCCTGTCTTCTGAGCTGACTGTCTAAAATTTTCTGGCATTGCCCATTACTTTCTAAAACCTCTGACAGAGCCTGGTTGAACATCAGTGATTTGTTGTATATAGAAGTTTTACAAGTTTTAAAATCAGGCTGAAACAAATACTTTTCTGAAACCAATGGCAAGTCCTACCTTTCTGTGGGGATTTGCCTCTAAAAGAGGATGCCATGTGCACGCTTTTCTTGGTACAGATGGTCTGGTGGTTTCTTTTCCCAGCTGGGTTTTCTTTCTTACTGTTTCTCATGTATCACCACCCCCTCTACTGCCTGTCTTCCATTTCAGCAAATGGACTTTCTTTAAAAGGTTTTCTCCTTTGCAGGTTTAGTTACCAGGAAAAGATTTCCATCATGCTGCTAATATCCCATCTCACCTTGAGATCTTCTAAAAGATAGTTTTCTCCCTCTGTCTCATACAGCAGGACCTAATGCCACACTTTTTGCTGTAAATCACACTCTGATGAATTTAAAGAAGCACAAAAATATCCCTTCACCTCTAGATTTTCTGTGCTCCTAGTTTTTATTATTAGTTTTTTACATTTCCTATAAAGTTACATGTTTTCCCTTGTTTTGCTGTGCAGCCCTGCACTCCTAAGGCAGACCAGGACACATCAATTTCCCAGCCAGGAGCTTCTGCTGGCACACAAACACGCGGCAAGGGCCTTAAGGGTGATGAATGCCAACCTTGGGCTGCTTTTCCACCAAAACCTCCTTTGAATTGGACAGGACTGTGTCTTTATAATATTCTCATGTAGTCAGAACCAGTAGGAACAGCGGACACTGGGAGGAATCTGGTGTGGACTAACAAACTTCAGCAACTTTCAGCTGGTGGAAAAGCAGCAGGAGAAGCTTGGGTGGCAGCCCAAGGCCAGGCCAGTGCCCAGGAGCTGCTGCCCAAGGCTGACTGGGAACACTGGGAGCAGAGAACATGAAGGGACCCAGCACAGGAAGGTTGGGAACACACAGGTTCCATCTACTCTCAGCTGCATCTGTCCTGCCGAGCAAAGAGCACCTGATGATCATCGATCAAAACATTTCTCAGGAACTTCTTGAAAAAAATTACAGCTTATGTTAATACTGTGAAGGTTTAAAAAAACCTGACAGGAGCCGAGTATGGACATTACAGTAGTTTTCTTTCAGAATAAAAACAAGAAATATTAGTAAGTTCCTTTTAGGAACAAACTAGCCAAAATGAGAAAAACTACTGCATCAGGCACCTGTTGCAGTGTTTGGAAATTGAACAATGTAGGTGATAGTGAGGAACACTGTAGAAAGGAGATGAAGTTTATAGCTTTGTGGGAGTGTTCTGGGAAAAGCAAAACAGGCAGCAAAAAGGCCAAAATGAAATAAGATTGAAGCTCTTTACTTAAAACACAAAAAAGGCAACAAAAGTCCATGTTGACCAGAGGGCTGGGAGGACAAATACTGAGCTACTGAGGCTGTGAAAAGGAACCGCCTCCTGTTGTTTCATCCCTACTGTCTTCTAGATAGCAGAATTTTAGATATTATTTCAATAAACATAAAATAGCATCACAAATTTATGTAGTGTATTTTACTTTCCAATAAAAGCTATAAGACTAAGTAAATATAGACTATATATAGTATATATATAAAACTTATGGAAATACATATACATAAAAAAATATAAAAATAAAAATATAAAAAAACCCAAAAGTAATAAAACTAAGGACCTGGGTATTGGCTATGCACTTAATGGGCTGCTAAAGAAATTAGGTGGATCTCCCCCTCATCCACTGGAAACAAACCCAAATTCCATACAGCAGTAAAATATCACCAATCAATACAATCTGAAACAAAATTCTTGATTGGTTCATGTAATTTCAGGCAAGTTTGCAGCCAGACTGTGAGCACAGCAACATTAGTGTACATCTGGAGAACCCCATTAGAACAGACAGATTTCTCAGTGTCACATCTCTAACACCCTGGTAGTTATTGTATGTTGGATTTGGGGTGGTTTTTGCCCATAAAGCAGCAGCAGCAGAGATAAATTAATCCCCCAGGCCCTTTTCCTTGGGTAAAAGCTGCCCTTCAAAGAGCTTGCATTATTCTCAGAATGCTGCACTGTCCTTTTCCCATGCCCAGCTCCTGCAGAAGCCTGACCCTGCCCATCCCTGGCTGCTGGTGAAACCTTCTCCCCATCCACTCCCTCTGTACACCACCACCAGATGACACATTTACATGTATTATGTAAAAAACAGTGGCACAGACAAACATTTCTGCTTCTAAGATTTCATGCTTTCACTTAGCTCAGTTGAGCAATAATTTGTAGTCTTAGGGTTTAATCTTTGATTTGTTTCCATTAACTTGAACTCATTTCAACTCCAGACCAAAGTGTCTATATTTCCTTCTCTAATATCTATTTTCTGATGAAGAAGCATTAAGTCATTTCACAGTGTCTGGGGTCAGCCCATTGAATGCCTATACTAGATTAGGTATAACTGGTAGCTACAGAGTGATAAATTTGTAAATAGCAAGTCCAAGAACTTCACAAGTAGGAAATTTATTTTGTCCTTCCCAACTAACAAATCTGCTTGAAAAGTCCTAGAATACAGAATTACAAATTACATGGTTTATATGCACTGCCTTGGGTTTTCCCTCAAGGTGACTTCACCAGCACTTGCAGATTGGGATGGAAGTGTTCACTGAGGCAGCATGAATTACCCACTGTAAGACTCACAGGAGTCTGCTCTCAGGGCAATCTTGTGGGATTTGATACTGGAATCAAATCAATCACAGATACAGTAAGAGCTCATTTTGTCTGTTGGTTTGGATTTTTGGGGTTTTTTTGGTGCATCTGTGAAACCTCACAGTTTTGCGCTGAGCTGCCCAGCTCTTGGAAGCATTGGCTCTGACAAACTCCCTCTGGAGGACAGGCCTTCAAATGTGATGGGCAGATCACTATGGTTTAAAAAAAAAAAGCCTGCATAGATGTGTCCAGAACCCACTTTTTAAAAAAATAAAGTAATTCAATGTCAAGAATTATTGTGGCTGCCCCTGCTGTTATAAAGCACTAATGCAGACCCAAAGTGATCCAATGTTCCAGTGAGCACTTCCAGGTGCCCCAGCCACACTGAGCCTCTCTAGTGGCTTCTACCCCAACTCTGATATCTCACTATGAAGAACACCTGGTCTGAAGGACACAGCTGAAGGAAAGACAGAGGCTGATCTGGTGCTGCTGCCAAGTGAACTCCATGTCACCCTTTCATGGCAGGATACTCATAATTGATCCTCATGTATCTCAGATATAATCCTTTTAATTAATCTCAGAGGACAACCTACAGTAATTTGGCATGAAGATATTTTTTGATATGGACACAAACGTTTTCCTAAATATTTCTTTCTACAGGAAACATCACAGTCACCTATGGCGTCTTTGAAACAAAACTTCTGCATGAAATTTACTTTCCACTGCTACTCCCTTGCCAATAAATTTTACAGGGACCTCAGCAAGAACCAGCTGCTCCCTTCAACTATGTCACAAATATACTCTCCAGTGGTGAATGAGCACCTCATCCTGCATTCCAGAAACAGAGCCCATGGAATGACCCTGGGGAGCACAGCAACAGCAGGAAAAGTGCTTGCAATGCCTCACCAGGCTGAGCTCTGCTGCTTTGACAGGCCAGCTGCTGCTTGGAGGGCAGCACAAGAACCCCCTCCGAGTTTAAAAACACAAGAAATAACTTCTAAATGCCTGTGTAGACTTTGGTGAGATGCTAAAGCAAACTGCTGGGTAGTTTGTTACATGATCCTCATGTCTCGATTAAACAAGAGTTGTTCTGCTTTGCCAATAAAATAAAATAAAAATAAAATAAAATTAAAATAAAATAAAAAATTAAAATAAAATAAAAAATAAAAATAAAATAAAAATTAAAAATAAATAAAAATAAAAATAAAATATATTAAATTAAAATAAAATAGATGTTGATCTATCAAAAGAGCTTTCCTGCCTCTAGCAACTGTGTTCCAAGGGCTGTGTCCAAGGAACCTGGTGGAGCCAGGACAGCTGCACCACCTGTCCATGTGAGACAGGTGCTGCTCCAGCCATCCCTTTACAGAGAATTCAAGCACAAACAGGGGAAGTGGAGCATGACAGTTCACTGAGACAGAGAAGCAGATCAATTATTTAGTGATTCTCTCCTGAAAGGCTTCACTCAGCCCAAAATACCACGTGGCATTGGCAGGAATTCTGCCTCAATCTCTGTAAGGTTTGACTGTGTGAGCGCTACATGTCCACATCTTTAGTAACCAACAAGTCAGAGAGAAGAAAATGTCAACAATGTAGCAAAATATGGAAGTACTGATTTTAAATACATATATTATTAAATACAAACTAGGGACCCTGCCGAAAACACTAGATTACTATTAAAAAACTTAATAAATACTTTCAATGATTAAGAGTAACATCTTGTGCTACTATAAATGGGACTACTAACTATAATCGTCATTAATGCTAATATCTTGTAACTACAGTACTAAAAGACAATTTTTAATCTTGAGATACTTCCAGTATATGTCTAAATTCTTTAGGTTTTGCATTTTATTTTACTTAGCAATTAAAACTGACTCACTTTTGAATTTGGTCTGCTCTTATCAAGCCAGTGTCATTCTCTGAATTCAGCAGCAGAAACAGTAGTGGCTGAGATGAAAGTTCAAATTTAAAATTCTTTTGCTAAAGCTTCACCAAAAAATGTCAAAGAAACTTTCTTACTGTGCAGTCAATGAAATTCTCCCCCAGCATAAATCCACCAGCATTATTAGCAAAATATATGGAGGGAAACACAGACTGTCAGTGCTAGCTTACAAGAAGCAAACTAAGAAAAGAGCACCACACACAACAGTGCTGAATCAGACTTTCTCCCTCTCAAGCCTGTAATTCCTCATCTTGTATGTACTTGATATTCCCCCCTTCTAACTTGCTATTTCCTGAAATTTGAAAACTAGAGAGAGAGAATCATAGTTATTTTTGCTACATGCTCTAAGAAGGCATAAGGGTTGAATCTAGTTAGGCAGCTTACTTTAATATGTTTTTCATAACAATACATGTGTTTCTTCCTGCTCTACCATTCTTTAACCACTTCCTTGAGCTGCTAGGGCTTTCTTTCATGCTGAAGACACTTTTACTTGCAATATGCACCCCATATTAATAGATTCCACTTAATGGAGTTTAAAAACCCCTTTGAAAGGATACCCATGCCACATTTAACACAGTGACCTTGTGTGCACTATGATTATTATTTCAAATTGTTTCTCTTTGGCTTGGTTTTGCTCAGGTTGAGATGAGGAGGTCCTTGTCCCAAAGCAGACCCAGCACAGAGATGTGGCCATGGGGGACAGGGATGGGCAGCCAGGGCAGGGCTGGAATTTTTAATGGAGCTCTTAATGCAGACAGGGTTGGAACTCTGTACATAAGTGCTGGGAGACAGCATTTTAGAAAAACAAAATTATCTTCCTAAAATTAAGGAAACCATGAAGGCAGAAAGTTTTATAGACAAGGTGAGGGCTGGGGATGACATAAAGCTCAAGGGGGTGAAGAGGAGTTAGGAAGGGCTCCCACCACTAGGCACCACAGCATAAAACCACTACAAGAACTTTTCTTTCTGCAATGGACAAAGCTTTTTCCTTCTAATCCTTCAGGCTCCCAGTCAGATGTGGTGACAGCTGCTCGTGCTATGATGCAGGGTCAAAAGAATTTTAAATATGTCTTTTTTTTAACTCTGAAAAAAGCCCCTGCTCTTGAAGGAGCTTTCCTTTCTGGACACCTGAAACTTCTGGTTGCTGCACAATTTGCACAGCTGTGAAGGTCACAATTTTAGACACATTTAAGATAACTATCCACTCTGAGGGGGCAGAAATAGAGGAAGCAAAGAATTTTGAAGAAAATAAATTATGATAAACTTCAGCTTCTACTTTTCACATCTTCTTACACCAGTACTTTGGCTTAAATACCAGTAATGCTGATAGGCATAAATGCAACCTTCATGTCAGAGCATGAGAAATATAAGAAGTAATTAGGCTCATTATCTAGCAAACACCACATACAGTAAGAAAACTCCCATTAGCAAGACACTTCTGTTTGTCACATATTGCCTCAAACTGGCAGCCACATGGAGGAGAAATACAGCCTATTAGGGATGAAAGGCATCCTTGACAGACCATTCTCCACAATCCCATCTCAGAGCTTTCAAGCAAACACTCAATCTTTCAGACTTAAAAAAAAAGAAA